>NC_140996.1:172201474-172801474 GCF_052327205.1 Somniosus microcephalus | reverse complement strand
CTCCGTAAACAGCGTTTCTGGTATATGTGCTCTATGGTCGGTAGTCGGGTGCCGGTAATGCGTTGGGCAGTTTTGACTACCCGCTGCAGGGCTTTCCGGTCATAGTAGCTACAGCTGCCATACCATACTGTGCATTCTGAACATGCTACTGTCCTCACAATTACTTCCCTCGCTTACCCACACTTGTGGTATCTTTCATACATCAGTAACATTATTTTACCCTGACAGGCACTGTATTGATTTCTTTGTGGGTTCAATGACGAGACATTTATGAAAGAGAATGTCTTTTAATCTAAAGCTTGTTCAACTCTTTTAACAGCATTTACAGGAGACATCATGCTAGTGATGCATCTAGAACGAAACTGAAACTAAACTAAACTGCCTTGCTTGTCTCGGTCACATGCCCTCTGCTGGTCAGGCACAAGCAATCAATACATGCAAACATGCTGGTAAGGCATCATAATCAAACAGGCAAATACCATCTCTATTTGCTGATATCATTACATCTCCTTTTCTTAAAACAAAAGTATTTTACTTTTAACTAACAACATGTTTTCTTTGTATTAATCTGCATTTTAACTGTAACACTTAATGAACTTACATTATCATTATCATGATCAAGGTTTTTTAACCTTGCTTTGTGTGTTCACATGAAATATGTCAATACACTAGAACTTGAAGAAAGAATAAGATAACATCACTTCCTTCTATAACAATAGTCTTTAAATTTGCTCAATGAGTCTCTCAGGAGGCTTCACATGTCTTGAGGATTTTCTGATTGATTGTCCTTGAATCTGAGTTGTTGCCTCAGATGATGATTTCTCAGCTGTATGATCAGGTTGTTCAACAGTATCAGTCTTTCGACCTGCTGTGGCTGGTCCCATGAGAAGATCTCGACGATTTCTTCTCAGAACAGCACCCTCATCTGTCTGAATGGTGTATGATCTTGGTTGAACTTCACTCAGGACAGTTCCCTTCTGAGTCCATGTGTTTGTTTTGTCTTTGAACCTTACTTGGTCACCAGTGTGGAGTTCAGGTAGGTTTTGTGTTCCTCTGTCATAGTAGTACTTCTGTTTTTCTTTCTGTTGTTCTTTGAACTTCCTCACTTTCTCCCCCTCCTTTGTTTTCAGGAGGTTCTCCGGGATGGGTAGGTTTGACCTTAGCCGATGTCCCATAAGGAGTTGGGCTGGTGACATACCACACTCGAGCGGCGTTGTGCGGTATACAAGCATGCTCTGGTAGAAGTCAGTTCCACTGTCTTTTGCCTTGTACATCAGTCTTTTCACTGTGTTTGCGGGCTCTCCTGGGTCAACAGCTCTGGACAACGTGTCTGCTGTATACATCAGCTTACCCGGTGTGTACGCAACATTCAGTTCATCATAGACTGTCTCTCCTTCGCTTTCCACAACGAGGACTCTCTTTACCAGGTTCAGTCTCTCACAGGCTTTTAAACCTAGTATGGCTTGCACATCCTTTGGCACCACGATTAATGCTAGTGTGTGCTCTCTGTCCTTGTGTGTTACTTTGACAATGCATCTTCCTTTCACTGGTATATCAGTACCTGTGTATCCTGTCACTTTCACTTTTATTCCATGTACCTTTGGTCTGGGTCTAATTTTCTTAAAATCAGTCTCTGATATCACATTAACTTGTGCTCCAGTATCCAATTTAAATGGAATGTGTATGTCATTCACTTTTAGTGTCAACATCCAGTCTCTTTCTTCTTTTTTGTTTTCAGACACAACATCTACATAGAACTCCTCTATCTCGCTTTCATCTACTGTATGGACCTTGCTTTGTTGCGCTTGGTTCTTACAGCAACGGGCATAATGGTTGTTCTTGTTGCAACTATTGCATGTTTTACCATATGCTGGACACTTTTTTGGTGGATGCTGTGTACCGCATCGACTACATGACTTTCGATTGTCCCTTTCATTTTCGTTCGCTGGCCACACCTCTTTTTTCACATTGGCGCTCTTTTTGTTAAACGGTTTGTGTCCGTTCATTCTCACTGCATCCACGTTGCAGCTACTATCACTGAACAGCTCCTTTGCCTGCAACTTCACAGTCTCTGTAGCCCTACACAGTGCTATGGCTTTTCCCAGGTCTAGATCTTGCTCTCTTAGCAGTCTTTCCCTTAGACCATTATCCGGAATACCACACACCAGTCTGTCTTTTATCAGCGAGTCTATCAGTCCCCCAAATTCACACGATTTGCTTCTGTTTCTCAGTTCAGTCACATACTGATCAATAGTCTCTCCCGTTTTCTGTACACATGTGAAAAATCTGTGCCTCTCAAATGTCATGTTACGTTTAGGTATGCAGTAGGCCTCAAACTGGTCCATTATTTTATCTAGCTTCATTTTGTCTCCATCAGCAGCGAATGTGAAGTTATTATACACCTCCAGCGCTTCATCACCCATGACATGTAAGAACAGTGACGATTTCTTTTTATTACTTTTCTCGTCAGCTCCGATTGCCGCTAAATACAATTCCAAACGTTGTTTGAATCTCCTCCAATTTTCAGCCACATTACCTGTCAACTGAAGCTTCCATTTTTTCACTTCGTTAGCTATTCTCCAATGGTAAGCAATGACGTTCTCTTTTGGCTTGCTAATCTGTGGAGAGCTGATTTAACTTCAGATTTTTTCTCTTCATCTCTTTCAATCACTTCTGACACCATGTATTGATTTCTTTGTGGGTTCAATGACGAGACATTTATGAAAGAGAATGTCTTTTAATCTAAAGCTTGTTCAACTCTTTTAACAGCATTTACAGGAGACATCATGCTAGTGATGCATCTAGAACGAAACTGAAACTAAACTAAACTGCCTTGCTTGTCTCGGTCACATGCCCTCTGCTGGTCAGGCACAAGCAATCAATACATGCAAACATGCTGGTAAGGCATCATAATCAAACAGGCAAATACCATCTCTATTTGCTGACATCATTACAGGCACATCTTCACAACCTTTCATCAGGCCACACACTTCCTTTCTTCTTGCAGGACAAACTGGCACACAACAACAGGGAGTAGGCACGGACAGAAGGAGGGCCATCAAAGCATCCACATCCTGTCGCCATTGGAGAGGCAGCCTCGGAGATTGTGGGCAGGGGACATGTCAGGAGTGTTGTAACTGGCGAGGTTAGAGGACAGGCTCTGCGGAGTGTTTGGCCATCTTACCGTCACTAATTGACGGCAGGAATGACGTATGAGGAGAGATTGGGTCGATTAGGCTTATATTCACTAGAGTTTAGAAGAATGAGAGGGGATCTCATTGAAGCTTATAAAATTCTAACAGGACTAAACAGACTAGATGCAGAAAGGATGTTCCCGATGGCGGGGGAGTCCAGAACCAGGGGTCACAGTCTAAGGATAAGGGGTAAGCCATTTAGGACTGAGATGAGGTGGAATTTCTTCACCCAGAGAGTGGTGAACCTGTGGAATTCTCTACCACAGAAGGCAGTTGAGGCCAATTCATTAAATATTTTCAAGAAGGAGTTAGATATATTTCTAAGGCTAAAGGGATCAAGGGATATGGGGAAAAAGCAGGGACAGGGTACTGAATTTGGATGATCAGCCATGATCTCATTAAATGGTGGAACAGGCTCGAGGGGCCGAATGGTCTACTCCTGCTCCTATCTTCTATGTTTCTATGTTTCTCTTCTCACTGCGCTCTCTCCCCTACAGACTTTGCATGACTAAGTGATGCTGCTTTGAGCTGTTGCTCATCTGTCTCTGCTTACCCTTACCACTAACCGCTAACCCTTCTCCCTCTCATCACTTTCCAGGCCCAGCAGAAGATGAGGGCCAAGTTGGAGGAAAGAAAGAGGAAGAAATCCCCACTGAACACACACTGTCACTCAACCTCAGAAATTGGCACTCCAGGTAATTTAGAGGGTCAACTAGAGGGGTCTATACTGAGAGATTCACCCAGCACAGGTACACAGGAGCAGGGGCAGGGGAATAGGGTGGCCAGGAACCAGCTCACTGGAGGGCAAGCTTACATTCTAACCCTGCTGTAGAGGACATAATGGATGACTTCAAGAGCCCAGTCTATAGAAGAAGAATAAGGGCTGTGCACAACCAACTTCTCAGCGCACTGGATTGCCTGCCAGCGAGCCTGCGCACAATGCCGGAGCATATGGAGAGATCCAGCTCCAACTTGTGTGGGGTACTCAAGAAAGTAATGGAAACAATGCAGTACACCATGAAGCATATTTATAAATACTGCAGTGGGGCCCACAGTGATCCTCTGGCGACAGCCCTTACTGCTTCAATGGGAGCTCAGGCTGCTGCCATCTTGGGTTCCAGCATCTCCGCTGGCTTTCAAAGCCTGAAGGAGAACGTAGATAGGGGCTTCCAAAGCGTCACATCACTCCTGCATTCTGTTCTTGCGCAGCTTGAGGCGCAGCCCCATGAGAGTGGCATTGATGCAATAGGAGATGCACATACTGTCCTCTTTTAGGAAGACAGCTTGCCTGCTCCCCCACCAGCTTCTCAAGCAGTGCCCATGCTGCTGCCAAATAGCCAGCTGGTCCAGACTGCACTGGTCGCCAGCGAGATGGTGCACTCTGCATCTGGGCCAGAGGTCATTGAGGTCGCCAACCACAGCCATCTCGAGTACCCTCAGTGGAAGTTCAGCAGCCAATCCCCCTTCCATCCTGCAGCCACTGGGGAAGCATCTTGTAGGAGCATCAGAATAGACAAATGAGCACAGAATATAAGCAGTAGGGATTTGCATTAGGGTGACTTTTAGGCCTAGAAATTCAGTATAGCCACTTTTGGGGCGGTAAAGTCGGGCGGCCGCTAAAGTTTGCACCCAGCGCAAAGTCGAGCCCCCTTCGCCGATATTCAGTTGCATCGCCCTAAGAGGTTGCTGCTGCGCTAAAACAGGCGATGCACGACTATCATTAGGCGCTAAGCCGGCAGCCCGGGGCGCTAACACCGGAAGTTGGGCGCAGGGCAGGTGCGGCGAGCTGCTGATTGCCGGCAGACACTCTGGCTCCGGTGAGCTCTTAAAGGGGGAGGGTGGATTTGTTTTTTTGAAAGGCCGAGACTAGTGTATTTGTGTTTTTGGGGAGGGCTTCTCTCCATCAGTTTGTTATGTGGTACCGGTCTTCTTCTTCTTCCTCCTCGTCCTCCTCGTCCTCGTCCTCCTCCTCCTCCTCCTCCTCCTCCTCATCCTCGTCCTCGTCCTCGTCCTCGTCCTCCTCCTCCTCCTCCTCCTCCTCCTCCCAAAGAAGGAGTGTTGCAAAGCGGCTGCCTTTTCTACTGCAGGAGTGCCCTTTAATTTGCGCTCCCCGCAGCCCGCCTCGGCTGTGTACCGTTCCACTTCACAGTCGTTCGGGCCGCCAGGCGCACAATGGGGCGGCGCGAGTGAAGTTCCGGTTCCGGGCGCACAAAGGGCGTTGCACGACGAAATGACGTCATGATCTGCGCGCGCAGATGAGCGTGCGCAATGACGTTGCGCCGGCGCTAAATGTCTACTGAAGTTGGGGCGAGGCGCAGATCGCGCTACGCCCGGGCGCTAAGCGCCTAGCGCTCGAGATCTACTCCTCCTAAGGCGCTAATGGCTGGCGCAGCCAACTGAATTTCTAAGCCTTAGTTTTCAAACTTCACTGTATTCAATCCTTAAATAAACCATTATAAACCACTTTGTGATTGTGCACAGTTTCTTTGCATTGGTGTTGGTCGCAACATGTCTACTGATGTCAATCTAACACCTAATTTGAGGCCATTCATCTAGTGGGTAGAAGGACTGGTTGTGATGGTAGGGGAGACTGTTGGTGCTTGGGACTGGAGGGATAATTCAACAAAACCATTTGTCTATTATTTGCTGTTGTAGACTCTAGAAGCTGGCAGCATTGCAGTCCCTTACTTTTGTTCTTCATCCTCAGCTTCCTGGACATTCTACTGCTCTTGTGCCTCCACTTCTTCCCCCTCAGGTGGCTCCAAGGGTCACCCCTTCTGTAGAGCAAAGTTATGTAGTATAGAACTTATGACCATGAATCTGGAGGCTCTCTTGGGGCTGTACTGAAGGACACCTCCAGACCTATCTAGGCTTCAGAACCAAAAAGAAGCCCTACAAGCACGGTGGGAGCCTAGAAAGACAAACCAGAGGCTTAACCTGAATGCAGCTGAGGATCCCTTTAACTAACACTGCTGCAACCTGCTTCCTGACTGTTGGCACCAAGAATTATTAGACGGGTTTAAGAATCAGCAAATCTGGCACTCCCACATTTCCATCTGGGAAAAAGGTCCTTAGACCAACACAGGACTCTTATGTTAATGAGGCCCCAGCTACTTTAAACCAGCGCCTGGGACAACCAAAAGTCGGCCAATTCAATATGGCGGCCGGCGAACTTCCTGGGGAGATCGGGCACAGGGGATCACGACCCAAAATTTGTCACCCTAACATCGATTTTACACCCAAACAAAAGGCAACGCAAGTTGAATTACTCCCCCATAGTATCTCCTTGGCTGAACGTCTTAATAAATGAAGATTGATAGGAAATAGAAATGGGACATTCCAATGTCATAATAAAACAAGTCCACATTTCACATTTGAGATCACATATCATCTAATCTTAGAAAGTGGCAAAAAAAGGAGCTAATGTTAAAAGGTTGCTCTTGTTATATACTGTACAAGGAAATTGGCTGTGATTTATTATCGATTCCCCACAAGGGCAAATTGTAATTAAAATGCTGACTTTGCCAACACTGATGCATCTAGATAAAGGAGTCACAAAACTGCTGAACTGAATGGGGAGAATTCAAAGGCCTTCCCAAGCCCTGCTTCCTAACAGTTGTCAACTTTTTTTTGTTGTAAAAATTGCTTTTGTATTTTCCCTTTATACCTTTACCAAAATAGAAGGATCTCACAATAAACATCAGACGTTACTGCTGCTGATAATTAGAAGCTTTTGTGATTTATTTGTGTAGAATTCAGAGACAGCACTGGACAATTGTTCACCTCTCAAAGGCCCCCCTGACATGTGCTTGAAAGTATTTAAAAACTGATCCTTAGGCAACAGAATTAATTCAGTTTCTCGTAGCACTGATGGTTTGTCATTAGCTGCAGTGTACTCAGAGGTAATTGATGTCAGTCCCTATACTAATAGGTGATCATTGAGCAGTCATGTCAATTTAATTCTTGATAGCTGAGCTAGGCCCCAGGGCAACTGCAAGACCAAGTCATTTAAGTGCTCATTTTGTATATATAACAACGTTAATTTTACTAAGGTTAACATGGTCAGATGTAATAACCCACACCATTCATTAAATACTTCTAACCTAAGTTAATAAGCAGATCAATTTTCTTTAAAGATTTTTTGATGAACATTTTAAAGAAATTTTTAAATAAACAGTCCCAAATTAAAATGTACATATAAGTTACATTTACATGTAAGGTTAATTCCATTTTAAAGCACAAAAAAAATCATTGTTTAGTGGTAAATACATTGAACTGAAGGGTTGAAAAAATATTTGGCTTTATATACAAAATCATAATTTGTTTTCCCATGCCTACATTTGTGACGGCTCCATTTCCTCGCACGGAGTAACAATGTCACGGTATAATGAACTGATTTATTTTTGCGTTTAAATTCCAAGAAAAAAAAATGAAAAGGCATTATTAGCATTAGTGTTAGGTTGTGGTTATGCTCATTTATCAATCTTGGATCAGTTGCTATGGCATCACATAGAAAACTAGCAAAAGCAATCAACAATTAAAAGAACAGTTGGAACCGCCCCCAAAACACTGACAACTCAAAGCAGCCTTGTTTCTGAGCCCCTAACATGTGATGACAAGTAGTTACACAGACTTTGTAATAGAAGCTACAACATTCCTTCACTTGTATTAGAGGAATAAAAGCATAAGTACATAAAAGTCTGAAGGAGCAAATCTAAATGTTGAAGGCATAAAATTGAGAGTGCATTTCTAAAGGGACCAGAGGCGCTTTGAATTTTTACATTAAAAATTATGCATTCTGGTTAATGTTAAACACTTACAATTAAAAAGCTTTTCATCTAAAATAAAGGGAAGACAAAAGGCCCTGAATTTTCACAGACTTTCTGCCACTGCGCCATTGTATCTTCGGTTAACGGGCTTGGGTGGAAGCGGAACTAAGAGAAAGTAGGCCGAGGAAAGTCCACAATGATTTATGTCAGCAAATGCTGACAGGCGCCCAAATTTCTGACTGTCAGCATGAAATGCTGTACTGAGGGTTGGCCTGTATGGTATTGATCTGCAACTAGCAGTACCTGATTTATAATGCCTGGCAATAAACCCAGATCTTGCAGCCAAGAGAGAGCTCTGCCCATGTTTACACAAACTGCGAAGCTCCATTCCTGGATGATAACTTTTAAATATATCGAGAGTGCAGGTGAGGCATCCACACTCTCAAACTATTTAAATAAGCTCTGCTTAAGTTCGTAAGGTGCCTAAAAGTCCAAGGGACTCAGTGAAAATATTTCAAACTCTGCTTAACACTACAACGAAGTTATATTCCATGCAGTATCAAGCTCAAGATGTGTGGGATAGCCTCTCCCAATGGTATCATACCTGGAGCTGATTCCAGAGATGGGCTGGATTTTCATTGAGGAGGCGTGTAGGAGGCGGGACTACAACTTTCAGGCTTGTAGTCCCGCCTCCATCGAGTTGTAGCCAAACCACACGATTTTGACTTGATTGACCTTGTTGAGCCCGCCCAGCGGGCTCAGCGGGCCAATTAATGGCCACCCGGCAACAGGTGACATCACAGATTGATATTTCATCTGTCAAGACCTTTTGACAGATGAAATATCAGCGTTTCACAGCTGTTTGAAGCTGTCAAACACTGACAATCTGTACTCCAAGTTAATTCCTTCCTCTCAGGATGATTTAGAGATCTCTCCGGAACAGAAAGCTGAATGCTGCAAATTTGACAGATCGCAGCTATTCTGCTTTCTGTACCGGTGAGATGAGGGACTCCTGAGACCTGAAGGAAGGAAGGCTGTAAAGGTAAGTAAAACTACTTTAAACACTTTACACACACCAAACACACTTACCTCTGCACTCATGCACCCATCACTCACCTGAACACCGGACATCTCGACCCCTCCAAGCCCTTCAGCCCGACGGCCCACCTCGCTAACTTGGCGTGGTTTGGAGCCGTCGGGAATCCCACACTTCAAGAATGAAAATAGGGATTAGGCTAAAAACTGCCTGTTAACTACCTGTACTAAATTTAGCACCCAAACGATGTCAGGTATGGAGGTCTAAAGGGAATGTGGGACACAATAGTTAGATACTTAGTTTGTTTCAAGGAGGGGGTCAGTAGCTCAAATCATAGAGGGCCCCAACAAGTTTCAGTCCCTCGAATCTAGCTGGTTAGTTTGGCCACTTCTCAGATGAAGTGTTCCTGAATGGAAATAAGGGCTGCGATTTTGATGGCACAAAGAGGGCAGCTTCGGAGGCGGGTCCGCTGTCAAAATCAAAATGATTGATAGCGCGTTGGGAGCCCGCTCCGAACCCGCCTCCATGTAAGTTGCCAAAGTGTCGGGACTGCGATTTCAGAACAGACCCGACACCAAACGGCGGGGGAGGCATTTAAGATAATTAAATACTTGTTAAACACTTGCTAACTACTATTTTGCCAGCCTATTTCTATTTTAGCACTTTTTTAACGAGGTTCACGTTGTTCGGCGATCACATCAGGTGAGTAGGTCGGGTTCTCTATGTCTCCCCATTGCTGTGAATTGGTGACAGCTGCAAAACTGGTATAAAAGCTACCATTTCACAGCTGGTCACTTTCCAATGTCAGAAGCTTGAGCCTTCAGGACTTGGAAGACACTTTTGAGCTGTATGCACTTTGGAAATGTTTGGAGTAAACTCTCTATTCACTGTCACCTCCTTGGAGCAAGCTCTCTCACCATTGACAGATCGCTCCTGTCATTTCAACTTCAGCTGTCATCTATTCCAGCAACATCGGTGCCCTTGAAAAAATGTCACCTTGGTCCTCTGAATCCCTCCACGATCATCCCCAACACCAACATTACCAGGCACACCAACATCACCAACAACAACACCAACCTTCTCCGCAATCACCTGATGCTGCACAGGACACAGGGCATCAGCACCCGACCACATTGCTGCCCGGGAGGCCAGCAATGGCATCACAATGGCCAGATTTACTTCACTTGACGCTGTACACCCTGGCTGCCACATGATGTGCCAGGTTGACACCACCCCACACCAACACCATAAAGCATCCCTACAATGTCCAAGCCATTCTTATCACACTTATCACAATTGGGGGATGGGGCCTGGTCCTCCTGACCACATACCTTCTCCTGCCCTCCTGTGCAATGTGCAACCAGGCTGCGTTGATCTCCTGGGGAGGTCTCTTCCACCCATTGGAAGGGAAGAGAACCTCCCTGTGTGCTTATGGAGGGAGTCATGGGAGAGCCTGGGTGCAGCCGTGCATCTTTGTGCAGTGTTTGTCAGTGTTTGCAGCACCTCAATGCTGTAGAACACTGACAGCAGAACTGTCAAAATCAATTTGGACATGGCCCCTTTAAGGAAACCAGCTGATGACGCGTCATCAAATGACGTCATCAGACCAGCTTCCTATTAATTGGGCAGGAACCTCGCAGGGCAGTCTTAACAAGCCCTATTAACGTAAAATCACCTGGAGAGTGCGGGCTGCAGTAGGCAGCGGGTTGGAACTGCGACACTGACACCGGCCGCCAAGGACCCACCTCAGAAAGCGAAATTGTGGCCCAGGAATAGGAACATAGGAAGGAACATATGAACAGGAGTAGCCCATTTAGCCCCTCGAGACTGTTCTGCCATTCAATGAGATCATGGCTGATCTGTGACCTAACTCCATATACCCACCTTTGCCCCATATCCCTTAATATCTTTGGTTAACAAAAATCTATCAAACTCAGATTTAAAATTAACAATTGATTTAGCATCAATTGCTGTTTAAGGAAAAAAGTTCCAAACTACTACCACCCTTTGTGTGTAGAAGTGTTTCCTAATTTAACTCCTGAAAGGTCTGGCTCTAATTTTTAGACAATGCCCCCTAGTCCTAGACCCACCAACCAGCGGAAATAGTTTCTCTCTATCTACCCTATCTGTTCATCTTAATATCTTGAAAATTTTGATCAAATCACCCCTTAATCTTCCAAATTCTACGGAATACAACCCTAATTTGTGTAATCTCGCCTCGTAATTTAACCCTTGGAGTCCGGATACCATTCTGGTAAACCTACGCTGCACTCTCTCCAAGGCCAGTATATCCTTCCGAAGGTGTAGTACCCAGAACTGCTCATAGTACTCCAGGTGTGGTCTAACCAGGGTTTTGTATAGCTGTAGCATAACTTCCACCATCTTGTTTTCAATTCCTCTAGATATAAAGCCCAGCATTCCATTAGCCTTTTTGATTATTTTCTGTACCTGTTCATGACATTTTAATGATCTATGGCCTAGAAATTCAGTGGTTTGTGCCAGCCGCTAGCGCCTTAGGAGGAGGAGATGTGGGGTGCAAAGCGGCTAGCGCCCGGGCGCAGCGCGATCTGCGCCTCTCGCGAACTTCAGTTAAGATTTAGCGGCGGCGCAAAGCCTATGCGCGCGCTCAGCTGCGCACGCATATCCTGACGTCATTTCATGGTGCAACGCCCTTTGTGCGCCCCAAACCAGAAATTCAGTGGCGCCGGCCTATTGTGCGCCTGGCGCCCCTAGTGACTGGTAGAGGGGAACAGTTCCCAGTCGCTGCGGGGCACGGGGGGCGCTAATTAAAGGGCACTCCTCCTGCAGTATAAATGGCAGCCATTTTGCACCACTCCTCCTTTGTGAGAGACGGATCTTTGGAGAGAGACAAAGGTAGAGAGGTTTCTGGTTTGGCTCAACACTCGCACAGGCACTTGTGGCTTCAGGCCACAGCTTTGCACTTGTCTTTAACTTCAGAGCCATAGCATTGATTGGAAACATATAATGGGGGCTGCAATGGGTGGAAACGTTGGGCTTCTCCATTGCATTCAAAGGGCTCAGAGATGCCGTGAGAGAGTGCCAGTCATGGCCAGACGGAGAAGGAGCAACAGGCGTCGGCAAAGGAGGCCTTACCCACCCAGGGTATACCGCCAGCAGTTCTCATATCTGAACATGTCTGAGGAGCAGTGTGTTCGGAGGCTGCGATTCAGAAGGGCGGTGGTCACTGAGATCTGCCACCTGCTTTGCGGAGATCTGCAGCCACAGCTGAGGAGCAGGACGTCTCTGTCGGTGGCAGTGAAGGTGACGGTGTCTCTCAACTTCTATGCCACCGGCTCCTTCCAATCCGCTACTGGGGACATTTCCAACATCTCCCAGTTTGCGGTACATTGCTGCATCCGCCAGGTGACCAATGCCCTTTTCAGAAGGAGACGTCAGTTCATCTCCTTCTCCATGACCGTTGACAAGCAGCAACAGCGTGCAATGGGCTTTGCAGCATTAGCGGGCTTCCCCATGGTGCAGGGCGCCATTGACTGCACGCATGTGGCTTTGCGGGCACCTCTAGAGAATGCCGAGCATTACCGCAACCGGAAGGGCTACCATTCGCTCAACGTGCAGTTGGTGTGTGACCACAGGCAGCTCATCCTAGCTGTCAATGCCCGCTTTCCAGGCAGCAGCCATGATGCCTTCATCCTGCGCCAGACTTCTGTGGCAGACATGTTCGAGGCCCAGCCTCACCCACGAGGATGGCTTCTCGGGGACAAAGGCTATCCTTTGTGCACCTGGCTGATGACCCCGCTCCGTGCGCCCAGCACCCCTGCTGAAGAGGGATACAATGACAGCCATCAAGCAACCAGGAACATCATTGAGCAAACAATCGGCGTCCTGAAGCAACGGTTCCGCTGTCTGGATCGTTCCGGAGGAGCCCTACAGTACTCGCCTGAGCGAGTCTCCCATTTCGTTGTCGTGTGCTGCATGCTGCACAACCTGGCTATCCGCAGGACTCAGCCACTGCCAGCAGACATTGGAGGACCACCAGAGGAGGAGGAGGAGGAGGAGGAGGACCAGCACAGGAGGGAGGCAGAAAGTGCAAGGGCCGCCCGTCGGCGGCTTATTGCACATCGGTTCTAGGCCCCCTCTCAGAGAATGGCTTGTGCCAATGGCAGAAGATGAATGTAGCTGCTCCACAAGCCCTCAGCCGAGCAGGGCAACCAGGACTTCCAAAAGAAAGCATGGACAGTGCGATTTAAGAAAATGTATTACTATGATACCTCTGTGCCCTTCCCACATAACAAACTAATGGAGAGAAACCCCCCCCAAAAACACAAATAGACCAGTCTCGGCCTTTACAAGTAAAACAAATAGACCAGTCTCGGCCTTTCCAAAAACACAAATAGACCAGTCTCGGCCTTTCCAAAAACACAAATAGACCAGTCTCGGCCTTTACAAGTAACACAAATAGACCAGTCTCGGCCTTTAAAAGTAAAACAAATAGACCAGTCTCGGCCTTTACAAGTAAAACAAATAGACCAGTATCGGCCTTTACAAGTAAAACAAAACATTTGGCCACACCTTCTACTTTTTCCCCTGCGAGAGTGATCCGCCTCGCTTCCGTGACTGGCCCCTACCCGCCCTGCAGCTCCTCCTCAATGGGACCCCAGTGGCTGCAGCAAGGCTGGGGGAAGGCTGCTGAGGGTCAGATGGTGAGATGGCAGATGCCCTTGGGGGTCGGCCTGGACCAGCTCTGGGCCTGGAGGGGCCGGCTGCTGACTGCTCCAACTCTGCTTGGGCGGCAGCAGTCTGTCCAGCTGCTGGTGGCAGCTGCAATGGAGGAGTGACAGTTTTGGCTGCAGAAATGCTGCCAACCTGACAGATCACAGGTACTCCCTGGTCGGCTGATACATTGGCACTCACACGGGCCAGCACTGCAGCATGCGCAGCAATCTGCTGAAGCACAGACTGCTGGGCTGCTGTGGCGCGGCGAGTGCCCTGGTGATGCCTGGCCGATCCAGCGAGGGTGGCAGCAGTTAGTGCCCGTGTGGCCCTGGTCTGTGTCTGCATGACACCAGCCAGTGAATGCACGGCACGACTGAGCACTTGGCTAGAAGCCGCCTGTGATGCAGCGAAGTCCTGCTGACTCCTAGCCTGTGCTGCCGCGAAGTCCTGCAGACTCCTGGCCTGTGCTGCACTGAATTGTTGCAGACTCCTGGCCTGTGCTGCCCCGAAGTCCTGCACACTCCTTGACAGTGACTCTATGGAGTCAGGCGTCCTTGCCACTGCAGCCATGAGCTCAGTGTGCCTGCGCTCAGCCTGGGCGCCCATTTCCGCTAGGATCCGCACCTCCTCTGCGTTCACCGTAGCAGGACTGGAGGCCGCACTCACCCTCCGGGGAGAAGGCCGCCGAGCTTCCCCACCCCTCCCGTGTTGCTGCAGCCCGCTGGTCCCCGGAGCTTCACTATCCTCCGAACCTTCCCCCTGCTCCCCTCCAGGGAAGACGTGTCACCATCATGGCCATGGGCTGCCTCGGCTGAGGGTGTCCCTGATGGTCTGGCTTCCTCTTCCTCCTCCTCTATGTCTGACTCGGACACAGTGCCAGCTTGAGGGGCCGCCTCCTCACCTGGCGAGTCACCATCTGAAAGCAGGGAGGCACAAGAGTTGCTTTAGAGTGAGGACAGGGTGGCAGCGAGGGAGGCATGAGTGCTGCTATGCACTGCATTGGTCCGACAGTGGCAAAGGATGCTGTTCTGAGGCGCAAGTGGAAAGAGAGAGGTAAAAAGGTGATGCCCTTACCATTGGGGCCCGCAACAGGGTCGGCATCTCCACTGGCGACGGGGCCAATCAGCCGGCCTGACATAATGCGCTCCACACGCTGCTCCAGGTCGCAGAGCTGTTTGAGGTCAGGATGGCCTCCCCCGGTCTGACGCTGCTGCCTTCGGTTGTGCGTCAGCTTGCCCTGCAAGAGAAAGGATGGCCTCTAAGTACAGTGTGAAGCCCTGATCTTGTCTGCACTGCTTCCCATGGTGGACTAGCCCTGACAGTGTGAAGCCCTGATCTTGTCTGCACTGCCTCCCATGGTGGACTAGCCCTGACAGTGTGAAGCCCTGATCTTGTCTGCACTGCCTCCCATGGTGGAATAGCCCTGACAGTGTGAAGACCTGATCTTGTCTGCACTGCCTCCCATGGTGGACTAGCCCTGACAGTGTGAAGCCCTGATCTTGTCTGCACTGCCTCCCATGGTGGACTAGTCCTGACAGTGTGAAGCCCTGATCTTGTCTGCACTGCCTCCCATGGTGGAATAGCCCTGACAGTGTGTAAAGTCCTGAATGTGCAAGTGATTTTCATGACAGTCCCATAGCTGCTGGATGAGGGCTGGGCATTAGGGCTTTCAGGTCCCTTTGCCCATAAACTGAGGTGCACATGCAGGGATGAGGAGGACACTGGAAAGGGTACTCACCCTGACAACCCGAGTGAGGTCGTTGAACTTTTTTCGGCATTGTACAGGAGTCCTGGCAACCACGCTGTTGGAGGTCACCCTGTTTGACACCTCCCTCCAGGCTTTCCGATAGGCGCTGGGCAGCGGCCTCCTGCCACCTTCAGGGAACAGAACATGGCGCCTGCGCTCCACTGCACCAACCAGCACCCTCAGGTCACCCTCGCTGAAGCGCTGCGCTCTCTCCCTGGCCTTCTCCATTGTCCTGGGCGTTGAACAGATCAAGCAGCAGTGGTCAGGCCTTGCTTCAGGGCTGCAGTGTGCAGGGCGTGGCAGCCAAACAAATCCACCCTCCCCCTTTAAGAGCTGACCGGCGCCAGAGTGTCTGCCTTCAATCAGCAACTCGCCGCACCTGCGCTGCGCCCGCCCTCGGGGGTATCGCCCCGGACCGCCGGCTTAGCGCCTAATGATAGTGGTGCATCGCCTGTTTTAGCGCAGCAGCAACCTCTTGGGGCGATGCAACTGAATATCAGCGAAGGTGGCGCTAAGTTGCGCCGGGCGCAAACTTTAGCGGCCGCCCGGCTGTAGCGCCCCAAACGTGGCTATACTGAATTTCTAGGCCTATGTACCTGTGAAGGGATAATTACAGGTCCTAGCCCTTTTGGGCTATCCCAGATCAGGCATATTCCCCAGACGTTCACCCTCAACTTAAGTTAGAGATAGCCGAATTCCATAAGATGCTTAAATGGATCTAAAGGTTCAGGCTATCTCTCCCTAAAGGAAAGGAATGACTGAAGAGGTTACCGTCCTCCAGATAGTACCTTTAATAAGTTGAACTAGACTGTAACATTCTGGATATTATAAGGGTCCGGAATACTCCCCCGGAATTCTGCAACTCCTTACAAAAGAGTGTACAGAATTTGGGTTCGCGAGTTTATACAGAATGACTCTTTGAGACAATTCTAAAAATATAGGGGGAGAAATTCGGTTGTTAGCGCCACCGATTAACGTCTAAAGAGGCCGAGAAGTGGGGCGCTAGCCAATTTCCGGGCGGGCGCAATGCGCCTCGCCCCATATTGAGCATGCATTTAGCGCCGGCGCTAAATCTTAGCGGCCGTTCATGGGCGCAGGCTGATTATGATGTCATTTGAGTGTGCAACGCCTTTTGGGTGCCCCGGACCGGAAATTCAGTGGCGCCCCCCTCCGTAGCGCCTGGCGCTAATAGTAACAGCTTACCTGGACCTTACCAAGTCACTCTCGGGTTGGAGGAGCGTTATTTAAAGGGGACTGGTGTGGTTTAAAAGCGGCAGCCATTTTTGGAGCACAACATCCTCGAGAGCTACAAGGAGTTGCTGAGCTGCACACTGAAAGCCATTTGACCACTGAGCCAGCGCAGGCAGACAATCTTCAGCCTTCTGACCATCGCCTTGCTGTTGGTGAGCCTTGACAATGGGGAACCTTCCTATGGGCACTTATTATGGGGGCTGCATTGGAGGGGAACGTCCTGCTGCTGAATCATCTGGAAAGGGCACTGAGACGCTGGGAGAGGGGGGCGGGCATGGCCAGATGGAGGAGGGCCAACAGACGTCGCCACAGCAGACCTTACGCTGGCAGGGTTTTCCGACAGCAGTTTTCCTACATGAACATGTCAGAAGGCTGCGATTTAGAAAGGAGGTGGTGACTGAGCTGTGCCATCTGCTTCAGCCAGATCTGCAGCCTCAGATAAGGTGCAGGACATCTCTGTCGGTGGCTGAGAAGATGTCTGTTGGCCTGAACTTATACGCGAGCGGCTCTTCTCAGGCTGCGCGTCAGAGGCTGATCAGAAGTAGCTTCTAGGCCCCTCTCATGGAATGCTTGCTGCCATTCCAAGAACAGGAGTGGAACCGGTCTGATACCCCCAAGCCTGTGAAGGGCAAGATGCATGTAAATAGAAGGCATGGCCATTGTAAATGAAGAAAGTGTTTCATTACACAAAATGTGGTTCCTTCAAACATGAGAAAGCTATGGCAACAGAAAGCAAAACTAATACACTGACACATAACTGCCTCTCACACCCGGGAGACTGTCCAAAACATAAATCACATTCCGACCATCTTCCTTGGCCTTGATTCCGCTGCGCCAACCAAAGCATCCAATGCCCCATCAGTGAGGTGTTCCGCCCTCTGCCTCACCCTTTCCATGTCTTGCTAGGCTGGTGCGCCACAGGTAGGCTCCCACCGCTTTGAAGGCCTACAAGGCAGTGAGTGTGTCTGGTGATGCCAATTGACCTGCCCCTTTAAGAGCTGGTCAGCGCCAGTGTGTCTCTGGGTCAGTGATTATTGAAAGCACCTGCGCTGTGCCCCGCCGCCGCTAAATTGGGTTGCGCCCCCGGGTTAGCGCCTTAAAAGCCTCGTGCAGCCCCTGATTTAGCGCCGCAATCACCCTCAGGGGCACAACGACCCAATATCACGCCAGCTGGCACTAAATCGCAACTGGCGCTAGGCTTTGCGCTTCACCAGAACTAGCGCCCCAAACGGGGCTATACCCAATTTCTCCCATATAGTTTTATTTAAGAGCCGACATTCAGTTAACAGCTGTTGAATCAGTCACAACAGTAACAATTCAAAATACAGATAGCTTACATTTCTTATTTCTCAGAGATCCTTATTCTCAAATCTTTACTTCGTTACATTTCTACATTTCTTACTTATTTCTAAATCCAGAATATCCACCAAAATCAATTACTTTGACTTCGCGAGACTCATAGTTAAAGACTTACAGAGCTGCCTCTGAAGAGTTGAGAAACGCTTTGCCCGTTCAGCGAGTTCTGCCTTTCTGTTGAAAAGGTCTATGTTTTATACTCTTTTGGCAGTGGTTTCTTCTTTGATGTTCTCTGCTGATGTCAGCTAATTGTCTTTATTGATACCTCTTTCGAATGCTTTCTATCTTACTGTCAATTCAACTATTGCATGCATAATTATTTCTCTACCTTTAGGTGTTCCAAAAACCATCATAAAAACAATGACAGCAATGGTTTCTGTTTGATGTCATTCTTACAAAATGCTTTAATTCAATTCTTAATATTGGCTTTACTGGTTTTTAGCAGACGTTGTGACTCCGTGCTGCTCCAAGTTTAATACAAACACAATGTAATTGCTTGGTGTATCTATTGAAGTTATATCTTCAAAGTGTCCTTGTTGGTATCATATTTACTATGTCTATAAATTAAAGACACTTTGACCAGAGTGTTTCATGCATTTCTAGCTATCTCAATTGGTAGCATATTTAATCGTGTTTCCTGTCTTCCAAGTTTAACATAAAAACTATTTGACCAGCAGGTGTTTCTTTACTTGATGTCATCTTTTCAAAGGCACTTGCCTCTTTTAATGTTTGTGTTTCTGTTTTACGTGTTAGTTGGTAACACCCTAAACTGGGCATTTCCATTGTGTTAGTTGCAAACCATAGACCTTTCGGAAGCACCAATGGTTTGCTTCAATCTTTCATTGTTTTAGTATTTTTAACTCATTCCCATTTCAAAGCTGGTTTACGACTTTGTTATCAACCAATCTTTATCTCAGAGGCCTGTTCTCTGTTTACAGCCTGTGTCTCCGAGGCTTTAGATTTTTAAACCCAGTATATCATGCCTTATTAATATCAGTATTCTGTTCATATTATGGTGTATCTTTCTGAAATATGGCGTATTCCCTCACACCTGGACCCTCAAATCTCTTTGGACCTCCACTGTTTTTAGCTTTTCACCATTTAGAAAGTACCCTGTTCTATCCTTTTTAGGTCTAAAGTGGATGACCTCGCATTTGCCTACATTGAAGTCCATTTGCCACAGTTTTGCCCATTCACTTAATCTACCAATATCCCTTTGTAATTTTATGCTTTCATCTACACTGCCTATAATGTCGCCTATCTTTGTGTCATCGGCAAATTTGGATATGTGGCTTTCTATCCCATCATCTAAGTCGTTAATAAATACGGTGAATGGTTGAGGCCCAACACAAATCCCTGCGGGACACCACGAGTCACATTCAACAACAACAACAACAACTTGCATTTATATAGCGCATTTAATGTAGTAAAATGTCCCAAGGCAATTCACAGGAATATTACAAGTCAAAAATTTGACACCAAGCCACATAAGGAGAAATGAGGGCAGGTGACCAAAAGCTTGGTCAAAGAGGTAGGTTTTAAGGAGCGTCTTAAAGGAGGAAAGAGAGGTAGAGAGGCGGAGAGGGTTAGGGGGTGAATCCCAGAGCTTAGGGCCTAGACAACAGAAGGCACGGCCACCAAAGGTTGAGCGATTATAATCAGGGATGCTCAAGAGGGCAGAATTAGAGGAGCGCAAATATCTCAGGGGGTTGTGGGGCTGGAGTAGATTACAGAGATAAGGTGGGGCGAGGCCATGGAGGGATTTGAAAACAGGGATGAGAATTTTGAAATCGAGGCGTTGCTTAACTGGGAGCCAATGTAGGTCAGTGAGCACAGGGGTGATGGGTGAATGGGATTTGGTGCAAGTTAGGACACGGGCAGCCGAGTTTTGGATAACCTCGAGATTACGTAAGGTAGAACGTGGAAGGCCAGCCAGGAGTGCATTGGAATCGTCAAGTCTAGAGGTAACAAAGGCATGGATGAGGGTTTCAGCAGAGGATGAGCTGAGGCAAAGGCGGAGAAGGGCGATGTTATGGAGGCGGAAATAGGCGGTCTTAGTTATGGCGTGGATATGTGGTTGGAAGCTCATTTCAGGGTCAAATATAACGCCAAGGTTGCGAACCGTGTGGTTCAGCCTCAGACAGATGCTAGGGAGAGGGATGGAGTCAATGGCTAGGGAGCGGAGTTTGTGGCGGGAACCGAAAGCAATGGCTTTGGTCTTCCCAATATTTATTTGGAGAAAATTCCTGCTCATCCAGTACTGGATGTCGGCCAAGCAGTCTGACAATTTAGAGACCGTGGAGGGGTCGCGAGAAGTGGTGGTGAAGTAGAGCTGGGTGGGTATCATCAGCGTACATGTGGAAACTGATACTGTGTTTTTGGATGATGTCACCAAGGGGCTGCATGTAGATGAGAAATAGGAGGGGGCGAAGGATAGATCCTTGGGGGACACCAGAGGTAACAATACGGGAGCGAGAAAATAAGCCATTGCAGGTGATTCTCTGGCTGACATTAGATAGATGAGAATGGAACCAGGCGAGTGCAGTCCCACCCAGCTGGATGACGGTGGAGAGGCACTGGAGAAGAATGGAGTGGCCAACCATGTCAAAGGCTGCAGACAAGTCGAGAAGGATGAGGAGGGATAGTTTACCTTTGTTACAGTCACAGAGGATGTCATTTGTGACTTTGATGAGAGCCGTTTGGTATTGTGGTGGGGTCGGAAATCTGATTGGAGAGATTCAAACATGGAGTTACAGGAAAGATGGGCACGGATTTGGGAGGTGACAACACATTCAAGGACTTTGGAGAGGAAAGGGAGGTTGGAGATGGGCAGTAGTTTGCAAGGACAGAGGGGTCAAGGGTTGCTTTTTCGAGGAGAGGGGTGTTGACGGCAGATTTGAGGGAGAAGGGAACAGTACCTGAAGATAGAGAACCATTAACAATTTCAGCTAACATGGGAGCCAGAAAAAGAAGTTGGGTGGTCAGCAGTTTGGTGGGAATAGGGTCGAGGGAGCAGGAAGTGGATCTCATGGACAAGATGAGCGCAGAGAGGTCATGAGAGGAGATTGGAGAGAAACTGGAGAAAGATGTGAGTTCAGGGCTAGGGCAGGGGGGAACCTTAGAGGATGTTGGCCCAGCAGGCTAGGGGAAGGAAGGGACGTGGCAGAAGCAGCTGAATGGATGGTCCCAATCTTACAGACAAAAAAGTCCATGAGCTCCTCATACTTGTTGTCGGAGGTGAGGGTGGAGGAGACACATCCCGCCAATTAGAGTACCTGCCCATTATCCCTACTCTCTGTCTCTTGCCACTCAGCCAATTTCCTAACCAGGTCAATAATTTGTCTTCAATTCCATGGGTTTCAACTTTAGCTAACAGTCTCTTAGGCATGACCTACCTTTTACAAACCCATGCTGGCTCTCTCTGATCAGCTGAAAATTTTCAAGGTGTTCAGTCACCCTATCCTTAATTATAGACAGATGTTAGGCTAACTGGTCTATAATTCCCTGGTTTCCCTCTCTCACCATTCTTAAATAGCGGAGTGACATGCGCAATTTTTCAATCTAAATGAACGGTTCCTGAATCGAGAGAACTTTGGAAGATTATAGTTAGGGCATCTGCAATATGCTCACTTACTTCCTTTAAAACCCTGGGATGGAAACCATCTGGTCCTGGGGATTTGTCACTCTTTAGTGCCATTATTTTCTTCGTTACTGCTTCTTTTGTTTATGTTAATTATGTTGAGTCCCTGTCCCTGATTCAATATTAGTTTCCTTGGGATTTCTGCTATGCTATTCTCTTCCTTTACTGTAAATACTGACGTAAAGTAATTATTCATCATGTCCGCCATTTCCTTATTATCATTGACAATATCATCGTTCAGTTTTTAAGGGGCCAACATTGCTCCTGACCACCCTCCTTTTCCTAATATAATTGTAGAAAAATGTTGTGTTGATTTTCATACTCGCTTTTTGTAGCTTTCACTATCTGTTTTGTCACCCTTTGCTGTTCTTTGTATCTTTCCCATTTGCCAGGATCTGTGCTATTTTTTGCACTTTTGTATGCTTTTTCTTTTAGTTTTATGTTGTCTATTACCTCTTTAGTCATCCATGGCTGTTTTTTTTGGTAAGTCGAGCTCTTGCCCCTCAGGGGTATAAACTGGTTCTGTATCACGTTAAATTATTTTTTGAACACCTCCCACTAATCTTCTGTTGTTTTACCCGTTAACAGATTTGCCCAGTTTACTGTGGACAATCTCTGTCGCATTCCGTTGAAGTCAGCCTTACCTTCTGGGCCCGATTTTGTGGATTGTGTGGGAAATGGTCGGATTTCCCGAATGTGGGGTTCTGACCCACAAAAAAAATGTGTCAGCCAGCTGCACGCAATTTTCCCTCAAGTGGCCAATTAAGTTCCAGCGTGTGGACAGCCTTGCTAATTGTCCATTTCTAGTCAGAAAGCCCCACAGTATGATGTCATCATTCGTGGTGCTTTCAAGGTCCACAGCAAGTATTGCTTCCTCTGTTGGCTTCCAAACGAACCATACAGGATGGCAGAGGAGCCTGCAGCAGCTGTGGCCAGTGCCAGACCCCGAGCTGCCTCCAAATTCGACGAAGCTTCACTGCAGGCATTATTGGATGGGGTTAGGGCCCACAGGGAGGTCCTCTTCCCTAGGTCAGGCAGGAAGAGGCCTCCCACTGAGACCAAGGCTGCATGGATGCAGGTGTCAGCAGATGTCAACTCCAATGTGCATGTAACCTTGGCATCACATCTCTAACTCCTTCCTCTACTCCCCCACAGGACCATCCAGAGCCCCCGTCCCCACTGTGGAGGAGGAAGAGGCTGTGCAGCCAGACTCCTCAGAGGAAGCTCCAACCTCTGAGGGCGCAGCGTCAGGAGAAGTAAGCGCACCCAGCACCAGCGCAGACACTCACACCTCGGGGGAACCTTCGGGACATAGAGTAGTGTTGTCACCTGGTGTTTCGCAGCTCACAAGTGAGCCTCAGCAGATTCTGGAGACAGGGACAGCAGTGGAGAGTCCTCGTCGGAGGGCGCAGGACTCTGCCAGCTCAGCTCAGCTGCGCTGCATGTCGACCCTCTGCCTCTGGGTCCATCCGCAAGAGAAGAGGTGATAGATCTCCATGCACAGGTGCAGGAGTTTCTGGCAGGTTTTGTCTCCAGGGTCGCTGCGAGTGTGGAGCGAATGGAGGAGTCCATAGCGACCATGAGCAGAGCCTTTGTGGAGTCATTGGCGCATGAACGTATCACCATAGAAAGGTTGGCAACCTCCATGGAGGAGATAACTTGCCAGGGTACGGAAAACATGGTGAGTGCTCATAAGAGGATGACATCTTTTGAGGAGCGTTGACCATCTATTGAACAGAGAAACCAGACCTTCATGGAAAACCTTCTGAGTAGGACTGCCAGTGCAGAAACGGGTCCCCATGGCCCCCTAAAGCGCAGCAAGGTGCTCTCAAGCCACTTCCAAGCGTTGGCCCCTTCTAGCCTGTGCAGCTTCAGGTGAGTGAGCAGCAGCCTGGTGCTCCTGGTGCTCATCCTGCTGTTCCTGGTTCTGCTGCTGCCACCTCTGCTGCTGGAGATCCTCTAATGGCAAGAAGGGAAGGAAAAAAAGGCATCCCATGCTTCTCGTAGATGCCTCCGCTGAGGAAGCGCTGAGTGAGGGTGGCGAGAGGGGTTTCCCAGGAGATCACATTGGAGAAGTGTGTGAGGCTCCAAACTTCCACAGCTGTGCCTAAGCCTTGAAGAAGTAGCCCCAAGCCTGCAGCAACAAGGTCCTTCACCATACAAATGCTCTCCGATTAAATCGCAGCTTTCCCGAATGACCTGCAGCTGACAGCAAGCAAGCCGGCAAGCTTTACGCCAGGTTTCATCAGCGGGGTTCCCCGCAGGCGTGTTTAGCGTGGGGAACCCCACAAAATCGCAACGGCCCCTGAAAATGGCATTAAACTTGCCAATAGTTGGTGATCAGGGTCCCGACGGCCAGTCCCGCCAGCGGCGGGCGGGACTGATTCGGGTCGCGGCGAAACGGCGGTCCGAAAGTCGGACGGGGCGGGGAATCAGGCGGGGGGGGTCGCGACCCCCTACTTCTGCGATTTTCGGCCCCCGCCCGCCTGAAAACCCGCCCGACGGCTGGTAGAAAATCGGGGCCAGAATCTTAGTAGCTGTTTTGCGTTTCTCTCTTTCAAATACTATGTTGGCTGTTAACTAAATCTGGCTCATTGCTCCACCTGTACACTCATTCTAGCTCACTGTGAAATGCCATTGACAGCCCAGCAGAGGAAACATGGCACTGAGCTGCCTGTGAAGGAGAAGAATAGTACAATACATGCAAAACAAGGTAAATTTGAACTAAAATAGTTGATATTCTGTGGAATTGAGAGGGAGGGAGAGGATGGAAGGAGAGCAGGAAGAGGATGGAAGGAGAGCAGGAAGAGATAAAGATAGAGAAAGGTGGACAGAGAGGTTGGCTCCAATCAGCTAAGTGATGGTCAGTGGAAGGAAGGGGGAGATGTGCTCGGGTGAACAGACTGGGTTCTGTTCACCAAAATGATGCTTAGTGGGTGGGGAGGGGTGCTGTTCAGCTGAGGGGTGTGTGCTCTGATCAGCTAAGTGATAGTTAGTGTGCAGGGTGGGGATGTGTGTTCAGGTGAGGTATGTGGGTTCCGATCACCAAACAAATGGTCAGTGTGGGAGGGATTGTTGCTAAACTGGGGTGAGGTGGCTTGGTTCCATTCACTGTAATAGTTCCTGAAAGGAGGCAATTGCAATTTTTTTCTTTTAAACAAGCTCCTCAAGATTATAAATGGTTTAGTTTAGGAGTTATCCAGGAACATTACCAGCTACTCCACTGTACTCAGAAAGTCACATCATTCATACAGACGGTGGCCTAGCAATTCGGCCAGGAAGCGCACCTTTTTCAGGCACTTAACAGTCTCCTAAGCATCTAATATGGCGGGCAGGAAGTGCATGCTCATTACAAGCCAGAAGTGCACCCAACCCCACAAACCCCACCCCAGCCACCACTTCCTTTGTGACCCATTGCCTCCTTTTATCACTTACCTGAAGGCCGCTGCTAGTGTTTCAGCAGCCCTATCTTCAATGCTGCTTCGCCGGAGAGCTGCCTGTTACTGTCTGCAGCTCGCCAGCTCGATGGTAATGAGGCCCAAGGTCCAATATCGGGTGCGTCTCGGGCCTCATCATTCAGGCAGTGAGATTGATCCCTACATTCCCCGCGATGGGCCATAATACCTTTGAAATCCTGTGATCACTCATCCTTTTTAATATATAATGGGTAACACTGTTGTTCCACTTGTGTAATCTTGAAACCAATCCACAGACAAAGTGAATGAATGTTCTCTGAAAAAAGGCACATCACACATGAAATTAGATTTGGTTGTTTGATTCCTTAAGGACATGAGCCCCAACTGAAATCTAATATTATTAAGTGATCTCATTCTGATAAGCCGCACAAACAGGGAAACCTTGGTGCTGCATGGGATGTGGAAGTTCTGGTGAGTTTGAGATTCCTTAGTAAATGGTTCAGATGTTTCTGCCTGCAGTACCGGAGGTGATCCTGTCACTGAGCCAAACAGCCAGTGCGAGTAGTTACAACGTAGATTATATTACAATTGTTAATTCCTTCTTATTACATGATGATGAATTACACCTGGACAATGTAAGGTATCTTTAAGCCAATATTTTCTCCTTCTTGGTGCATTGTCTAAACGTTATTCAAGCAGAAAAAACAATTGGTGAAATAAAAGTTTATTTTTCCTATTCTAACCATGGTTGAATGACTCTGAAGAATGATAAAGAGCAAAATGATATTCTGGAATGCTCTGAAATTTGATTGTGCTTTAATTATTTTTTTATGTTACACAGAAACATTTTAGTAACTGATGAAAAATGTCTTATTGAAATAGTCCACATCTCAAAATGTCAGTGATATTAAGACAGCCTGGTATGAATTCAGGGCAATGCTGCCTTAACACTGCCTAGATACTGTCCCTTAACCAAATCTCAGAAGAGCACAGCCTATTGTATCAGTACGGCATTTGTGGCCATTATTTGCTGTCAACACCGAGTTTAGATAACACACAATGCCAGTGCATATCATATTTTTTTTGCAGGAAATGAGCAAGTCAGCCATTTTCAATCACATAAAGAAAGAAAGGGGGTGAAATTGGGTGAAATTTTGAAAATTTAGCGCCAGGCGCTAAGGATTCTGAACTTCTAGTAAATTGGGTGTTAGCGCCCCAGGAAGGAAGTGGGGCACTAAGTCAAGTGCTAATGACCTCAGTGGGGCGCTACAGGGGCGCTATTAGCAGAGCGCTAATGAATTTCAGGTGCAATGCATTCAGCATTGATCCTTCACACTGGTCCCTTCCAGCTCTTAAAGGGGAGGTTGCATCATTGTGTAGATGCTCATTTTCAGCATTGCTGGCTTTGAGGCGACCTGCGAGCAACTGAATCCCCTGATATCTACGGCTGTTCACACTCGCAGGGACAGAGTTGGTCGAGGGTGTAGTGTATGTGCCTTTAAGTCAGAACTACTTTTTACAGCTCCTGTATACTGTAGTACCGGCAGTGACCACACTTTGCGTATGCCTCTGTACCCCAGTCTAGAGATTACCCTCCTCCAGTAAAGACCTGTTATTTGTTAATGTACAGCATCCGTGTGATTATTTATCCACTGAACCACGGATCCAACAGTGGCGACGAGTGTCGATTCGAATCTACCTGCAAAATAAAAGAAAAAAAAAGAAAAAAAGAAAAAATAGTCGAGGCCAGGAACACGGGCGTCGACCACGAGCAACCGCCCAGCAGTCAGGCAGAGATCCAACTTCACTGGGGAGGCTGTGGAGAGCCGGGCTTGGTTCCCCAGCCACAACGAGTCGTAAGAGACCGGCGACAGGTCCGGAGCAGACCCTTCCCGAGCAGCGGCAGCTGGAGCTGACCGACGGCAGAGAGAGAGCCGAGCAGCGTCGACGGGGTAAGACAGAGGGTGAAGAGCGCAGGGCGCAGCCGGGGGTTGAACACCGAGCGGCGTCGAGAAAAAATACTGCAAACCGGAGAGAGAGAGGGTAAGAAACAGCCGGGTTCTAGACTGAGCGGCGTCGACAAATATCAAGAGAAGAACGCGCAGAGCACAGCCAGGGATCACGGGCTGATCAGGGTCCGCGGGGTGAAGCAAGGGGAGACGCCATTGAGCCGCGGAGAAGCAGGGAGAGCGCGGGAGACACCATTGAGCCGCGGAGAAGCAGGGAGAGCGCGGGAGATGCCATTGAGCCGCGGAGAAGAAGGAAGTGTGCGGGAGACGCCAATTTGAGAAGCCGCAGCGGAGAAGCAGGGAGAGCGCAGGAAGGAAGGAAAGCGCGGGAGACGCCATTTTGTGCCAGCGGAGAAGAAGGGAAGCGTGGGAGGCGCCATTGGTGATAGTTAACGCACAACCAAGGATGCCGAAGAGTGGCAGTATCTCTACGTTCGACAATGAAGTCGAAGATTGGGCGACATATGTGGAACGTATTGAGGTGTACTGCAGGGCGAATGAAGTGCCAGATGCTAATAAAGCACTGGTTCTGTTAAATTCCAAGGGTGCAAAAACTTATGGGTTACTGCGAAATCTAATAACCCCAGAGAAGCCAGTAAACAAGAATTTTGAAAGCATAGTAGAAATCCTACAGGACCACTTAAACCCCACACCGCTGCTGATAGCAGAACGATTTAAGTTCCATAAAAGGAACCAACACAAAGACGAAAGCAATGCTGAGTACCTAACGGAACTGCGCAAGCTATCGAAATACTGCCAGTTTGGAGCGGGACTAGCAGACACGTTAAGGGACAAGTTTGTGTGTGGGCTACAAAGTGAAGGAACCCAGAAACGGCTTCTATCAGAAAAGGACCTTACGCTGGACAAAGCTTTCAATATGGCAGTATCACACGAAGCAGCCGCAAGGGGCGCTGCAGAGATACAACGGAGACCGCAAGAATATGGCACCAACGAAATGACCTATGGAACAGGGAAGTGCTATCGCTGCGGCAGAACAACACATGACCAGAAAGATTGTTGGTTCAAGGACCAAGTGTGCAGACAGTGTGGGAAAGCAGGACACATAGCAATAGTCTGCAGGTCTGGGAAGAAAACCAACAGTAAGAAATCTCCACAGAAGAAGTACAAAAACGTACACCAGGTGATGGACAGTGGTTCAGATGAACAGAAAAGTGACACAGACTCCGGAAGCAAGGAGCTGGGTTGTCTGAAACTACATAAAGTAACCGAAATGGAGGATCACCAGACTATCTGGGTTACACTCAAGATAGACGGAGTCCAAGTGGAAATGGAATTGGACACAGGGTCAGCTCTAACAGTCATAAATCAAAGAGACTACAAGCGGCTATTTTCACACATACCCTTGAAAGCTACAGAGATTGTCTTGAAGACGTATACGGGGCAAAAAGTCTACCCCAAAGGAAAAATAAGGGTGAAAGTGACATATAAAGGCCAGGAAATACCTAAAATGGATATATATGTATTGGCAAATGGAGGACCACCACTGCTGGGACGTGAATGGATCCGGAAGATACAATTAGATTGGCATTCCATACAGGCACTGAAGGTTGAGGCCAAAAAGGATGACGACGTCACACCTGGACGACTGTCAAAAATGCTAACTGACGCAAAAGAAGTGTTCCAGGAGGGACTAGGAACACTAAAAGGAATAACAGCAACAATTAAAATAGAGGAAAATGCAAGCCCAAAGTTTCTGAAGGCCAGACCAGTGCCTTAGGCGATCAGACCAGCTGTTGAAGCAGAACTGGAAAGGTTGGAACATTCAGGAGTACTGTCCAAAGTGGACTGGAGTGAGTGGGCTACACCCATCATTCCTGTAATGAAGAGGTCGTTGAGTAATACGCCTGGGGAACCAAAGAAGGTCCGCATCTGTGGGGATTTTAAGGTGACAGTGAACCCAGTCATTCACACGGTGCAATATCTGCTTCAACGAATTGAGGATATGTTTGCCTCGCTATCTGGTGGTAAACGCTTCACCAAAATTGATCTAGCCCAGGCGTACTTGCAAATGGAGGTAGAAGAAGCTTCGAAACATTACCTTACGATCAACACTCATAAAGGTCTCTATCAATACAACCGGCTGGTGTTTGGAGTAGCCTCGGCTCCGGCTATCTGGCAAAGGGCGATGGATCAGGTCCTGCAAGGGATTCCAGGGACCCAGTGTTATTTGGACGACATCTTGGTCACGGGCGAAAATGACGGTGATCACCTCGCTAACTTGGAGAAGGTGCTCACCAGATTAAAGGAGTATGGGCTACGAGCTAATCACCACAAGTGCGAGTTTTTCCAGAAACAGATCTCGTATTGCGGCCACGTCATCGATGAAGAGGGGTTACATAAGTCCCCTGACAAGATTGAGGCAGTAGTCAAGGCTCCAGCACCGGAAAATGTGTCACAACTGAGGTCGTTCCTCGGGCTGGTAAGCTTTTACCACAAGTTCTTACCTAATTTGTCTACGGTATTACATCCGCTGAACACTCTACTGCAAACAGGGGTACCATGGAAGTGGGATGACAAACGTAGACGAGCTTTCCAGAAGTGTAAAGAATTGATCACATCAAAAGAGGTGTTGGCCCATTTCAACCCAGCACTACCAATTCGTTTGGCATGTGATGCATCACCCTACAGCATTGGAGCGGTGCTGTCGCACAAATTCCCGGACGGGTTGGAGAGGCCAGTAGCCTTTGCATCTCGGTCACTAACCTCAGCCGAGTGCAACTACGCCCAGATTGACAGGGAGGCCCTCAGCCTAGTATGGGGAGTAAAAAAATTCAACCACTATCTGCATGGGCAGAAGTTCACCTTGCTGATTGACCACCAACCACTTGTCTCCATCTTTAATCCTAAGAAGGGCGTGCCAGTAATGACTGCACAGCGGTTACAAAGATGGTCCCTGTTTCTAGGGGCGAATCAATATGAAATAGAATATAAAGGCACGAAACAGCATGGGAACGCTGATGGGCTATTGCGCCTGCCACTGCCTACTGTGGAGGAAGCACCAGCAGTGGACCCTATCGAGATATTTTATTTGTCGATAATTGAACGATTGCCAGTAACAAACACGGATATAGAGAAGGAGACCCACAATGACCCGACGCTGTCACGGGTATATGAATTGACGGTGAGGGGATGGCCAACACATGGCGACTCACTGTTGCCAGCATTCTCATCCAGAAGAGAACAGCTGTCAGTATGCCAGGGGACAGTGATGTGTGGATCCAGAGTGGTGATTCCACCCAAGTTAAGGGAGAGAGTGCTAAATGAGCTACATGAAGGTCATCTGGGGGGAATGAAAATGAAAAGCCTTGCTAGGGCTTATGTGTGGTGGCCGGGAATCGATCAACAAATTGAAGACCTAACTAAGAGCTGCTTCGGATGCCAGAAGGTCCAAAATGCACCACCACATTCCCCTCTACACCCATGGGAGTGGCCCTCCTCTCCAGGGCAATGGGTGCACATTGATTTCGCTAGTCCATTCATGGACTCAATGTTCTTAATAGCAGTGGATGCCCATTCAAAGTGGCCTGAGGTGATAAAGATGTCTTCAACCACTACAGAGAAAACGATTGCAGTCCTACGGACCATATTTGCCAGAAACGGTTTGCCAGAGTAGATCTGCTCTGATAATGGACCACAGTTTGTGTCCGACGAGTTCCAAAAATTCATGAAAAGGAATAGGGTAAGGCATTACACATCCACCCCGTATCATCCAGCCACCAATGGATTGGCTGAGAGGTTCGTACAAACCTTTAAGAAGGCGATAAAGGCCATGTGCGATGAGGAAATTCCACTACAGCATAAGATGGACAATTTCTTATTAGCCTACCGAAACGCGACACATGCAGTTACCAACCAAACCCCAGCCATGATGTTCTTTAACCGAAAGTTGAGATCTCGTCTGGACTTGCTCAGACCAAATGTGCGAAGAAATGTTGAGGACAAACAATTCCAGCACATCAATGAGAAGCCAACAAGGAGCTTCAATGTAGGGCAACCAGTCTTGGCCCGTGACTATCGAACAGAGAAGTGGCAACCCGGAACGATATGTACAAGGCAGGGGCCATTAATGTACACAGTGGATGTTGGGGAGAACATTGTGAGATGCCACGTCGATCAGATCTTAGCGTCACAGGAACGCGTCAACCCCATGTCTCGAGTACCTGGTGAGGAACCCGACATACCGGTAGCATCTACTTCAGACCCAGTAGCAGTGGAACCCGATGAACTACCCAATGAAAAGGGGTCAGAATCGCCTCTGCACCAAGAACAAGAACCTCTGGAAAGGCGCTATCCCGAAAGGGTCAGGAAGCCGCCCCAAAGACTGAATCTATAAATGGACTTTTGTTATTTAATGTACATGTAAAAGTGTAATTGTTATTTGAATATTAAGGGGGTATTATTAATCTAAAAGGGGAGGAATTGTCGTGTATGTGCCTTTAAGTCAGAACTACTTTTTACAGCTCCTGTATACTGTAGTACCGGCAGTGACCACACCGGTATATAAGCTTTGCGCATGCCTCTGTACCCCAGTCTAGAGATTACCCTCCTCCAGTAAAGACCTGTTATTTGTTAATGTACAGCATCCATGTGATTATTTATCCACTGAACCACGGATCCAACAGAGGGCGTCTTGCAAGGCCATCTGTAGCCCTGCTGCAGCCACTGGGGAGTCACTACATAGGAGCACTAGACTAGGAAAGGGGATTGTAAAGAGGGGAGGCAAGGGTTTGCACAAGGGTGATTAGTCAATATTGTTCTTGTGTAAATGTGTTTAATGATTTTTGATAAATTTATTACTGGAGTTTTGCAGACTTGGTGCTGTGTCTCATTTCAGTTCTGGGGTGTGGTTTGGAATCACAAAGTGATGGAATGATGGCGACGTGCTCAGCAACCGGAAAGAGGACTCGTAGTCACTGAAAAGGAAGTCTGATGAGGCCGTCACGGACCGACCTTGCAGAACGCCGATTGAGTGGCTGCCTCCTCTGTCACTGCTGTTCGTCCTCCTGTTCCTCCTGCTCCTCTTCTTCCTCCTCCTCCTTGTCCTCATCCTCACCCTCCTCCTCCTGAGGTGGTGTGGCTATGCCTGATGGCAATGGCTGCGCCCTCATAATGGCCAAGTTGTGCAGCATGCAGCAGATAACAACAAAAAGTGACACCCGCTCTGCCGAGTACTGGAGGACTCCTCCTGAGCAGTCAAGGCAGCGGAACCGTTGCTTGAGAACTCCGATGGTCTGTTCAATTATGTTCCTGGTGGCAGCATGGCTCTCATTGTATGAGTGTTGGGTTGCGGAGGGGAGTCATGAGCCAGGTGGAGAGTGGGTAGCCCTTGTTTCCCAGCAGCCAGCCGCAAGCTTGATGTGATGGCTGGAATAGATCTGGCACACCAGTCTGGCACAGGATGACGGCATCATGGCTGCTGCCAGGATAGCGGGCATTGATGGTCAGGATTCGCCATGTGTGGTCACACACCAACTGCACATTAAGTGAGTGGTAGCCTTTGCGGTTACGGAATACCTCAGGATTGTTATGAGGTGCCCGCAAAGCAACGTGGGTGCAGAGAGTGGCGCCCTGCACCATGGGAAGCCCACTATCCTGGCAAAGCCACATGCACGCTCGCGCTGCTTCTCTCTGGTCATGGGGAAGGAAATGTAGTCCCTTCTCCTTCTGTACAAAGCATCTGTGACCTCCCAGATGCAGCAATAGACAGCAAACTGGGAGATGTTGGAGGTGGCATAGTGGTTAGCACTGTTGCCTCACAGCGCCAGGGACCCGGGTTCGAATCCGGCCTCAGGTGACTGTCTGTGTGGAGTTTGCACATTCTCCCCGTGTTTGCGTGGGTTTCCTCTGGGTGCTCCGGTTTCCTCCCACAGTCCAAAGATGTGCGGGTTAGGTTGATTGGCTATGATAAATTGACCCTTAGTGTTAGGGGGATTAAATACATGGGGTTACGGGGATAGGGTGGAACATGTGTTGGTTTAGGGGTTACGGGGATCGGGTAGGATATGTGTCGGTGCAGGCTCGATGGGCCGAAATGGCCTCTATCTGCACTGTGGGGTTTCTGTGATTTCTGTGATGTCGCCTGTCGCACACTGGAATGATCCGCTGGCATAGAAATTGAGGGCGACGGTGACCTTGACGGCCACTGAGAGAGCTGTGGTGGTCCTGATCTGAGGCTCAAGGTCAGGTTGCAGGAGGTGGCAGAGCTCTGTGACCACATCCTTGCTGAAGCGGAGCCTTCTAACACACTGGTCCTCGGTGAATTTCATGTAGGAGAACTGCTGCCGGAATACCCTGGGTGGGTAAGGCCTCCTGTTGAGAGCTCTGTTGGCCCTCCTACCTCTGGCCCCATTTTGCACTCTTTCTCTGTGCCTCAGTTGCCTCCGACGTCGACAATGGAGGGTGAGGTCCAGTGCCAGTACAGCCCCCGTGAAAGGATACAAATATTGCACTCTCAAATCTCCCCTCAATGAAACTCAATAATCATTATGTGGCACAACACTCGTTAAAACGCGAAACGCTCAAATCTGTCAAAAGGCCTCTTTGCCTGAGTGAAATTAACAACACAGCATTGTTGGCCGACGAAAACTAAACCGGATGTGGACACCTTTAAATAGCGTTCCTCCAGGGGACATCCGACTGAAAGCCGCCTCCTCTACCTATCGTTGTTAACAACAGGCGCACAAGCAGGGGCAAGAGGCAATTTTTCAACCGGGGCGCTGCACATGGCAATGACATCATGATCTCCGGGTGCAGGAGATCGGGGCGCAACGTCTTACCACCGCTGCAAATCTCCCGCCAAATTTAGCGGGAGGCGTTGATATCGCCCCGGGAGGCGCAAAGGAGCCCAAATTTCTAGCCCAAAGACTTGCATTTATATAGCGTCTTTCACGACCGCAGAACATCCCAAAGCTCTTTACAGCCAATGAAGTACTTTTTGAGTGTAGTCACTGTTGTAATATAAGATTACAACAGGAGATGCTCAAATTGCTGCATCTTTAATGAATTATTTAGTGTAAATAGATAGATAATTATATACAATTTGCATAATTACCAAAACTGAATTCCAAGTTCTGGAAGCAATAACTTGCAAATTAAGAAACGTAATTTTTTTTAAATTAAAAGGAGCTGGGACAGCCCACCATATCATAGGAGGTTAAGGCTGGAAAGTTATATTCTTTACAGAAAAATGACAATTTAAGAAAGCCTTCTAGCATTTATTCTGGCAGAAAAGTGCAAGAAAATTTAACAACACAGAGGATGCCGAGCCAAATGTTTTTCTAATTAGCCTCATTTTTATGCATTTTATTGCTTCAATCCCTTGACCAAAAGCTAGCATGAGCGTTATCTCCAACACCTGAATATTGGGGAACTCCTGGAAATGCCTATAAGGGGGTAATCCAAAAGACACTTGAAACTGCAAACCTTTCTATTCATCAGATCCTCAATCCTTTATGCATAAGGCTATCTAATGGAAGGGTTTTTACGCTCTGATGTCGTGACTGCTATGGTAGACACAGACTGCCAGGCTGAGATTTACTGTGAGGCTCATCCTCATACAACAATTATTTTCATCAATCTGCCTTCTGCCAGATTAAAGATCAGATCATCCGTGAATGGCCTCATCTGTGAATATTGCTGGTCATTAATTATTGAATCATTTAACGTCCTATTCGAAATCATCTTCTGACAGTGATGCATCTCTCATAACCAAAACAGTGTGAGCAGTTAACTGGAACACGGTTAAGAGGAGCAGTTTTGTTATAAGGAACATTTGTCCAGGTTCTAGTGGAAAGAGTCCAGACGAGGCCTTTCTGATGGCTCAGGGGGCTAAATACACTGCCCGTTGTGGTCCTGAAGTACATAGAGCAGGAAGGGTCTATCCTTGGTGTGGAGGTGCAGCTGTAAGTGAAAATAGCAAGACAAACAGAAATAAAATGCTTTTTATTCATTTAATTAAACAACCTTCAATTTAAATAATTGTGAGGGGGAAAAAATCATTACTGCTCCTATCCCGCACAGCACACATGCCTTCCACCCCTTGCAATTTTTTAAAAACCTTTTGTGTCCCATTCTGGTGCCTCAATCAGCTTGTAATTTGTTTTGCTTGCTGTCAGATGGCTAAATTAATGTTTCAAAGAGCCAACTTTCTGTCACCCTGCACCAAAATAAAACAGATGCCTAAGTATTTCAAATTGAAGCATTGCCTACAGAGAGGCCTACTTGGATTCACACCCATCTTTCAAGTAGACTGTGTTTCTTGTGAAGAATTCAAATAAACATTTTTTCCATTCTGTCGTGTTCCCGGCTAATTTAAATTGGTCAGGTTAAAAGACGGACTAAGATTAACAATACCACTGGAACAAATGCCTATTTTATATTTCTGCATATTGAGGCCTGGATTTGAACCCAATCTTTAACGACAAATATAAAGCCAATAGACACTGCCATCCACATTGTGTAGATTGAGGTTTTTCATCTGTTTAAACATAAATCACATTCACAGATGAAACCAATTCTCTGAAACTTCAAGTAGCATTTCTGCACCCAATCATTAATTGTGAAGCGGTTAACATTTCTGATTTTATTTAAAGCCTGTTAACACTCAGGACTAAATTCCTTTTGCTTTTCTCTTTGCTATTTTTTAAACAGTGGGAAATTGTTAATCTCACATGCACAATCTTGCTATGTCGACAAAGAAGCCACTAGTTAGCTTTTTATCTCATTTAGTGCAATCTTATTTTGCTATTTTCCTTTTTTGATGGCTTCCTCTCGGTGGCAAGGTAGCAGGACATAAAGAAAAGAAAGAACTTGCATTTATATAGCGCCATTCATGACCTCAGTATGTCCCAAAGTGTTTCACAGCCAATTAAACACTTTTGAAGTGTAGTCACTGTTGTAATGTTGGGAAACGTGGCAGACAATCTGCAAGTTCCCATAAACAGCAATGAGATTAATACAACTAAAACGGTACAATTTCAGTTTATCCCTCCTTCTATATGATTACATGGTACTCTGTTTAACCTCTATCAAGGTAACACTATTGACAATGTTGTCAATTTTTCTGGCATCACACTGGTGGGGAATTTCCCCATCGCAGTATAATCTCTGTAGGATTTGAAATGTGATGCTTTGAATTCCATTAATCAGCATTGATGCCATTCATTGTCACAGGAATCACTAAAGGAAGGGGTACAGTAACATAGTGGTTATGTTACTGGACTAATGATTTGGAGACATGGGGCAGGATTTTCATTCAGGAGTCGGGTGAGAGGCGGGACTACAACTTTCGGGGTTGTAGTCCCGCCTCCATCGAGATGCGGCCAATCCACGTGATTTTAACTTGATTGACCTTGTTGAGCCCGCCCAGCGGGCTCAGCAGGCCAATTAAGGGCCACCCGGCAATAGGTGACGTCACAGACTGAAATTTCATCTATCAAGAGGTTTTAACAGATGAAATATCAGTGTTTCACAGCTGTTTGAAGCTGTCAAACACTGACAGTCTTACTTCTAACATGAGTCCTTCTCCACAGACTCAGTTAGAAATCTCTCCTGCACAGTAAGCTGAAGGCTGTCACTTTTGACAGTTCACAGCCATTCTGCTTTCTGTGCCGGTAAGATGAGGGACTCCTGAGACCTAACGGAAGGAAGGCTGAAAAGGTAAGAAAAGGTAATTTACACTTCTTTAATCACTTTAGACACACCAAACACACTTACCTTTGCACTCATGCACACATCACTCACCTGAACACCGACATCTCTACCCCTCCAAGTCCTTCAACCCGACGGCCCGCCTCCTCTAACTTGGCGTGGTTTGGAGCCGTTGGGAATCCCACACTTCAACCTTAAAAATAGGGATTAGGCTGAAAACTGCCTGTTAACTACCTGTTAACAGGCAGTTAATTGGCACTAATCCCTTCCTGCCTCGGGTAGGCGGGTCTCAGTGCGGGGCGGGTACCCGCCTCCTTTGAAACTGGCATGGAGTCAGGTTTGGATGCGGGATGGGGTCAGGACTCCTGATTTTGGGATTTTAATCTCCAATCCCGACTCCACGGCCCAATGAAAATCCTGCCCATGAGTTCAAGTCCCACCAAGTAAGCTGGGAAATTTAAATTCAGTTAATTAAAATCTGGAATTTAAAAAAAAAATGCTAGTATCAGTAATCGTGTCCATAAAAAACAATCTGGTTCACTAATGTTCTTTAGGGAAGGAAATCTGCCTCCAGACCCACAGCAATGTGGCTCCCCACCACATTTTCAAGGGCAATTAGGGATTGGCAATAAATGCTGGTCTTGCCAGTGATGCCCACATTGGGAAGAAAATCCCTCCTCTTCTTCCAATAGTGCTGTGGGATCTTTTACGTCCACCCGAGAGGGCAGACAGGACCTCGGTATAACATCTCATCCGATAGATGGAAGAGGAATCGTGTTGTGTAGTATAGAAACAAAGTCTGATTTTGCGGTGTATTTGATGTTCTTGATGAATTTTAAAGCCATTCTAGGCCATCTCATGTATTATTAAGCACGTTACTATTTAGAAAAAGCTCATGTGGCATTGATAACAAATTACCAACAGATGTTGAGAGACAAAAGCAAAGATGAGACAGCATCATGTGAGCAGTCCTAGGATGTTACAAGGTTATTGTTTTTAGGAAATGACAAGGTTTTCCACAATGGATAAATTATGGATAACACATCCTTCTACACATTATATAAAGTAATAAGAAACACATATTAGATGCATTCATACAAAAGTTTACCTGGGAAAATGTAGTTTTAAATTAATAAATGTTCCTTTAAAACAAAAACAGAAAATGCGGGAAACATACAGCAGAACAGTCAGTATCTGTGGAGTGAAAAACCAGGTCAGTATTCCGGGTCAAGTCTTTCTTTAGAACTGAAGACTGAAAGATAGGCAAACAATTCAACAGAATTAGAAAAAAGGAAAGGGAAAACTCCAATGTAGAGATGGAGTTGACAGGTTGAGTGACCGCAATCGCTGAAAAGAAAAGCAAGAGATTGCTAGAAGATATAAAATAAACAAACGATTGTGGAAATAGCTGACAGAGGCTCAGCCAAGGAGAAAATGGGGGGAGATAGGCAGAAAGTGATAGCAAAACACAGTGGACGGAACTATCAACTTTTAAAGCTAAAGATAACTGATTGACTGCCTATTATACATCCCACTGGATTTTCCTTTCCTGTGAAGCCAATGGAAAGGAAATTTGAGCAGGGTGTATAAAGGGCGGTTGATCTATACCGCCAGCTTTACGCTCTGCCGAAGTTAAAAGTTCCACCTACTAGGTCTGCCAGTTCACCAAAAAGAAAAATCTGGCAACACCCAACAATAGTGTGTTCCGATAAAGGGTCTCCATCCCAAATGGCAATCTGCTTCTTCTCCCCCCAGACAACAACAGAACCACTGTACATCACTAGCACACCTGACTATGGAAAACATGGTCAATTTGGCTAAGGTCTGAACTTATTATAGTTACTATTCAGACCAGAAAGCTGTTGAGTATCTAACAGATAGATATGGGGGGAATTTTAACTTCAACCATTTGGGTGGGATCGGAGTAAGAGAGCAATTAAAATGAGCAGCTACATTTCCCACTCTGTTCGCGCCGACTTCTGATTTTAATGTGTTTGGCGGTGGATGAGGCACCTGCCAGACTCAGACAGGAGCCTCATGCATAAATGCTTGTAGGTCACCGATGGCATTTTAACCGGAGCTTACCTGCCAGGCTAAAGCAGGTGGGCAGCTAGTGGGAATGATGAAGAGACCCTCCAGTTAAGTCCAAAAAAATGTCCTTTGTGTGGCCTGTAGCAGCAAGAGAGCGCCTTTGGGCCCCACAAGAAAAATCACCTCTGCCTCGAACACCATCCCACATCCATCCTGCAAGACCCTCCCGCAAACCCCCTTCTCCAATACTTACCTGAAAGCTGATGGTCTTGACAACTTCTATGCCCTTTTCCCATTCCAGGCGGGAAATGGACCAGCAGTATTTAAATGAGGTCTGGGAGTTAAAATACCACAGGTCTGACACTTAGGCCAGCCCTCCTCAGCTACCCGAAAACCACTCTGGGTTAAAACCGACCCCAAGGGTCTGTTCTTGAAGCTTGCTGATATGGAAGTGCATGGGCAGTGGACACTGGCAGCCTTCTGCCACATCACCTGAATGTCTTTCATTCTTCATGTCATGAGAGTATCAGTCTACAGTCGGAGCAGCTGCTCCAATGACTTACCTGGTCTTTTTTCCATTTTACAACCATCAGCTTGTCTAACTGCAGGCCCATGATACCTGATGCGACCTCAGCTCATGCACCCCCGGACATTGCTTCCCTACAGTTCAGCATTATGAATCAACTAAGGACCCATAACAACATTTTGTTTCTTAGTCACCATTTTATCATGTCTGTGAACCTGTCAAGGGACAGCAAAGACAAATGGAGGTGAATGGCCAAGTCAACGCACAAAAACGAGATTATACAATGACCAGTGATATTTTATAATGACTATAGTAAGCACTGTTGTATTGTAATGGATCAGGTGCATTGGTGCACTGTGCACAGTCTCGGTGTTTTATATATGCTAAGGGAATGGAGCTCTTCATGTATTTATATCACCTTGAAAAACTGAAGCTCACCACAGAGAATTTGCCACACAAGCAGATGACTTAAAGCTTCCCCGATGACTCAGCAAGTTTACCCAGAAGCTGAGTGGGAACGTCCCGGATTTGATTCCATGCTGAGTTGCCTGACCTCAACCGCAGCATCAGTATATAAAAATAAGAGTAGGCCATCCCACCCATTGAGCCTCCTCCACCATTTTGTGAGTTATGGCAGCTCAACCTTTTGAATCCCATTAGCCTGCCTTTACTCCCGAGGGGTGATTCTGCAGTCTGGTAGTCCCAGTGGGAAGCACCAATCACAGGGAGTGCATCTCGCAAAGTCACTGGAGCACAGGCCGTGATTTTCCATCCATTAATTTTAATGAATGGAAAATCACAGTCTGCATTGCTGCGATTTCCCAAGATGTGTTCTCAGCGAGGCCTGGCTTCCTGCTGGGAGTGCCGAATCACAACATCAATCCTCGTATGTTTTAATACCTTCACTTCTCAATGTCCCTTTTACACACCTCAATTTATTTTGCATCTATAGCTTTCTGGGTCAATGTGCTGATATTCTCACAAACCTTTGTGCGAAAAATTTTTCCAGGATTTGTTAACCATCTTACTTTGAATTCTAAGATAATGTCTTCTTGTTCTAGATTTTGCTACAAAAGGGAAGAGTCATTCCCTATCACTTATGTTAATTCCCTTAATTATTTTTAACACCCCAACCAAATCACTCTTTAACCTCTTCACCTCCAAGAAATATAATCAAAGTTTACCCACTCACTTACAGCTCAGTCCCTTCATTCCAAGAATCATCCTGGTGAATCATCAGTATACCCTTCCTAAAGTAGGGAGCCCAAAACTGAACGCATTATTCGAAATGAAGGCCAGTACAATCTCAAAACATGAGAGGCAGCGAGAGAAAAATCGGGCGAGGCTCCTGATCACTTCTACCAACCCCTGCTGACAAAAGCCTAAATCAATTAATGTAGGTGAACACAAACAACAGAAGGACGTAAAGGATATCACCATGTCTAGATAGTTGTGATGCCACCATTCATCTTTTTCATTTCATCTACAAATCTTTCCCTAAACTGGGAATGGTTGTTGGTGCCGGGTGGTTCTAGTGTATGGTCAGTTGAATCAAACCAATAGCATGGATTTCCTAAAAATACTAGCTTCATTCTGCCAACAATTGTAAAACACAAGAACTGACTCTAAACTCTGAACATGACTGGCTAACATTCCACCTAGTGGGTTAACTGGTATTAAATTTTAATTAAACTGACACAACCAGAATGGCCATTGCCTAAATGTGTAGACGTGGTCAATGGTGTAGCAAAAATGTGCCAAAGGCATTATCCATAAATTTGTATTATGCATCACATGAAGACCAATCCAAATAAATATGATAGAATTTATCCCATGCCACTCAATAACTTCTCCCTTAATATGTTAAATCACACACCGTTGTACTTCAGTAGCAGCTCTGGTCAAAGGATTACTGTCCTGATTATTTCTTCTACAACACCAGTGTCTACAGTGTGCATCTACACTAACATCATCATTCTTCACCAGCTTCATTGTAAATTACAAAATTGTACTATTTAATGAGAAGTGTCAAGGTATAGTAATACTTAGAAGTGAGATCCACTTGTTTCCAATTTGTTGTGATTCAAAATCTTCCTCTGTACATTGAAGATGTCATTTTCCTTACTACAGTATATAGGGCTAGAAATTCATTATAGCCCAGGAATGGGCGGTATAATTAGAAAAGTTGTAGAATTAGCGACAGGTGCTAATGCTTTAGACTGCACACAAAATTCGTGCTCACTGCTCAAAGAAATTATTTCAGTCCTAATTCAAGCCTTTAAGCCCAAGCTCATTGGCGTTACACTCAAAGGATGGACCAATATCAGATGCAGTCTAATCGCAAGTCATGATTGCCACAGGATTTTTTCAGTTCTTAAAGGGGAGGTTCACTGATGCTGCAGAACCTCATTTTCAATATTGCTGGCTTTGCAGCTGCCTCAGCAAGCAGCAGCAGGTCAAGGAGAAGGGGGCAGAGGACTGAAGCAGCTGTACTCGTGGCAGATCCACCCCCCCAGGGAGAGAGCCTGCAGATTCAGTGATCAAGCATTGGCAGCAATGGTGTTCACTGTGGAGAGACAGAAGGCGGTGCTCTACCCGACAAGTGGCAGGAGACCCTCGTCGCAACTCTTCCTCCTCCTGGCCACATGTTCCAGTCTGTCTCGCAGCCTCCGCTCCCTCCACCGTAGATCCTGGCGGGCGAGGCCGACTGCTAGTACAGCCCCCATTAATGTAACCAAGTGTAGCAGTTTGATTTTTTTAAGAAAAAATGTAGCTACTTTTTAGTTGCCACAACACTCGTGATACTAAATAACATTGAAATTATGGAATGAGACTGTTGCACTATGTGAAACTGACAAGAAAGCACTGAAACTCCACTAATCTACAGCTGCGACTTATTACTGATGATCCCTTTAAATAACGTCCCTGGAGCAGGCTTCCTGTTGGTTCATGCCAGCTCTCCCTGTCGCTGTTTCCTCCAGGCACTAAGGTAGGTGGCGACAATCAATTTTGCAGATCGGGCGCTCAGTAAGTGTTGCACACTCATTGACATCACGATCCACCTGGCGTTGAGGCTCCAGGCCATAACTGTTAATGGCGGCGCTGCGGGGGGGGTGGGGAATCGTGATTTGGCGTGTAATGCTAGATTTGCCTCGCCCTGGCGATGATGCTCTAGCGCCCTGTTAGTGCCATCGGCTGCTGCTAATGTGAAGCATTAAGGTACTGACTTTTTTCCCCTATGCCTTTAAACTGGAATCTTTATAGTGTGCAAATAGCTTCCATCTGTCAGTCCAATCACAGCAACAAAGCTATTTTTTGTGTGGTCATCAAATTGAGGAAAGTACATCTTTTTACTTTTTTTTTGGCAGCACTTATCACCATTATACAGTCTATGTTAATAACTTGGATGAAGGGACCGAGTGTACCGTAGCCAAATTTGCTGACGATACAAAGATGAGTGGGAAAGCAAGTTGTGAGGAGGACACAAAGGGCTCGATTTTGCCAGTGTGGTCGGGCTGGGGCGTGTCAGGTGGCATTCGTGTCAGGACTTGACTCTGAAGTGAAGTGGGGAAAAAGTGCAATTTTCCCCTAATTGGGCAATTGATTTCCAGCGTGTTGGAACCCCTGGCCCAATGAGTTTTTCATACAGAAAGTAGCCTCCGATGACGTCATCAATGCTGATGGCTTTAAGGCCTGCAAGCAGCCTTGCTTCTTCTGGAGACTGCAAACTTTATGGTGATTGTAGTAAGGAATTCATTGATCGACTATGTCCACCAGCAGGCAAAAGTGTGCTCCACGCTTCGATGAGCCCTCCCTCCAAGCTCTGGTGGAGGGAGCAAGATCAAATAAGGAGGTGCTCTTCCCTTCCTCAGGGAGGAATAAACCTCCCCAGCAGACTAAAGCTGCGTGACTGCAAGTGGCCCAGGAGGTCAACTCCATATCGATGAGCTGCAGAACCGGGCTGCAATGCAGGAAGAGGTTTTATGACCTTCTCCGCACAGGAAAAGTGAGTATGACTTTCCCATCACCCTCAATCTGATCCCCATCGCCTCTCCTCACCAGCACTCTGCTTTGCCAACCTCTTCCTCCACATCCCACTTGACACTTACATCCCTGCACCCTTACCCATTGCCTCTCTATGGTCACAATCACTTAACTATTCTACCATGTAGCCCTCACACTCCCTATCACTGTGATGTAACAACAACAACAACTGACAACACACAGGGAGGGCCCTTTGTCTCCTTCTAAGCATCTATGCTATGCATTCTCTACACTCACTCCTTCATTCTCACTCAAACTCTACTTGTGTCCCTCATTGCAGGAAAAGAGAGCCCACAATAAGAGGGAAAGAGCGAGGACAGGAGGAGGGCCACCCTCAGTAGCCCAGCTCACCACCTGGGAGAAGGCAGCCCTGGAAATCACCGGGATCGAGGACAATTCCCAAGACGGGTGCATCACAGCAAGCTGGTGACAGAATAGTTTGGCTTCTCTCTCATTGGCATTGCATGAGTCACTGATAATGATTCTGATGCTCTAACAGATTGACTTATGATCATCTGCACTATTCAATGTGCATGTAACCTTGACTTCACATCTCTAACTCTTTCCTTTACTCCCCCACAGGACCATCGACAGCCCCCGTCCCCACTGTCAAGGAGGAACAGCCTGAGCTGCAAACTCTGAGGGCGCAGCGTCACCAGAATTCAGCGCACCCAGCACCAGCGCAGACACTCACACCTCGGTGGGACCTTCGCGAGATAGAATAGTGTTGGCACCTGGTGTATCACAGCTCACAAGTGAGCATCAGCAGATGGCGGAGACAGGGACAGCAGTGGAGAGTCCTCGTCGGAGGGTGCAGGACTGTGCCAGCTCGGCTCAGTTGCATGTTGACCCTGTGCCTCCGGGTCCATCCAGAAGGAGAGCGGTGCTGGAACTCCAGGAACAGGTGCAGGAGTCTCTGGCAGGTTTTGTCTCCAGGGTCGCTGCGAGTGTGGAGCGAATGGAGGAGTCCATCGCGAACATGAGCAGAGTCTTTGTGGAGTCATTGGCGCATGAATGCATCACCGGGGAAAGGATGGTAACCTCCGTGAAAAGGATGGCTACCTCCGTGGTAAGGCTGGCTACCATAGAGGAGAGGATGTCTACGGAAGAGGCGAGGATGGCTGCGACCATGGAGGAGCTTAGTCGCCAGGGTCTTGAAAAAATGGTCATTGTTCAGAATAGACTGACATCTCTTGAGGAGCGATGGTCAGCTATAAAGCATACAAACCAGACCTTCATGGAAGTCCTCTGGAGTAGGACTTCCAGTGCAGAAACAGGTCCTCATGGCCCCCCTGAAGTGCAGCAAGGTGCTGTCAAGCCACTTGCTAGCTCTGAAGTGGGGCTGACCCATGAGAGGGATGTTGGTGGCAGACATCAAGGAAGTGGGGGCTCCTCTCCACGCACTCACACGACCATGCCACTGCAAAGCCCTCGGTCAGAGCCCCACCAAAGTTCTCACCCAACTGAGATAGGCATCTCAGCCCCTGCACAGCCACAGGAGCAGCAGACTGTTGCCGAGCCCTCACAGGTTCGCAACCCCAGAGGACGCCCGCCAAAGGTGTCGAGACAGGAACAGCAAGAAAGTGAGCAAGGGGCCTCCACATCTGCTGAAACCACAGGGGAAGCACCACGTAAGAGCACGCATGAGAGGAAGATAAAGTACAAGTAGTCACAAGGGTAGTCACTTGGGTGCATTTGGACCAGCCATTCTTGTCATGGTATCATAAACAGATTTGATGGCAAACTGTTGAAGTTGTGGCCTCTGTCATTTCGCAAATGGGACTTTCACATTGAGGGCTTAGGGCGACTTGCAATTGTCAGTATGGTGGTCAGAGTGATAGGAATTCACAGGTTCTTGTCCATTGTCGATGCTCTGGTAAGAAGCTGCAAGACAAAAGTGTTTGATTGTGCAGGCTAAGCAAATCTGGCCAACATGAGTGCGTCCCTTGCATCCCGGGCAGCAATGTGGTCACGCGCTGGCGCTTTCTGGCCTGTGCAGATTCAGGTGGGTGAGCAGCAGCTTGGCGCTCCTGTTGTTGCTCCTGCTGTTGGTGCTATTGTTTAGGGTTCTGCGGCTGGTCTTCGTCTGAATCTGATGTCCAGAAGGAAAGGAAATAAATGGTTCCCATGCTTCTGCTATCTACGCTCAGTCAAGGTGGGGAGAGGGGTTTTCCAGGAGGTCACACCGGAGACGCCTCTCAGGCTCCAAACTTCCACAACAATGAGTAGGCCTGCTAAAAGTTCCCCCAGACCTGAGACAACAAAGTTCTGCCACCTGCAAATGCTGATTGCTGAAAACTTCTTTTTAATGGTGGAGCTGCAGCTGTTAGTAAGCAATCCTGGCGTGTTCCAGAGGAGGCATGTAGGATGGGGGAAATGTCTATAAATCAGAAAGGCCTCCAGAATGGGATTATAGAGGCAATTAAGTGGTTGTTAAGGGCCTTAAGGGCCTATCCTGCCTCTTGGAGGCGGAATGGAAACAGGGTCTGAAACCCCGATTCTGGGAAAATTGCTCGGAGGCAGGATCGGGCCTGCATGCCATTTTTTGCGATTTTACCACCTCACATGCCTCCAAACCTGCCTCCTCGTGCCTGGCAAAATCCAGCCCAAAGAGTCTGCAAAGGGATATAGATAGGTTAAGTGAGTGGGCAAGAATTTGTCAGATGGAGTATAATGTGGGAAAATGTGAAGTTATCCACTTTGGTAAGAAGAATAGAAAAACAAAATATTATTTAAATGGAGAGAGACTACAGAATGCTGCAGTATAGAAGGATCTGGGTGTCCTCGTACATGAAACACAAAAAGTTAGCATGCAGGTACAGCAAGTAATTAGGAAGGCAAATGGAATGTTGGCCTTTATTGCAAGGGGGATGGAGTATAAAAGTAGGGAAGTCTTGCTACAACTGTACAGGGCAGGGCGTTAGTGAGAGCACACCTAGAGTACTGCGTACAGTTTTGGTCTCCTTATTTAAGGAGGGATATACTTGCATTGGAGGCAGCTCAGAGAAGGTTAACTAGGTTGATTCCTGGGATGAAGGGGTTGTCTTATGAGGAAAGGTTGAGCAGGTTGGACCTATACTCATTGGAGTTTAGACGAATGAGAGGTGATCTTATTGAAACATATAAGATTCTAAGAGGTCTTGACAGGGTAGATGCAGGGAGGATGTTTCCCCTCGTGGGGGAATCTAGAACTAGGGGGCACAGTTTCAGAATAAGGGGTCGCCCATTTAAGATGGAGGTGAGGAGGAATTTCTTCTCTCAGAGGGTCGTGAATCTTTGGAATTCTCTACCCCAGAGAGCTGTGGAGGCGGAGTCAGTGAATATATTCAAGGCTGAGATAGACGGATTTTTGAACTACAGGGGAGTCGAGGGTTATGGGGATAGTGCAGGAAAGTGGAGTTGAGGCCAAGATCAGATCAGCCATGATCTCATTAAATGGCGGAGCAGGCTCAAGGGGCCAAATGTCCTACTCCTGCTCTTATTTCTTATGTTCTTATGTTTAAACAATTCAAGGTCTGGTGTAGCACAGCTAGATGCAGACAGAAGCTCTCTCTGTTCTGCCCCAACAATATGATAAGCCCTAATCACAGAAAAGAGTCCCCTACTTCACAAGTGTGAATTTTTCTCCCACAACCCACACTTACATCCTTGCTAAGTAAACTTGTCAATTTTTGTCACATTATAGGGAGTTCCATGCCCATTAGAAACTGGGTTGAGATCTGTGCAAATTCATTTCACATAAAACCTTTACAGAGAGACAATTCTTTTTATCCCATTAGTCTGGGCTGAGTTCAAACACACATCTCATTGGTTAAGGTTATCTTAAACTAACCCATCTAGTTCGCTAAGTTATTTTTAAAAAACACTTGCTAGTACATTGGGGTAGAGATAACCAATTCTTGGCAACCTGTAGATAGAGTATATTCACCTTTCACTGACAATTTTAGCAGGATGATCCACTTTGAGAGGGGTGGGATAATCTCGACCAATATAGAAAGGAACACACATCTGTTTCCCTAAATGGTACAGTGAGGGAATGTTGCTCTGTTCTGTAGTATTCATATGCCGGCCCTTCGGATTGGGATCAGATTTGCTTTACAAATAAGCACCTTTTTTAAGTTTCCAAAGCCAAATTTCAAAGAAAATCTAATTTTCGCTTTGAGTAACAACCAGTAATGACTTCACCATGAGTCGCTGTCGGGGGATACAGCACATTTTGGGGACCCAATCTGCTATTCTAGATTTCCTACTGTGATCTAATTTGCCAATGCTGCTCAACTGCGGAGCCAATTTCTGGCTTGTGTCCTTGTGACATAATGGTTGGGACATTTGCTTCCTACTAATTCAGTTCTTGCTTTCAGTCACAGCGTTGAATTTGACAGCCAGACATATAATGAGTTCTGTCAGTTCCTCTGCAGGGATTCAGGAAAGATGTTTTGTGGAATGTTGTTCTGCATTTTGGAACTTAATAGTGCTCAAAAGTAGGAGGCTTAAATGTAAAAACAAACCCTAAGGGTTATTGTGTGTGTTACATATTTATGCTAGACATGTCCCATGTATTTAATGCTTGTTTCTAAATCTGAACATAATTAAAGCTGGTGGGCTTCTCCACAGTGGTCTTCTCATATTCATTTTGTTCAGTGAATCAGTGGAGTGAACAAACTGGAATGACATCAACCAAGAGGAGAGCATCTGCTTCCTTCCATTGGTGTCAGTGTGTTCAGCGTGTTCTGAGATCCATTGCAAGCTTTCCTTTCTTGAGCAAAAAAGGCAAAATTCTCTTGGGTTGTTACAACAATACTTCAAAATATTCTGAGGCTCAAGGAAGCAGGGATCCCCCAGCTCACTGTCGCTATGGAAGCAATATGAGCTGTCATCTCAGAATGCTTTCAAATGGCAAAATAAAGGGGGAGAAATTTGGTATCGCCCCATTTGGGGCGCAATTATTGTCCGGGCACAAAGTTTAGCGCCTGGCGCAAATTATCACCTCCGACGGCAAACTTGGCTTTTACCGCCCCTGGAGGTGATTGGAGCGCTAAATCAGGCGCTGCACACCCATCTTAAGGTGCAAAGGCCGAGGAGCGAGGCGCTACCTCAGAGCGCTGGCGCAGCGCAGGTGATGTCAGTTAGCGATGGAACACAGACACACTGGCGCCGGCCAGTTCTTAAAGGGGAGGGTTGATCTTGCTCTCCAGATATACCCTGCTCATTGTAGCCTTGAATCTCGGCCTGGAGAGACCTGTGACTACATTTTCCAGCCAAGGACTTTGGAGAGGGTGAGAGAACGAGCTCAGCGCTTCAGCGAGCGGGCCTTGGAGGCTCTGGTTGGCGCAGTGGAACGCAGAAGATCTATACTCTACCCTGAGAGTGGCAGGAGGCCTTTGCCGCGTGACTACAGAAGAGTGTGGTGGGAGATGGCTCAGCACATCTCCGCCAGGAGCATGGTGCCCAGGACCCATACTCAATGTCGAAAAAAGTTCAATGGCCTCACTCGGGTCATCAGGGTGAGTGGCTTTTTTGCAATACCTCTCCATCCCTCCCGTTCAACCTCACTCTATGACCAGAGTGTCTTAAAACCCCAATGCCCAACACTCATCCAACACCTATGGCCCTCTCATGAAACACACACACACATTACACACCTTGCATACAGTAAGGGCTATTCAACTATGGGAGGCACATCAGGCAAGACCATGGCTGTATATTTACTCAGACGCCGTCCATTTTCTTGCAGGCCAAGCTATCTCATAACAGGAGACAGCAGCAATGGACGGGTGGAGGGCAGCCTCAGCTGCAACCCCTCAGCAATCTTGAGGCGCACGTCCACAGGATTGTGGCAAGCCAGATGATCGGTCCCGTCGCCCCTGGAGAGGTCAACCCCATTCGGGACAGCAATGGTAAGATCAGCAGCTTTCTCTCCTCTCTCATTCCACTTGCCCCTCACAACACCAGCCTTTGACAGTTTCAATCCAACTAACTAAATCACTCCAGTCCTTCCTCCCTTACTGCTCCCGTCCTGATGCTAAAGACACTCTGTACCTCCCTGCTTTCAGATGGTGATTCACCAGCTGAGGAGACGGGCCCTCAAGCTGCCAGTGGGAGCCACACCACAGGCAAGGCGGAAGAGGAAGCCGGAGCCTCAGCACCAGCGTCTCCCGAGGAAGCCCAAGCCCACACTGGGACCACGTCTTCCTTGGAGGGGAGCAGGTGGGAAGGGTCTGATGAGGGTGAAGGTCCAGGACCCAACGGGCTGCAGCATTGCGATGGCGGTAGGGAAGCTCAGGGGCCTTCTCCCCGGAGGGAGAGTAGGCCAGCGAGTCCTGCTGCATTGGACGCAGAGGAAACATAGAAACATAGAAACATAGAAGATAGGAGCAGGAGTAGGCCATTCGGCCCCTCGAGCCTGCTCCGCCATTCATTGAGATCATGGCTGATCATCCAAATTCAGTACCCTGTTCCTGCCTTCTCTCTATATCACTTGATCCCTTTAGCCTTCAGAAATATATCCAACTCCTTCTTGAATATATTTAATGAATTGGCCTCTACTGCCTTCTTTGGCAGAGAATTCCACAGGTTCACCACTCTCTGGGTGAAGAAATTCCTCCTCATCTCTGTCCTAAATGGCTTACCCCTCATCCTTAGACTGCGACCCCTGGTTCTGGGCTCCCATACCATCGGTATGAGGCGGCGACTTTAAAAGGAGGAGCGAGGTGAGGCCCGACCACAGCGGCTGACCTGGGAGTGCAGTGAGGAGCGAGAGCGGACCTGAGTGAGGTACGAGGCAGTGACTTTAAAAGGAGGAGCGAGGTGAGGCCCGACCACAGCGGCTGACCTAGAAGTGCAGTGAGGAGCGAGAGCGGACCTGCGTGAGGTACGAGGCGGTGACTTTAAACAGAGGAGCGAGGCGAGGCCCGACCACAGCGGCTGACCTGGGAGTGCAGTGAGGAGCGAGAGCGGACCTGCGTGAGGTACGAGGCAGCGACTTTAAAAGGAGGAGCGAGGTGAGGCCCGACCACAGCGGCTGACCTGGGAGTGCAGTGAGGAGCGAGAGCGGACCTGCGTGAGGTACGAGGCGGCGGCTTTAAAAGGAGGAGTAAGGTGAGGCCCGACCACAGCGGCTGACCTGGGAGTGCAGTGAGGAGCGAGAGCGGACCTGCGTGAGGTACGAGGCGGCGACTTTAAAAGGAGGAGCGAGGCGAGGCCCGGCCACAGCGGCTGACCTGGGAGTGCAGTGAGGAGCGAGAGCGGACCTGCGTGAGCTGCGAGGCGGCGACTTTAAAAGGATGAGCGAGGCGAGGCCCGACCAATTCAGCAGCAAGGGAGAGAGGTAAAAAGTAATCCAAGTGTGACGTCACCAGGAAGCAGGTAAGTGATTGGTTGGTGAGTATTTCTTTCTCCTTTCCATTACAAGCTTAAATTCTGCGGTTTATATTTTCTTGGGTCTCTGTGGTGTAGTGGGGACAGGTGGCAAATAAGCGCCCTAGTGTATATCTTTAACTGGTGGTATTGAATTAACTTAAATTAATTAAAGGGGTAAGTCATGCCAGGAGAGTCCAGCCCCATGTTATGCTCCTCTTGCTCTATGTGGGAATTCAGGGATGCTGCCAGTGTCCCTGATGACCATGTGTGCCAGAAATGCATCCAGCTGCAGCTACTAACGGGCTGTATGGAGGTGCTGGAGCTGCAGATGGATGGGTTGTGGAGCATTCACGATGCTGAGAGGGTAGTGGATTACACATTTGATGAGTTGGTCACGCCGCAGGGTAGGACTTCACAAGCAGAAGGGATATGGGTGACCACCAGGTGGAGCAATAGAAGCAGGCAGGTAGTGCAGGGGACCCCTGTGGCCATCCCCCTTTCAAACAGGTATACCAGTTTGAGATACTGTTGAGGGGGATGACTCACCAGGAGAAGGCAGCAGCAGCCAACTTCCTGGCACCAGGGGTGCTCCTGCTGCTCAGGAAGGGAGGAAAAAGAGTGGGAGAGCAATAGTGGTAGGGGATTCTATCGTAAGGGAAACAGATAGGCGTTTCTGTGGCCATAGACATGACTCCAGGATGGTTTGTTGCCTCCCTGGTGCCAGGGTCAAGGATGTCACTGAACGGCTGCAGGACATTCTGAAGGGGGTGGGTGAACAGGCAGAGGTCATGGTTCACATTGGGACCAACGACATAGGTAGGAAGAGGGATGAGGTCCTGCAGCAAGAATTTAGGGAGCTAGGTAGCAGATTAAAGAGTAGGACCTCAAAGGTTGTAATCTCTGGATTACTCCCGGTGCCACGTGCTAGTGAGTATAGGAATAGGAGGATAGAGCAGATGAATGCGTGGCTAAAGAGTTGGTGCAGGAGGGAGGGCTTTAGTTTCCTGGATCACTGGGCCTGCTTCTGGGGAAGGTGGAATTTGTACAAGTCGGACGGGTTGCACCTGAACCAGAGCGGGATAAATATCCTTGCGGGGAGGTTTGCTAGCACTGTTCGGGGGGGTTTAAACTAAAATGGCAGGGGGTTGGGAACCTGAGCAGGGAGACAGAGGAAAGGAAAACAGGGATAAAAGCAAAAGATAGGAAGGAGAAAAACAAAAGTGGCAGTCAGAGAAATCAACGGTTTAACTCAAACGTGGCCACAGTAAATAATAATTCTAATAGGTCTAAGAGCGTTAAAAAAACAAGCCTGAAGGCTTTGTGTCTTAATGCGAGGAGCATTTGTAATAAGGTGGATGAATTGGCTGCGCAAATAGAGGTAAACAAATATGATTTGGTTGGGATTACGGAAACATGGCTCAAGGATGGCCAAGACTGGGAACTCAACATCCAGGGGTATTCAATATTCAGGAAAGATAGGCAAAAAGAAAAGGGAGGTGGGGTAGCATTACTGGTTAAAGAAGGGATTAATACAATTGTAATGAAGGATATTAGCTCTGATGATGTGGAATCTGTATGGGTAGAATTGAGAAATACTAAGGGGAAAAAAACATTAGTGGGAGTGGTCTATAGACCTCCAAACAGTAAGGCAGAGGTTGGCGATGGCATTAAAAGGGAGATTAAAGAAGCGTGCAATAAGGGCACAGCAGTCATCATGGGTGACTTTAATCTACATATAGATTGGGCCAACCAAATTAGTAACAATACTGTGGAGGAGAAATTCCTGGAGTGTTTACGGGATGGTTTCCTGAACCAATATGTTGAGGAACCAACCAGAGATCAGGCCATCTTAGACTGGGTATTATGTAACGAGAAAGGATTAATTAGCAATCTTGTTGTACGAGGCCCCTTGGGTCGGAGCGATCATAATATGATCGAATTCTTCATTAAGATGGAGAATGAAGTAGTTGACTCAGAGACAAGGGTCCTCAATTTAAATAAAGGAAACTACGATGGTCTGAGGAGCGAGTTGGGTAGGATTGATTGTGGAATGGCACTCAAAGGATTGACGGTGGATAGGCAATGGCAAACATTCAAAGACCGAATGGATGAGCTACAGAATTTGTTCATCCCAGTTTGGCATAAAAATAAAACAAAAAAGGTGACTCAACCATGGCTAACAAGGGAAATTAGGGATAGCATAAGATCCAAGGAGAGGACATATAAATTGGCTAGAAAAAGCAATAATCCTGAGGATTGGGAGCAGTTTAGGAGTCAACAAAGGAGGACAAAGGGATTAATTCAGAAAGGGAAAATAGAATATGAGAGTAAGCTAGCAGGGAACATAAAAACTGACTGTAAAAGCTTTTATAGATATGTGAAGAGAAAAAGATTGGTGAAGTCAAGTGTAGGTCCCTTACAGTCAGAATCAGGGGAATTTATAATGGGAAACAAGGAAATGGCTTACCAACTAAATATATATTTTGGTTCTGTCTTCACAAAGGAGGACACAAATAACCTCCCAGAGATGTCGGGGAACATAGGGTCTAACGAGAGGGAGGAACTGAAAGAAATCAGTATTTGTAGGGAAATGGTGTTAGGAAAATTGATGGGACTGAAGGCCGATAAATCCCCAGGGCCTGATGGTCTACATCCCAGGGTACTTAAGGAAGTGGCCCTAGAGATAGTAGATGCATTGCTGGTCATCTTCCAGAACTCGATAGACTCTGGAACAGTACCCATGGATTGGAGGGTAGCTAATGTTACCCCACTATTCAAAAAAGGTGGTAGAGAAAAAGCGGGGAATTATAGACTGGTAAGCCTGACATCGGTAGTGGGGAAAATGCTAGAGTCTATTATAAAAGATGTAATAGCAGAGCACTTGGAAAGCAGTGACTGGATCGGACAAAGTCAACATGGGTTTACAAAAGGTAAATCATGCTTGACTAATCTACTGGAATTTTTTGAGGATGTAACTGGTAAAATAGATAAGGGAGAACCAGTGGATGTGGTGTATTTGGACTTTCAAAAGGCTTTCGATAAGGTCCCACAGAAGAGATTAGCGTGCAAAATTAAGGCACATGGGATTGGGGGCAAGGTATTGACTTGGAGAGAGAACTGGTTGGCGGACAGAAAGCAAAGAGTTGGAATAAACGGGTTGTTTTCCGAGTGGCAGGCAGTGACTAGTGGGGTACCGCAAGGATCGGTCCTAGGACCCCAGCTGTTCACAATATATATTAATGATCTGGACGAGGGAATTGGATGTAATATCTCCAAATTTGCAGACGACACAAAGCTGGGTGGGAGGGTAAGCTGTGAGGAGGATGTCGTGAAACTCCAGTACGATTTGGACAGGTTGGGTGATTGGGCAGAAACATGGCAAATGCACTATAATGTGGATAAATGTGAGGTTATCCACTTTGGTGGCAAAAACAGGAAGGCAGATTATTATTTGAATGGCAATAGATTGGGAGAAGGGGAAGTGCAAAGAGACCTGGGTGTTATTGTGCACCAGTCGCTGAAGGTAAGCATGCAGGTGCAGCAGGCAGTTAAGAAGGCAAATGGTATGTTGGCCTTCGTAGCAAGAGGGTTCGAGTACAAGAACAAGGGTGTCTTGCTGCAGTTGTACAGGGCCTTGGTGAGACCGCACCTTGAGTATTGTGTGCAGTTTTGGTTGCCTTATCTGAGGAAGGATGTTCTTGCCATGGAGGGAGTGCAGCGAAGATTCACCAGGCTGATACCTGGGATGGCAGGAATGACGTACGAGGAGAGATTGTGTCGATTGGGCTTATACTCACTGGAGTTTAGAGGATTGAGAGGGGATCTCATTGAAACCTATAAAATTCTGTCAGGTCTGGACAGACTAGATGCAGAAAGGATGTTTCTGATGGCCGGGGAGTCCAGAACCAGGGGTCATAGTCTAAGGATAAGGGGTAAGCCATTCAGGACTGAAATGAGGAGGAATTTCTTCACCCAGAGAGTGGTGAACCTGTGGAATTCTCTGCCACAGAGGGTGGTGGAGGCCAGTTCATTAAATATATTCAAGAAAGAGTTGGATATATTTCTTGAGGCTAAAGGGATCAAGGGATATGGGGAGAAGGCAGGGACAGGGTACTGAATTTGGATGATCAGCCATGATCTCATTGAATGGCGGAGCAGGCTCGAAGGGCCGAATGGCCTACTCCTGCTCCTATCTTCTATGTTTCTATGTTTCTATCGGGAACATCCTTCCAGCATCTAGTCTGTCTAGTCCTGTTAGAATTTTATAAGTTTCGATGAGATCCCCTCTCATTCTTCTAAACTCCAGCGAGTACAAGCCCAATCGACCCAATCTCTCCTCATACGTCATTCCTGCCATCCCAGGTATCAGGAGGAGTGGCTCATTGCTGAAATGAACACCCAGGCGGTGAACATGCACACTCAGCTCATGGGTGCAGCGGGAAGGGTGCCCGAAAGCATTGATGGACTGGCAAGGAATGTGGAGCACTCTGCTGCAGCACAGGCGGATGCCATGCAAATGCTTAGTGCTGCAAATCAGTCACTGGCTGCCATGATCCCATCTCAGACTGCTCTCATGCAGACTCAGATTGAGGCAACGCATGCACTGACTGCTGCCATCGTCGCTGGTTCGGACACATTGCCCCAGGGCTCTCACGGTGCCGCAGCAGGCCAGCAATCTGTGCTCCAGCAGATTGCTCCGGATGCTGAGGTGCTGCCCCGTGGGAGTGCCAGTATGTCGGTCGAGCAGGGAGCTGCTGTCCTCTCTCAAGATGACAGCATTCCTGCTCCCACCACTGTCACTTCCCCATTGCACTTGACACCGCCTGTAGCCCAGACTGCTGCCGCCCATGCAGAGTTGATGCAGTCTGCAGCCGGGCCCTCCAGGCCCAGAGCTGGTCGAAGCCGTCCTTCAAGGGCATTTGCAGTCTCAGGTTCTGACAATCAGCAGCCTTCCACCAGCCTTGCTGCAACAACTGGGGCCCCATTACGGAGGAGAGTAGGGTGGGAAGGGGGGAAGTGCGGAAGGGAAGGAGATCACCCTCGAAGGGCAAAAAGTAGGAGGTGTGACAAAATGTTGGGAATGTTTTTATTAAAGGCCAAGGTTCGTGTTCAATTTTAGTTTAGTTTTTTGGACTTTATCTCCAGGTTGTGAGAACCAGTTATGTTAATTAATGATTTTTTGTGTTTGTTTCTAATCCAGAAATTCGGGTCGGGGGCTTCCCGCGGGTGTAAGCCCCCGACCTGCACTTACCTAGTGCGCCGGCCGTTGATCTGTGGGCACCCGTGGAATTCCGATCCTGGGCCTGCTCCAACTGCCGGCGCGCAGTGCTTGCGTACCCCAGGGGCGCAGTTAGTTGGATGTGTCCCCTGGGATCACGTGGGCCATGGGGAGCCAATCGGAGCAGGGAATGCCCATTCATAAGTTACTTATAAATACTACGGGCCCAAAACATCACTAAATCTTCAAATAATTTTTTTTTTAATCACATTTTTTAAATAAACTACAAATTACATGAAATAACTATTTTAAACAATAATTTAAATTTTTGAAAAAAATAATTTTATTTTCTAATGGGGCTAAAAATAAACTTACCTTGCTTTAAAGTATTTAAAAATAATAAACCTGTGGAAAAAATGTTTTAATTTTAATTAATTCACCACTTACCTTGTAAAAAGCAGGCCTTACGCCTGCTTTTTATATGTGTAACTTCTGGAGACTTACCCTCCCGGGAAAACCTGCAAAAAAAACGTAAGTTCGATGCGCACGCGCAGCCTCTCCCGCGCACGCGTTCGAACTCTGAACCCCTTCTTTCAGGGGAACGGAAGTGCTGGTTTCCCGCACATGCGCAGTGCATGCACGAAACCGGCACTTCCATTGGGCCTACGGGTGAGTACCCCATGCGTACTCACCCATGGAGACCCGAAGTTCTGGGCTAATTGTCATGAAGAAATGACACACACAGAGTTTGTAAAATAATAAAGTTTTTGTATCCAAAATGTACAGGTTTGACCTTTGGAATCATTGCTGCCTTGGCCGGCTTTGGGGTTGCGGGTTGCCTTCATTCATGTTGTTCTCCATGCTAGAAGCCATTTCCTCTGTAGGGGCCTAGAAGCGGCTTGTTATCAGTCGTTGACGGACGGCCCTTGCAGTTTCAACATTGTGGGCCTCCCTCCCGCCTTGGTGCTGCTGCTGATCATCCTCCTCCTCTCCTCCTCCTCTTCTTCCTCCTCCGGTGGTGCTCCAAGGCCTGGTGGCATTGGCTGGGTCCTGAGGATTGCAGCACACAACTATGAAGAGGGAGACTTGCTCAGGCGAGTACTGCAGGGCTCCTCCTGAGTGGTCCAGATAGCGGAACCGTTGCTTGAGCACGCCGATCGTCTGCTCAATGATGTTCCTGGTGATGAGATGGCTCTCATTGTATCGCAGCGCAGCAGGGGTGTTGGGGTTACGGAGCGGTGTCATCAGCCAGGTGCAGAGTGGATAACCCTTGTCCCCGAGGAGCCAACCACTTGGCTGATGCGGTGCCTGGAAAAGGTCTGGCACACCAGTCTGGCGCAGGATGAAAGCATCGTGGCTGCTGTCAGGATAGCGGGCATTGACAGCGAGTATCAGTTGTCTGTGGTCACAGACCAACTGAACGTTTAAGGAGTGGAACCCCTTGCGGTTTCGGAAAACCTTTGCATTCTCATGCGGTGGCCGCAATGCCACTTGCGTGCAGTCAATGGCGCCCTGAACCATGGGGAAGCCTGCTATCCTCGCAAAGCCCAATGCGCGTTCATGCTGTTTGGCCCAGGTCATCGAGAAACAGATGTACTGGCGTCTCCTTTTATAGAGGGCATTTGTGACCTGACGGATACAGTAATGGACCGCGAATTGGGAGATATTGCCGATGTTCCCAGTAGCTGCTTGAAAGGAGCCAGTGGCATAAAAATTTAGAGCCACTGTGACCTTCACTACCACCGACAGAGACGTCCTGGTCCTCAGTTGAGGCTGCAGATTTGGCTGCAGCAGGTGGAAGAGCTCAGTGACCACCTCCTTGCTGAAGCGCAGCCTGCGCAAACACTGCTCCTCAGACAAATTAATGTAGGAGAATTGTTCCAGGAATACCCTGGGAGGGTAAGGTTTCCTGTGCAGAGGCCTGTTGGCCCTCCTCCATCTGGCCATGATTGCCACTCTCTCGCTGCGTCTCTGTTGCCTCCGATTCTGCAGGCGCAGGACGACGCCCCGAATCAGTGCAGCCCCCATAGTCTCTTGGCAATCAAAGTAATGAAGGTCAAATCCAAAAGTACCTGCAAAGTGATGCTCAGTAGCCAAAACTACTTCACACAGCGTTGACTCTATGCAGAAGTCTCTCATAGAAGATAGGAGCAGGAGTAGGCCATTCGGCCCCTCGAGCCTGTTCCGCCATTTAATGAGATCATGGCTGATCATCCAAATTCAGTACCCTGTCCCTGCTTTCTCCCCATATCCCTTGATCCCTTTAGCCTTAAGAAATACATCTAACTCTCCATCTCTCTCTCAGAATCTCTCTCTGTCAGAATGAGTGGTGCAAAAATATCTACCACAGAAAAAGCCAGGAAGAGGGCACCTTTAAATAGCGCCTCCTCCCCCCCAGCCCCTCACCGACTGGGAAACGTTCCAGTCTCCCTGTCGTTGCTTGCGCCAGGTGGAAAGGAGGGAGGCGCCACTCAATATTCGGTCCGGGGCGCCACCAGGGCGTTGCATGCTCGACTGATGTCACGATCTGCGGGCGCAGGAGATCGGGGCAGTAAAATTTTGCGCCGCCGCAAAAGCTCTAGTCAATTTCGCGAGCAGCGCAAACATCGCTGCGCCCGGGCGCTAGTTGTTTTGTGCCCGGTTTAGCGCCCTCTTAGGGTGCTAACTGGAGGTGCAAACCAACCGAATTTTTCCCCCAAAGACCCTTAAACAGTCATGAAATTATGTAAATGGCCTAGAGCCAAGTGGTTGAACAAATTAGCTTACGACTGCTGCCTCAACCTCTCTCCACCTGGATACTCTCCACTACGCACCTCTGTGATGTAATTAGATAAACTGTATGTGATGCACCTGGTATCAGATGACCTAGCAACAGGGGGAGAAGCAGTATAAATTTAGTGTCACTGTGATTAAAGTGCCCATAACTCTGATATTTCTACTTTTCCACATGAACACCTAGCCTAACTGGTCTTCCTTATTTGATGTTGCCTACAACCATGAGTTAATTATTTCAGAAGATTACATGATGTCTGGGTCAATCCCTTTTAAAATATTAATGCATGCAATTTTGTAAACTGGGAGGAAGTAAATTCATTCATTGGGGCAGAAATTGCCTAGCGCTGGCCTGCAAACTGGGCGCAGGAATCAATCCCTGTGCCAGAAAAACTAGGCCCGAGGCTCGAATGAAATAAGGCCTCGAGCCTCATTTCAATGAGATCTGCTGTGCATCTCCAGTCAGCTCGCCGGCGAAACGAACATCAATGTCAGGCTGCTGCGAGGCTGGTACTGCTACCAGCATCAGATAAGCCCTGGAAGGAGGGTTGGAGTGGGCTACAGGGTGGGGGGGTGATGCGCTATCAATTACTCATAAAAGACTGAGAGTTAGAAGAGTAACTAAAGGCTTTTATTAACAACAGAATGGAGGTCTGCCTCGCGTGGTCGACCGGTCCATGATACTAAGGGCTGGGGAGCAGTCACCTTTATACTAGGACCTGTGGGAGGAGTCAGCCGAGGCATGTCCAGGCATGTACACAGTGGAATACAAACAGGACAAACAGGAATACAAACAGTGGTTTACCACATTCACCCCTTGTTTAAAATTGAGTCCGGCGGGGTGAAGTGTATTAAAAGTTAGTGTATTGGAGTCTCTCCGGAGGTCTTGTCTGCCACTGTGATCTGCGTGGCGACGGCAGGGGTAGTGAAGTTTCCGGCGTCGAGTCCAGCGTAGGCTGTGGCACAGGCGTGTCGTCCTCGTAGATGTCGAGCGGGTCGCGGGGCCCAGGCCTGCCGTCTGCTGGGGCTGGATATCGGATCGTGGGGGGGGGTGGTAGTGGGTAGTGGGTTACTGCGGCCCCCGAGGGTGCAAGGTCTCTTATGGAGACTGTGTCCTCCCGCCCGTCCGGGTATGCGATGTAAGCATACTGGGGGTTGGCGTGGAGGAGGTCGACCCTCTCGACCAGGGGGTCCGTTTTATGGGTCCTCACGTGTCTTCTCAGTAGGACCAGCCCTGGGGACGTCAGCCATGGCGGTAGCGATGTCCCCGATGTGGACTTCCTTGGGAAGACAAACATTTTCTCATGAGGGGTGGCGTTAGTGGCAGTGCAGAGCAGTGACCGAATAGAGTGGAGCGCATCGGGGAGCACATCCTGCCAGCGGGAGGTTGGAAGGCCCCTAGACTTTAAGGCTAGCAGGACGGCCTTCCAAACTGTCGCATTTTCTCTTTCCACCTGTCCGTTCCCCCGGGGGTTGTAACTGGTGGTCCTGCTTGTGGCAATACCCCTAGTTAGCAGGTACTGACGGAGTTCGTCGCTCATAAACGATGAGCCCCGGTCGCTATGGATATAGCTGGGGAAGCCGAACAGGGTGAAGAGGTTGTTCAGACATTTAATGACCGTGGCACTGGTCATGTCCGGGCAGGGGAAGGCGAACGGGAAACGGGAGTACTCATCAATAATATTGAGGAAGTACACATTGCGGTCGGAGGAGGGGAGAGGCCCTTTAAAATCGACGCTCAGGCGCTCGAAGGGGCGAGTGGCTTTTATCAGGTGGGCCCTGTCTGGTCTATAAAAGTGCGGTTTGCACTCAGCGCAGACTTGGCAGTTCCTGGTCATGGTCCTGACCTCCTCAATAGAGTAAGGCAGGTTGCGGGCCTTGATGAAGTGGAAGAACCTGGTGACCCCCGGGTGGCAGAGGTCATTGTGGAGGGCCCGCAGTCTATCGATCTGCGCGCTGGCGCAGGTGCCACGCGATAGCGCATCCGGGGGTTCATTTAGCTTCCCGGGCCGGTACAAGATCTCGTAGTTGTAGGTGGAAAGTTCGATTCTCCACCTCAAGATCTTGTCATTTTTGATTTTGCCCCTCTGCTTGTTGTTAAACATAAAAGCAACTGAACGCTGGTCAGTGAGCAGGGTAAATCGTTTTCCGGCCAGGTAGTGCCTCCAATGACGCACAGCCTCCACAATCGCCTGGGCCTCCTCCTCAACAGCGGAGTGTCTGGTCTCCGGGCCTTGGAGGGTTCGTGAAAAGAAGGCCACGGGTCTCCCCGCCTGATTGAGGGTAGCGGCCAGGGCAAAGTCAGACGCGTCGCTTTCCACCTGGAAGGGGATGGATTCGTCCACTGCGTGCATGGTGGCTTTGGCAATGTCCTCCTTGATACGGTGGAAGGCTAAGCGGGCCTCTGCCGTCAAGGGAAAAGAGGTGGACTTGATCAGCGGACGGGCCTTGTCTGCATAGTAGGGGACCCACTGGGCGTAATAGGAGAAAAACCCTAGGCACCTCTTCAGGGCCTTGAGGCAGTGGGGCAGTGGAAGTTCCATAAGGGGACGCATCCGGTCGGGGTCGGGGCCGATGACTCCGTGTTCCACAACACAGCCAAGGATGGCGAGGCGGTTTGTGCGGAATATGCACTTCTCCTTGTTATATGTCAGGTTTAGGAGTTGGGCGGTGCGGAGGAATTTTTCGAGGTTTGCGTCATGGTCCTGCAAGTCACGGCCGCAGATGGTCACATTGTCCAGATATGGGAAAGTGGCCTGCAACGCATTTTGATCTACCATCCGGTCCATCTCCCTTTGGAAGACGGAGACCCCGTTGGTGACGCCAAAGGGAACCCTAAGGAAGTGATAGAGGCGGCCGTTTGCCTCAAAGGCAGTGTACTGGCGGTCCTCAGGGCGGATGGGGAGCTGGTGGTACGCTGATTTCAGGTCAATGGTCGAGAAGACGCGGTACTGCGCGATCTGGTTGACCATATCAGCTATACGGGGGAGTGGGTAGGCGTCCAGCAGGGTGTAGCGATTTATTGTCTGGCTGTAGTCGATGACCAGGCGCTGCTTCTCGCCGGTCTTAACGACCACAACCTGGGCTCGCCAGGGGCTGGTGCTGCCCTCAATAATCCCTTCTTTCAGGAGCCGCTCCACTTCGGTTTTAATGAAAACCCTGTCCCCGGCACTGTATCGCCTGCTCTTTGTGGCGATGGGCTTACAGTCGGGGGTGAGGTTAGCAAACAATTGGGGGGGGGGTGACTCTGAGTGTGGAGAGGTTGCACCTGGTGCGCGGCGGGCAGTTTGGAAGCTGCTGGCTGCGGACTGTGAGTGGGGGTAGGGGTCCACCGTACGCCATCGTAACACTTTTAAGGTGGCACTGAAAATCTAACCCCAGCAGGACGGCAGCGCAGAGGTCAGGCAGGACCAGAAGTTTAAAATGATCGTACACGGTCCCGTCTACTACGAGTGTCACCACGCAGTAGCCGCCGATGTCCGCCGACTGGGACTCGGAGGCCATAGAAATCCGCTGTTGCGCAGGCAGGACTGGGAGAGAGCAACGCCGCACCGTGTCGGGGTGGATGAAGCTCTCCGTGCTCCCAGAGTCAAAAAGGCAGATTGTATCGTGACCATTTACCTTAATGTCCATTGTGGAACTGGCCAGTTGGTGCGGTCTCGCTTGGTCCAGTGTAACGGATGCCAGCGTAGGGGTCGGTGTGTCGCTGCGGGTATCAGATGAGGCGGTGTCGGGGGCCTGCTGCGTCCCGGCTGTCGTCCAAGATGGCGGCGTCCATGATCCCCATGTGGCTGGAGGCGTCCAAAATGGCTGCTGTACCGGTGATTCGCACATGGCCGGGGAGGTCCAAGATGGCGGCCCGCATGGCCCACACGCGGCGCTGCTAGGGTTCGGGGTGGCTTTGGCCCTGCAGACGCTAGCGTAGTGTCCCTTCTTCCCGCAGCCCGAGCAGATCGCGTTTTTCGCCGGGCAGCGCGCTCTGGGGTGTTTTGCCTGGCCACAGAAGTAGCATTTCTGGCCTTGGGGCACTGCTGTCTGGCCTTGGGACACTGCTGCGGTAGTTGGGCCGTTGTTGGGGTGTGGCTGGGGTGGCACGGCGCTATGAGGCGGTCCTACCGTGTCCCAGGCTGTCATTCCCCGCGGCGTCCACGGTGCAGAGGAGTAGGCATCCATGCCCTGGTAGGCTGCATCCAACGATAGTGCGAGTTCAGAGGCCTTGTTGAGGTCGAGGTTACTCTGCTCCAACAGTCGCTGTCGGGTGTAATTGGATCTGTGGCCCGCTACAAAAGCGTCCCGGATAAGTTCCTCTGTGTACACGGCGGCCTTTACATCCTTACAACCACAGGCCCGGCCAAGCACAGACAGTGCCTGAAGGTATTCCACGGTCGATTCCCCAGGTTGTTGTTTACGACTCCCCAGGAGGTGCCTGGCGTACACTTCGTTCACTGGGCGCGTGTACTGGTCCTTGAGGAGCTTGATAGCGTCCGCGTACGAGGTCGCGTCTTGGATGACCGAGTACACTCGGTGGTTCACTTTGGAGGTCAGGACATCCAGTTTGTCCTCGTCCGATTTGATTGCTTCGGAGGCGGTCAGGAATTTTTCGAAACACTTAAGCCAGTGAGTAAACTTGGTGGATGAGTCCGCCTCCCGATGATCTAAGTCCAGGCATGCTGGTGTGAGGATCTTCTCCATTATAAAAATGTTGTTAATAAAATTGATGCGCTATCAATTACTCATAAAAGACTGAGAGTTAGAAGAGTAACTAAAGGCTTTTATTAACAACAGAATGGAGGTCTGCCTCGCGTGGTCGACCGGTCCATGATACTAAGGGCTGGGGAGCAGTCACCTTTATACTAGGACCTGTGGGAGGAGTCAGCCGAGGCATGTCCAGGCATGTACACAGTGGAATACAAACAGGACAAACAGGAATACAAACAGTGGTTTACCACAGGGGGCACCTGTGCACTCGGAGGAGCATTCCTGCCACTCTTGGCTCCACAGTTTTTGCCATTTTTTCACATTGCCATTTTTTCACATTACCTTTCGTTGGTGGCCGGGAGGGCCATTGATAAAATTCTTGAGTGGCGCAAGTCCAACGCCTGCCCTCCTCATTGCTGACTAATTTTGAAATGTGGTGCTTTAACAGGCGTCAGGTCCGTAATTTACATAGTCAAGGGGCCTAACACCTAAAAAACGGGCCCCATGAATTTAACAATGGGACCAATGCCTGCGCAGATTGGGCACAGGCAGTTCCACTGCTAAATTGGTATGCTTTGTGCTCATTTTACACCCGAAAAACGGCATACCAATTTCTACCTTATCTTTAATTTGACCCACCAGCTGTCTACTGTTTACACCTTATCTAATTGAGTGGTAAAAATGATTGATTATTGTGAAGAATCAGTTTGTCTGCTTTGACTGCAAAGGATTGACAGGACTATAACTGGGCAGCGGGCTCTTTATTTCCCTGTTCAGCGACGTGCTCAAGTAGCATTTTATCAGAGGCTCAGATTTGAGTTATTGAAAAGAACTACTAAGATATTGGCCCCGATTTTCGGCTTGTGTGAGGAATGGTCAGATTTCCCCGAATGTGGGGTTTCTGACACACATAAAAAAGTGTCAGCCAGCTCCACGCAATTTTCCCTCAAGTGGCCAATTAATTCCCAGCATGTGGGAAGCCTTGCTAATTGTCCAATTCGAGTCAGAAATCCCCACAGTATGATGTCATCATTCGTGCTGCTTTCAAGGTCCAAAGCAAGCACTGCATCCTCTGAAGGCTTCCAAATGAACCACACAGCATGGCAGAGGAGCCTGCAGTAGCTGTGGGCAGTGCCAGACCCCGAGCTGCCTCCAAATTCGACGAGGCTTCACTGCAGGCATTATTGGATGGGGTTAGGGCCCACAGGGAGGTCCTCTTCCATAGGTCAGGGAGGAAGAGGCCTCCCACTGAGACCAATGCTGCATGGATGCAGGTGTCAGCAGATGCCAACTCACTGGGAGTCACCAGAGGAACCTTGGCATTACATCTGTAACTCCTTCCTCCATCCAGAGCCCCCGTCCTCACTGTGGAGGAGGAAGAGGCTGTGCAGCCAGACTCCTCAGAGGAAGCTCCAACCTCTGAGGGTGCAGCGTCAGCAGATGTAAGCGCACCCAGCACCAGCGCAGACACTCACACCTCGGGGGGACCTTTGGGACATAGAGTAGTGTTGTCACCTGGTGTTTCACAGCTGACAAGTGAGCCTCAGCAGATTCTGGAGACAGGGACAGCAGTGGAGAGTCCTCGTCGGAGGGCGCAGGGCTCTGCCAGGTCAGCTCAGCTGCGCTGCATCTCGACCCTCTGCCTCTGGGTCCATCCGCAAGAGAAGAGGTGATGGATCTCCATGCACAGATGCAGGAGTCTCTGGCAGGTTTTGTCTCCAGGGTCGCTGCGAGTGTGGAGCGAATGGAGGAGTCCATAGCGACCATGAGCAGAGCCTTTGTGGAGTCATTGATGCATGAACGCATCACCATGGAAAGGTTGGCAACCTCCATGGAGGAGATAACTCGCCAGCATACGGAAAACATGGTGAGTGCTCATAAGAGAATGACATCTCTTGAGGAGCGTTGGCCATCTATTGAACAGAGAAACCAGACCTTCATGGAAGTCCTTCTGAGTAGGACTGCCAGTGCAGAAACGGGTCCCACTGGCCCCCTAAAGCGCAGCAAGGTGCTCTCAAGCCACTTCCATGCGCTGGCCCCTTCTGGCTTGTGCAGCTTCAGGTGAGTGAGCAGCAGCCTGGTGCTCCTGGTAATCATCCTGCTGTTCCTGGTTCTGCTGCTGCCACCTCTGCTGTTGGAGATCCTCTAATGCCAGGAAGGGAAGGTGCCAAAGGCCTCCCATGCTTCTAGCAGATGCCTCGGTTGAGGAGGTCCTGAGTTAGGGTGGTGAGAGGGGCTTCCCAGGAGCTCACACTGAAGAAGTGCGTGAGGCTCCAACTTTCTGCAGCTGCTCCTAAGGCTTCAAATAGTTCCCCCAAGCCTTGATCAACAAGGTCCTGCAGCCTGCAAATGCTGCCTCTTTAAATATCTTCAGCCCTCAGTGACCTGCTGCTGCAAGCAAGCAAGCCAGCTATTTTCACACCAGCTCTCATCGGCGGGGTTCCCCGCAGGCGGGTTTCAGGTGGGGAAAGCTCCAAAGTCGCAACGGCACGGGAAAATCGTCCTTAACAAGGTGATCATTGGTGATTAGTGTGCCGACGAGCAGTCCCGCCAGCGACAGGTGGGACTGAAGCGGGGCGCGTGGAAACGGCGGTCCGAAAGTCGGACGGGGCGGGGAATCAGGCGCGGGGGGGTCCCAACCCGCTTTTTCCGCGATTTTCGGACCACGGTCGCATGAAAAGCCGCCCGACAGCCGCCCGAAAATCGGGGCCCCCGTCCTCACTGTGGAGGAGGAAGAGGCTGTGCAGCCAGACTCCTCAGAGGAAGCTCCAACCTCTGAGGGCGCAGCGTCAGCAGAAGTAAGCGCACCCAGCACCAGCGCAGACACTCACACCTCAGGGGAACCTTCGGGACATAGAGTAGTGTTGTCACCTGGTGTTTCACAGCTCACAAGTGAGCCTCAGCAGATTCTGGAGACAGGGACAGCAGTGGAGAGTCCTCGTCGGAGGGCGCAGGACTCTGCCAACTCAGCTCAGCTGCGCTGCATGTCGACCCTCTGCCTCTGGGTCCATCCGCAAGAGAAGAGATGATGGATCTCCATGCACAGATGCAGGAATCTCTGGCAGGTTTTGTCTCCAGGGTCGCTGCGAGTGTGGAGCGAATGGAGGAGTCCATAGCAACCATGAGCAGAGCCTTTGTGGAGTCATTGGTGCATGAACGCATCACCATGGAAAGGTTGGCGACCTCCATGGAGGAGATAACTCGCCAGGGTACGGAAAACATGGTGAGTGCTCATAAGAGAATGACATCTCTTGAGGAGCGTTGGCCATCTGTTGAACAGAGAAACCAGATCTTCATGGAAGTCCTTCTGAATAGGGCTGCCAGTGCAGAAACGGGTCCCACTGGCCCCCTAAAGCGCAGCAGGGTGCTCTCAAGCCACTTCCAAGCGCTGTCCCCTTCTGTCCTGTGCAGCTTCAGGTGAGTGAGCAGCAGCCTGGTGCTCCTGGTAATCATCCTGCTGTTCCTGGTTCTGCTGCTGCCGCCTCTGCTGTTGGAGATCCTCCAATGCCAGGAAGGGAACGTCCCAAAGGCCTCCCATGCTTCTGGCAGATGCCTCCATTGAGGGGGCGCTGAGTTAGGGTGGTGAGAGGGGCTTCCCAGGAGCTCACACTGGAGAAGTGTGTGAGGCTCCAACTTTCTGCAGCTGCTCCTAAGGCTTCAAAAGGTTACCCCAAGCCTTGATCAACAAGGTCCTATTTAAATCTCTTCAGCCCTCAGCGACCTGCTGCTGCAAGCAAGCAAGCCAGCTGTTTTCACGCCAGCTCTCAGCAGCGGGGTTCCCCGCAGGCGGGTTTCAGGTGGGGAAAGCCCCAAAGTCGCAACGGCACGGGAAAATCCACTTCAACAAGCAGATAATTGCTTGTTAGTGCTCCGACAACCAATCCCGCCAGCGGCGGCCGGGACTGAAGCGGGGCGCGTGGAAACGGCAGTCTGAAAGTCGGATGGGGCGGGGAATCAGGCGGGGATGGTCCCGACCCGCTTTTTCGCCGATTTTCGGCCCCCGGCCACATGAAAAGCCGCCCGACGGCAGCCAGAAAATCGGGGCCATTGCTTTGGAATAAACGTTAGGGGGGAAAAATTCGGTATCGCCCCATTTGGGGCGCAATTATCGGCCGGGTGCAAAGTTTAGCGCCTGGCGCTAATTATCGCCCCCGACTGCAAACTTGGCTTCTATCGCCCCTGGAGTTGATTGGAGCGCTAAATCAGGTGCTACACATCTCTCTTAAGGTGCTAACGCCGAGGAGCGAGGCGCTACCTCAGAGCGCTGGCGAAGCTCATGTGATGTCAGTTAGCAATGGAACACAGACACACTGGCGCCGGCCAGTTCTTAAAGGGAAGGGTCGATCTTGCTCTCCAGCCACACCCTGCTCATTGTAGCCTTGAATCTCGGCCTGGAGAGGCCTGTACATCAATTCTGCTGGAAAGAATAATGGAGAGACCCAGGGAAAGAGCTCAGAGTGCAGCCCCCACAGTCTCTTCTAAATCGATGCAAGGAAGGTCAAATCAAAATGAACCTGCAAAGTGCTGCTCAGTACCCAAAATTCCTTCACGCAGTGTTGAATCTCTCCAGAAGTCTCTCTCTCTCTCTGAAAATGCGTGGTGGAAAAATGTCACCGACAAAAAAAGGCAGGAAGCGGCCGCCTTTAAATAGTGCTCCCCCAGTCCCTTCCCGACTGCAAAACGTTCCCCTCTACCTGTCGTTGCTAGCGGCAGGCGGAAAGGCAGAGGGCCCCACTCAATATCCAGTCTGGGGCGCTACCAGGGCATTGCACGCTCGACTAACATCACGATCTGCGGGCGCAGGAGATCATGGTGGTAGTTGACGTAATAGAACTCACTACGCACTTGGTTTGAGCATAAAGCTAGGCTTTAATCAACTTGTTTCAGAACATGGAGGTCTAGTTGTACTTCACTAGTTCCTTGTCTTACAAAATGTCCCTGGCAAGCTGGGGCCGACGCCCGAGTATTTATACTCCTTGGACGGCGCCACCAGCTGGCTGTCCAGCGTTATTTCATGAGTAGTTTCTTGATGAATGGTGAGATTTATAACAGTAGTGTTTAGCGCTGCTGCAAAATGTCTGGTCAATTTCGCGAGCGGCGCAAACATAACCACGCCCGGGCGGGGGTGAGAGGGGTCGAAAAGTGCGCTGTGGAGGTGAGTGATGGGTGCTCTTAGGGCACTAACGGGAGGTGCTAATCACCCGAATTTTTCCCCCTAGGTAAATTAAGCATTGTACTGTGGGTTATTTGCTGTAATGTTCTGCTTCTGCATAATTATCATAACCGTAAATAATTTGAATTAGTAATTTTTACTTGAATGTCATGGTCTAACACTTTTTGGAGTGCACTCGAAAACATGGTGGGCAGCCTATGTGGTCTCCGATGCATAACCCATAGCAAAAAGATTTTCTGGGACAGCAGAAGCTGGTAATGGAAGATGGTTGCATCAGAGCCACTGGGAGTGGAGGAAGTGTGGGCCTATCAATGCACAGCCGGCTGGGTGGTCCACACTTCCCTCCCCCTCTGCTATTCTGCTTTAAGAATTTACACCTCCCCTGGATATTCTTTTGTTTCTATACTTGTCTATTATAATCTCCTTTTGCCTCGCACCATCATCCCTTTTGTCATTTCATAACTCCTGCCCTCCACCCTCAACCTTTGTTCTTCTCCCCACCACTCTGATGAAAGGTCATCGGCCTGAAACATTAACTCCACAGATGCTGCCTGGCCTGCTGAGTGTTTCCAACGTTTTCTGTGTTTATTGTAAAAAGATCATTGTTGCTCCTATGACACACTATTTCATTCATGGTACATGGAAGGCTGCAAGTATCTGCTTTTGAAAACTGATTTTTTTTGTTGTGAATATGAGTTAATTGTGCTGGGAGAAAGCTTGATGCCTCACCCCACCTCCTGATGGCCAAGTATCCTGCCAGTTCTTGCTGTCAAGCTTGAACATGAAGGCTCGCCAGTTGGTGAGTTACTGGAAGGAGGGCTGCCTGGAACTGTGGAATGAAAGCTGTGGGATAGAAGTGGGAGGAGGGGGTGGAAAGGGAAGAACAGTTGTACTTGAACTTTTTTCTTGCCATTCTACCTTCAGTTATGAATTTAATCAGTCTGGTGTGATGGATTACTACCTCGATGGACATTTTGAACAGATAAAACTAAGCCACCAAAACTATGTTACCAGCAGCATTAAATCTCTCCAACTGCTACCAGCAATGGGAAAATCTAGGACCAAATTTTGTATTAAATAGTGGTAGAAGAGGACCCTGGCCATCAGACACCTGATGTGAGTCTGTGAATATGGAGCCTGCAGGTACCTTGCGTGGCTGCATGCTTGGTATTTATCCCTTGCTACATTTCATTGCCTACAGAGCAAACATAGCAGAGCAGTGCTAGAACATGGATATGTCTGTGCATTTGTGAAGAAAGTGAATGGCTGCCAGACTGTTGTGCATTCTCCCTCTGCGCATCTCCATCAAGCGTACAATGCAGTGCTGTTAAGTTGCATTGTAAGACAACATTGTCATTTTTTTTAAATGTGAGTACATTGTAAGGCAACGTTGTCATTTTTTCTAAACGTGAGCACATTCACCCTGGCAACCTTCCTGAGACTAGGAAAATTCTTCCTCATCTGCTCCTAGGAGCTGGTCATTCTTTCTGCCACTTCCATCCAGTCTGCTCTCATACTTCCATTCAACCCCTCCACTCCAAAAAAGGATTACCCTTCTCTTCAGCACTTCTTGCAGCAGAAACTCTAAACCTACATTTGCAATGTGTTGCTGCAGCATTTTCTATCCCTCGGTAGCAGAACTGCTTTAGGGCGACCAGCAGCCCGGTAAGAGCTGCTGGCAGCAGACAAGAGGGGAATTTTGCCAGCCCTGGGGAGGCGGGTTTGGAGGCGGGACTGCCGGGAAAATGGCAGAAATTGGGAGCGGGTACCGAACCCACCCCCAACCCGCCTCCGTGCCATCTTCCCAGGAGGCGGGTCCCCGGCTCGTGCAGGGACCCGTCTCCTCGAGGCGGGAAGGGGATTACAGCCACTTAACTGCCTGTTAACAGGTAGTTAACAGGCAGTTAAAAGGCTTATCTCCATTTTACCAACACAATTGCGGGCTACCCAACGTCGGGAAACCCCGCGGGGCGGGCTTAACAAGGTCAATCAAGGGAAAATAGCATGGGTTGGCCGGACATCGTTGGGGGCAGGACTGAAACCCGACAACCAGCAGACCCGCCCCCAACGTGCCCCCATTGATAAAATTCCCCCCCGGTATCCAATTGCTTCAAGCACTGTGCACTGGGTGGGTTGCGATATTGTGCAAAAGGAGTTGGCCTTGCATTGTAGCATGAGAGAAGGCGCATGCACTGCCCAAAGACCAGCACTCCTGCTGCTGCAGTGTCACAATATCTGTCCCCATATAGTGGCCAATTTAACTCGGCTCTTTGGGCAATGAAGCTATTGCCTTTTGGTGACTTTCCAGGTACAATCTAAATGGGGCACTGTGTAGTAAAGATCCTTCTGTAGGCGATACATTTCAGTGACTGGAACATCAATTTATTTCATGCATGTAGGATTCGCAAAATCCAGAAAATACAGTCTAGATTGGTAAAACCCCTGAAATGGCCACATTGTGAGAACACAAGATGGAGTTGGCAGTTCTCATGGCTCAGTTCAAAAGGACACACCAGCAGTATCTTACAGCAGCCTGAGTCATCACCGATTAGAAGATTCCAGAACTTACTGCTATTGATATGATAATATGGTTACAGCAGTAACGAACTCGTAAACAAAAGTATTTGCACCTGGAGGTGCGCTAATTGCTAGCAAAACGCAAACCCATCTCTGAAATCGCTGAGCACAGAAAAAAAAACATTATCTGTACCAAACTCAGAGGGACACAGGACAGATCCCATCAGTTTCATTTACAAGACATTAAAATAAAGTACTTGCTTTTGTCAAAGCAGCCTGCCCATTACCTTGACAAAAGAAAACCCCTGATTTGGCACCGAGATAAGGACAAGGAAACAGTATAACTGTGGAGGGAAATTCTAACAGGCTACTTTCATTCAGTGAGATTCAGACAGATCCATCACAGATTCACACAGACACAAGGTCAAGGACAGAGCGAGGAGGACCCACAAGATTGTGCAGGAGAGCAGATTCAGAAGTTCAGTCCAGATCCAAGACCATCAGGAGTTTGAAGGCCGAGTGGAGAGGAGACGGTTCGAGGAGTTCGGAGGACTTTCAAGATTGTACAGGAGAGAGATTCAGCCAGACTCAGACAGATCCACAAGATTCACCAGAAGCAGTGAAGTCCAAGTCCAGATACCATCAGGAGTTCGAAGGCCATGCGGAAGAGTAGACGGCTCGAGGAGTTCGGAGGACTTCCAAGTTTGTGCAGGAGAGCGGGTCCAGGAGCCGGTCCCATAAGGAAGATTGGAGATCCCGGACGTAACAAGGAGTACCAAGGTCCAGGAGGGTTTTAAAATTCTGGTGAGCATAAAGGCCCAACTCTACCTAACTGATGTAGTTGAGGTATATTTTAGCAACAGGAGGGTTTGTAACATTAAGGGTTTTGTAATTCAGGAGTGTGATTTATCCCTCGATGTGTCCGTGCGCTTTTCCCACCCCCGTTTTAGTATACCGCTGATTAAGAATTGTTGTATGATTTAAGATAGTCAAAGTTATTCCTTGTGTGTTAAATTTTAGTTCCCATTGGGAGACGTGCTAATGATTTTTGTCTAAATTGATTCTTGCATTCTCTGTGTTTATTCTCCTTGAAAATAAAGATATTTCTGATTTAAAACTCACCTTGTCTCACCTGATCCATTTGTCTTCCGAGTCACAAGTTGGGCCAACACATCAAGGTTGTCTGGCAATAAGCCCAGTGTCTAGAACCGGTGAGGGGGGAGCGCTTCGGAACCGCTCACGAGCAGTGCGAAATCAAAACCGATCTAGCACACCATAAGCTCGTTAAAACGACCCCTTACATGCATGAGAAAAATGTGAATGAGAAGAAATAATCTTGTACTTTTAACAATTCCTATTCAGTGCTGTAAAATCATAATACTAAAGTGATCATAATACTAAAGTGATCATAATACTAAAGTGCAAGAGTATTTCGCAGCTGGGTGCCTGCATGTGTAGTGTCAGCCAGTCTGAACTGGCTGACAGAAATTACCTGCACTGTAATTATTGGTCCAGATGGTCATGTTGCTTATTCATGTTTTATTGGTCTATTGTGTGCATCTGGAGCTATAATCTGTACTAGCTACTGAGTGCTGTAGTGCATCTGGGAATAGGTTTGACCGGCCAGTAACTGGGACTGTGGCAGTGCAGTGCGTTCAAACGGAGATCTGAGGAAGAGGCATAATTCCCACGGTATCCACATGGAATATTACTGCACTTTTCAACGAAACAAATGAGAAGTTGCGTATCCCAGATAAGGGTCTAACTAAATCTAACAAAAATACATAAAGCAACAACAACAACTTGCATTTATAAGGCTCTTTCCAGGAGCGTTAGACAACAAAATTTAACACTGAGCCGCATGAGGTATCAGGACAGGTGACCAAAAGCTTGGTTAAAGAGGTAGGTTTTAAGGACCATCTTAAAGGAGGAGAGAGATGTAGCGAGGTGGAGAGGTTTAGGGAAGGAATTCCAGAGCTTAGGGCCTAAGCTGAAGGCACGGCCGCCAATGGTGGAGCAATTGAAATCGGGGTTGGGCAAGAGGCCAGAATTGAAGGAGCGCGAGATCTCAGAGGGTTGGAGGAGGTTACAGAGACAGGGAGGAGCGAGGCCATGGAGAGATTTGAAAACAAGGATTTTAAAATTGAGGCGTTGCCGGGCCAGGAGCCAAAGTAGCTCAGCAAGCACTGGGGTGATGAGTGAATGGGTGCAAGTTGGGATACGGGCAGCAGAGTTTTGGATGAGCTGAAGTTTACAGAAGGTGCAAGGTGGGAGGCCGGACAGGAGAGGATTGGAATAGTCGAGTCTAGAGGTAACCGAGGCATGGATCAGGGTTTCAGCAGCAGATGAGCTGAGATAGGGGCGAAGATGGGCGATGTTACGGAGGTGGAAGTAGGCGGTCTTGGTGATGGAGTGGATATGGGGTTGGAAGCTCATCTCAGGGTCAAATAGGTAAGTACAATTCATTGACACCCTTGCTCTTTGGAGTTCCCACAACATCAGGTCTACGATCAGTTCATCTCTTGAGAATCTAGGGTCTAGGATGGCATTTATACTGCAGCTATCAGCTATTGGTTCCAGTCAGGCATTATCCTGTTTATAAACAAAAAGCAAAAAAACTGCTGAAAATCTGAAACCAAAACAGAAAATGCTGGAAAATGCTCAGCAGGCCTGTCAGTACCTGCGGAGAGAACAAAGGGGTTAACGCTTCATGTGTGTGCACTCTTCGTCAAAGACTGTCTTGTTTATACCGCCTAACTCCTGTCTGACTGGAATGCCCACAAGAGAGCTCTGCGCAGTCGTGGTTAAGGACGCAGAGTGGTCCTTCCCGTCAGGCTGGGCCCTGACTTTGGATTTGCACTGCACTTTGTGTGAAGCAGAAACCGCTTTGCACATACAGTAAACCGGCGATGGAAGCATATCCCAACAACAACAACCTGCATTTATATAGCACCTTTAACCTAGCAAAACATCTCAAGGCGCTTCACAAGAGCATTATAAAAGAAATCCAAAGTTTCAATTGAACATTCATGGCTGAAAAAATTGCAGATTTTTTTTTTAATTTGTTCAAATGCACTTAACAGGAGGTTCTGATTTTATTCCAGACCAGGAGCAGTTGCATGAAGTCACTTCTTGCACAAAAACTGCGATCCATCTAGGCCACACTTGTCGGAGATGGGAAGAGGAATTTGGGAGGAACGAGCAGGGGAATAAACTCCTTGTGAAGTTAGCTCCAGCTGTTGCTCATTATTTAAAATTGCTAAAGTGCATTAATGAAAAACAAACTGTTGTTTCCACATCATACTTTTTCAAATATAACATCTTGGAATTATCCAGCAGCAGAGTAGTTAAATGATTGCTGCATGAGCTCACATGCTGGCTCGATTTGTTAAAGCACGTATTGTGTGGTGCTGAACCGTCCGGATGCGGAAGTCCTGGGTTCAGTTCCTACCTTGTGCTTAGTTGGCTGATCACAGTAAGGACAACAGTTTGGCTGCTAAAATTAGCCAGGAAGTTAAAAAAAAAAAAGCTGCTAGCCCTCTTGCTTCTGATCATTATCCAATGACACTGGCAATGGTAATGCAGTAGATGTAATTTATCTGGATTTACAAAAGGCCTTTGATAAGGTAGCCCATAATAGACTGATGAACAAGGTCAGTGAATGCGGAGTCAGGGAACAAGTAGCAGAATGGCTTGCTGGCTGGCTTCAGGGCAGAAAGCAAAGAGTGGGAGTAAAGGGTAGCTATTCACAGTGGCAGAAGTTGGGTAGTGGTGTTCCACAAGGATCAGTGCTGGGACCACTGCTGTTCACAATTTACATTAACGATTTAAACTTGGGAATCAAAAACACAATTTCTAAATTTGCAGATGACACCAAATTGGGGGGGATAGTCAATACTGAGGAGGACTGCAACAAGTTACAGGAGGACATTAATAAACTTGCGGAATGGGCATATAATTGGCAAATGAAGTTCAACACAGGTAAATGTGAGGTATTACATTTTGGTAAGAGAAATAGCGAGGTCATTTATCACTTGGAGGGTGCGAGTCTAGGTGGGGGAGAGGAGCAAAGGGATCTCGGAGTACAAATACTAAAAGTTGCATCACAGGTTCGCAAGGCCATAAAAAAGCAAACCAAGCACTAGGGTTTATTTCTAGAGGTATAGAATTGAAAAGTAGGGAAGTTCTGCTAAACCTGTATCGAACCTTGGTTAGACCACACTTAGAGTACTGCGTACAGTTCTGGTCGCCATATTATAAAAAGGATATAGAGGCACTGGTGAGGGTGCAGAGAAGATTTACAAGGATAATACCAGAAATGCAAGGGTACACCTATCAGGAAAGGATGAACAAGCTGGGTCTCTTTTCTCTTGAAAAAAGATGGCTGAGGGGTGACCTAATAGAGGTCTTTAAAATTATGAAAATATTGATAGAGTGGATACAGAGAGGATGTTTCCACTTGTGGGGAAGAGCATAGCTAGAGGCCATCAATATAAGATAGTCACCAAGAAATCCAATAGGGAATTCAGAAGAAACTCTTTTACCCAAAGAGTGGTGAGAATGTGGAACTCGCTTCCACAGGGAGTGGTTGAAGCGAATAGTATAGATGCATTTAAGGGGAGGCTGGACAAGCATAAGAGGGAGAAGGGAATAGAGGGTTATGCTGATAGATTTGGATGAGGAAAGACGGGAGGAGGCTCGAGTGGAGCATAAACGCCAGCATGGACTGGTTGGGCCAAATGGCCTGTTTCTGTGCCATATATCCTATATAATCCTATGACACCTGCTTTCTTGGCCCCGATTTTAACTCCAGGTGGATTCCCTGCTCAGGCCGGAGTTAAAATTACAGTCGGGTCTCAATGATGTCATCGGGCCACAACATGCATGTGTAAAGGACCCTGTTGGCCCCAGGTATGTGTCCTTGCTGCCTGCTCAGGAGAGCAGGTTAAAATTGAAAATGTTGTGATCATGGCGGCTTTCAGACAGGTAAGAGCCAAGACAATTTTAACTGCCCACCCATCAGGTTTCTGCTGAGTGAATAGGGTTAAAATTGCCCCCAATCATGAGAGTGGTCATTGAGTAACAAATCTGTGGTTTTGGGACTGGCCTAATGGGCAAACAGCATCATTTCTGGTCCTAATATTGCAGTATTATAGATTGGGACTGAATGTTGCCCATTGCAATATGGAAAATCTGTGATGTTCCCTATTTTTCATACATCAGGAGGTCCTAATAGAAAATATGATAATAGGAGCAGCCCAACAAATGAAGTGGTAAATCGCATAAGATTCAACGTCACCCCTTCAGCTTGAGTGAGTTTTTCAATTCTTAACCAGGGCTCCAGATGAAGATCTTTTTGGAAGCTGTTTACCATCTTGATGATGATGGAGGAAACCAGACATGATTCCAATTTGTCCACTGAATCCCACCTCCTGCTTGCTGTATTTAACACAGTTGCTCAGAAGCCAGAGGCACATATTGTCTTAACCTCTCAAATGGAGACAAATGTCTGTTAGTAAGGCGAGAAAAAACACAGGCATGAAGGGAGGTACGTTTTTTCAATATTTTGCCCCAGTTTTGGCTTTTTCACCTTCTTTAAGATACACACAGTCACCCCTTGACTGAGTAGTTGGAATAGGCCAACGAGCTCACAAGCCTCAGCCAATGAATGTTGCGCTCGAGCAGGATGCTGCAAGATATGTGAGTGCTCTAGTTTAAAAGACACTTGATTTTCTCCCTTCCCTGGAGAGAAGCACAATTCATCCTCTCAGCACTTCCCATTAGCAGTTCAACTGAGACCCTTGGGAGGGAAGAATTGCTCTGGTCTCTGTGAAGTGAAATTGTAAATGCATTTAAAAAGAATGTTTGCAATGTCCCTACACATAGTGATCTGAGCAATTATTCCCCTGCCCCCCACCCCACCCCCATGTCAGAAACTACAGTTGTCAAACCAAAACGGAAGACTCTATGGCGCTCTTGAGAAAAATAAACTATGACTGCCATACTTAAGTCTCTTCACATAAGTAAAGAAAAAGGAGTATTCATTTTAATAATCTAAGCAGACAGTGTTTTAAACTATCATCCTGTCCAAAAGCTCATACTAAGGCACATGTAGTGATGAGTTCCATCATATCCAATGGTGGATCCTGTTGTGTGAAGGTTTGTGTCTCTTGCTTGACAAATGGCAAAGCTGCAGTTACATCCCTGTCAGATTATTTGCATGAAATGATCATGGAGAATGGAATAGAAGTGAGCATTTTTAGAAAGAACTACAAAGTCTAGGATTCAGAAACCATTAGGGTAATTTTAACCTAACAAGCTCAGTGATAAAATGACGAGACCATACCAGCCACCTGTGGTGTATGTAACCTGTTCCACCTTAAGAGAACTTAAGCCTGTTCCACCTTAAGAGATGTACTACTTTCTCTGGCTGCTGTATACGTAATACCGGTGGTGACCACCGGTATATAAGCACTGTGTAGTAATATTGTATTTTAGTATAGTCCTGACCTCCAACCAGTAAAGACCTGTTGAACTTTAATCTTGTAGTCTGTGTTAGTAATTACAACTAGAACACACAGACTTAACACCACCCATGTTACACCCCACCTGATTTTGCTTTCCATTGAAGTCAATATAAAGTAAAATCGGGCAGGGTGTAAACTGGGCAGCCAATCCAATCCCATCAGTTTCTCACGCGGCGGATTAGGTTAGAATTAATTTAGATTTAGGTTCCCGAATCCAGTTTTTATTTATGGAATCAAAGTGGAGAAACAGATGTTGGCATTATGATGTCTGTTCTTAGATGGCTTTAGCATATTTTTTTAAATATTAGCTGTATTATTTACTAAATAAACTAGGAACATGTGTGCAAATGCTGGCCGTAACCTTTATTTTTATTAATAAGTTGTCAAACCTGGACACAATTGGATCTCATCAATGTGGTTAAAGCTATGAAGGGAATTCTTGGACGTGTAACTGAGGTGAGAGGGAATTCAGAAAGAGCAAGGCAATATGCTTCCGAGTCCTGCACTTTCTGCTCGCCAGGTACACAGCAGCAATAGCAGAAGCCTGGCTATCAATTGCTTTACATTCTACAGGCTTGCCCAAGCTTGGTACCACAAAATCTACTTTTTTTCTACTCTGGTAGTATCTTTCATTATGGGCTTTTACCCTTCACCCAAGTTCTCAATAAAAAATAACTATTTTTCCATAGTAAATACAATGCTGCCTGGTTCAATTCTAAAAGTTATAATTGAAGAGCAGACAAAGTAAAGACTTAAACATAACTTCACATCAGTCAATAATACTCCATTGAGAATCTTACCACAATCGCACGTAACCAATGTAAGGGTTAAGTGCCTGGTAACTGGCTATACATTATTACAAAGGGCCTGCAGGAAAGTTAATTATTGCATGACTAACAGTCATACAGTTTTGCAAAAGAAATCTGGCATGCTTATTACAGTTTTGTAAGAATGATGACTTAAACAGGGTGAGTGAAAATATAATTTGTATGATGTCAACCAAGAACACATTGCACGCATAGAATTGTTTTTTAGTAAGTCAGAAACAACTGGAGGCTATTGTACAAAGGTTTGGCACAGTCAATTGAATTAAGTCCAACGTATCTGTAAGAAAATGACTGCAGTTTATTACACATGTACTGTAAATTAAAAACCACAGTATCTGCCCACCTGTTTGAATATATCTCTGCACAGTATCTGTATGTCACAGCACCATAAAATAAATAAGATTGAAAGTGTGACCTGATTGTTGACAGAGCAGTAGAGAGGTGCACTTTATAGAATGGCATCCCTAACTTGACAGCTACAAAGGGTACCGATGATTTTTCAAATATTTGCACACAACACGGTAATGTTCACAGTCCAATAAAATCCTGATAGCCACAGGTCCAACACAATTAACTCAGCACTAGGTTCTCTGTGAAAATTAAATGATAAAAGAATGTACTAATTAAAAGGAATATGTGGACATAAATATTACTACTTTGCATGTAAGACAGGGAAGGTAATGGATGCACTAGTGACCAGCTGGAAGCAGTGTTGGCATAGATGGCTCCATGTTTGTACAAAAGCTGCAGAAAGAGTCTAATCAGCCCTGGATTCAAGCACCTTGATGTCTCAGAGTTTAGGATGTTTTGGGGGAATGAAAAACGAGAGAGAAAGACTTAATTTGCATACACAACTGAGCATGATTACAAGTAAACGTTTTTCCCACAGTACCTAGAAAGGAAAAGCCCTGTCGTTGCCGACCCTGCGTATTTGCAGGATATTCTGTGAACAACATATGCTGTCGCTGGATGAAATGAGCTCAGCCCATTTTCATTTTCTTTAATTAACAGTTTGGAGTCTAAATGCTTTAAGCTGGTTGCAAAATAAAAATTGTTGGTATGAGGTGATGTAGTTTCTTTTTGAAACGGCAACCATTATTGAAGTTTTCTCCCAGCATATTTATCTAACTAATGCGCACAAACCCTTGTTCCTGTAGTAGTTTACTCCTTGTGATTTATTTTGTCCACGAGCGAATGCTGCAATTGCTGACTGAATCACCAGAAAATGTAGCATGGACCAGGCAGATTACTAAAACACTACGTCAGGATTACATTACCAAATTTCCCTTCACCTCATGGGCTATTTCTGGACGATATTTAGGACCTGAAATTCCACTCTTGTGCAGAGTGCATTGCTGATGTGGAGAGCGGAAAAGAATTCTGCCTGGTGGACTGCAAGGTCGGTCTACTTCTGGCCCCTCCCCATCAAAGGGCATAGCGGGGGGAGCACCCTGACTTCCCCAGTCCGCCACCTGTTCACAAGAGTGGGCGTAGGTTCCAATATGGGCCTAGTAAAGGTTCCAGAATGTCAGATAGAGCAGGTAATCTCTCCTGAAGGGGATTTATTGCCTTGCAGGGATAGCCCAATAGCCCCTTTTAGAAACTGCAAAGTTGGGACCGCTCTGTTCCTGTGAGGCAACTTCCCGGGACACACCTGCTGCTTGGGAGGGGCATGGAGCTACTCCGACATTCCGGACCTCAGTTGGAGGTGGACACCAGCTCCAGCCATTGCTAATGACCCAGACCCCACAATTTGGGGCAGGATCGGTGGCCTTCACTTTGGACTCCATTACATTGTCCTTGAGCCAGCAGAGCAGGCCCATCAGAATTGTGGCCCTAAATGTTTTAACAGAGAACAGAGAGGTTCAGGCAACATCATAAAGTGGTTTCTTTGTGAGCTAAAAATTAATTTAAAAAGCAGAAATTCATGTTAGGGCACAATTCAGGGGGAAACAGCAGCGCAGGTGGCGGGGGGCGGGGGGGGGAGTCATCATGACTTTTGTCGTGCTGCCGTTTCCACCCATATGCAGCATTATCACAATTGACCCAATCTGTGTGAGCTCTCGCCCATACAAACGTTTGCTAAGGAAGCACTCGCACAGCTGACAGGGATCTTATACCACAGCAGCAGCCATTTAAAGGGCAGCATTCTCACTGCAAACCAAGAGAAGGAGATTAAAGCTGCACTATTGCAATAAAATAGAGGATTCGCACTCGTGCATCCCCAGATACTAAAATGCTGCACTGGAATTGCTGGTTGACGAAGTGCGACAAAGGGTGGGTGGAACACACACACCCTCTTTCACACTCAAGGATACCCTTCCCAGAAAAGAGTGGCTGAAAATAGGATGAATGCCATCAGTCACACTCATAGGATCTGGATCCAAATGAGGAAGAAGATGATAGATCTCAGGAAAGCTACCAAAGCCTGGCTACCCAATTGTTTCCTATACTAAACAGTTACTCCAAATATGCATATCACAAAGTCTTTCCACACTGTTGCTATACAGACTTTCTTGTCCAGCTTCAACATGCTTGTTTGTTTGAGATAGCACTGAGGCAGGAACTCACAGACCTCATTGTTGTCCAGAGATTCATTTCTCTGGGCATCATCAGACACAATGAGGGAGTGTCAACTGGCAGGTGCATGACTGGAGTAGGCAAGGATGTGGCTTGCTGTCTCGCAAGTGACATCCAGCTCCCCTGCAGAACTTACAGTACATCTGGCAGAAAGCAAGCATAGCCAGTTAGCCACAGCAGTGATGCACGTGGCTGAATTAGATGCAGGATCTTGACATGAATCAACACAAGGAGGTATAAGGCCATTTGAATTCCAAGCAGCTGAAACACAGTGGGGAAAAGACACCAACATTACTGACACGTGACACAAAGTACAGGAAACTCTCTTTTTACCGGCACCTAAAATAACCGGAAATCTCTCTTAACCGGCAAAATTCAGGAGTAGGTTCAGGTAAGTTTTACTTCATATTAGTGGCCGTGTAACCGGGATTCCTGGATCTGTGGCCGTGTAACCGGGGTTCCTGCACCTGTTGCCATGCAACAGGGACGCCTGGATCTATGGCCGTGTACGGGGCTCTCGTACCTTAGTAAGTATACCTCTCTGTAATCCGGACTTTTTGATCAACCGGCACCACACCGGTCCTGTCGGTGCCGGATAAAAAAGAGTTTCCTGTCGGTGAATAAATTGATTACCCTGCATTTGAACATTGTCCATAGAATTTATTTCTGATTGGCTTGTGGACGGTAGCAGCACAGGAGAGGATAGATATTGATGTTAATAGAGGAAGTGCACATGACAGTGTTGCTGAAGGGTCTTGGAGCGACTTTCTTGGCTGCATGTAGACAGGAGAGCTCCTACAAGGGGCAGCTCAGCCACTTAGCTGGGTATCTTTCATATGAGCACATTCGTTTTCCTGGCTGCACTGAAGTTTCTGCAGCTACCTCCTCATGGTCAGTATTTTCATCCTGTTATAGCCTAGCCTCCTCCTCCATGGTTAGGCTTCTTTATACTTCAAAGCTGTGGAGCTTGCAACAGACAATGGCCCTGAATCTGTGGTGGGTATGACAGCGTACTCTCAGAGTACACCATCATACCGCCTTTGAAATTGACCGCAAGTTCAGGATTTGCGTATATACTAAATCCCGAACTTGAGATCTGTTAAGTTCTGAATCCTCAGATGGTCCACTGCAACTTTCAAGTCCTCATTGAAAACGAAAAGTTGGGCTAATTGCCCATCTACTGCGCATCAATTATGCTGGATAATTTTACAGCTGATACAGACAGACGCAGGAGCTTGTTTACACAGCGTAAGGGGAGGGGAGGATGAGAAATTTGTACAATAATTAAAAACGAACACATAACAGAACCTACCAGGCAGCTGTAAAGCTCGGTTTAAGGGATAAGATCATTTTAATCATTTTTTTAATCTTGCAGAGTCTTCCAGTTAATAACTGTACTTATTCCAAAGTATTCCCCTTGCTTTTTAAAGCCAGGTACTGTACTTGTCAAATAAATATAATTAGTATCACACCATTTAATTTACAAGTTCTTTGATGTCGAGTTGAAGTGTTTCCTGATTGGCTAGTGAAAGGAGCACCACCCCTCATGATCCCAGCTACGCTTACGCACAATGGTGCGGCCCGGGATCCGTGGGCCACTACGCTGCGCACATCTCTGCAGCATTCCAAAGCAAGTTTTCACTTGAGGCTTCGCACCAGGTGAGTGCAGATTTTGTTCGGAGGTCGGCAGCGAACTCCTTAGCTACGTTGCCGAGCACAATATGCTGCAGATCCTCAGGGGGCTGCACTATAAAGCACCTCCTGCTCGGTCTAGACATTTGAAGCACTGCTTCAAGCTGCCAATAGCATATGTTCTAAAATGATTCTGTCAGCTACACCTCATTCTGCTTTGCGGAACACCTCCGTTCAGTCCGTAAGGGTGACCCCGAGCTTCCGGTCGCCTGTCATTTTAATTCAACGCTCCATTCCCACTCGGACCTCACCGTCCTTGGCCTCTTGTATTGTTCCACGGAAGCTCAACTTAAACTCGAGGAACAGCACCTCATCTTCTGATTAGGCACTCTGCAGCCTTCCGGACTCAATATCGAGTTCAACAATTTCAGATCATAACCTCGGCCCCTATTTCATTATTTTTTGTAATTTTTCCACTCCTTTCCCCACCCCCCCCCCCTTTCCTTTTGTTTCGCTCTCACACCTGGCAGCTATCCCTTGCCCTGCCAGTACACTTTACACCCAATCTCAGCCTATTACCATCTCATCTTGCTTCTAACACCTTTCATTGTCTCTTTTTTACTTCTTTTGTTTCTTTTATTCTTTTGTCCGATCGCAGCCCTGCCTCCGATCCATCTTTTCTTTCCAGTTTTGAAAAAGGGTTCGACCCGAAACGTCAACTCAAATTTCTGTCCACGGATGTTGCCTGACCTGCTGAGTTTTTCCAGCATTTTCTGTTGTATTTTCATTGTACCTGCATATTGCCTCTGTCTGTATCTGGTTCAGGGGTGCCATTAGCCAGGGCTGACGAGGGTAGCCTTGGTCTCTGAGGATCCACCCTTCCAGTCTTCCTCAACTTCACATAGCCTAGCACAGATTACTGCTTTAAAATTAAAGCACTGTGACTACTACCTGGAAGTGGATATACTTCATGGACTTTGATTATTCTAGTACCAGTGTGAAGAAAATCTCCACAGTGAAAGTTCTACCTTATATCGCTCAACTAAAGTGTGTGACAAGTTATGCACTGCTGTAGATATGTGTAAAATCACAATCTGCCTTTGTATTTGCTGTGCATCTGTACCTGGATACTTTCAATAGCACTTAACAGTTAGTTAACTTTAAATGTGCACAGTAATATGGACAGTCAGATGATATGCCCATAAAGTAGGTGCCCTGCCCACTTATCTTTTTATGGACTATTTTTGAACTCAGTGGCTACCTCTTTACCCAACACTAGGTTGGATTTTCTACTGATGGGTGGTAACAGTTTATCCATCTTCAATTCCAGCAGACAGTCCTACCGTCACTTTCATGATACAGGGGTGTGTGAGACTGACTCTGTTGATTCTGCTTGGTGGCATTTTAAACCTAAGGAAATGCGGCTTTACAAATGTGCCGACATATTAAGGGAGTCATGTTCAGTGAAGTAAACTTGGGAGCTGATTTCCTGCATTTCCACTGCTACAGCAATGAGGTCCCCACACGCCACATTGGACCTCTGCACAACCATCATCTGTCAAATAAAGCATGTCTACTTTTTTAGTAGACTCTCCCCAAGCACCCTCCCCATAACTTACCTTCTTACCAGCGAGCCTCCCTTTGGTGCCAGCTGGAAGTCTCTTGTTGGCTGAACTTTTACTTTTAAGCGGGCAGCTAACTGGTGGCATCCAGAGGTGGCCCAGGAGTTAAAATCATCAAGGCCTCATGCTGCCAAGGTCAGGGGGGAGGTATTTGTTTTCGCCCCACCACCCGTCCGCTCGAATCCCACCCCACTGTCTATCTGTTCGACAGTTCCTGTAATATATGGGTTCTCGTGGGTCCTGTATCCCACTGCTATTCCTGTCAAAGGACACTCACATCTCTCTTTCTACTTTGTCCTTGTGTCCGGAGCTGTCTCACACAGCCTTTTGGGTGAGTACATTCTGTAGAGTACAGCCAGAAATCCCCATTCGCTCTGATAATGCCGAGTGCGGCCAATTGCTGTTCAAGCGCAGAGATCCTCTGCTCCCGAGAATCAATTTTATGACACAGTGGCCTGGAATTTGCAGTGGGTAATAATAGCAAACGAACAGCGTTATCACCCCTTAGAAACTGACCGCAACTTCAGGGTGTAGCGCATGAGCATCCTGACATGGAAATCCTGAAGTTGCGGTCAGCCATTCACTGCTCTGATACTGGTTGCTTAGCAACAGCTTCAGAGAGACTTTGCAGAGCCTGACTGTTGGAAAAAAAGCCACGAGAAGAAAAAAAACTAACAAAACGGCTCCTGATTTTTGCCGGTGGCTCGAGCTTGCCGGACATTTAGCCTCCGGATAACACAAAGTTTCCTGTACAGTAAAATAAATGAATGGAAATGTCAGTATTTCTGGCCCAGTCACTCCCAGTCACTAACGTTCTACTTCATACTCTTCTTGACTTTCACACTCCACTGGCCTCTTACAGCTCAGTTAGTGATGCTATCAGACTAGCTTCCGACTGAAACTAAGATGTAAACTGAGGATAAATTTTATGAATTTGTGCTCTGCCGCTGGGAGGACATATCAGGATTTAGTAGGCAGAGGTCAGGGGCCCCCAAATATTTTCTGTTCCATGCAAGGAAAGCAACATTCACCCGCAGGTGCCTAGGTATTGCTAAAGAGCACTGCAGAAAAAACATTCGTATGCACAGAGCAGAGGGTTATGGCCTGGCTCTTGGCTCAGTGAACTTTAGCAAAAAGACACAGCAGTGTAAGAAAAATCAACAAAGGATTCCGAGTATGCAAAGGAAAGCCCAAAAGAAAGATAGTGCAAAATGGTGGAAGATATAGTACTGAATTGTGTATTTTCCACTAATTTTTGCATTCATAGAAAAAATAGGCCCCAGAATTTCCTCCGCCCTACTTTGCCAGACATGAGCGCACCCAAAGTTGATGGGTCAGGTCATTTGCATGGTTCACTCGCACCCCAGGTGGCGGCCTGCCAGCTGGCAGGGTCTTGCGCCAGGAAACAGGAGTGGGAACATACGTGCAGCTGCAGGCCTGAGAAGCTTGTTGCTGCATGGCTGGCACCTGGACTTGGGGTCTTCTATCGGCTGTTGGAGAGCCACAGGCAGAAGGCCTCTAGGCCCAGTGAGCCACCTGGAGGTATTAAGACAAGGTAATACTTACTTTTTCCACCTTCCCTTCTTTTGCTACCTGGCCCCATCAGACAATATTATCTGAGGTCTAAGGTGCAAGGCCTAATATCAGCTTCTTCAGCTGCCCCTCAGAGTATGAGCCCTTTGATCAGACCAAGAGGAAACTGAATTGGCAGATGTGAGAATGTTACCTTATTTGCATGATGGTCCTGGCCCTTTACCTGTTGTAACTGCAGGATCAGGTCCACCTCGCTGGAAAGCCCCAAAAGTTTTGGGGAAATGTAAAGTAAGTGAAGATAAAACGTAATGAAGAGGCATATCGAGACCCATGTCACACAGCTGTACTCCATGGCTACATTTTCCTCTTTTTTGATGAAAGGATTCATCACATATTTTCTACATATACTAAAGGCTCGGATTTTACAGTTGTAATAGCAGCGAAACTGTCAGCATTCACTGCCATTACTCTGTGAAACTGACAGTAACTTCTGCCATCTGCACATACACAGTTAAACGCGGAAATTCAGAAGTTGCTTCAGTGATTCCCTGCTACTACACAGGGTGCGCTGTTGAAGTCCTGGCAGACGGAAATCTTTAGAAATTACTTGATTTAAAGTGAACATCCATTTTTTAAGCTCTAATCTCACTGTAAAAACCCCTGAAAAAGTTAAGTCTTGTTGAATGAAGTGTAACTGGGTTTTTAACGGCATACTAAATCATAATTACTGCTGAACAACCTCTCTGGCCCTGAAAGACTAATTTTATATTTGTGGAATGTCAAATTTCTCCATAGAAACATAGAAATATAGGAGCAGGAATAGGCCATTCAGCCCTTCGAGCCTGCTCCACCATTCAATATGATCATGGCTGATCCTCTATCTCAATACCATATTCCTGCTCTCTCCCCATACCCCTTGATGCCTTTTGTGTCTAGAAATTTATCTATCGCCTTCTTAAATATATTCAGTGACTTGGCCTCCACAGCCTTCTGTGGTAGAGAATTCCATAGGTTCACCACCCTCTGAGTGAAGAAATTTCTCCTCATCTCCGTCCTAAATGTCCTACCCCGTATCCTGAGACTGTGACCCCTCGTTCTAGACCCCCCCCCAGCCAGCGGAAACATCCTCCCTGCATCCAGTCTGTCTAGAACTGTCAGAATTTTATACGTTTCAATGAGATCCCCTCTCATTCTTCTAAGCTCTAGTGAATATAGGCCTAGTCAACCCAATCTCTCCCCATACGACAGTCCTGCCATCCCAGGAATCAGTCTGGTGAACCTTCGCTGCGCTCCCTCTATGGCAAGTATATCCTTTCTTAGGTAAGGAGACCAAAACTGCACACTGTACTCGAGGTGTGGCCTCACCAAGGCCCTGTACAACTGTAGTAAGACATCCTTGCTTCTGTACTCAAATCCTCTTGCAATGAAGGCCAACATACCATTTGCCTTCCTAACTGCTTGCTGCACCTGCATGTTTGCTTTCAGTGACTGGTGTACAAGGACACCCAGGTCCCTTTGTACATCAGCATTTCCCAATCTATCACCATTTAAATAATACTCTACCTTTCTGTTTTTCCTACTGAAGTGGATAACTTCACATTTATCCACATTATACTGCATCTGCCATGTATTTTCCCACTCACTCAACTTGTCTAAATCACCTTGAAGCCTCTTTGCATCCTCCTCACAACTCAGTCCCACCTAGTTTTGTGATGTCAGCAAACTTGGAAATATTACATTTGGTTCCCTCATCCAAATCATTGATATATATATATTGTGAATAGCTGGGGCCCAAGCACTGATCCCTGCAGTGCCCCACTAGTCATCGCCAGCCACCCCAAAAAAGGCCCATTTATTTCTTCTCTCTGTTTCCTGTCTGCTAACCAATTTTCAATCCATGCCAATATATTACCTCCAATCCCATGTGTTTTAATTTTGCACACTAACCTCTTATGTGGGACTTTATCAAAGACCTTCTGAAAATCCAAATACACCACATCCACTGGTTCTCCCTTACCTAGTCTACCAGTTACATCCTCAAAAAACTCCAGTAGGTTTGTCAAACATGATTTTCCTTTCATAAATCCATGTTGATTTTGTCTAATCCCGTTGATATTTTCTAAGTGTCCTGTTATCATATCCTTTATAATAGACTCTAGCATTTTCCCTACTACTGATGTTAGGCTAACCGGTCTGTAGTTCCCTGTTTTCTCTCATCTTTTTTAAATAGTGGGGTTACATTTGCCACCCTCCAATCTGCAGGAACTGTTCCATAATCTATAGAATTTTGTAAGATGACTACCAATGCATCCACTATTTCCATGGCTACCTCTTTTGGTACTCTGGGATGCAGATTATCAGGCCCTGGGGATTTATCGGCTTTCAGTCCCATTAATTTCTCCAGCACTATTTTTTTACTAATACTAATTTCCTTTAATTCCAACACAGTATTATTGCTAATTTGGTTTGGCCAGTCTATGTAGATTAAAGTCACCCATGATTACTGTAGTACCCTTGTTACATGCATCTCTAATTTCCTGTTTGATGCCACCCCCTACATTACCATTACTGTTTGGTGGCCTATAGACAACTCTCACCAATGTTTTCTGCCCCTTGGTGCTTCTTAGCTCCACCCAGACTGATTCTACATCTTGATTTTCTGAGCCAATATCCTTTCTCATTATTGCTCTGATTTCATCCTTTACTAACAAGGCCACCCCACCTCCTTTTCCTTATCACCTGTCCTTCCTAAATATCAAATATCCTTGGATATTCAGCTCCCAGCCTTGGTCACCCTGCAGCCGTGTCTCCGTAATTGCAATTATTTCGTATCTGTTTACATCTATTTGTGCTGTTAATTTGTCTACCTTATTACGAATGCTTTGTGCATTCAGATACAGTGCCTTTACATTTGTCTTTTTAACATTTTTAGACATCTTAACATTTTTTAACTTTTTTTATACAATATAATAAAAATGTCATTGGTTTTTAATATAATAAAAATAATTCTGTTTTTAAAGTTTATTTATGATATTTCAGCTTCTACCTTAATTCCATGTGTATGTCCCAATCTTTATTCCACTCTCTGTAAAATTATTAAAAAGTGAAAGATAATGAGTGCATTTTACTTCCTGGTTTGCTGTCTATGAGAATTCTTCAATGTTATTGGTTGCTTAGCCTGCTTGATGACATCATTTTTGCTGGATGCTGGAGATCCCCTATAGGTGACGCTAAAATGAAATTAACATCGGGAAAGGTGAAATTGACACCACAGAGATCATTAGATCTTTGTGGGCAGCTTTCTACAAGGTCAGCGGCGAGTGCCGTCACTTCGCCGCTGACCGCGAATTCGGGTCATTAATAATCATCAATCAAAATTGTGGGTTTTGCTAGTGGCAATTTTGTGCAACACAAAATCTCTAGTGGAAACAATAGAAAACCAGTCAAGCAGATTACATCTTTAATAATGCTCCTTTCACACTTCTCAAGCAGTTATTTAACCACCATAAATGATAAACATTTTGACAATCCAACAAGGAAAGGACCACATTTTAAAATAATGGTTGAGTGGCAAATTTGAAAACTGCAATTAAGTGGCCATGCCTTTAATTTCCATGCGGATTGCATAATGGAACAGGAGGACCTTTTTGGTCAGGCAGGGCAGACCGCAAATAGATATTTTCAAATAATGCTGTTCGTAGGAACATAGGAATTGCTGGACAAAAAAAGACCGAGGTCCCTCTAGTTTGACTTCTACCATCCTGGCAGTCGCATGATGCAATGATACTCGGTTGCTGACTAATCATTAGCAATCAATCTCTATGTGATGAAATATGTCATTCATCAGACTCTGTATTTAACTACATATATTGTATTGCCTGCTCCTGTGTTTTTACCTTGTATTGTATATAGTGCACTGCCCCCTTTCTCCCCATTGGGTGTGTCGGCTCCGCCCATACCTGGCCCTACTTAAGACAAGCCCAGGCTTGTCTTGCGGCAGAACAGCAGAATGCTAGGTGAAGACACAGGCATCTTTCTTTGCTAATAAAAGCCTAGTTTTATCCAGTTAACTTTGAGCCTTGAAGTTATTGAGGCACATCAATTTTGTTAGCAAACTTTCAACGATGGATCAGCTTTTGAAACCGGAACGCTTGGATTTGGACCCGCATGCTTCGGATGCATCGGCATGGTTTGGACACTGGTTCCAGTGCTTGGAATTTTTTATGGCCAACTCCAAAGCCGTCACAGCCTCTAGAGCCACCGGAGATGTGAAACCCGGGATCCTGCAGAATCGGGTAAGCCACCGGGTTTTTCCACTCATCCAAGACGCCACCACCTACCTGGATGCCTGCAACATTCTAAAGGCCCACTATCAGCGGCCTACCAACGAGGTGTACGCCAGGCATCTGCTTGCTACCTGCACACAGCGACCCGGAGAGTCGCTAGAGGACTTTCTAGTCACCCTAAAAGTGCTTGGCAAAGACTGCAAATGCAAAGACGTGAAAGCCACGGTATACACAGACGAGCTTATTCGGGATGGCTTTATCGCAGGCCTTAGCTCTAATTACATCCGGCAGAGACTGCTAGAGAAAACGGGCCTAGATCTGACACAGGCTGTGGACACAGCGCGATCGCTGGATGTGGCTCAGAAGAACTCTGACTCCTACTCTTCAGGCCGCGCGGCCCACGCCGCCTCGTACGCACCAAGGGCACCGCCATGTTGGAAGACACCTTCCCCGCCCGGCAGCCCAACACCATCGGGGCCCTGCTCTCCCCCCAGAAGCCCTACGACCGCCGCGACGCATTGGGGCCCCAAATACTACTTCTGCGGGCAGCCGAAGCACACCAGGAACCTGTGCCCGGCGAAAGGCACCACCTGCTGTAAGTGCGGTAAGAAGCGGCACTTTGGGAAGGTGTGCAGAGGGAACCCCGCAGGCAAACCTGCCACCGCCGCGTGCGCGCCGTGGGAGCGGCCATCTTGGACGCCATCTTGTCCGACCTCGTGGGGTCCGCCATCTCACGAGCAGACACCGTGGACGCCATCTTACCCGGCCTCGTGTGGCCCACCATCTTGTCCCGATCAGGGCCCTACAGTGGCGTCGATCACAGTGGACCAGTCCAGACCACACCCACTATCCAAATCGATGGTGGACATCGAGGTAAACGGGTGCAAGGTTAAATGTTTAATTGACAGCGGGAGCACGGAGAGCTTCATTCACCCTGGTCTGGTACAATGACTCTCTCTAACTATAGTCCCTACTCAGGGCACGATCTCTATGGCCGACAAAACCCAGATATCAACTATTGCGGGTTACTGCGCGGTACGAGTGTCCATAAAAGACCTCGCCCCAGCCGGTAACAACAGCAACAACGACAATGACTACAACAACAACAGCAACAACGACAACAACCACAACAACTATTACCCACCCACTCCACCCACTATTCTTTCACCACCCCCGGAAGAACACCAGCCAACGGTACCCCCACCACCTACTCCTTCAACAACCCCGGTGGCGCCCCCGGCAGAGACCCAGGAGGTCACCTGGGACACCCAGCCGGCACCCGCGGCACCGCAATCGTTACGTCGGTCACAGAGGACTATCACACCCCCGGACAGACTAAATCTGTAGAAGGGGTGAATGTGATGAAATATGTCATTCATCAGACTCTGTATTTAACTACATATATTGTATTGCCTGTTCCTGTGTTTTTACCTTGTATTGTATATAGTGCACCGCCCCCTTTCTCCCCATTGGGTGTGTCGGCTCCGCCCATACCTGGCCCTACTTAAGACAAGCCCAAGCTTGTCTTGCAGCAGAACAGCAGAATGCTAGGTGAAGACACAGGCATCTTTCTTTGCTAATAAAAGCCTAGTTTTATCCAGTTAACTTTGAGCCTTGAAGTTATTGAGGCGCATCACTCTATTAATTAGTCTACAACAGATGTAAGGAAAATTGTTCATTTCTGTGTGCCAAATCACTGTCTTAATATGGGTATGAAGAACATAAATAAACAAGAAATTAAGTAGTAATCAGATTTAAATATGTTTTTAAAACATCACGCACATACAGAGAAATAAGTGAATTCCCATGTGCCAAATCATTATGGCCCTGAATTCCAACAGGGGTCTCCCAATCTCCTGCTGTAACTTCAGCAAGTGAACAACAAAACCCTGGAGAAATGGTGTAAATGGCAATTTTTAGTAATTTACATTGTTTTTCCGGAATTCCACCAATCTCCCACCAGAGAGCCCGTACAAAAATTCTAGCATATATCTTAATCTACTCTGCTTTTATTAGTACAAACAAAACATGCATATAATAGTGAGGCAAAATGTGGAATAAGTTGTGGACACTCCTAAAGAAAACTAAGTGACATTGTGGGAACTGAGAATTGTACTAGGGATAAGAACCTGATCAGGAGAATTTTTTTACACAGCAAGTTGTGAGGACATAGAAACCCTACCAGCAATGTTCCTGTTAAGCTGCCTCCCGCACAGGCCGCTCAACGGCTTTATAATTGAAATAATCGCGCCTGCACGAGAAATTAAATGGGCCGCCCTTCCAGTTAAAGGGCCTGCGCACCAAAACGAATTACAGGGAACTTTGCCTACCAGTAACAATTTTTCTAATTCTTCTGTATGCATGCAGGTGGAGTGGGAGTGGATGGATATCCTCTTCCCCCTCAGATGTTTGGCATGTTGCAAAGCAAGTTACAAAATGGGCATAGCGAGCAGTGACACAGCATTACTTATATCAGGATCTGGCTGAAATGCAGAAATACAGAAAGAAATGTAATGACCGCACCAAGAATACCAAGGTAAGACTCCCTGCCACATGTCTCATTCTTTCTGCTCAGCCTCAAATGACCCTACCAGCACCTCTGCACAATCAAGCATGTCTTCCTCTGCTTCCCATGGTCGTCCATGATTCAGCACTGTGCTTCCTTTCTCCTTTCACTCACACACTCAAAAGCTGCTCCGTCCCTCACCATTATTTTTCCTCTTTCCTAAATCTGCTTCTTCTTGCTGTCATTATGCTCACTATGGTAAACCAGATGCAGGCATGGTTCTGGAACTTGTGCATGTTCTATGCCTACTTCAGGACCATCCTCTCTTACTGCTCTTTTCACATTTCCCCTTCCCTCACATAATTCTACATAAGTTTAAGAATACTTAACAAGTGCATTTTTGTTTTTCTACTTTCCATTAACTCAGTTTAAGATGACAGCAACACTCAGAATGATGGTAGTAGGGACAATTTGTCACTGCCTTCTACTGGTCGTTCCCGTTTACACATGTCTACCTTTGTTGTCAAAATTAATGCGGGGGGTGGGGGAATATCCCTCTTATGTTTCATTTTATGTGAATTAATAGGCCATGTCCACAATCTCTGTTAACTTGTGCAAAATAAAATTACACTGAGCAGATGACTGAGCTGCATTAAGCAGCATACCTATTACAGTCTATCTTAATTTAAACCATGTTCAGTAAAAACAAAGGCATGGCAGGTATGCAACATAATGTACAATTTTGTGTCTGTTTTAGCTTAAAATGAATCCCTGGTGTGCACAAAGTAACTTTCATAAACCTGAAAGAGAGTCTACTGATTTATAGCCACCTGTTAGCATAGCACTAGCATAGTTCATTCTTGTTCTGTAGATGTTGCCCATGCAGTGAGCATTTCATTAGAAGGTGGCTGGAGGGCAAGGCTGATCTGTAAACTACAGCTGTCTAATCATTTCTTATTAGCAGACTTTCTCCCTGTACAGCTTGGTACTTCTTCGGCCCATTCCTTAGCGTTTAAAACAAACCTTTTATGCAACACAGTCAACTGCCACTCTCATAGATATTTAAAAAAAACAGATCTCAGGATTTTATATTCAATTGGAGCACCTTTCCATTGTTTGTTGAAGTGTATTAACTGAACGGTTCTGAACGTTCCCTGTATTAAAAACATTAATTGAAAGTTACTACTAAATAGTTTCAATCATTCGTAGTGACCTTGAATTTGTGGGCTTGTAGGGGGAGGATTGTTAACCTGATTAAACGGGTGGGTTTGGAGTGTGGGGGCAGTTAAATTGTTAAAAATAGGATTCCTGACCTGATCCCACCTCCAACCCGCCCACTTCCAGTTTTAACGGAGGCGGGATAGGAGCAGTATGGTGGGGGGAGGGGCAGGTGACCAACCCGCACCCAGGGGGCGGGACATCAATTTAAATATTATAATGAGGCTGGAAGCCTCTTTTTTAACCTCCATTTTGTTTTTAACAGCATCTGGATGGGTTTCACACAATTCATGAAAGCCAGCTGTTAAAGCAAGGTGGGGAATGCTGGATACAGGGGGTAAGTGGCTTTATACCTACCTCCTGCATCCAGGGTCCCTGTCTAACCCACCCCCAGCGATCAGAGACCCCCTCACGAGGCCTTCGATCACCTTTCCAGACCTCACACCCTCTCCCCAGGCCTCCCCACTACGATGATGCTGAGGCCGGCCACGATCCTCCGGTGGCCAGCCCTGATCTTCTCTCACCCATCCCGATCCTCTCTCCCTGCCCACCGCTCCCCCCCCCACTCCCCCATCTCTGCCTGACCTGCCCCCCCCCGATCCTTTTAACGGCGTGGCCTGATCGACAATCGCTGGCCAACTCCCCCCAACCCCCCAATCCATTGCCTGGCCTTGATCTCTGGTCCACTCACCCCCAACCCCCATCCAACGCTCATCCCCCGGCCCGATCTCCGGTGTTCTCTCCCCACCCGCCCCACCGATCCATTGCCCAGCCCGGCCCTCACGCAAACCCTGCCGTCTTGCTCCATGTGGCCGCAGGCCTACCCGCCCATAGCCAGCCAGCCTCTCTCAATGTGGCTGGCTGCGGGCAGGAATCTGAGGCCTCACATGCAAATCGGCCTCCCGGGTTTCCTGACCGCATCGGAGCCTGCCCGCCCCCAACCCGCCTTCCTCCAGAAAATTCCGGCGGTAGAGGCTGCAATTACATTCTCCCATAGATTTCATGCTATTTCACAAAGCAATACATTTCACATGGGTAATACCATTTAAATTAGTTAAATGTTTGCTAGTGACTATTCAACTAACTTCACATTGCTGTAGTTTGGTAGGGTGTAAACACAGTGGGCAGGATTTTCATTGGGCCGTGGAGGCGGGATTGGAGGCGTGTGGGGGGTTAAAATTGCATAAACTGGCAGGCGGGCCCAAGCCCGCCTCCATCCCGCCTCCAAGCAATTTTAAATAATTCATGTCTAGTGGCCCCATCTCTGTCCCGTCTCCAAGAGGCGGGATAGGCCGTTAAGGCCCTTAACAACCACTAAATTGCCTCTACAATGCCATTTTAAAAGGCCTTTGTGAGTTTAACCCTTTTCCCACGTGAAACACGCCTGTTCTGAAACACGACGGTGAAACCTGGTGGGAGCACAATTGGATTGCTGACTATCAGCTGCAGCTCAAACATTAAAGAGGAGATTTGATCAGCCATCATTTGCAGGTGGCAAGACTTTGTAGTCTCAGGTCTGGGGGAACTTTTAGAAGGCATAACCACAGCTGTGGAAGTTTGGAACCTGACACCCATCTCCAGTGTGACCTCCTGGGAAACCCCTTTCGCCACCTTCACTCAGCGCTTCCTCAACTGAGGCATATACCAGAAGCATGGGAGCCATTCATTTCCTTCCCTTCTGGACATCAAATGAGGATGAAGACCAGCCGCGGCAGCAGCAGAACCAGGAACAACAGCAGCACCAACAGCAGCAGCACCAACAGCAGCAGCAACAACAGGAGCGCCAAGCTGCTGCTCACCCACCTGAAGCTGCACAGGCCAGAAGGGGCCAACGCATGGAAGCCCGTCGGCGCAGGAGATACCCCCAAACAGGGTCTACAGACACAGGGTCAGCTACATCAAAATGTCTGAACAGCAGTGCCAAAGGCGGCTCCGACTTTCGTGAAAGGTAGTGGGTGACATCTGCGCAATGCTGCAACAAGACCTGCAGGCCAGAGGACCAGGTGGACAACCCTTACTAGTGGCCGTCAAAGTCACCACCGCACTCAACTTTTTTGCCTCAGGCTCATTCCAGGGATCAACAGCAGACATCAGCGGCATCTCCCAGGCGGCCGCACACACTTGCATCATGCAGGTAACCGATGCCCTCTTTGCCATCATGCACAATCACATCCATTTCACCAAGGATCAAGCAAGTGTCACGGCGCGTGTGGTTGGATTAGCTAATCTGGCAGACTTTCCAAGGGTGCAGGGCATCGTTGACTGCACACATGTGGCCCTTAGGGCACCCTATCGCAATCCATGTATTTTTGTCAACCGCAAAGGCTTCCACTCCCTTAACGTTCAGCTGGTGTGTAACCACAAGAAGGAAATTTTGCATGTTTGTGCCAAGTACCCTGGCAGTTGCCATGACTCCTTCATACTGCGCCAGTCTAGTGTGTCTCCGCTCTTCAGTCCGCCAGACCAACTTAACGGATGGCTACTCGGAGACAAGGGCTATCCCCTGAGGATGTGGCTAATGACGCCGTTGAGGAGGCCAGCCAATGAAGCTGAGGAGCGCTACAACTCCAGCCACATGTCCACCAGAACCATTATCGAGCAAACCACCAGTTTGCTGAAGATGCGCTTCAGATGCCTGGATAGATCAGGTGGAGCCCTGCAGTACTCAGCAGCCAGAGTCTCCAGAATCATCATGGTTTGCTGTGCACTTCACAACATGGCACAGCATCGTGGCTTGCAGGTTCCTGAGGACCAAGTGGCTCCTCACTTATCCTCCTCAGATGAGGAAGAGGAGGAGGAAGAGGAGGAGAGCAAAAATGAACATCTTGCAGAGACCCATCTACCAGCGGCAGCAGTACGCGAGAACATAGCTGCCCAGGATGCAAGGAACGCACTCATCTTTGCCAGATTTGCTTAGCCTAGCCACTCAAGGACTTTTGCCTCACATCTTCTTACCTGAGCATCAACAATGGCCAAGAACCAGTTGACCCCTAGCAATTTGACCACCATAATGACATTCCCATTCGTGAAATGACACACGCCACAACTACAGCAGTAGCCATCAGATTTTTTATTAACATTATTGATCTGATGGCTTTTTCACATAAAACATCAAATTTCACCCAAGTGACGACCCTTGTGACTATTTGTGCGGTATCTTTCTCTTACGCGTGCTCCTATGTGGTGCTTCCCCTGTGGCTTCAGCAGATGTGGAGGCCCCTTGCTCACTTTCATGCTGCTCCTGTCTCGACACCTTTGGCGGGCGTCCTCTGGGGCTGCGAACCTGTGAGGGCTCGTCAACAGTCTGCTGCTCTTGCGGCTGTGCAGGGGTTGAGATGCCGATCTCAGCTGGGTGTGGACTCTGGTGGGGCTCTGACCAAGGGCTCTGCAGTGGCATGGAAGTGTGAGCGCTTGGAGAGGAGCCCCCACTTCCTTGATGTCTGCCACCATGGGTCATGTCCCCCTCAGCGCTTGCAAGTGGCTTGAGAGCAATTGCTGCACATCAGGGGGGCCATGGGGGGCACTGGCAGTCCTACTCAGAAGGACTTCCATGAAGGTCTGGTTTCCCTGCTCAATAGATGCCCATCGCTCTTCCAGAGATGTCATTCTATTCTGAGCACGCACTATGAATTCTGCTGACGCTGCGCCCTCAGAGGTTGCAGCTTCCTCTGAGGAGTCTGGAAGTTCAGGCTCTTCCTCCTGGACAGTGGGGACGGGGATCTCGATGGTCCTGTGGGGGAGTAAAGGAAAGAGTTTGAGATGTGAGGTCAAGGTTACATGCACATTGCATATTGCAGATGATCATAAGTCCATCTGTTAGAGCTTCAGAATCATTATCAGCGACTCATGCAATGTCAATGAGAGAGATGTAAAACTATTCTGTCACCAGCTTGCTGTGATGCACCCGTCTGTCAGTCCCCCACTTGCGCATCATCTTCTACTCCGATGATTTCCAGGACCGCCTCCTCCCAGGGGGTGAGCTGGGCTACTGAGGGTGGCCCTCCTCCTGTCCTGGCTCTTTCCCTTTTATTGTGAGTTCTCTTTTCCTGCAATGAGCGAGACAAGTGGAGTTTGAGTGAGAATGAAGAAGTGAGTGTAGAGAATCCATAGCATAGATACTTAGAAGGAGACAAAGATGGAGTGAGGTGGCAAGACCAAGCGCCCTCACTGTGTGTTGTCAGTTGTTTTCATAGCATCACAGTGATAGGGAGTGTGAGGGCTGCATAGTCGAATAGTTAGGTGAATGTGAGCATAGAGAGAAAGGGAATGGGTAAGGGTGCATGGATGTCAGTGTCAAGTGGGATGTGGAGGAAGAGATTGCTAAAGCTGAGTGCTGGTGAGAAAAGGCAATGGGGATCAGTTTGAGGGTGATGGGAAATGCATGCTCACTTTTCCAGTACGCACAAGGTCATGAAATCTCTTACTGCACTGTATCCAGGTTCTGCGGGTATCCGTTAAGGAGTTGACCTCCTGGGCCACTTGCAGCCACACAGCCTTTGTCTGCTGTGGAGGCTTCTTCCTCCCTGATGAAGGGAAGAGCACCTCCTTATGAGATCTAGCTCCCTCAACCAGAGCCTGCAGGGCAACGTCATCGAACCTGGGAGCAGCATTAGGTCTGTCGCTGGCCATTGTGACTCCAGGTTCCTCTAACAGTAAATGCCAAAAGGTTGGCAGCCTGCAGAAGAAGCAAGGCTTGTTGCAGACCTTAAATGCAGTAGCAATGATGACGTCATAAGATGCGACTTTCTGACTGGAAAAACTCATTTGCCAAGGGTTCCCACATGCTAGAACTCAATTGGACAATTAAGTTAAAATAGCATCAATCTCCCACATCGATTTATATTCATGTGGATAACACGAAATGCGGATTTCACGACACCAACCCACCCCTGAATGAAAATCCAGCCCAGTGGACCTGTCTAGGGGGCACAGAATTTGGGGAGAAGCGAGTCCACCGATTCCATGCCCAATTTAAGTTCTGCTTTAAATTCCACCAGAAGTGAGGACGGGTTTAGAACATACCCAATCTAGCTAAGGTGCATTTATACAAATGATGGGTTTAGGCCTGCACTGTAAAGGTAAAGGAGTGAAAATTTTAATAATTCCCATCCTCTGCCCAGGTGCAAGGGCTTAGGCCTGTTTCTCTGAGCACTCCTTCAAATGGGTCTCCAGCTGGCAAAGGAACAGGAAATGAGGCAGAGGGCCCGGAATACCCCTCCCAGCTCATTTGAATGTCTATACCTGGCTGATACCTATTGTCCCTCCTTTAGGGAGCAGGCTACCTACATCACCAGTAGAAATCATAGGACAACGCCAAAGAGGTGGAGAGCTGACATCATGAGTCTTCCCCAGGCACTATTCACAGGAAAATTGGGCCCACGCTATCCTGGCTGTGTGTTATAATTTAACACAAATAAAAACCTAATGAAACCACCAAATTCCTTTCCTGCAGAGAGCCTCCCTATCTTTCAGATTTGTTTCTTGTGTTTCCAAAATTCTGGGCCAAACAATGGATCTGAATGTTTTTTTCTGTTCGTAATAGTGATTCATAACTGTACAATGCTCTTCATATGCAACCTGTGCCTTTCAGGATTTAGAAAAAACAATCATGACTGCAAGAGATAAAACATTAAGATTGAATGTCAGGATGACCTATTTAGTTGTAACACATGCTGTGAGCTTATATTTGTATAATAACACTATTGACACCCTCAAAGCCTCCTTGAAAATGTGCAACATCCCCACCGATACCTGGGAATCCCTGGCCCAAGACCGGAGAAGCATCCGGGAAGGCGCCGAACACCTTGAGTCTCTTCGCCGGGAGCAAGCAGAAGCCAAGCGCAGGCAGCGCAAGGAGCGCAAGGAGCGCAAGGGGCACAAGGAGCGCACGTCAACCCAAGCACCCCACCCACCCGCCCCTTCAACCACCGTCTGCCCCACCTGTGCCAGAGACTGCAGGTCCTGCATTGGACTCATCAGTCACCTGAGAACTCATTTTTAATGTGGAAGCAAGTCATCCTCGGTTCCCGAGGGACTGCCTAAGAAGAGAAGAAGTATGACACTACCATCCCTGTATGAGCTTGGTGCACTGGCTGTTAATACAACTATTCAATCTATCGGTTCTTCATAAATTCAGAGAAAAAAATGAAACACCATGAATGCAGTAATTTTTTTTTATTCGTTCCTGGGATGTGGGCATCACTGACAAGGCCAGCAGTTATTGCCCAACCCTAAATTCTGAACTAAAAACAGAAATGCACAGCAGGTTAGTCAGTAGCTGGATTAGAAAGATGGGTTAATACTGTGTGAGTGTAACTCTTCAGCTGAACTTGTTACTGGTATCTATGTTAATAAGATTCAGATGGGCCATGTTTACAATAATAAATCAGAATAATTATGTGGCAGATTTTACAAATTAGCACTTAGGAAATGCATATTGGAAATGTGGGCACAGAGATCAAAGCACCCCATACAATTTTCCATCCATTAATTGTAACCGTACTTCTAGGCCCAGAGCACTACAATTCATAAAATCCAAGTCTTACAGCATGTTCATTGACATTCCTCGTATCTTGCACATAATATAATGTGAATCTGTCATAGTCTGTGCATAATCTTTTAAAAAGAATACAGCAGCACTTTGACAATAGGAACCCAAAATTTAGGGGGGGGGAATTCGGTGGCGCCCCCTTTGGGGCGCTAACTTCGCTGGGGCGCTGCTTTTAGCGCCCTGAAAAAGTTACCACCCCTGTGCCATAAGTTCAGTGGTAGGGCCCCAAGCAGGAGGTGGGGCGCTACCATTGAATATCGCGGCGGTACGTGCAACTGCGCCACGCGCAGCAGCACGTAGCGCCGCGGTATTGCAGGCCTCCCTCCCCTGATTAAAGGGGAGGGGCCTAGCGCTGTGTGCACCAGGGCCCTGCTAGACCAGCGGGGAGCGGGATGCCAGGAAAACAGCCTGGCACTCAAGAGGAGTGTGGGCTGACCGATCACGGCCGGCACCCTGCATAAAAAAGCGGAAAGGGGCAGGTGCTGGCAGGCGGCCAGAAATAAAAATGGCCACCTGGCACCTGCCCTTTAATTTGCGGCGCTATGGCTGCAAAAACACCACACTGATCCTGTTGGACTTATCGTCCGGCGGTAGGTCAGGGGGCGCGACCGAAGTTTGCAGCGGGGGTGCGAGCGGGTCGCTGCGCGCAGCAGTGATGTCATCGGTGGGGTGCTAATAGTTACGCTAACCTCCCGCTGAATTTTGCGGGAGGCGTTAGCGGCACCGTGCCCAGGCGCTAGTTGCTTTGCGTCCCGTTAGTGCCCTCTTAGGGTGCTAATGGGAGGCACAAGTCAACTGAATTTTCCCCACCAGTTGTTTACTGATCATTAGGCTCCACTAGACTGTCAAGGATTTGTATGTGTGTAATCACCAGGCTACCAGTGACCTCGATGTATATAGTTATTGTAAAGTCCGCGCCTCAATAATACACGGACTTCGGGAGAACAGTTTAACAGGTACTTTACTGAACAAGAGGCAGCTTGAAACTGAAACTACAGAAGCCTGCTAGGGCCTTTTATACAGGGGTGGTCACTGCCGGTACTGCAGTCTAAGACCAGTTATTCCCTTAAAGGTATCTACACAACAGTTATTACTCTGCCAGGATTCAAATGTATACCTTCTCTCTCTCTTGGACCGCAAAAGAATACTAATGCTAACCACCAAACCAACACTAACACAGAAATTGTAATAACAAGTGATTGAGAGAACACCATTTGGTTTTCTGTTATCCACCAACAATCCACCATAAAATGTTTGATGCAATAGAAGAATGTAACTCTTTTTAATGGGACAAGCCTGCCTAAGTGTATCCAGATCTGAATCGGGACACTTACAGCTGAAATATGGGGGTAGAATTTCAACTTGCTGCCTGGGCATGAAACTGGCATTGTGGATCGACCTGTTATAGAAATCACCTGATCTTCATTTCCATTCACTTCAAGGGTTTCTATAACGGACAGCCGATCCACAAGACCAGCTTATACCCATGCGACAAGTTGAAAATCTACTCCATGAATTGGGCCACTCTGGGTTGTTGTTTTACATTCATTGTTCAGCCCTTGCTTTGTCTCTCCTCTCTCTTCTCTCTCTCTAAATTGTCAGTGAGTGGTGTCAGTCAGTCAGTGAATGAGGTGGTAGATTATCCATTTCAGTTCTCACCCCTAGTACCTGAAGCTTTCACAAGCAGCCTTACATGTACTTCACAAGATGGCCAATGGGGTATTATTTCTGATCAGTGATGTTGACATGCAAATTCTCAATGGGCCTGTACTACATTCTTTTGTGTGCTATTGTTAGACAGGTGTTTGCCCATTGGGTTAAAGCCTCTCCAAAAGTAGGGCACTGAGGAATGTAATGCAAGTGTGTGACCTTTGCCAATCGGAAATGATTCCCTGAAACATACTGAATGCTATACCGAGCCAGGCACTTCCCCCAGACATTGTCTCCAGTAACAGTCTAAACGATGGTGTTAGATAGCAGGGGTTTCCAGTGCAACTCAGGTGGGTGGGGTGGACATTTGAGCTGGGGCCCGTACTGCTGACTCTTTGCTTGAGTACAGCAGATATCTGGGGTTGCTGAGCCCAGCAGAAGCCCTTTAAAAATTAAAGGGCCAACCCCAGGGAGTGCAATCAATCAGATGGCAATCAATACACACTCAATTACTGGCACTTTGCTCTGGCTCTAACAGAGGCCAGCTGCTTTTCTTTGGCTGACAGAAGGATGGCCCTTTAAACAGCTGCAGGCGCCAGAGTCCTGTAGCACTGGTGAGCCACTGACCCTCCCTTCCCAGCAGGGTCCCCAGCACTTGAGGAAACCCTGCCAGCAACCTGCCAAAAATATTTAAATAAGGCTGACCCCAGGCAGTTCAACTGGGTCAATGGCTTAACTGTCAGGACCGCAGAATTCATACGAACATAAGATGTAGGAGCAGGAGTAGGTCATTTGGCCCCTCGAGCCTGCTCCGCCATTCAATACGATCATAGCTGATCTGATCTTGGCCTCAACTCCACTTCCCTGCCCGCTGCCCATAACCCTTGACTCCCTTTGACAGGCTTGGCTTCCAGTCAGGTGGGGAACATCCCAGAGGAGGCCGCAGCCACAGATAAATCGTCTGCTGCAGCTAGCAGGAGCGTAGGGGGGGGGATCCGATACCTAATCCCGGGGGGAGGTGCAACCCGTGGTGGGGGGGGCGGTGTGACCCGGGGGGGGGGCGATTCCCAATCCAGTGGGGGTTGTATGGGAGCGGTCTGATGGTGGGGAGCGTCGGGGACCGGGGGGGGGAAGAACGTCCATTCTCCCTTCAGCTGCCGGTTTTCCCAAGGCCTGGGAAACGCAGCCGCCCAATGTAAAAACCTGCAAAGGTGGTTAAATCAGAGACTGCCAGCCTCATTAAAATATTTAATTGGCCAACCCGCCTCCGGGTTGGCTGCCCACCCCTTGTCCCGCCTCTGTTAAACCTGGAAGTGGGCAGGTTGGAGGCGGGCTGGGGTTTGAGATTTTTAAAGTTTTAACATCTCACCCGACCCCAACCCACCCGTTTTTGGGGGTTAAGATTCAGCCCCTAGAGTTTCTCACTTGATGGCCTTCAGGGTTAGGAAGGTATGGCTCAGTTTTCTCTTCTTGAAAGGTTTACTTGTATTTGTGTGCCTTTCTCAGCAATTAACTCAATTGGCAACAGCTCATTGTAACATTTGCATATTGAATTATCATTGGCTCGCAGGCATCTGTAAGGAATACCTATTATATTCACATGTGATCACATGCTCATTTGTCATTGGCTTGCAGGCATCTGTAAGGACTACTATTGTTTTGAAGACTCAGGCTAGGGGTCCTAATGCCAGGCTTTTTCCCCAAGGTGCTGCATGAGTAAGATCACAGACCTAATGCTTAATAAAAGAGTTAAACTGTAATACTTCGTTGTCCTGCAATTTATTATTTTTGCACAAAGTGTGCAAAACAAGACATGGTGTCAGAACAGGGATTGAAAATGGACATCGTTGGAGTTCCCTTGCCTCGAATGGATTGGGGATCTTTAAACTTACATAGAGAATGGCGCAAGTTCAAGCAACACATGGAGTTGATGTGCTCGGGTCCGCTGAAAAGCAAATGGGAGGAAGAAAGATGCAGTTACCTACTCCTGTGGATCGGAAAAAAAGGGAGAGACATTTTTAACACATGGTCTCTCACCACGGATGAAGCAAAGGTACTGAAAAGTTATTTTGACCGTTTTGAATCATATGTGATGCCCAAGACAAATACGATATTCGCTAGGTACAAGTTTCAGGAGAAAGTACAAGGAGCTAGTGAGTCGTTTGAACAGTTCGTGACTGAGTTAAAACTGCTGGTAAAAGACTGTGAATATGCAGATAAAGATGAGATGGTCAGGGACCGCATCATGTTTGGAATACATTCAGCTAAAGTGGAAGAGAAACTTTTGAATGTTGGGACCGGTCTAATGCTGGACAAAGCTATGGACATAGCTAGATCGCACGAGATAGCCCAAGCACAGTTGAAAACCATAATCAGCGCCACGAGCAGCTCTCGTGAACAGACAGTGCACGCAGTTAATAGACACACACCAAGGAACACTGCCCAGAGAGCGTGTTTCAGAACAGAAAGAACAGAGAGAGTTCTAAAAATGGGCGACACAGACATAAAACGCTTCAAAAACTGTGGCTATTGTGGAAACAACTGGCATGGAGAAAAGGAGCCCTGTCCTGCCAAAGGAAGGCAATGTGCTAAATGTGGGAAACGGAACCACTTTGCTAAAGTTTTCAGGACTGTTTTTGTAAGAGCAGTACACACAGTGGGTGACAGCCAAATGCCAGATAGAGAGCCAAATACAGAGGAACTGTTTATTGATTCTGTGTCACAGAAAAAACAGATTTCAGAGACTGGGCAAGCCTTTGCAGATATTGAGATAGGAAAACAGGGCACAGAGCTTAGGTTTAAACTAGACACTGGAGCTCAGGTTAATGTAATTCCTCTGAGTGAGTATCACAATTTGAAGGATGAGTGTGAGCTACAGCCCACCTCACACAGACTGACCAGCTATGGGGGTGAGCAGCTCATTGTAAAAGGCACATGCGTGATGAAATGCAAGTACAAAGAAAGCGACATGATGTTGGATTTTACATTGTTGACACTTGAGCACCTCCAGTGCTAGGTCTAAAGGCATGTTTAGACATGGACCTCATCAAGCTAGTGCTATCATTGACAGCACCAGTTGAGAAGCAGACAGTCATGGAAGAGTTTGCTGACGTTTTCAAAGGAATCGGACTATTCCCAGGTGAATGCACTATTCACCTTGACCCAACAGCAACCCCTGTGGTTTGCCCACCAAGAAGGATACCTCTTGCTCTACATATTCGCCTGAAGGAGGAGCTGCAGAGCATGGAGAATACAGAAATCATCGTCCAGGAAACAGAACCAGCAGAGTGGGTCAACGCGTTAGTAGTGGTTGAGAAACCAGGTACAGGCAAGCTCAGAGTCTGTCTCGACCCCAGAGATTTGAACAAGGCTATCAAACATCCTCACTACCCTCTACCAACGCTAGATGACATCACACCCAAGCTAGTGGGAGCACGTTACTTCAGTGTAATGGACGCACGATCAGGATACTGGACTATCAAGCTCACGGAAGAGTCATCTAAGCTAACAACATTCAACACACCATTTGGACGCTACCGATTTCTGCATTTACCATTTGGTCTTATCTCAGCTCAGGATGAATTCCAGCAGAAGATCGACAAAACCTATGAAGGCCTCGACGGAGTAGTTGCAATCGTAGACGACATCATCATCTATGGCAGGAATAGAGAGGAACATGACAGGAACCTCTGTGCGATGCTACAAAGATCACGGGAGAAAGGTATCCAGCTCAACCCCGAGAAAAGCGTAATCGGATCCACCGAGGTCAGTTATTTCGGGCATCGCCTCTCAACTGATGGCATTAAGCCGGACTCAGAGAAAATCTCCGCCATCAAGAAGATGGAGCCGCTGAAAAAACGCGCAGAGCTAGAGACAGTACAAGGCATGGTTAACTACTTAGCCAAGTTTGCCCCGAGCCTCTCCGAAATCAACGCACCCAAGCGTCAGTTGCTCAAACAATCCAATGAGTTCCTGTGGGACAAACAACATGACACAGCATTTCAGAAAATGAAAGACCTAATCACCAGAGAACCAGGACCAGTTCTTGCCTACTTCGACCCCAACAAAGAGCTCAGACTACAAGTGGACGCGTCAAAGTACGGACTAGGCGCAGTATTACTGCAAGAAGGAAAGCCCATCGGCTATGCTTCCAGATCTCTCACAGACAGTGAAATCAACTATGCTCAAATCGAGAAAGAGCTATATGCAATTCTGTTTGGATGTAAGCGTTTCCACCAGTACGTCTATGGCTGACAAGTCATTGTGGAATCCGACCACAAGCCCCTCGAGTCAATCATGAGGAAACCACTAGCCGCAGCCCCACCAAGGCTGCAGAGAATGATCCTTCAGCTACAGAAGTACGACTTCACAATCATCCACCGTCCAGGCAAAGACATTCCTGTCACAGACACGCTCTCCAGAAAGTCTCTTAGCTACCAGGACAGCAGCCTCAGTGAAGGCATGGATGTGCAGGTGCACATGGTGTACAACAGCTTACCTGTGAGTGACTCAAAACTGAAGGAGATCCGAGCAGAAACAGAGAAAGATGCACAACTCACATTGCTGAACAAAGTCATACATGAAGGATGGCCTGAGGAAAGGAGGAAATGCCCTCAGAGCATATCTGAATTCTGGAACCACAGAGACGAACTGTCACAAATCAACAGAATCATCGTCAAAGGGGAGAAAATCATCATTCCTACCAGTCTCAGAGAAGAGATGTAGACAAAAATTCATGCTGGATATATGGGCATGGGAAAATGCAAACAAAGAGCACATGACATTATGTTTTGGCCCGGAATGTGCAAACACATTGAGGACATTGTCGGAAAATGTTCCATTTGTCTAGAACGCTGCCCATCAAATGTCAAAGAGCCCACGATACCTCACTGTATCCCAGACAGGCCTTGGCAGGTCGCAGCAACGGATCTGTTCACATGGAACAATGAGGACTACATAGTGACTGTTGATTACTACAGCAGATTTTTTGAACTGGACAAGTTTCACAGCACCACATCTGCAGCTGTGATCCACTAGCTAAAGGCAGCCTTTGCCAGGCATGGCATGGTAGAGACAGTGGCCCCCAATACAAATCAAAAGAGTTCGAGTCGTTTGCCAAGGCATGGGATTTCACACATGTCACATCAAGCCCAAATTACCCGCAAAGTAATGGCCTTGCTGAAAAAACTGTCCAGATTGCAAAAACACTCATGGACAAAGCCAAAGCGGACAAAAGAGACCCCTACATCAGTCTCCTTGAGTACTGCAACACTCCGGTTGACAACTTCAAGTCACCAGCACAGCTGTTGATGAGCCGTAGACTTCGCTCAATCCTTCAAAGCACCAACCAGCAGCTGCAGCCAGAGGTCGTCAGCTGCAAGCAAGTGCATGCAAAACATGTACAGAGACAGCAACACCAAAAGAGATACTATGACAGGTCAGCTAGACTACTGCCGCCGCTGCACAATGGAGAATCCGTCAGAATCCAGGAGCATGACTACTGGAAGCCAGCAGTCGTCATCCAGCCAGCTGACACTGAGCGATCGTATCACGTCCGCACCCCAGAAGGACAGGTGTACCGCCGCAATCGCAGGCACCTCCTGAACACCAAGGAACAACACCGTCATTCCGACGAGAGGATCAGTTCAACAGAGTGTGATGAACAGAGCAATACACAAAACATATCATACTTACCTAAACCTGAACCTGAATTGTTGACCGATTCAGGAGCATGCTCAGTTCCATACCACACAAGGTCGGGATGAGAGGTCAAGCCTAGAGTTATCCTTGACTTGTGAACGGTCAAAGGGTGTAAGCGGATCACTGCCCTAAAAAAAAACTGTACATCGTTATTGAAACGTTGAGATGTTTTCAGTGCTAGTTAAATGCTGAGTTTACTTATATGTTTATGCTACCGAGAACATTATGTAGAAGCAAGGTTTAAAAGTAATGCATAACATTTTTCTTTTAAAAGAAAGGGGATGTAACATTTGCATATTGAATTATCATTGGCCCGCAGGCATCTGTAAAAATGCCTATTATATTCACATGTGATCACATGCTGAGTTGTCATTGGCCTGCAGGCATCTGTAAGGACTACTATTGTTTTGAAGACCCAGGCTAGAGGTCCTAATGCCAGGCTTTTTCCCCAAGGTGCTGTATGAGTAAGATCAGACCTAATGCTTAATAAAAGAGTTAAACTGTAATACTCCGTTGTCCTGCAATTTATTATTTTTGTACAAAGTGTGCAAAACAAGACACTCATGATAGTGTTCATTGTACACCAGCCATTGGAAGGAGGTGGCTTCATGGGATGAATGGCCCTGTCGCATTCCACATTCTTAAACTGACTCTACTCACTGTTCTCACAACTAATCAACCAATATTAGTCCAGAAGGAAAAGCCACACAAGGGTGCTTTTGGTAAATGTGTATATCAAGATGAAGGCTATCAGAAATAGGAAATGGAAAATATAGAAACATAGAAGATGGGAGCAGGAGTAGGCCATTCGGCCCCTCGAGCCTGCTCCGCCATTTAATGAGATCATGGCTGATCATCCAAGTTCAGTACCCTGTCCCTGCTTTCTCCCCATATCCCTTGATCCCTTTAGCCTTAAGAAATATCTCTAACTCCTGCTTGAATATATTTTATGAATTGGCCTCAACTGCCTTCTGTGGTAGAGAATTCCACAGGTTCGCCATTCTCTGGGTGAAGAAATTCCTCCTCATTTCTGTCCTAAATGGCTTACCCCTTATGTTTAGACTGTGACCCCTGGTTCTGCACTCCCCCGCCATCAGGAACATCCTTCCTGCATCTAGTCTGTCTAGTCCTGTTAGAATTTTATAAGTTTCAATGAGATCCCCTCTCATTCTTCTAAACTCCAGCGCGTATAAGCCCAATCGACCCAATCTCTGCTCATACATCATTCCTGCCATCCCAGGTATCAGTCTGGTGAATCTTCGCTGCACTCCCTCCATGGCAAGAACATCCTTCCTCAGATAAGGCGACCAAAACTGCACACAATACTCAAGGTGCGGTCTCACCAGGGCCCTGTACAACTACAGCAAGACATCCTTGCTCCTGTAATCCTTGCTCCTGTACTCGAATCCTCTCGCTATGAAGGCCAACATACCATTTGCCTTCTTAACTGCCTGCTGCACCTGCATGCTTACCTTCAGCGACTGGTGCACAAGGACACCCAGGTCTCATTGCACTTCCCCTTCTCCCAATCTATTCCAGTTCAGATAATAATCTGCCTTCCTGTTTTACCACCAAAGTGAATAACCTCGCATTTATCCACATTATACTGCATCTGCCATGCATCTGCCAATCACACAAGCTGTCTAAATCACACTGGAGTTTCTCAGCATCCTCCTCACAGCACACACACCCACCCAGCTTTGTGTCATCTGCAAACTTGGAGATATTACATCTAGTTCCCTTGTCTAGATCATTAATATATATTGTGAATAGCTGGGGCCCTAGGACCGATCCCTGCAGTACCCCACTAGTCACTGCCTTCCACTCGGAAAAAGACCCGTTTATTCCAACTCTTTGCTTCCTGTCTGCCAACCAGTTCTCTATCCAAGTCAGTACCTTAGCCCCAATCCCATGTGCTTTAACTTTACAGGCTAATCTCTTATGCGGGACCTTATCGAAAGCATTCTGAAAGTCCAAATACACCACATCCACTGGTTCTCCCTTATCTATTCTACCAGTTACATCCTCAAAATATTCCAGTAGATTAGTCAAGCATGATTTACCTTTTGTAAATCCATGTTGACTTTGTCCGATCCTGTCACTGTTTTCCAAGTGCTCTGCTATTACATCTTTTGCAATGGAATCTAGCATTTTCCCCACTACCGATGTCAGGCTTACCGGTCTATAATTCCCCGTTTTCTCTCTACCACCTTTTTTGAATAGTGGGGTTACATTAGCTACCCTCCAATCCATGGGAACTGTTCCAGAATCTATAGAATTTTGGAAGATGACCAACAATGCATCTACTATTTCTAGGGCCACTTCCTTAAGTACCCTAGGATGTAGATGATCAGGCCCTGGGGATTTATCGGCCTTCAATCCCATCAATTTCCCTAACACCATTTCCCTACAAATACTGATTTCATTCAGTTCCTCCCTCTCATTAGACCCTATGTTCCCCGGCATCTCTGGGAGGTTATTTGTGTCCTCCTTTGTGAAGACAGAACCAAAGTATGTATTTAATTGGTTTGCCATTGCTTGGTTCCCCATTATAAATTCCCCTGATTCTGACTGCAAGGGACCTACGCTTGACTTCACCAATCTTTTTCTCTTCACATATCTATAGAAGCTTTTACAGTCAGTTTTATGTTCCCTACAAGCTTACTCTCATACTCTATTTTCCCCCTCTAATTAATCCCTTTGTCCTCCTTTGCTGAATCCTAAACTGCTCCTCAGGTTTGCTGCTTTTTCTGGCCAATTTATATGTCCTCTCCTTGGATCTTATGCTATCCCTAATTTCCCTTGTTAGCCACGGTTGAGTCACCTTTTTTGTTTTATTTTTATGCCAAACAGGGATGAACAAATTCTGTAGTTCATCCATGCAATCTTTAAATGTTTCCCATTGCCTATCCACCGTCGACCCTTTAAGTAACGTTCCCCAATCCATCCTAGCCAACTCGCGCTTCATACCATCGTAGTTTCCTTTATTTAAATTCAGGACCCTAGTCTCTGAGTCAACTACTTCACTCTCCATCTTAATGAAGAATTCTATCATATTATGATCGCTCCGCCCCAAGGGGCCTCGCACAACAATATTGCTAATTAATCCTTTCTCATTACATAATACCCAGTCTAAGATGGCCTGATCTCTAGTTGGTTCCTCGACATATTGGTCCAGGAAACCATCCCGTATACACTCCAGGAATTCCTCCTCCACAGTATTGTTACTAATTTGGTTAGCCCAATCTATATGTAGATTAAAGTCATCCATGATAACTGCTGTGCCCTTATTGCACCCTTTCCTATTAGGACATCCAGTATCAGCATCAAATATTCCCTGGTCAGGCATAAAACGATTAGGTGCAGAGTAAAGTCCCTCCCACTCTGCTCCAGCAATGTGCCTCAACTCCACTCTCAGAAGAGCATGCCTTTCTGGATCCATTTCTCACACCAGTCATCCTGTGGCCTCTCCTGAGTGAAATTGCCAAATGGTGCTAAATTTGAGCCCGTGTCCATTGGGAACTAGATTGAGGTTGTCCAAGCCCATTTCACTTAGGACTCTTACAGTGACCAGCTAGGGGAGACTTTCATCCCATCAGGATTTATATCCAGGTCCCATAGATCAAAGGCCGGTGTCCAACCCACTGTATCACCCAGTGCCCCCCACCCACCCCATGATTTATTCATTGTTATTTTACATCCAAGGCCTCAGTAGCCAGAGCCCACTAATAAACATGCAGCATGTTAATGATTTAAGTAGGCATAGACACCACAATTTGTTTGATTTGTTATGCACTTGTATTTTTTTCTTACATACCTTTTACACTAAGGAACCATCTGGAGCTCATTTTCTCTGTCATCCTATCAAATCCTACATGTAGCTCCAATCTAACCAGTCTCTGGTTTGTTGGCTGGATTTCACAAAATCCCATTATAGAAATATTACTTTGTACTTTAAATTCTAAGAAAATCTAAATTTCTGTTTGATTTGGAATGGAACCCTAGTGCTATTTATATAATGGTCTTAACTAAACATCTGTGAAAATTACTTCAGTAAAGGTGGCACTGAGTATTAGCACATCATAGTCTAGTGCGACAGAAGGGGAGAATGCTAGTTTGTGCCTGCAAGTCTCGTTTGATGGTTTACTGGAAAGAAATTCAGAAGGCAAGTCAACCCAATTATCTCTTTCCTGGCCAATATTTATCCCTCAGTCAACATAACAAAAACATATTTTCTGGTCATTATCACATTGCTGTTTGTGGGAGCTTGCTGTGCGCAAATTGGCTGCCGCATTTCCTACATTACAGCAGTGACTACACTTCAAAAAAGTACTTCATTGGCTGTAAAGCGCTTTGAAACATCCGGTGGTTGTGGAAAGCGCTATATAAATGCAAGTCTTTCTTTCCTTCTTTCTATCTCTTAGCCTGTTAATGACCAAGGAGAAAGCAGCACAGCAAGAAGCTTTGGAGGAGGTCCTGTGTCTACATTCTCTATCAGTGAAGGTGCATGGTGTGGGAGGAACCTCAGTAAAGGGAAAAGATATATTTGAATTCTATTAAAACAATTGTGGCAAAGCAGTCAAAGACCAGGTAAGTGCACACATAGATGTGCTGTTTAACCCTTAAACCAATTTTCATAAAACAGATGTGTAGAGGTTTCTTTTATCCTTAATTTTTAGTGATGGTATGTTCAACTGTCAGATCCAACATACTCCAGATTCTTGCCAAGGTAAAATTTAATAACTGAAGAAAATTTGAATACAGCTGTACTACTAAAAGACCAAAATAAATATAACAGTTGTGTTAAAATCAGAGCATCTGATAAGTGATTTACCTTGTCCTATTTTGGGTATCTCACCACATGACTCTGATTCTAGCTGAAGTAGTAGTTCTTGGCACTCCATCCCAATGCCCTTTGATGACCTTTTTCAGCAATGAGGTGATGATTTCCACTGTAGAGAAAAGCTAACAACCCTCTCTATGTCACTCCAATCTCCTTCTCTGCCTCCCAGATGATCCACAAAATGGCACAATGCCATTAAAGACTATTGCCTTGAAATTGGACTGTGCTGGAATAGGGGCGCAATCTTGGTGCAACATCACTGCAGCCTAATTACAAATTGGTCTGCCGGCCTCATTTCCTTATTTGTGAGCTGTGGGCACCAGTTGCGACCCCAGAGGCAGCTCGCCGGTCCCGCTGGGGTGGGCAGCTACATCAGCCGGCACAGACACCGGCCGAGGTTCTTAGGAGAGTCCAGGGAAGTTGGCAAAGCAATCGGAAGGGGGGAAGCAGCAAGTGGGGGGGGGGGTGAAGGGGGCAGTGGCATCAGTAGCCTATAGATTTAATGTAGAACTCCACAATTAGGTAAGTAAAAATGTTCAAATTTGCCTTAACTTAACTGGCAGATTCCAACGGTCCCTTTAAGGACTGCAGGTTTGGCTGCCAAGCATCTAAAGAAACTAACTGCAACTTGCATGACGGTCATACTCAATCAAAATTTGCAAAGGGGCCTTAAACAGGCGTTAAGCCCCTTATTTGCGTATGCAAAGGGGCCTTTTTCGACGCCTATGGAAGAGGCTTTGCTGTGGTGTATGTAACCTGTTCCACCTTAAGAGAACTTAAGCCTGTTCCACCTTAAGAGATGTACTACTTTCTCTGGCTGCTGTATACGTAATACCGGTGGTGACCACCGGTATATAAGTACTGTGTAGTGATATTGTATTTAGTATAGTCCTGACCTCCAACTAGTAAAGACCTGTTGAACTTTATTCTTGTAGTCTGTGTCAGTAATTAATCTTAATACAACTGGAACACACAGACTTAACATTTGCCAATGTGCCGGGCACCGTACTTCCAACACGGAATAAGCACTTACACGCCACTCACCATATTGGATCCTTAGGCAACCATTTTACTCCTGTAAAACAGGTACAGTGCAATCCAATTTTTAGGCCTGGATCTCACTGTAAGACTAGCATCTTCTTCTCTCCTTAGGCAGTCCCTCAGAACCAAGGATGACTTGCTTCCACACTAAAAATGAGTTCTCAGGTGACTGATGAGTCCAATGCGGGACCTACAGTCTCTGTCACAGGTCTCTGTCACAGGTGGGGCAGACAGTGGTTGAAGGGACGGGTGGGTGGGGTGCTTGTGTTGATGTGTGCTCCTTCCGCTGTTTGCGCTTGGCTTCCGCTTGCTCCCGGCGCAGGGACTCGAGGTGCTAAGACTAGCATAAGGTATGAGTGACTATACGTGAGGAAAGCATAAGAGATGCAACAAATACATAGTTTTGCAGCTGAAAGATACCCCCTCACAGTTGATCTTTGGTCATTTTCTGCTTCTTGTGATAGTATTATAAAAGTTGTAGGTAATTTCATGAGATTTCATTATGAAGTCATTAACATAATGTTACTGAGCGCTTGAAATAACTGACAGTCCCAAAATGTTGTCAGATATAAGGTATGTAGAAAATTATTTAGTTTGCAAAATAAATGGTTAGTCAAATATGTAATGAACACATTACACACCACCCACCCGCCCCTTCAACCACCGTCTGCTCCACCTGTGACAGAGACTGTAGGTCCCACATTGGACTCATCAGTCACCTGAGAACTCATTTTTAATGTGGAAGCAAGTCATCCTCGGTTCCAAGGGACTGCCTAAGAAGAAGAAGACATTACATAGCTTTAATCACACCTTATCAAAATGAAAATTGGCATTTATATACATCACACCTTATCACCCCAGGTCTCATCAACATGCCACCAGCCCACTTCCTGCCAGGAATAGGTGGGAAGTATCTGCCCGTCTCTGGGAAATTGGGCAGCCATTGGCTGTAGTGTATGTGCCTTTAAGCCAGAACTACTTTTACAGCTCCTGTATACTGTAGTACCGGCAGTGACCACACCTGTATATAAGCTTTGCGCATGCCTCTGTACCCCCAGTCTTGAGACTACCCTCCTCCAGTAAAGACCTGTTTATTGTTAATGTACAGCATCCGTGTGATTATTTAATAACAGCATATCCACTGAACCACGGATCCAACAGTGGCGACGAGTGTCGATTCGAATCTACCTGCAACATAAAGAAAAAAAAAGTCGAGGCCAGGAACACGGGCGTTGACCACGAGCAACCGCCCAGCAGTCAGGCAGAGATTGAACTTCGCAGGGGAGGCTGTGGAGAGCCGGGCTTGGTTCCCCAGCCACGACGAGCAGCAAGAGACCGACGACAGGTCCAGCGCAGACCCTTCCCGAGCAGCGGCGGCTGGAGCTGACCGATGGCGGAGAGAAAGCCGAGCAGCGTCGATGGGGTAAGACAGAGGGTGAAGAGCGCAAAGCGCAGCCGTGGGTTGAACACCGAGCGGCGTCGAGAAAAAGAAAACAAACCGGAGAGAGAGAGGGTAGAGAAACAGCTGGGTTCTAGACAGAGCGGCGTCGAAAAATATAAAAAGAAGAACGCGCAGAGCACAGCCAGGGCTCATGGGCTGAACAGGGTCCGCGGGGTGAAGAAAGGGGAGCGCGGGAGACGCCATTGAGCCACGGAGAAGAAAGAGCGCGGGAGACGCCATTTTTAGAAGCTGCAGCGGAGAAGAACGGTGAGCACGGGAAGGAAGGAAAGCGCGGGAGACGCCATTTTGTGCCAACGGAGAAGAAGGGGAAGCGCGGGAGGCGCCATTTTTGACAGTTAACTCACACCCAAGGATGCCGAAGAGTGGCAGTATCTCTACGTTCGACAATGAAGTCGAAGATTGGGCGACATATGTGGAACGTACTGAGGTGTACTGCAGGGCGAATGAAGTGCCAGAGGCTAATAAAGCACTGGTTCTGTTAAATTCCATGGGTGCAAAAACTTATGGGTTACTGCGAAATCTAATAACCCCAGAGAAGCCGGTAAACAAGAATTTTGAAAGCATAGTAGAAATCCTACAGGACCACTTAAACCCCACACCACTGCTGATAGCAGAACGATTTAAGTTCCATAAAAGGAAACAACACAAAGACGAAAGCAATGCTGAGTACATAACGGAACTGCGCAAGCTATCGAAACACTGCCAGTTTGGAGCGGGACCAGCAGATACGTTAAGGGACAAGTTTGTGTGTGGGCTATAAAGTGAAGCAACCCAGAAACGGCTTCTATCAGAAAAGGACCTTACGCTGGACAAAGCTTTCAATATGGCAGTATCACACGAAGCAGCCACAAGGGGCGCTGCAGAGATACAACGGAGACCGCAAGAATATGGCACCAATGAAATGTCCTATGGAACAGGGAAGTGCTATCGTTGCGGCAGAACAACACATGACCAGAAAGATTGTTGGTTCAAGGACCAAGTGTGCAGACAGTGTGGGAAAGCAGGACACATAGCAAGAGTCTGCAGGTCTGGGAAGAAAACCAACAGTAAGAAATCTCCACAGGAGAAGTACAAAAAGGTACACCAGGTGATGGACAGTGGTTCAGACGAACAGAAAAGTGACACAGACTCCGGAATCAAGGAGCTGGGTTGTCTGAAACTACATAAGGTAACAGAAATGGAGGATCACCAGACTATCTGGGTTACACTCAAGATAGATGGAGTCCAAGTGAAAATGGAATTGGACACAGGGTCAGCGCTAACAGTCATAAATCAAAGAGACTACAAGCGGCTATTTTCACACATACCCTTGAAAGCTACAGAGATTGTCTTGAAGACGTATACAGGGCAAAAAGTCTACCCCAAAGGAAAAATAAGGGTGAAAGTGACATATAAAGGCCAGGAAATACCTAAAATGGATATATATATATTGCCAGATGGAGGACCACCACTGCTAGGACGTGAATGGATCCGGAAGATACAATTAGATTGGCATTCCATACAGGCACTGAAGGTTGAGGCCAAAAAGGATGACGACGTCACACCTGGACGACTGTCAAAAATGCTAACTGACGCAAAAGAAGTGTTCCAGGAGGGACTAGGAACTCTAAGAGGAATAACAGCAACGATTAAAATAGAGGAAAATGCAAGCCCAAAGTTTCTGAAGGCCAGACCAGTGCCTTATGCGATCAGACCAGCTGTTGAAGCAGAGCTGGAAGGGTTGGAACGTTCAGGAGTACTGTCCAAAGTGGACTGGAGCGAGTGGGCTACACCCATCATTCCTGTAATGAAGAGGTCGTTGAGTAATACGCCTGGGGAACCAAAGAAGGTCCGCATCTGTGGGGATTTTAAGGTGACAGTGAACCCAGTCCTTCACACGGTACAATATCCGCTTCCACGAATTGAGGATATTTTCACCTCGCTATCTGGAGGTAAACGCTTCACCAAAATTGATCTAGCCCAGGCATACTTGCAAATGGAGGTAGAAGAAGCTTCGAAACAATACCTTACGATCAACACTCATAAAGGTCTCTATCAATACAACCGGCTGGTGTTTGGAGTAGCCTCAGCTCCGGCTATCTGGCAAAGGGCGATGGATCAGGTCCTGCAAGGGATTCCAGGGACCCAGTGTTATTTGGACGACATCTTGGTCACGGGCGAAAATGACGGTGATCACCTCGCCAACTTGGAGAAGGTGCTCACCAGATTAAAGGAGTATGGGCTACGAGCTAACCGCCACAAGTGCGAGTTTTTCCAGAAACAGATCTCGTATTGTGGCCACGTCATCGATGAAGAGGGGTTACATAAGTCCCCTGACAAGATTGAGGCAGTAGTCAAGGCTCCAGCACCGGAAAATGTGTCACAACTGAGGTCGTTCCTCGGGCTGGTAAACTTTTACCACAAGTTCTTACCAAATTTGTCTACGGTATTACATCCGCTGAACACCCTACTGCAAACAGGGGTACCATGGAAGTGGGATGACAAACGTAGACGAGCTTTCCAGAAGTGTAAAGAATTGATCACATCAAAAGAGGTGTTGGCCCATTTCAACCCAGCACTACCAATTCGTTTGGCATGTGATGCATCACCCTATGGTATTGGAGCGGTGCTGTCGCACAAATTCCCTGACGGGTTGGAGAGGCCAGTAGCCTTTGCGTCTCGGTCACTAACCTCAGCCGAGCGCAACTACGCCCAGATTGACAAGGAGGCCCTCAGCCTAGTATGGGGAGTAAAAAAATTCAACCACTATCTGCATTGGCAGAGGTTCACCTTGCTGACTGACCACCAACCACTTGTCTCCATCTTTAATCCTAAGAAGGGCATTCCAGTGATGACTGCACAGCGGTTACAAAGATGGTCCCTGCTTCTAGGGGCGAATCAATATGAAATAGAATATAAAGGCACGAAACAGCATGGGAACGCTGATGGGCTATCGTGCCTGCCACTGCCTACTGTGGAGGAAGCACCAGCAGTGGACCCTATCGAGATATTTTATTCGTCAATAATTGAACGATTGCCAGTAACGAACGCGGATATAGAGAAGGAGACCCGCAATGATCCGACGCTGTCTCGGGTATATGAATTGACGATGAGGGGATGGCCAACTCATGGCGACTCACTGTTGCCAGCATTCTCATCCAGAAGAGAACAGCTGTCAGTATGCCAGGGGACAGTGATGTGTGGATCCAGAGTGGTGATTCCACCCAAGTTAAGGGAGAGAGTGCTAAATGAGCTACATGAAGGTCACCTGGGGGGAGTGAAAATGAAAAGCCTTGCTAGGGCTTATGTGTGGTGGCCGGGAATCGATCAACAAATCGAAGACCTAACTAAGAGCTGCTTAGGATGCCAGTAGGTCCAAAATGCACCACCACATGCCCCTCTACACCCATGGGAGTGGCCCTCCTCTCCATGGCAACGGGTGCATATTGATTTCTCTGGTCCATTCATGGACTCAATGTTCTTAATAGCAGTGGATGCTCATTCAAAGTGGCCTATGGTGATAAAAATGTCTTCAACCACTACAGAGAAAACGATTGTTGTCCTACAGACCATATTTGCCAGAAACGGTTTGCCAGAGCAGATTTGCTCTGATAATGGACCACAGTTTGTGTCCGACGAGTTTCAAAAATTTATGTGAAGGAATGGGGTGAGGCATTACACATCCGCCCCGTATCATCCAGCCACAAATGGATTGGCTGAGAGGTTCGTACAAACCTTTAAGAAGGCGATAAAGGCCATGTGCGACGATGAAATTCCACTACAGCATAAGATGGACAATTTCTTATTAGCCTACCGAAACGCGACACATGCAGTTACCAACCAGACCCCGGCCATGATGTTCTTTAACCGAAGGTTGAGATCTCGTCTGGACTTGCTCAGACCAAATGTGCAAAGAAATGTTGAGGACAAACAATTCCAGCACATCAATGAGAAGCCGACAAGGAGCTTCAATGTAGGGCAACCAGTCTTGGCCCGTGACTATCGAACAGAGAAATGGCAACCCGGAACAATATGTACAAGGCAGGGGCCATTAATGTACACAGTGGATGTCGGGGAGAACATTGTGAGACACCACGTCGATCAGATCTTAGCATCACAGGAACGCGTCAACCCCATGTCTCGAGTACCTGGGGATGAACCCGACATACCGGTAGCATCTACCTCAGACCCAGTAGCAGTGGAACCCGATGAACTACCCGATGAAAAGGGGTCAGAATCGCCTCTGCACCAAGAACAAGAAACACCGGAAAGGCGCTATCCTGAAAGGGTCAGGAAGCCGCCCCAAAGACTGAATCTATAAATGGACTTTTGTTGTTTAATGTACATGTTGAAATGTTAATTGTTATTTGAATATTAGGGGTACTACTAATCTAAAAGGGGAGGAATTGTAGTGTATGTGCCTTTAAGTCAGAACTACTTTTACAGCTCCTTTATACTGTAGTACCGGCAGTGACCACACCTGTATATAAGCTTTGCGCATGCCTCTGTACCCCCAGTCTTGAGACTACCCTCCTCCAGTAAAGACCTGTTTATTGTTAATGTACAGCATCCGTGTGATTATTTAATAACAGCATATCCTCTGAACCACGGATCCAACATTGGCCACCCACCAGCACTCAGGGAAGTGTGTGGAAGGAGAGTCTCACAATAGAGAAGGGGAGAGAGTCTGCGGCAGGGGAGGCCTAAACCTGTGGGGCTCAGAGGAGCAATCCTGATCCTCCTGGCCCCATAAGGGAAAGTATAAAACTTACCCAGAGGGCCTCTCCAGCTTCACGACTTTCAGTACGCTGCCCTTCACCTGGCAGGAAAGCCACGGCAGCTTCTCCACGCAGGCCGAAGTTAAAATCGCTGTCAAGGCCCAATTACATCATCAGACCCCAATTAGCATATGTGAATTAAGCTTTTAGCCACTTGTCCAAAGGCGTCCGTTAAAATCGGAAATGGCGGGGACATTTCAGTGGGTAAACAATTTAAATGCCCATCTGCCCAATTTTCACCTGGTGAGTACGATTGAAATCCCTCCACACGTACAATGACTTAATTTGAAGTGCAGTGAGTATCATGTGGGCAAAATCTGCAACAAGATCCAACAAGATTTTCATGGAGGGAGGACTGTTGGCCAGGACAAGAAGACAAGTCAACCCAGGTGTCTCTTTCATATCTCTTCGCCTGTTAGAAACCAAAACATTTTGACTTTGGGGCAATAGTGCGAAACGGGTGATATCGAATCAATTGCCCGTTATACGTCTCTCCTGATTTTCATTTGCATTGCAGTCAAATTAACCCCCAAAAAATCTACCCATTCTTCCTTGAGAGTGGGACGGGACCTTTAACATCCAGCTGAACCAGCAGATAAGAACGTGGTTTAACGTATCATCTGACAATGCTGCATTCTTTCACGACTGCACTGAGGTATCAACCTGGATTATATGCTCAGGCCCTATAATGAATCTTGAACCCACACATTTTTGAGTCAGAAGTGAGAGTACGACCATTGGGTCAAGGCCAAACAATGAAATAATTAATGTACTCGACCACTCAGTTCAATAATAGATGTTACTGATTTTTTTAAAAATACTATTGGTTGCTTCAATCAAAGTTCAATAATGCAGGTTGTAAGTTTGGATAACTAATTGGAAGTTTTACTCAGCCCCCTTTAAGGGTCAGTAAGAAACTTTACAGAACTTTACCTCTGGACAAGTTGGATAAAGATCATGATAGGGCAACGGGCGTCATGGCGCTTGTTTCCTACATTCGGATGTTTCTCATCAGACCTGTTTGAAATTGAAAGCTGATCTGCTGCAAGCGATCTTCAGGTGTCCATGGGGCACAGTGGAGCTTCATTGAGGGTACACTTGTGATAGTGTGAGATCATACTGGAAATGGGGAGAGGCTGGAAAAACAACAGAACATGATATTTTTGCCTGGCAGCCACTGTTGGTGATATTAGCTGCTGTATTATCGTAGGCAGTGCACCATTTATTTTCATGAGAAGCTTTAAGCGTTTGTCTGCTGATAACAACAACAGTAATTTCTCGATTCTTATTTTTTTTAATTATTGAAGTGTAACAGCCTTTGATGTGCGGCTGAATACCAATTATGCTTGCTAATAGTGACGGACCCAAGTCTCTTCAGTTTGGCAAGATGCTCCACATTGTGCGTCGATCGTTTTTTTTTAATCTAAGCAATATGCTGCGACACCGGGTTTCACCAGAATGAAGTAACAGTAGTTCTTCCAGTCTTCAAAAGTGTTTTCAGTCAAGTATTTTATATATGTTATAGTCTTCAGGGAGTCTAAGTTCTTTGCGCAGTTGGGTTTATTTTAAATCACTGACCCCAGTGTGCCAGCAGCTGCAAGTGAGGAACGCCTAAAAAAAAACTAGTTAAAGTACCATTTAATGCTGTTAACTGCAGTGGGTGGAGGCTGGAGGGCAGTAGTTTTTAACAAGTCCCATTTGAAAGACTAGTTCAGTGTGGTTGTCACGACAGTTGTCTTCCTGGCTGAGGTTGTATTGCTAACAGATGGGAATCTGGCAGCTTTTTTTAATTTATGCAGATGCTCTGTAAAATGAGTAGCTATGTAAAGTGATTGTAACATTAACCTTTCATGACCTTCTCACTACTGTGACAATAAGCAGAACAAGGTCGAAACTTTTCACTTTCTTCAGAAACTTGCATTAATATACAAAAAGTTCCAAAATCATTTCTTTTCTTTCTTCCTTCCTCCCTCCCTCTACACTTCAGGTTAAAGTTGAAATTTTTTGCCTGACAGGAAATATTACAAGAAAAAAAATGTTAAATTTAAAGGTGTAGTCATTGTTTTCAGGCCACCTGTGGGCATTATGTTGGCAGGTGAAGGTGGATTCTGGAGCAGGACCTGTTTATGTCAGGTCTCCAACCCCGGGTGATCAATGCTCGGGTTTCCTGGTGGAGCAGGGGCAGGTGCTTCTTGCATCAGTCCCACTTTCAAACTGACATCACAAAAGGAGGCGGGACTGGTGGAATGACATCGCCCGGCGGAATTCCTGCCACCCCCGCCTCTGGTGTCCCCAAAAGAATGAGGGCACGGTCAGAAGTGGGATCAACTAGATTGTATAAGGCCGGTTGCAAAGTGATTGGCTGCTGTGAGGAAAGTGGCCTTAATGAGGAAGGGGCTATTTTTCACAGATTATTCTGCCTTTGGCTGGAGCTGCTAATGCCAGTCTCCAGCGGCTGTACAATGCCCCAGTTTCTATCACCCACCCCTTCCCATGGGCACCCCAGCTATGGCGATATTGGCATAAATATACGTCCAGTGTATATAAATTTTTCGTCAGGGTCAGGCAATTAACTGTGATCTGTACAAAATGTCCCGCATCATCATTGTTGCACGGGGTTTTCATGCCTACTGGGCCTAAATTTCCATTTTTCCAAAATTGCATCAATGCACTTTTTTGAAATGGATGAAAAATCGTGGACAGTTTCTTCCTGAATTTGCGAAAAGCGCTTCCACACCATTGAACTCTTTTGCCCAGGCCTGAAGAGCAAAATCTGTCCCAGTAAGTCAACCATCTTGGTGATGTAATCAGGTGCAGCGCCAAGTACGGGCAAGTTGCCTAACCAACAAGAGGGCAGAAAACCAGCAGGGATTCCAGATTGGGTGGCTCCTACTGGCAAGTCACCAAGTAAGATGGATGAAGAGAAAGATGTCCAGAGTCACCCTCTGATCCACTTGTGAAGTTCAAGGTTAATGGCCCCAGGAGGATGGGAAAGGGAAAAAAATAACATTGGCCCAGATATTCCGATCGCAGGCCTCCCACGGGCGGAGGGCTGCGATCTGGAAAAATCTGCGCCCTTACCTGAGGGCTCCAGGGACGCGCACAATTCCGATGCTGGGCCTCTCCAAACTGCAAGTGCGCAGGGCCCACGTATCCCAGAGGCGCAGGTAGTTCGCAGCGTCCCTGGGATCACGTGGGCCATGGGAGCCAATCACAGAAGGGAATCTCCCTTCATACACTTGACAGGAAGACCTGTCAAATATATGAATGGAGATCACCCATAGTAAAACTTTAAATACATTTTTTTAATCACATTTTTAAAATGACTTGAAATTACAATAAATTAACTATTTTAAACAAAAATTAAAATTTTTGAAAAAAATAATTGAAGTTTTTTATGGGGCTAAAAATGAACTTGCCTTTTTTTAAAGTATTTTTAAATGATAAATCAGTGAGAAAAAAAATTTAAAACTTTTTTCAACTCTTATCCTGGTAAAAGCAGGCCTTCTGTGCTGTAAGCTTTTACCAGGCGCAAGAATTGTAAGGGTTTTCTGCGGGCGGAGGGTCTCCAAAAAGCGAAACTATCTGCCCACAGAGGCCCTTCTCCAGGGCAGCCGGAGGATCTGTCAAGACCATTCTTGCCAGATCGGAAATGCCGGTTTCCAGCGCATGGGCTGTGCATGCCTGAAACCGGCATTTCCGATGTCCCTATGGGTGGGTACACAGCGCATACCCACCCGTAGGGATCGGAATATCCAGCCCATTACTTAAGAATTTTTTTTTTTTAAACCCAGATATGATCCTGTAAAATAGACTTACTTCTCAAATTTGCAGGGTTATGGGGTAAGAGGCACGATTAACTAAATGGTATCCTTCTGTGCTGTAAGATTTTATGATTATATGATTCTATGAAAGGCTAAAGGGAGAAGTGAGGACTGATTGAGGAATAAATGTTGGCCAGGACATCAGGAAAATTTTCTGCTCTTCTTTGAATATCACCATGGGATTTTTAACACTCACCTAAACTTGCAGAGACAGGGTCTTGATTAAACTTCTCATCCAAAAGATGGCACCTCTGGCAATGCAGCAGCCCCATAGTACTGCACTAACATGTCAGCGTAGATTATATGCTCAAGTCCTGGAACAGGGTTGAACACATGACTTCTGATTCAGGCAAAAATACTAGCACAAAGCCAAGCTGGCACGCAAAATTACATGGAAATCATGGGCTACACAACAACAGCTTGTTTTTATATAGTGTCTTTAATCTAGAAGAATGTCCTAAGGCACTTCAGAGCGATGTATGGAAAATGGACAGCAAGCCAAAGAAATAGAGATTAGGAGGCATGACAAAAGTTTGTTCAAAGAGGTGGGTTTCAACGAGAGTCTTAAAGAAAGAGTGCTAGGTGGACATGCAGCGGGTTTAGGCAGGAACTCCAGAGAGTGGACCCTAGGCAGTTGAAGGTGCAGACACCAACAATAGGGCAAAAGAAGTGGGGTGCACAAGATGTCATATTCAAAGGAATGGATCTGAATGGAGGTGGGGCTGAAAGAGGTAGGGAGGGGAGAGGCCATTGAGGGATTTTAACAGGAGGATAAGAGATTAACTTTGAGGCTTTGGGGGATCGAGTGCCGTGGTAGGTCAGTCAGGACAGGTGTGCTGGGTAAGCGTGACCTGGTGCGGGATAGGATATGGACTCATTGGGCTAGATTTTGACTATTAGACAGCCGATAGTGTTGACGAGTGGCCCAGTCCACTTTTAGAGCGGTGCTGTGGGCAGAAAACATGCGGCCGGGAGGGGGTAGCCGCCAGCTCGGGGCTTGCACGATATCAGACGGCCCAGGGTCCAGCCCGGCCCAGAATGAGGTAGGCTAAGGAAATCTAATTGCGGGAAGGCCGGGGGGGTGGAGGGGGGTGTGGAATCAGCACGGCAGTGGCCCAGGTTATTTTTGTGGCGATCTCTTGCTCCTCCTGCCATCACAAAGATAAAAATTTACTTCTGAGCTCCTCTTCGGATGGACCACCAGCTAAAACTGGGCAGAGCGTGCACAGCGCATGCTCCACTCTTTTCTGTCCTAAAATGCCAATGAAGGTCCTATGCATGTCATCGGACTGCAGTTTGCATATTAAAAGGGGTTGCTGCCTGAAAAGGGCGTGTGCTTCAGCCGCCCAACAGTTGGCCTCTTCGCAGGTGGCAGCGGCCGGAGTTTCAGTATTAACGGGTGGTAAGCTATTTTTGGGCCACCACCGTCCTGTTTACAAAGGAATCTGACCCACCGGGGGTAAAATTCAACTTTGACGGGGGCATAAAACGGTTGGTAGTGGATCGGCTGCCCGTTATACACCAGCCCGATTCTCCTTTCAATTGACTTCAAAGGCAAATCAGGCAGAGTGACTAATGGGTGACCACCGCCTGTTTCCCAGCTCTGTTAACGTTGAAAATTACCACAGATGAAAACGAGGGCCTGTAAGCAGCAGAAAACTAGTGCAGCAAAACCTTTCATTGTAGTAGAAAAGGAAAAGACTAGGTTGGAATTATCCCCTGAATTAAACCAATGGATGAGTTCAGCTAACTTATCACAAACTTAAGGGAAGTTAGATAATCACATGAGGGAGAAGGATATGCTGCTTGGTTTAGATGAAGAGGGTCGGGAGGAGGCTCATGTGGAGCATCAACGCTGGCATAGATCAGTTGGGCCAAATGTTCTTATGTTCTTATGTTCTTAAATGGCCTGTTTCAGTGCTGTAGACTCTATGGGCAGGATTTTCATTGTGCCATGGAGTCGGGATTGGAGGCGTGGGGGGGGGTTAAAATCCCGAAATCAGGTGTCCCGACACCATCCCGCACCCAACCCGCCTCCATGCCAGTTTCAAAGGAGGCGGGTACCCGCCCCGCACTGGGACCCGCCTACCCGAGGTGGGAAGGGATTAGTGCCAATTAACTGCCTGTTAACAGGTAGTTAACAGGCAGTTTTTAGCCTAATCCCTATTTTTGATGTTGAAGTGTGGGATTCCCGACGGCTCCAAACCACGCCAAGTTAGAGGAGGCGGGCCGTTGGGTTGAAGGACTTGGAGGGGTCGAGATGTCGTCGTTCAGGTGAGTGATGGGTGCATGAGTGCAAAGGTAAGTGTGTTTGGTGTGTCTAAAGTGATTAAAGAAGTTTTACATACCTTTTCTTACCTTTTCAGCCTTCCTTCCTTTAGGTTCCAGAAGTCCCCCATCTCACTGGCACAGAAAACAGAATGGCTGTGAACTATCAAAAGTGACAGCCTGCAGCTTACTGTGCAGGAGAGATTTCTAACTGAGTCTGTGGAGAAGGACTCAGGTTAGAAGTAAGACTGTCAGTGTTTGACAGCTTCAAACAGCTGTGAAACACTGATATTTCATCTGTCAAAAGCTCTTGACAGGTGAAATTTCAGTCTGTGACATCACCTGTTGCCGGGTGGCCCTTAATTGGGCTGCTGAGCCCGCTGGGCGGGCTCAACAAGGTCAATCAAGGGAAAATCGCGTGGATTGGCCGCATCTCAATGGAGGTGGGACTACAACCCCGAAAGTTGTAGTCCCGCCTCCAACCCGACTCCTGAGTTAAATTCCTGCCCTATGCCTGGAATTTTCCCTACCTGGGTGGGTCCAGTGCGGGCGACAGCCATGGTAGATCGCGAGCCCATTGCTGGTTCCATCCTACTCCACAAAACAATTTTATGTTAATAGGGCCTAGCATGCTACCCAGCCCAAATAAATGGTGTGGGTCTGATGACATCATCGATGACACGTTTTCAGCCAGGATATTTAAAGCCACACCCACCTTCATCCTGCTGTGCCTCTCATCACATGCCCATCACTCTGCCTTCCCAACCCTACACCTGCACATCCTTACTCGCACCAACTTACCTTGCACCTCCACCCATCCCTCTTTCTCTGTCTACGTTATCACATCTCTATCTTTCTAGCCACCCCTCACATTCACCCTCATCCTAATGCAATCATACCAACTAACAATACATAAGGAGGCCACTTGGAATTTGTAAAGTCCGCGCCTCAATAATACACGGACTTCGGGAGAACAGTTTAACAGGTACTTTACTGAACAGGAGGCAGCGTCAGACTGAAAATACAGAAGCCTGCTAGGGCCTTTTATACAGGGGTGGTCACTGCCAGTACTGCAGTCTAAGACCAGTTATTCCCTTAAAGGTACACACAACAATTCCTCCCCTTTTAGATAAACAGTACATAACATTCATTTAACAACTAAATAATAACTAATTACAATTGCAATTTTCTCGGTACTATATACATCAACTGAAATAGCCATTATAAGTTCAGTCTTTGAGGAGGCTTCCTGATCCTGACTGGATAGCGCCTTTCTCGAGTATCCTGTTCTGGCGGTGGAGTCAATTCTGGCTCATTGTCATTGGTTGGTTCGTCAGCTTCCAATACCCCTGCTTCTGAGGTAGACGCAATCTGTACTTCGGGCTCATTACCAGGTGCACATGCTTGTGGTATAGGTTTGGCTTGTTCCTGTGACTCTAGAATCTGGTCAGCATGGCATCTCACGATGCTCTCTCCAACATCCACTGTGTACATTAGTGGTCCCTGCTGTGTGCATATCGTTCCTGGCTGCCATTTTTCTGTTCGGTAGTCGCGGGCCAAGATTGGTTGCCCTATCTTGAAGCTCCTGGTTGGCTTCTCATTTATGTGCTGGAACTGCTTATCCTCAACATCTCGTCTTATGATTGGTTTGAGCAAATCCAAGCGACATCTTAGTCTCCGGTTGAAAAACAGTACGGCTGGAGTTTGGTTGGTTACTGCATGTGTCGCATTCCGGTAAGCAAACAAGAAGTTATCCACCTTGTGTTGCAGTGGTATGTCGTCATTATCGGACCAGGAGAGCACCGAGGCGGCAGTTAAAAGGAGGAGCGAGGCGAGGCCCGACCAGATCGGACCAGGAGAGCACCGAGGCGGCAGTTAAAAGGAGGAGCGAGGCGAGGCCCGACCAGATCGGACCAGGAGAGCACCGAGGCGGCAGTTAAAAGGAGGAGCGAGGCGAGGCCAAACCAGATCGGACCAGGAGAGCACCGAGGCGGCAGTATAAGAGGAGCGAGGCGAGGCCCGACCAGATCGGACCAGGAGAGCACCGAGGCGGCAGTATAAAAGGAGGAGCGAGGCGAGGCCCGACCAGATCGGACCAGGAGAGCACCGAGGCGGCAGTATAAAAGGAGGAGCGAGGCGAGGCCCGACCAGATCGGACCAGGAGAGCACCGAGGCGGCAGTATAAGAGGAGCGAGGCGAGGCCCGACCAGATCAGACCAGGAGAGCACCAAGGCGGCAGTATAAGAGGAGGAGCGAGGTGAGGCCCGACTAACTCAGCAGCGGGGAGAGAGGTAAAAAGTAATCAGAGTGTGACGTCACCAGGGAGCAGGTAAGTGATTGGTTGGTGAGTATTTCTCTTTTTTAAACTTTAACTCTGTAGTTTATAGTTACTAAGGTCTTTTCTAGTGTAGTAGGGACTGTTGCTAAACCATACAAGCGCCTTAGAGTTATCTTTAATTGGTGATAGTGCATTACTTTAAATTAATTAAAGGGTAAGTCATGCCAGGAGAGCCCAGCCCTGTGTTATGCTCCTCTTGCTCTATGTGGGAATTCAGGGACACTGCCGGTGTCCCTGATGACCACGTGTGCCAGAAATGCATCCAGCTGTGGCTACTAGCAGACCGCATTGTGGCGCTGGAGCTGTGGATGGATGGGCTTTGGAGCATTCACGATGCTGAGAGGGTCGTGGATAACACGTTTAGTGAGTTGGTCACACCGCAGGTAAGGGCTGCACAGGCAGAAGGGAAATGGGTGACCATCAGGCAGAGCAGTAGAGGCAGGCAGGTAGTGCAGGGGACCCCTGTGGCCATCCCCCTCTCAAACAGGTATACCGATTTGGATACTGTTGAGGGGGATGACTTACCAGAGGAAGGCAGCAGCAGCCAACTTCCTAGCACCAGGGGCGCTTCTGCTGCTCAGGAAGGGAGGAAAAAGAGTGGGAGAGCAATAGTGGTAGGGGATTCTATCATAAGGGGTACAGATAGGCGTTTCTGTGGCCATAGACGTGACTCCAGGATGGTTTGTTGCCTCCCTGGTGCCAGGGTCAAGGATGTCACTGAACGGCTTCAGGGCATTCTGAAGGGGGAGGGTGAACAGTCAGAGGTCGTGGTTCACATTGGGACCAATGACATGGATAGGAAGAGGGATGAGGTCCTGCAGCAAGAATTTAGGGAGCTAGGTAGCAGATTAAAGAGCAGGACCTCAAAGGTTGTAATCTCTGGATTACTCCCGGTGCCACGTGCTAGTGAGTATAGGAATAGCAGGATAGAGCAGATGAATGCATGGCTAAAGAGTTGGTGCAGGAGGGAGGGCTTTAGTTTCCTGGATCACTGGGCCTGCTTCTGGAAAAGGTGGGACTTGTACAAGTCGGACGGGTTGCACCTGAACCAGAGCGGGACAAATATCCTTGCGGGGAGGTTTGCTAGCACTGTTTGGGGGGGTTTAAACTAAAATGGCAGGGGGTTGGGAACCTGAGCAGGGAGACAGAGGAAAGGGAAACAGGGATAAAAGCAAAAGATAGGAAGGAGAAAAACAAAAGTGGCAGTCAGAGAAATCAACGGTTTAAATCAAACGTGGCCACAGTAAATAATAATTCTAATAGGTCTAAGTGCGTTAAAAAAACAAGCCTGAAGGCTTTGTGTCTTAATGCGAGGAGCATTTGTAATAAGGTGGACGAATTGGCTGCGCAAATAGAGGTAAACGAATATGATTTGGTTGGGATTACGGAAACGTGGCTCAAGGATGGCCAAGACTGGGAAGTCAACATCCAGGGGTATTCGATATTCAGGAAAGATAGGCAAAAAGGAAAGGGAGGTGGGGTAGTATTACTGGTTAAAGAAGGGATTAATACAATTGTAATGAAGGATATTAGCTCTGATGATGTGGAATCTGTATGGGTAGAATTGAGAAATACTAAGGGGAAAAAAACATTAGTGGGAGTGGTATGTAGACCTCCCAACAGTAAGGCGGAGGTTGGGGATGGCATTAAAAAGGAAATTAAAGAAGCGTGCAATAAGGGCACAGCAGTCATCATGGCTGACTTTAATCTACATATAGATTGGGCCAACCAAATTAGTAACAATACTGTGGAGGAGGAATTCCTGGAGTGTTTACGGGATGGTTTCCTGGACCAATATGTCGAGGAACCAACCAGAGATCAGGCCATTTTAGACTGGGTATTATGTAACGACAAAGGATTAATTAGCAATCTTGTTGTACGAGGCCCCTTGGGTCTGAGCGATCATAATATGATCGAATTCTTAATTAAGATGGAGAATGAAGTAGTTGACTCAGAGACTAGGGTCCTCAATTTAAATAAAGCAAACTACGATGGTCTGAGGAGCGAGTTGGGTAGGATTGATTGGGGAATGGCACTCAAAGGGTTGACGGTGGATAGGCAATGGCAAACATTCAAAGACCGAATGGATGAGCTGCAGAATTTATTCATCCCAGTTTGGCATAAAAATAAAACAAAAAAGGTGACTCAACCGTGGCTAACAAGGGAAATTAGGGATAGCATAAGATCCAAGGAGACGACATATAAATTGGCCAGAAAAAGCAATAATCCTGAGGATTGGGAGCAGTTTAGGATTCAACAAAGTAGGACAAAGGGATTAATTAAGAAAGGGAAAATAGAATATGAGAGTAAGCAAGCTGGGAACATAAAAACTGACTAAAAGCTTTTATAGATATGTGAAGAGAAAAAGATTGGTGAAGTCAAGCGTAGGTCCCTTACATTCAGAATCAGGGGAATTTATAATGGGAAACAAAGAGATGGCAGACCAACTAAATTCATACTTTGGTTCTGTCTTCACAAAGGAGGACACAAATAACCTCCCAGAGATGCCGGGGAACATAGGGCCTGATGAAAGGGTGGAACTGAAAGAAATCAGTATTTGTAGGGAAATGCTGTTAGGAAAATTGATGGGACTAAAGGCCGATAAATCCCCAGGGCCTGATAATCTACATCCCAGGGTACTTAAGGAAGTGGCCCGAGAAATAGTAGATGCATTGCTGGTCATCTTCCAGAACTCGATAGACTCTGGAACAGTACCCATGGATTGGAGGGTAGCTAATGTTATCCCACTATTCAAAAAAGGTGGTCGAGAGAAAGCGGGGAATTATAGACCGGTAAGCCTGACATCGGTAGTGGGGAAAATGCTAGAATCTATTATAAAAGATGTAATGGCAGAGCACTTGGTAAGCAGTGACAGGATCGGACAAAGTCAACATGGATTTACAAAAGGTAAATCATGCTTGACTAATCTACTGGAATTTTTTGAGGATGTAACTGGTAAAATAGATAAGGGAGAACCAGTGGATGTGGTGTATTTGGACTTTCAGAAGGCTTTCGATAAGGTCCCACAGAAGAAATTAGCATGCAAAATTAAGGCACATGGGATTGGGGGCAAGGTATTGACTTGGATAGAGAACTGGTTGGTGGACAGAAAGCAAAGAGTTGGAATAAACGGGTCGTTTTCCGAGTGGCAGGCAGTGACTAGTGGGGTACCGCAAGGATCGGTCCTAAGACCCCAGCTGTTCACAATATATATTAATGATCTGGACGAGGGAATTGGATGTAATATCTCCAAATTTGCAGACGACACAAAGCTGGGTGGGAGGGTAAGCTGTGAGGAGGATGTCGTGAAACTCCAGTACGATTTGGACAGATTGGGTGATTGGGCAGAAACATGGCAAATGCACTATAATGTGGATAAATGTGAGGTTATCCACTTTGGTGGCAAAAACAGGAAGGCAGATTATTATTTGAATGGCAATAGATTGGGAGAAGGGGAAGTGCAAAGAGACCTGGGTGTTCTTGTGCACCAGTCGCTGAGGGTAAGCATGGAGGTGCAGCAGGCGGTTAAGAAGGCAAATGGTATGTTGGCCTTCGTAGCGAGAGGGTTCGAGTACAGGAACAGGGATGTCTTGCTACAGTTCTACAGGGCCTTGATGAGACCGCACCTTGAGTACTGTGTGCAGTTCTGGTCGCCTTACCTGAGGAAGGACGTTCTTGCCATGGAAGGAGTGCAGCGAAGATTCACCAGGCTGATACCTGGGATGGCAGGAATGACGTATGAGGAGAGATTGTGTCGATTGGGCTTATCCTCACTGGAGTTTAGAAGATTGAGAGGGGATCTCATCGAAACTTATAAAATTCTGTCAGGCCTGGACAGACTAGATGCAGGAAGGATGTTTATGATGGCCGGGGAGTCCAGAACCAGGGGTCATAGTCTAAGGATAAGGGGTAAGCCATTTAGGACTGAAATGAGGAGGAATGTCTTCACCCAGAGAGTGGTGAACCTGTGGAATTCTCTGCCACAGAGGGCGGTGGAGGCCAGTTCATTAAATATATTCAAAAAAGAGTTGGATATATTTCTTAAGGCTAAAGGGATCAAGGGATATGGGGAGAAGGCAGGGACAGGGTACTGAATTTGGATGATCAGCCATGATCTCATTGAATGGCGGAGCATGCTCGAAGGGCCGAATGGCCTACTCCTGCTCCTATCTTCTATGTTTCTAATATACATTGCCTTTATGGCCTTTTTAAAGGTCTGAACAAACCTCTCAGCCAATCCATTTGTGGCTGGATGATATGGGGCAGATGTGTAATGTTTCACCCCATTATTCTTCAGGAATCTCCAGAAATCCTCAGACACAAACTGTGGGCCATTGTCGGAACAAATCTGTTCTCCGTGGTGGTGCAGGACATTTTAATGACCTCTGGCCATTTCGAATGGGCGTCCACAGCAATTAGAAACATTGAGTCCATAAATGGACCAGCGAAATCAATGTGAACCCGTTGCCATGGAGATGAGGGCCACTCCCATGGATGTAGCGGGGCCTGTGGTGGAGCGTTTTGGACCTTCTGGCATCCTGTGCATCTCTTGGTCATATCCTCGATTTCTTTATCGATTCCCGGCCACCACACAAACGCCCTGGCTAGGCTCTTCATTTTTACCCCTCCCAGATGACCCTCAAGAAGCTCATTGAGCACTCTATCTCTCAACTTGGGTGGAATTACCACTCGGGATCCACACATCAAGGTTCCCCGGCACACTGACAGCTGTTCTCTCCTTGACGAGAATGCTGGCAACAGTGAGTCGCCATATGCTGGCCATCGCTTCACCGTCAAATCATAGACCCGAGAGAGTGTTGGGTCATTTCGGGTTTCCTTCTCAATACTTGCGTTTGTAACAGGCAAACATTCGACTATGGTCGCATGGAATATTTCCACACGGTCCACTGCAGGTGCTTCTTCCGCCGTAGGCAACGGTAGGCGTGACCGCCCATCAGCATTTCCATGTTGTTTCGTACCTTTGTACTCTATGTCATACTGATGTGCCCCTAGAAAAAGTGACCATCTTTGTAGCCGTTGCGCCGTCATCACCGGAACGCCCTTATTTGGGTTAAAAATTGAGGCCAGGGGTTGATGATCAGTCAGTAGGGTGAATTTCTGCCCGTGCAGATAGTGATTGAACTTCTTCACCCCCCACACCAGGCTGAGGGCCTCCCTGTCAATCTGGGCGTAGTTACGCTCGGCTGAGGTTAGCGAGCGTGATGCAAAGGCTATTGGCCTCTCTGAACCGTCACGGAATTTGTGTGACAGCACCGCTCCAATGCCGTAAGGTGACGCATCACATGCCAACCGAATCGGTAGTGTTGGGTTGTAGTGGGCCAATACTTCTTTTGAAGTGATTAGGCATTTACATTCCTGAAAGGCACGCTTGCACTCATCACTCCATTTCCATGTTACACCAGTTTGAAGCAGGGCGTTCAGTGGGTGCAGAATTGTAGATAAATTCGGCAAGAACTTATGGTAGTAGTTCACCAACCCGAGGAACGACCTCAGTTGCGACACATTTTCCGGTGCTGGAGCCTTGACTACAGCCTCAATCTTGCCCGGCGACTTATGCAACCCTTCCTCATCAATCATGTGGCCACAATACGAGATTTGTCTCCTGAAGAACTCGCATTTGGGACGGTTGGCTCGTAGCCCATATTCCTGCAATCTCGTGAGCACCTGTTCCAGGTTGGCAAGGTGTTCATTGTCATTTTCGCCCGTAACCAGGATGTCGTCCAAATAACACTGGGTCCCCGGGATCCCTTGCAGGACTTGTTCCATTGCCCTCTGCCAAATAGCCGGGGCCGACGCTACCCCGAATACCAGTCAGTTGTACTGGTAAAGGCCTTTGTGAGTGTTTATCGTGAGGTATTTCCTAGATGCGTCTTCCACCTCCATTTGTAGATATGCTTGAGCCAGGTCAATCTTTGTAAAACGTTTCCCTCCAGATAGTGAGGCGAAAATATCTTCTATCTGCGGAAGCGGATATTGTACTGTGTGCAGGACTGGGTTCACAGTCACCTTGAAGTCCCCACAGATGCGAACCTTCCTTGGCTCCCCAGGCGTGCTGCTCAATGCTTTCTTCATTACAGGAATGATGGGTGTGGCCCACTCGCTCCAGTCCACCTTAGACAGCACCCCCGAACGCTCCAGACTCTCCAGTTCAGCTTCCACGGCTGGGCGGATCGCGTATGGCATCGGTCTGGCCTTGAAAGATTTTGGGGTTGCGTTATCCTCAATCTTTATGGTTGCCTTTTGATGTGCCTCAATAAATCCGAGACTCGATGTTAGCGAAACAAAACAAGGCTTTTATTGACTTAGAAGGTAACACACAGAGGAGAATGTATCTTCCATCCAGAGGTCTGCCGTACTGGATGTGCTGCAGGCTGGGCCAGCTTATATAGGAGCCAGGTATGGGCGGAGCCCTACACACAGTACAATACAATGGAAATGAAACTGAAACCAACCACAGTCACAGGCAGAGAAATACTGATGAGTGATGAATGGAATATTTCATCACACCTTTATTCCTTTTAGAGTCCCAAGTCCTTGTTGGAACAATTCTTCTGCGTCAGTTAGAATTTGTGACAGACGTCCAGGTGCGACGTCATCATCTTTTTTGTCAGTCACAGTTAGTGCCAGAATTGAATGCCAATCCAATTGTAGTTTTCGGATCCATTCACATCCCAATAATGGTGGTCCTCCATCTCGTAGTATATACATGTATAGTTTCAGTGTTTCCTTTCCGTTATATTCAACTGGCACCCTTATTTTTCCTCTGGGGTAGACCTTTTGCCCCGTGTATGTCTTCAATACAATGGACGTGTCCTTTAAGGGTATGTGTGAGAATAGCCGCTCATAGTCTCGTCGATTCATGACAGTTAGGGCTGATCCTGTGTCCAATTCCATCTTTACTGGGGACCCTGCTATCATGAGGGTGACCCAAATGGTTCGGTGATCTTCCTTTGCGATCACGTTGTGTAACTTTAAATAGCTTAGTCTCCTGCTCCCGGAGTCCTTATCACTCTCCTGATCTTCCGAACTATTGTCTGTCAGTTTCTTTACTTTCCTGTACTGTTCCTTAGTAGTTCTTGTCGTGTTGGTTTTCTTTCCCGACCTGCAGACTCTTGCTATATGTCCCATTTTTCCGCATTGCCTGCATATTTTGTCTTTAAACCAGCAGTCCTTCTGCTCATGGGTTGTTCTGCCGCAGCGATAGCACTTTTCGGCTCCATACGCCATTTCGTTAGCGCTGTATTCTTGTGGTTTCTGTTGTATTTCCGCAGCTCCCCGTGCTGCTGCTTCGTAGGATACTGCCACGCTGAAAGCCTGTTCTAGCGTCAGGTCCTTTTTTGAAAGTAGTCGTTTCTGGGTTCCTTCACTCTGGAGCCCGCAGACAAACTTATCCCGTAAGGTGTCTGCCAGTCCTGCTCCGAACTGGCAGTGCTTTGATAACTTGCGTAGTTCCGTAAGATAGTCAGCATTGCTCTCATCTTTGTGCTGGTTTCTTTTATGGAACTTGAATCTTTCTGCTATCAGCAGTGGTGTAGGGCTTAGGTGTTCCTGTAAGATATGAACAATCTCCTCAAAACTTTTCTCCATTGGTTTAGCTGGGGTATTTAAATTCCGCAATAGGCCGTACATACTCGCACCCATCAGATTTAATAATACCAACGCCCTCGTTCCATCGGCCACCTCATTTGCCTTGCAGTACACTTCAATTCTTTCCACACACGTGGTCCAGTCTTCTACCTCGTTGTCGAAAGCAGTGATACTGCCACTTTTCGGCATCTTGGGCGATTTAAAATGGCGCCTCCCGCGCTTTTGCTTCTTCCCCAATGGAATAAAATGGCGCCTCCCGCGCTTTTGCTTCTTCCCCAACGGGATAAAATGGCGCCTCCCATGCTTTTGCTTCTTCCCCTTACTGCCACGCTGCTCCTAGCGTTCTACGGGGTAATGGCGGCGACCCGCAGCTTCGGCGTGTCTCGCTTTCCTTCCCCCCGTTTAGTTTCTCTCCGCTGTCCTGTTCTTGAGCACCGACCGCGCCCTGTGCGCTCCACCCTCTCTCTCTTGTTTTCTTTTCCCGGCGACGCTGCGCGGCCTGTTTTGTAGAGCCGCTCGATCGAGCTTGAGCCCGCTGCAGTCTGGAAGGGTCAGCGCGCTACCTGCTACCAGCACGATTTGCTAGAACCACAGTCTCTCCCGCAATTCTCCGAACACCGATGAATTCTTTGGGCGGTTGCCCTCGGTCGACGCCTGTTGCTCAGACTACGACCTTCCAGGACCCTCCTCTCAGGCGAGATCCCCATGAGATGATGCCACACTGCAGGTGAGTTCGAACTTACTCGTCGCCACTGTAAAGTCCGCGCCTCAATAATACACGGACTTCGGGAGAACAGTTTAACAGGTACTTTACTGAACAGGAGGCAGCGTCAGACTGAAAATACAGAAGCCTGCTAGGGCCTTTTATACAGGGGTGGTCACTGCCGGTACTGCAGTCTAAGACCAGTTATTCCCTTAAAGGTACATACACAACAGAATTGTCACCCCACTCCATCATAGTCTCCCTCTAAAGATGTAGCCCACCCATTCCTTACACTCATTCCATCACTATCACGCAACCTTCTCTTCTTTCCCTCCTTGCAGGAAAAGAGAGCTCACAATAAAAGGGAGAGGGAGCGAACTGGTGGTGGAACCCCATCAATGGCCACCCTCACAACAGCAGAGGAGGCTGAATTAGAGCTGTCGGGAGTCGCCGAGCACCTGGAGGTGGGAGACGGAGAGAGGGGAACAACTCAGCAACCTGGTGACAGAATTGCATATCACACAGCTACATGGCATATAGCAATCACTCATATGGGGACTGATGTCAGCAACCATTGAATGGTCATCATGTGCACAATGGTATCTGTACCCAATCTACATATGACATATCTAACTCGTCTCTTTACTCTCCCACAGGTCCATCAATTCCCCCCCCTCCCCCGCCACTGTCCAGGAGGAAGAGGAAGATGACTCCTCAGAGCAGCCTCCAGCCTCGAGGGTGCACCGTCACCAGACACAAGCACACCCAGCACCAGCACAGAGACGCACACCTCGGTGGGTCCCTCACGAGATAGAGTAGTGTTGTCACTTGGTGCCTCACAAATCACAACCGAGCAAGAGCAGATGGTGGAGACAGGGACAGCAGTGGAGACTCCTCGTCAGAGGGCACAGGACTCGCCCAGCTCTACTCAGCTGCATCCAGACGCTGAGCCTCAGGGGCCATCCAGAAAGAGGGCGATCCTGGAGCTGCAGGAACAAGTACAGGAGGCTCTGACAGGTTTTGCGAGTGCGATGTCTGCAAATGTTCAGAGAATGGAGGAGTCATGGCAGATGCCAGGGAATATGGAGCACACATGCATGATGGTCTTCCTATGGTTGCAGGCAAGCTGCACATTGAGGGAGTGGAAGCCCTTGCATTTGACAAAGTCTCCCATGCTGATGTAATAGATGGCAGGTCAAGTAGAGATGACAGAAGCAAGCTGTCAATCTTCTTCTTCTTAGGCAGTCCTTCGGAACCGAGGATGACTTGCTTCCACATTAAAAATGAGCTCGCAGGTGACTGATTAGTCCAATGCAGGACCTACAGTCTCTGTCACAGGTGGGGCAGACGGTGGTTGAAGGGGTGGGTGGGTGGGGTGCTTGGGTTGACGTGCGCTTCTTGCGCTACCTGCGCTTGGCTTCCGCTTGCTCCCGGTGTAGAGACTCGAGGTGTTCAGCGCCTTCCCGGATGCATCTCCTCCACTTTGTGTGGTCTTGGGCCAGGGATTCCCAGGTGTCGGTGGGGATGTTACACTTTTTCAAGGAGGCTTTGAGGGATTCGCAGGATCTTGCGGAGGCAGCATTGGTGGTACCTCTCCAGTGCTTTGAGGTGCCTGCTGTACCTGGTCCATGTCTCTGAGGCATACAGCAGGGCAGGCATCACTGCTGCCCTGTAGACCATGAGTTTAGTGCCGTGTTTGAGGTCCTGGTCTTCAAACACTCTCTTCCTCAGGCGACCGAAGGCTGCACTGGCACACTGAAGGCGGTGTTGGACTTCATCGTCGACGTCTGCCCTTGTTGACAGTAGGCTCCCGAGGTATGGAAAGTGGTCCACGTTGTCCAAGGCCTTGTCGTGGATTTTGATAATCAGGGGGCAGCACTGTGTGGTGGGGGCAGTCAATGGTGTGATAGGTTCTACCAATGAGGTGACAGTGGATCCCAACTTTGATGAAAAGACTTGCAACCTCTAGAAAGCTAAATCTGTGCTGACAATGCAGTCAACAACAGCATCTGCCTTAGGAAAGTGACCAGGTGGTAGTTTTTATTGTACTTTTGATGCTGTGCATTAATGATCTGGATCAATGACCACTCAACTTCCACCGGAGGTTCACAGACGTGATTCCCGAGCTACGTGATTCCCGTGCTCATCCAGAGAAATTTGATAGGTAGGGTTAAAAAGAGGCTTAAGGGTCTGACAAGTACTTAATAATCATCTAAATGACCTCGGCTGCCTCTGCCGCTCGAGTTGCTGACACGCTGGCAAACATGCCCGAGCGAAAGGCGTGTGAGGGCAGGATGGCGGCGGGTTACTGACCCACTCCAAGTTATTTCAAATTTCTCATCCGAACCGCCTCCGATCGGCCCACATGGACGCCAGAAAATTCTGACCATAGATTTTTACTGTCCCAGCTTCTCAGTCTAGAACCGGCTTTTCTACCATCATTATGCCAACACAGAATTTAAAAACTAAGTGGCTGGTTACAGGGGAAGAGACATCTCGAAAAGGATGATTGCTGAATGGAGAGGCAGCCATTGTTTTCACACAGCTTAAGATGGGCAACTTACATAGATTACATAGGCTGGAATTTTCCAGGGTCCATGAGGATGCGATTGGAGATGGGTCTGGTGGGAAAGTTGACATTTCTTGGAGTTGGAGCGGGTCAAGAACCCCTGTCATTCCCCGCGCCCACCCCCACCATATGCCTTTCCCTCGGGCGTATCTGCCAGCGCAACAGCGTCCCGACCGCAGAGGCGGGCAGCCCAATTTAAAGTATTATTAGCTTGTTATCAGACCCTTGGGAGTCTTTTTAACCTTACTTTTCCAATTTCACTGGATTCCCACGGGACTCACGCTGCTCGGGAACCACATCTGTCAACCTGAGGTGGGAGATGAGTGGCCATTGATACAGCTGATTAGTTGACAGCATCAAATGTATTTTAAAAGCTCCCACCTCACAACTGATCACTTTCCTCAGGCAGAAGCTGTTGCTGACTGCATTCCCAGCGCAGATTGAGCTGTCTGCAGGCTGAAAGTCTTTCTAGCAAAGTCTCCATCCAGTGTCACCTCATTGGAAGAACCTCTCTCACCACTGACCGATTGCTTCTGTCAACTCTACTTGACCTGCCACATTTCCACCAGATGTGTCATAGAGCAGACAATAGGCATGCTCAACATGTGCTTCAGATGCCTTGACAGATTTGGAGGAGCCCTTCAGTACGCACCAGCCAGTGTCTCCAGAATCGTCGTGGTCTACTGCATAGCGCAGCAGCAAGGATTAGCGCTACATGAGGAGCAAGGCACTGAGTGCACTGCCTCTTCAGAGGATGAGGAGGAGGAGGAGCAGTAGACAAGTAGGAGCAGGAGCTGGAGGAACCAGTGGTGCAGATGGCACCAGCATCTGAGCACTTTGCTGCCTGGGAGGCCAGAGATGGCCTCATCATGGCCAGATTTACTTAACTTCAGGCATTACACCCATATGACTGCCACATGCTGCGTCAGGTTCCCACCATCCCACACCAACGCCATAAAGCATCCCCACAATGACCAAGCCATTCCTTTCACACTGACCACCATTGCTGGAGGTAATGTTATGTCTCACCATTCACTTCAACTCACTAAGCCACTTCCAAAGGTGCACATAAATTTGGCCACGACCGGAAAGTGGTGAAAATAAATATTTTTATCTGTGACATCACAGTAACTGAAACTTTACACAAACATTTATTAAAACACCCAAATGGTTCCCCATGTGCATCTACTTGTGTTGCATCTTTCTCTTACGCATGCTTCTACGAAGTGCTACACCTTTGGCTTCAGCAGAATTAGAGGCAACCTGCTCACTTCCCTGCTGCGACTGCATAGACACACTTGGTGGATTTCCTCTGGGTTTTGGAGCCCGTGATGGCCCCACCAAAGTCTGCTCCACCTGCGACTGTGCAGGGGCAGACTCGGCCATCGCAATCCAAGGAGCTATCTGGGGCTCTGACTAAGGGGGCGGGGGCAACGGGGAGAAGTGTGAGCTCTTTGAGAGGAGCCCCCACTTCCATGTCCCCTCTCACCAACATCCTTCTCATGGGCCACCCGCACTTCCCTGCTAGCAAGGAGCTGGAGAGCATCTTACTGCACATCACTGGGGCCATAAGGACCCAAGTCTATGTTGACATCCCAACTAGAGAGGACATCTATAAGCATCTGCCATCTATTCTCCACAGACAGCCCCTCTATTCTCCATGGAGACTGTGTGCTCCTGTGAGTGTCGCATTAGCTGCTCTATTAGCCCCCTGCATTTCTTGCTGCCCCTCCAGGAACACCCTCTTTCTGGATGGCCCTTGAGGCTCAGCGTCTGCATGCAGCTGAGCAGAGCTGGGAGCACCCTGCGCCCTCTGGCGAGGAGTCTCCACTGCTGCCCCTGTCTCCACCATCTGCTCTTGCTCACTTGTGACTTGTGAGACACCAGGTAACAACTCTATCTCGAGTGACACCCAGTGAGATGTGCGTAGCTGCGCTGGTGCTGGGTGCATTTATGTCTGGTGATGGTGCACCCTCAGAGGCTGGAGGCTCCTCTGAGGAGTCGTCTTCGTCTTCCTCCTGGACAGTGGTGGGGGTTAGGGGTGGGGGGTCTTGCTGGGCCTGTGGGACTGTAAAGCGATGAGTTAGATATGTCATATCAAGAATGGGTACAGATACCATTATGCACATAATGAACATTCAGTGGCTGCTGACATCAGTCCCCATATGAGTGACTGATGTATGCCTTGTCATTGTATGAGATGTAATTCTGTCACCAGTTTGCTGAGATGTCCCCTCTCTCCGTCTCCCACCTCCAGCTGCTCTGCAACTCCTGATACTTCCAGGGCGACCTCCTCTGCTGCTGTTAAGGTGGCCGATGATGGAGGGCTACCTCCGGTTCTCTCCCTCTCCCTCTTATTGTGGGCTGTCTTCTCCTGCAAGGAAGGAAAGAAGAGAAGGTTGAGTGAGAGTGATAGAATGAGTGTCTTTAGAGGGAGACTCTGATGGAGTGGGGTGGCAATTCCAAGTGGCCTCCTTGTGTGTTGTTAGTTGGTATGATTGCATTAGGATGAGGGTGAATGTAAGGGGTGGTTAGTCAGATATGTTGGTGTGAGTAATGATGTGCAGGAGTAGGATTGGGAAGGCAGAGTGATGGGGATGTAGTGACAGACACAGCAGGTTGAAGTTGAGTGTGGATTTGCACTCAACTTTCCTGATCTAATGAGATCATTGAAATGTTTCTGGCACTGCACCCAGGTCCTCCTGACAACATCCCTGTTGTTGATCACCTCTGCTATTTGGAGCCAGGCTCCTTTGGTCTGCCGGGGAGGTCTCTTCCGCCCATCGGAAGGGAAGAGGACCCACCTGCATGCTCTCATTCCCTCCATGGAGGGAGGCATCTGACAACCTGGGTGCAGCCCTCTGTGTCCATGCAGTCCTGTTTGCTAGTCTTTCCAACACTCCAATGGTCCAGTGCAGTGCCTGCACACTCCTAGATGAACCTTCAAATAATGTGGCCATGGCTCCTTTAAATATCCTGGCTGAAAACGCGCCATCGATGACGTCATCAGACCCACACCATTTAATAGGGCCGGGTAACACGCAGGGCTGCCTTAATAGGTACCATTAAGGGAAAGTTGATCTCAGGAGTAGGACGAAATGAAGAATGGGGTCGCGACCGGCTGCACCTGACCCGCCCAGGTAGAGAAAATTCCGACCTATATGACTACTGCCTGTTGTTCTCAATTAAAACATGAAATTACAAGTTCATTGCTGGAATTTTTATTTGCTTGGTTGGTTTCCTGCAGGAATGTTTATAGGTTTTTTTTAGGCCCTCCCCTGCAAACACCATGGAAAAGGAGAGGGCAAACTTGGTTCACCACCACCCCTTCCCCAGCTTGGGGAAGTGCCTTGGCTCTGATTAACATCTCCTCCTGACCCAGTTGAGATTAGACACTCATTCAATGTTGGGAATCACAGACATGAGTCCATTTCCATGGTATTTTGGGCTCAAGCACCAACATGCTACATCATTCTATAATATTTCAATGTTCACTTTGTGTGGTAGCTATCAGTAAATTAATAGGTGTGATTATACTCTTCTGTGCAGTGTGCAGAGAATGTTTATATATAATCAAAGTATCTCTTTGTGATTTAAGAATATGTAATAAATCTTTATATTAAGATTTTTCCATATTATGCAAAATATGTGTTGTTTTAATAGTTTTGTTTTGAATTTTTAGAATATGACCTCAAATGGCCGAATCGCTCCAATTGCTTTCATGTTTGTTGTTTGGTTTCTTTTTTGGATGGAGTGGGGAAGCTTATTTGAAAGAAATATATCTGGCACATCATTGGCACAGCACACTGAAGCACCAATGTACATTATCACCATGTTGCTTTGGTAAGGCACCAAGTGAAAACCAAGAGAGAAAATGACTATTGCATTTATATGCCACATAGCTCAAGGTCAGTGTGCAGGGAGACCAAAGAGAATTGGGCATAATTAATGGAATTCTAAGCCCTCAAAAAATTTCTCTCAGATATTTCTGTTAGTGGAATTGTCTCTTGCAATATCAACAATACCTCATACTGAAGACAGAATCAAGAGAAGATTGTACCTTTAAACCAGGTTGGCTGACTGATTTTTGAGCAAAATAAAGGACAATTTTTGTCAGTATTTGTAGTGTATGTACTTTGAAGAAGGAACTATGGCCTAGAAATTCAGTATAGCCACTTTTGGGGCGGTAAAGTCGGGCGGCCGCTAAAGTTTGCGCCCGCCAGAAAGTGGAGTCCACTTCACCGAAATTCAGTAGCTTTGGCCAAGGAGTTCGCTCGAGCGCTAAAACTGGCGTTGCACGGCTATCTTTAGGCACTAAGCCGGCGGTGCAGACTGATACCGCCGAGGCCGGGCGCAGCGCAGGTGCGGTCATGTTTTGATTGACAGCAGACACCCTGGCGCCGGCCAGCTCTTAAAGGGGGAAGGGTCGACTTGGTCTGCTGCCACGCCCTGGATACTGCAGCCCTCCAGCTAGGCCTAAACACTGCTGCTGGAGAGAAATAGCGCCAGGAAGGATGCAGAGGGCCCGTGAGCGAGCGCAGCGCTTCTCTGCCCATGATTTAAAGGTGCTGGTTAAGGCTTTGGAGAAGAGAAGCCATATCTTGTTCCCGGACAGTGGCAAGAAGCCTCCCAAGAGGGTGTACAGGAGAGCCTGGAGGGAAATCGCCCAGAGGGTCACAGCCAACAGCGATGTCCCCAGGACTGATGTCCAATGCCGGAAAAAGTTTAACGACCTCACTCGGATTGTCAGGGTGAGTACCCTTTCCAGTGTCCTCCTCATCCTTGCATGTGCACCTCACATTATGGGCAAAGGGACCTCAAAGCCCTAATGGCCAGCCCTCATCCAGCAGCTATGGCACTGGCATGAACATCAATTGCACTTTCTGCACTTTACACACTGGCCAAGCTATTCCACCATGGGAGGCAGTGCATACAGCAACAGGGCACCACACTGGCCAAGCTATTCAACCATGGGAGGCAGTGCACACAACAACAGGGCACCACACTGTACTTAGAGGCCGTCCTTTCTCTTGCAGGCCAAGCTGGCCCAGAATCTGAAGAGCCGGACTGTCACCGGGGGAGGCCGTGCCCAGTTCCAGCAGCTCAGTGACCTGGAGGAGCGCGTGGGTCGAGTCATGGGTGCCCGGGTGATTGGCCCCGTTGCAATTGGAGATGCCGACCCTGTGCTGGGCCCCAATGGTAAGGACATGACCGTTTCGATCTCTCTCGTTCCCCTTGCGCTTCAGATCTACATCCTTTGCCACTGTCCGACCAATGCGCAGAATGCCACCACTCATGCCTCCCTCGCTGACGCCCTGTCCTCACTCTAAAGCTACTCTTGTGCCTTCCTGCTTTCAGCTGGTGAGGAGGAGGTCCCTGAAGCTGCGAGTGTCAGTCCCTCGGAAGAGGAGGACAAGGAGGAGCAAGAGGAAGGCGGCACATCGGGGGAACCCTCATCCGCGCCAGGGGATGGCAATGGAGGGGACACGTGTTCCCTGGAGGAGAGCCAGGGGGAAGTGTTGCAGGGGAGTGTAGCTCCTGTGCCCAGTGGCGTCCAGCCAAGCGGGAAGGGTCGGCCAGCTCGGCTGCCTTCTCCCCAGAGGGGGGAAGTGTTGCAGGGGAGTTTAGCTCCTGTGCCCAGTGGCGTCCAGCCACGCGGGAAGGGTCGGGCAGCTCGGCGGCCTTCTCCCCAGAGGGGGGAAGTGTTGCAGGGGAGTGTAGTTGCTGGGCCCAGTGGCGTGCAGCCACGCGGGAAGGGTCGGCCAGCTCGGCGGCCTTCTCCCCAGAGGGAGAGTCCGGCCTCCAGTCCGGAGACGGTCCTCGCCCAGGAGGTGCGCCTCCTTGATCAAATGTCCGCGGACTCGGATCGTCGGCACACCGAGTTCATGGGGGTTGTGGCACGGTTGCCTGAGGCCATTGAGTCCCTGGCTCATAGTGTGTCCGATTTCGGGACCTCACAGGCCAGGGGTTTCGAACAACTCGCGGCAGCACAGGCCAGGGGTCTCGAACAATTCGGGGCATCACAGGACGCGAGTCGGGCACAATTCGGGGCATCACAGGACGCGAGTCGGGCCGAATTCGGGGCATCACAGGACACGAGTCGGGCCGAATTCAGGGCAGCACAGGACGCGAGTCGGGACGACTTCAGGGCAGCACAGGCAGCGAGTGGACAGTTGATCAGTGGTGCCGTGCAGTCACTGGCTGGTCTGATGCGGGCACAGACCAGGGCAGTACGGGCACTCACTGCTGCCACACTCGCTGTGTCACGCATGCATCGCCAGGGCACCCGCCGCGCTGCTGCAGCACAGCGGTCTGGCCTTCACCAGATTGCTGCACTTGCTGCAGTGCCAGCCCGGCCGAGTGCCAGTGTCTCTGGCGACCAGCGAGCGCCTGCCATCAGCCAGCTTGCCCCCATTGCTGCAGCCGCCACTGCCACTCCCCCAGCAAAGCTGCGACGAGCTGCTGGAGAGACTGATGCTGCCCAGCCACAGCTGCAGCAGTCAGCAGCCGGCCCCTCCAGGGCCGGAGCTCGTCTAGGCCGACCCCCAAGGGCATCTGCCGTCACGCAATGTGCCCCTCAGGAGCCTTCCCCCAGCCTTGCAACACCCACAGGGCCCAGGTTGAGGCGGAGCAGCAGGTCATCCAGGGGCCGGAAAAGGCTGAACAAGGACTCGCCCTCTCGGCACACAAAGTAGAGTGTGTTGGCAAATGTTTTTTTATATGGGGGTGCTTGTGCTGTCTATGGGGGGGTTCTTTTGGTAAGGCCGAGGATGAAGGCAAATGTTTTTTTATATGGGGGTGCTTGTGCTGTCTATGGGGGGGGTTCTTTTGGTAAGGCCGAGGATGAAGGCCATTTGGATGGACAAGTTTTGTTATTCCTCCCCAGCTTGTGGGAGTGAGATATGTTTTTGACTGTTTTTTGGGTTTCATGTGGGAAGGGCCCTGAGTTTGTTCAATAAAGCTTTTTCTTTATTCAGCTTGTCCATGTGTGATGTTTCAAGTGGTTGTTGCGTTAACCGGCTGAGGGCTTGCGGAGCGGCTGCATTCATGTGCCTTCATTGCCACAAGCCATTCCCTGACAGGGGGCCTAGAAGTGTCGTTCAATAAGCCACCGACGGACGGCCCTTGGACCTTGTGGCTCCCTCCTGGGCTGGTACTCCTCCTCCTCCTCCTCCTCCTCCTCATGGTCCTCCTGCTCCTCCTCCTGAGGTGGTGGTCCAACGTGAGGTGGCAGTGCCTGAGTCCTGCGGATAGCCAGGTTGTGCAGCATGCAGCAAACGACGACGAACTGGGAGACTCTATCCGGCGAATACTGCAGAGATCCGCCGGAGCGATCCAGGCAGCGGAACCGTTGCTTGAGGACGCCAATCGTTTGCTCTATGATGTTCCTTGTGGCTTGATGGCTTTCGTTGTATGCCTCCTCAGCAGGGGTCCTGGGCGCGCGGAGCGGGGTCATGAGCCATGTACACAAAGGATAGCCTTTGTCCCCGATAAGCCATCCTCTTGGGGGAGGCTGTGCCTGGAACATGTCAGCCACAGTAGTCTGGCGCAGGATAAATGCATCGTGGCTGCTGCCTGGAAAGCGGGCATTGACAGCTAGGATGCGCTGCCTGTGGTCACACACCAGCTGTACATTGAGGGAATGGTAGCCCTTCCGGTTGCGGTAATCCTCGGCATTGTGGATAGGTGCCCGCAAAGCCACATGTGTGCAGTCAATGGCGCCCTGCACCATGGGGAAGCCCGCTGTTCTCGCAAATCCGACTGCACGCTGCTCCTGCCTCTCTAGGGTCATGGGGAAGGAGATGAATTGGTGTCTCCTTGTGAAAAGGGCATCGGTGACCTGCCGGATGCAGCGATGCACGGCGAACTGGGATATGTTCGCTATGTCCCCAGCAGCGGCTTGGAAGGAGCCGCTTGCATAAAAGTTCAGAGCCACCGTGACCTTCACTTCCACCGACAGAGACGTTCTGCTCATCAGCTGTGGACGCAGATCTCTGTGAAGCAGCTGGCAGATCTCTGCAACCACCTCCCTTCTGAAGCGCAGCCTCTTAACACACTGCGCGGCAGTCATGGTGAGATAGGACACCTGCTGGCGGTATTCCCTGAGTGGGTAAGGCCTACGTTGCCGACGCCTGATGGCCCCTCTGCGCCTAGGCATGGCTGCCCCTCTCACACAGCGTCTGCGAGCCCTTCGCACATAATGCTGGAACTGAGGGTTGGAACCCCATGCAGCCCCCATAATATACTTGCAAACAGTGAAATCACAATGAGTCAAATTTCCAAGCTCTGGCCAGAAGCCAAAAATACCTCTCCTATGTTGGCCCAAATCAGTAAGGTCTCTTCCTTGGTCTCTGTCCAGAAATCCGTTGCACTAAAGTCATTGCAGCAAAATGGCTGGCCTTTATAGTTCAGTCTAAGTGCCCTTTAATTAGCGCTCCCCGAGGCCCGCAGGGCCTCTGCTGCGTTCCACTTCACAGTTCTTAACAGCGCCACGCCCACATTGGGCGGGCGCCACTGAAGTTCCGGTTTGGGGCGCACAAACGGCGTTGCACGACGAAATGACGTCATAAGTTGCGTGCGCAGCTGAGCGCGCGCAAACACTTTGCGCCGGTGCTAAATGTCTACTGAAGTTGGGCGTAGGCGCAGATCGTTCTGCGCCCGGCCGCTAAGTGCCTAGCGCTCGAGATCTACTCCTCTTATGGCGCTAACGGCTGGCGAACGCAACTGAATTTCTAGGCCTATATTCTGCAGCCCCTGTATACTGCAGTACCAGTAGTGACCACCCCTAAGCCTGTGTAGTAACTTTGTATAGTAGTTCCAGTTTTGTCTCCATTCAGTAAACACCTGTTATAACCAACTCCTGCAGTCCGTGTCTCAATTACACACGGACGTTACAGTATTGGTCCTACATTATCTAACGGAGCTTATTTCTTTTATTTCTATTATTATTGCAAGGTTTAGATCTTTTTTTAAATGCAACGGGTTTTTATTCACCATTTCTTTATTATCCTTACTTTATAGGAAAGTAATGAACAATTAGGTTGGGTATTATACTATTTGGAACTTGATTCTTAGCAGTATTTTGAATTTTTTAAGCTTTATGGCTCAGCAAGAATTTGTTTTATCATTTTGACGGTTCTTCTGAGTAGACATACCTTTCTGAGTGAATGTGGGTGTTCAGCAAAGTGAGGGATGGAGTGGATGGAGCTCAGTTCCAAGTTTTTCAGCCAGTGTCACCACAAGCAGTGGCAAGTCAGGTATAGCACGGGTCATAGAAAGAGCAAAGCGCCTTTCTACCCTACCTTACCTTGAGTCTCAGATGAGTGCTCCCAACTCCCTGCGGCAATGTGAATTTTTCTAACCCCCATACCAATCATCCTTGTGATTTTCTGTGTGATATTGTCAATTTAATGCCGAGTTGTGCTAAACTATGAGCAGTTTTATACTGTGCATTGCTTCCACTAGGAACAGAGTTAAGACTGCCCAAAATAATTTCTTATAGGACCAAACTCTTACATCCAGCAGAGAGAAGAGATCGATAGACCAATGTAGGCTGGATTCAAGTACCGGTCCCGGAGGTGAGAGGGAAGTCTGCTAACTCACTGAGCTACCCAATCCCAAGAGCTGTACTTTCTTTAAATCAAGCAACAGCGGCTTTATTAAAAAGAAGAAAGGAAACTTTTTTAAATTAAATCATAGAAAATACATTTAAAGAGATAATGGCCAACTGACATCTTTAACACTCTATTTAAATCTAAGCATTTCTGCAACCCTAGGATAGAATTGAGGAAGACTTTTTGAAGTACAACACTGCTGAAATACATTGAAGTTATAGAAATTAATTCTTGACAATCCAAAGCTAAAAAAAGTTACTTGTATTCATCTACAAGTCAAGTCATGTTTTGCCATATGCGTTCAGGTCCGTTGTCATTATTATCTTTTCACCTATGTAAGTTTATTTCTACCTTGTTCAGAGCACCTGCCTCATGTTGTTAAGGAAAGTCAAATAAATTATGTTATTTAGAAAAAATAAACTCTGGACTATATTACAAAGAAAGGAATAACAAATAAACCATAGTGAGATTCATGAGGTAATTCAATCTCCAAATTCTGTTGACGTTGATAAACTACTTGAGCTCCACTTTCACGGTTTGTAATATTATCAGAACTGCGCGACTGAATTACTGCCTTGTAACTCACTGCCAGTCATCTATTCTCCTTTACTTGTTCTTCACTTTTCTCTAGTCATTTAATACCTTAAGGTCAAAATGGCAATTTTGTAAAGATGTATTTTTTTACGTCTTTCAAATGTCAAATAACAGACAAAATACAGGTTCATGTAGAAAAGCTTTTCTATTACTAATGTTCCACCGGTAATTTGTTATCCAGACACCTACTATTGAATTCATATTTAAATATATAAGAATCTTTCACTTTTTTCGAAACATAGAAGCTAGGTATTCCAATAGTTGTAGTAATAAGCACTTGACCTTTATAATGGGTAACAAGGTTCATTCTGTTTATTATCTGCACGGTTTCTGGTGGGATGTGAGTGCATGCCCACATTCCCAATTTAAACCACCTCCTTGTAAGAAAGTGCAAGACAGATCTCTCGGTCCGACTTCCCTGTTTTCACTCAGAACTGAGGAAAAGCAGGTTTTACTCTAATATTAACTAAATGGCAACAAGATCAAGGAATCCTCCAATTTGTGAGAAGACAATGTTGTGCTGCAAGAGAAAGGTAACAGTCATTTCAAACCATAACACCTGTGCAATAATAATCCTTAAACACTTCATAATCCTTAAACGCATCAATAATCCTTAAACACTTCAATAATAATCTTTACACTCCCCAAGCAGCTAACAAGCCACATAATCACTGTAAATATCAAAAAGTTCAATGATCCAGCTGTGGAGAAAATGTCTTACTACCATCAGAGGAATAGTCAATTTAACAACAGTAAGTGCTGGTAAACCTAGCAATGGTGCAACAAACTTGATGGGGGGAGAACAGCCCCATTCATGCAAAGAAGGCAAGAAGTGTGGCAATATGTGGCTGGCAGGGCATCTTTATCACTTGGAGGACTTGGCAGGATGTCCAGAAAAAGGTGTGTATGATTTAAGTAAGAGCTCAAAGGTAAGAAATAAATATTGTTAGTAAGTAACAGCACTGGAAAAAATATGGTGTATATGAAAAGTAGTTATTGTTAAAGATAAATGTAAAACTATTGTATTGACACAGAGAAATGTTAGTAAGAATACAGAAAACAAGATATGAGAAGTGAAATTAACAGGATTATGCATATTACATTTCACATGCCATGATGAGAGTGAGAATATAGTAAAGGAGACCATTTCACCCTCTCTGAACGCTCACTGTTCTTATGTTTAAAAGCAGAACGAGCACATAAGGAACTTGGATAAATACTTGAAGGAGAAAAAATTGCAGGGATGTGGGGAAAGAGCAGGGGAGTGGGACTAACTGGGTTGCTTTTAGAAAGGCCCAGCGCAGACTTGATGGGCCGAATGGCCTCTTTCTTTGCTGTACTATTCTATGAGTCTATAAGCCTACATTTTCCGAGTCCATGCTGGCCATGAGTAACTTCACCCACTACCAGTAGATTTTTGGGAAAACTGTGGGAGTATTTGCTGTAATTTTCCATCAATTTGCTCACCACCAGCACATGCTCAGAAAATTGACCCTGCAATATTAAAGAAAGATTCTGCTTTTATACAGTGACTCTCACTCTCTCAGGACGTTCCAAAGCACTTCACTATCAATTAATTATTTTTGAAGTACATTCACTGTTGTAATGTAGGCAAACATGGCAGCCAATTTTCACATTGCAAAGCCTTGGAAACAGCAGTGAGATTAATGACCAGTTCGTCTGATTTGGTGGTGCTGGCTGAGAGATAAAGTTGGCCAGGACACCAAGAGAACACCCCTGCTCTTCTTCAAATAGTGCCATGGGATTTTTTACATCCACCTGAACAAGGCAAACAAAGCCTCAGTTTAGCATCTCACTCAAAAGACAGCACCTCCAACACTGCAGCACTTCCTTAGTAATTCACTGAAGCATCGGTCTCAATTATGAACTCAAGTCTAGGGTAGCTTTTGAACTCAGTTTTCTGACTTATGGGTGAGTTTCCTACTACTGAGCCATACTGACACTTCCGAAAGCACATTATGCAATATGTGGTGGAGCACCAGGCATTAACGGACAAAGCTATCGTTGATTTCTTGTGGAGCGAAAGTTGAGACTATCGAAATTTAAAGAGAGGACAGAACTAGCGGTTCATAAACATCATTCAGGTAGTTGATGATTTGCACAATATGTTGCATCAACATGTCCAGACACACTGCACACAGGACATAATAGTGCCATTATTAACAATGCAGTACCCAAACAGATGCATGCTTATGCGCTTATAAATTATCTTCTGCTCTCTTCACAGGCAAGAATACAGTGGACTTCAGATTGAACCTGAAGAGCATTATACACCTGAGCACCTGGCACATGGTTAGATGCCCACACTAGAAAAGAAGTAGAGAGTGATGCTGATGAGAAAGTACAATATCAAGTATCGAGCACTGGGTGAGGCTGAACTAGCAGTGCTGGTGGCTGATGAGAGGTCAGCTGGTACAGGGCAGAGATCCAGCAGCCTGCGACATCACATTGGAGAGGCATGTTACTGCAGCATGTCAGACAGACAATGTGCCATGGGAAACCTGGCCTATGGGAGGCCAGCTTTTTTGGAAGACATGGCTGATGGTGGGAGAGGGGGGGAGACAAAAAGCTCTTTTGTGTTTTCCAGTTGTTTCCCACCTGTTTAAGGAAAGTGACCTTTGCACTTCACGCTCCTCCTCATACTTTTAAAGTTGTTATGTTGGTCACGCTGGCTGCAGTGTGGAATGTGGAAACCCAGCTGCTATATCAGTGGAAATATGGGGGAGCTCCCTTAATCAAATAATACATCCATCTTCCAGGCACCTTTCCTGGCACAGACCAGTTGTTCTAAGAAACCTGGGCTGATGCAGACCTCTCTTTACAGGGTCATGAGAGATTTTTGGGACTGTGTGTGTGTGTGTGCAAAGCTTTCACATTTTTAATTTATTGTATCCATTCTTAAATCAGAGATCTTCATTTTTATATATTAGTGGATCTCCTGTGGTGTTGATTACAGTGAGTTGAAGCATATGGTGGTACAAGGGTCGGAGATTTAGATGTTTGGCAGTATTGACCATGTCCCTCTTCCCTTCCCCTTTATGTATGCATCAAGCCTCATCTTAAATGCATCAATTCTATCTGCCTCAAACACTCCATTCTCAATCTCTTAGTAAAGAAATTCATTATTTGACCAGTTAATGGCTACCTTATATTTACGCCCCCTTGTTCTGGGCTCAGCCACAAGTAGAAACAGTTTCTCCACACTAACCCTTTCAAACGCCTTCATTATTTTAAACATCTCTATCAGGTCTACTCTTAGGCCACGAACTTAGGCACCTTAGCAGCAGTAGTTAAGGCTGTTTTTTTTTAAATGGCAGCCGCCTCACTTCTGGCGCGGCCCGCTCTGGTCGGCATTTTGGTGAGGGCGATAGTGAGGCGGAGCGTACGTGCACCAGCAGTATGCAGAGTACGCAGATCAGACGTCAATGTTCCAAACAACGTCCTCTCCTAAACACACACATCTGAACGTGGGTTCAGCTGCACGAGGGACCCCCACCAGCGCAATTTAAAGGGAAACATCCAACTTGCAGGCTAGTTGATTATTCCTCTTGTACTGGCTCTTGCAGAGTTTATATCAATACTGGCTTGCTGGAAGACATTTATCAAGTTGGTAAAGTGTGCAGGGAGAGCTGCTGGACATTGGGAAGGCGTTGGCTGCCACTGGAAGGCCTCTGACTACACCGCTTGCTCCCAGTCATGGGGGCTCTAGTCGTAGTCCCCCTCACGCTGCAGCATGACAGGGAGAAGGAGCAGAGACAGCAAACACAAGCTGCTCGCAGAGGGAGGGGGAGGAGGGCTCTGAGCAGGAGGCCTTACCCACCTCAGGTCTTCGGGGAGCACTTCTCCTACCTGCACTTAAGCCAGGAGCAGTGTGTTCGGCGGCTCTGCTTCACCAAGAAGGTGGTCACAGAACTCTGCCACCTCCTGGAACCAGACCAGCAGCCTCAGAGCAGGGCAACGACGGCTCTGCCAGTGGCCCTCCAGGTGACCATGGTCTGAATTTATTCACCAGTGGATCCTTCCAGACTGGAACAGGCGACATAGTAAACATCTCGCAGTTCAGCGTCCATCGCTACAACCGGGAGGTCACAGAGACACTGTACTCTAGGAGAAGGGACATCATTCTCTTCTCTCTTAACAGAGAGAAGCAGGAGGAGCGCACATGTGGCTTTGCCAGGATATCGGGCTTCCAAACGGTGTAGGACTGCACACACATGGCTTTGCGGGTGCCACAGATCAATGCTGAGATGTACCGTAACTGCAAAGGCTATCACTCGCTTAATGTGCAGTTGGCGTGCGACCACGGCCAATAAATCCCGGCAGCAGTAATGATGCCTTCGCCTTGCGGCAGTCTGCTGTGCCAGCGATCTTCCAGCCACCACGTTGAATCCAAGGGTGGCTGCTCGGACACAAGGGGTATCTGCTCTACACCTGGCTGATGATTCCCCTCCACAACCCCACCACTCATGGCCAGCAATCATATAATGACAGCCATTCTACCACGAGGAGCCTCATCGAGCAGACCATCAGGGTGCTGAAGCAACATGCCTGCTGCCTTGACCGCTCGGGAGGAGCTCTCCAGTACTCACCGGAGCGGATGTCCCAATTCATTGTGGTCTGCTGCATCCTCCACAAATCGGCCATCATGAGGGTGCAGCCCTTCCCACGGGTTCTGCGACCACCTCAGGAGGATGAGTGGGAGGAGGAGGAAGAGGAGGATGAGGAAGAGGAAGCGGTGTAGGAGGAGGAGGGAGGGACGAGGCAGCCTGCAAATCCCCGTTACGGACGGGCTTTCTGTGAGCACATCATCAGCCTCCAGGTCCCCTGAATGAAACCCCAGCTCCCCTTTACTCAACAGTTCCCCACCTTACCATCCCTCTGTCACGGAACATCACAGCATCCTCTTGGGCACAATGCTGAAATGAAAGCCACCACAAAACAAACATTCCAAACAAAATTTATAAATGATTCATTCAATATTATATAACAAAGCCAACTAATCACCCTTGTGCATTCCCTTAGTCTTTCATGTGCCTTTGCCTATTCTAGTGCTCCTACGCAGTGCTACCCCAGTGGCTGCAGCATGGCTGGTGGAAGGCTGCTGACTTTCTATGGGGGACACTGCAGGTGGTCTTGCAGGATGACCTCAAGCAACTCTGGGCCATGAAGGCCCGGCTGTAGGCTGCACCACCTCGGCATGGGCAGCAGCAGTCTGGGCTGGATGGCTGACAGGCAACTGCAATGGCAGTGGTTGAAGTACGAATGGTATCCTCCTAAGAGAGGACAGCAGATTCTTGATTCATGGAGCCACTGCCACTCCCCCGGGGCACTGTCTCAGCATTCCTAGCCATCTGTTGGAGGATAGATTGCTGGACTACTGTGAGACCTTGCAAGCCCCTTTCCACACTTGTAAACCCAACCACGATGGCAGCAGTCTGATCTTGTGTGGCAGCAAGCTGAGCCTGCATGAGAGCAGTCTGAGCTTCCACTGCAGCACTCAGACATTGGGTCACTTCCACTTGTGCTGCAATGGAAGCTGTGACATCGACCATCACACCCAGCATCATGATTGGGTCCACAAGTTCTCTAATGGAGTTGCCCATCACTTCCATCCTGGAAATCATGGGCTCCAAGCTCCGCGCAAAGGCCCGTGAAATGTTGGAGTTGGACTCTTCCATGCTCCTTGACAGTGACAAGAAGCTCTCTGGCAGACCTGCCATTGCACAAAGCAGTTCTGTGTGCATGCCCATCACACTTCTTCTGAAGGCTGCCCCATCAAAGTCCTCATCTGAGTTCTCTGCAGCAGAACTCGTGTGCGACCTCGTTCTCCAGGGAGCTGGCATCTGCGCTACCTTTTCCCCCTGGCCTGGCTGCAGCCCTGGTGAATCAGCACGTGCAGATCCAGACTCTATACGACCCTCTAAAGTTCACGGAGTGCCATTTTCTGAGCTGGTGCCTGGAAGTGCCAGATCACGTGACAGTGTCTCTTCTTCTCCATCACTCTCCTCCTTTCTTTCTTCCTGCACAGGCTGGGCTGGTGGCAGTTCTTGGGTATCTGAAAGGAGAAAGGCACAAGGGTCGGGTTGTGGTGAAGGGCGGGGCAAAATCAAGATGTGCATGCTTACACCATCAGCATGTAAGTGAGAAGAGATTGTGGGATGAGGGGGAAGTGGGATGTGAGAAGAAGGATTAGGTATGAGCATACCGTCATCATCAATGCTTTCAGCCTCACCGATCGCCACGGCCTCAGTGACGGCCCCTCCAATTATCTACAGAACTGTCTCCTCCAACTGGGTCAGGTTCTGCAGCTGTGCCTCCCACCTGTTAGCTCCTGCTTGTGCCGGTTGTGAGCCACCTTGGCCTGCAAGAGAAAGGGAAGTGTATCAATGGGCAGGATTTTCATTGGGCCGTGGAGGCGGGATTGGAGGCGTGCGGGGGGGTTAAAATCCCGAAATCAGGGGTCCCAACCCCATCCCGCACCCAACCCGCTTCCATGCCAGTTTCAAAGGAGGTGGGTGCCCACCCGGCACTGGGACCCGCCTCCCCGAGGCGGGAAGGGGATTAGTGCCAATTAACTGTCTGTTAACAGGTAGTTAACAGGCAGTTTTTAGCCTAATCCCTATTTTTAATGTTGAAGTGTGGGATTCCCGACAGCTCCAAACCACGCCAAGTTAGAGGAGGCGGATTGTCGGGATGAAGGGCTTGGAGGGGCCAAGATGTCCGGTGATCCGGTGAGTGATGGGTGCATGAGTGCAAAGGTAAGTGTGTTTGGTGTGTGTAAAGTGTTTAAAGAAGTTTTACTTACATGTACTTACCTTTACAGCCTTCCTTCCTTCAGGTCTCGGGAGTCCCTCATCTCACCGGCACAGAAAGCAGAATGGCTGCGAGCTGTCAAAAATTGCAGCATTCAACTTTCTGTTCCGGGGAGATCTCTAATTCATCCTGAGAGGAAGGAATTAACTTTTAGTACAGATTGTCAGTGCTTGACAGCTTCAAACAGCTGTGAAACGCTGATATTTCATCTGTCAAAAGGTCTTGACAGATGAAACTTCAATCTGTGACATTACCTGTTGCCGGGTGGCCCTTAATTGGCCTGCTGAGCCCACTGGGCAGGCTCAACAAGGTCAATCAAGTCAAAATCACGTGGGTTGGCTAGAACTCGATGGAGGCGGGACTACAACCCCAAAAATTGTAGTCCCGCCTCCTACCCGACTTCTCAATGAAAGTCCAGCCCAATGAGTGTGGTGCAATGTGTTCGGGTGATATGCCTGCCATGATTGAATAGTTGACATTGTGTGCAAAGTGTGAGATGTGGGTGTGAGGCTTGTAACAGTAGTAAGTGTCTGAGGTTGAGGTGAAGCTATGATTGTGAGGTATTAGTCGTGATTGCTAGAGGTTGCTGGTAGGTGAGTGATGGGGGTGTGGTGCATTGAACAGTGTGTGAGGCTAGTGGTGCAGATGGTGGGATATGGCATTTAAAGATGCAATCACTGACCTTGACCATTCTTGTGAGCTCATTAAACTCCTTCTGGCACTGGATCCAGCTCCTGGGGGAAAGACTGGTGGCACTGACCGCTTCAGCGATCTCCTCTAACTGCCTTCGAACATTGTGTCGGGAAGGCCTCTTTGCCCCCTGCAGGTAGAGGACCTGTCTCCTCTTATAGATCCCCTGCACCAAGGCCTCCAGTGCTTTATCAGAGAACTGAGGTGCCCTTTCTCTGCCCTGTTGTGACATTGCTAACTTCCACCTCCAGTCAGAATGAGGCACTTCTTTCACAAAGCACCTCCCCTTTAAGTAATGCAGGCAGTCTTTCACTCTGCAGACAACATTTAAATACAGGGCAGACTTCCCACGACATTGGGCCTCCTGTTGAGTGCTGAGCCAACCAGCAGTGTGTTTAGCACTGGGCTCAGTGCTTCAATCATGTTAATGAGCATGCAGCATGAATTTCGTGTGCTGCCTGTATTACTTTCAACGGGCTCGGGCAGATCGTGCATCGAGTTCCCAGCGCCTGTTTTCGGGCCTTTTCCAAGTTAGCCACCTGAGTCTTCTCTTTTCCAGAGAAATGAGCCCCAACCTGCTCAGTCTTTCCTGATAGTTGCAACCTGCCAATTCTGGTAACAACCTTGTAAATCTTTCCTGCATTTCCTCCAATGCTTCAATATCCATCTTGTGGTGTAGAGATCAGAACTGCAGACAGTATGCCAAGTGTGGGCTAACCAAGGTTCTATATACATTTAACATCACCTCCTACCTTTTGTATTCTGTTCTTCTAGAAATGAACCCCAGTACTTTGCAATATTTATGAACTTATCAACGTGTGCTGCTACTTTTAGTGATTTATGTATCTGTTTTCCCAGATCTTTTTGCTCCTCTACCCCATTTGGCTTCTTAACTTCCAAGGAATAGATGGCCTCCTTATTCCTCCTACCAAAATGAACCACCTCACACTTTGCTATATTGAATTTCATTTGACATTTATCCGCCCACTCTTCAAGCCTATTTATGTCTTCCTGTATTTTGGTGCAGTCCTCAACATTATTAGTTATGCCCCTAAATTTGGTGTCATCTGCAAACTTTGAAACAATTCTTCCAATTTCTGAGTCCAAATCATTTACGTGTATGCTGAACAACAGTGGTCCTCGAAACAGATCCGTGCAGGACACCACTTCCCACTTTCTGCCAGTCTGATAATTTCCCTTAACTCCTACCTTCTATTTCCTGTTTTCTAGCCATGTTTCAATCCATTCTGCTACCTGGCTCCTGACTCCACAGGCACTGACCTTTGTCATGAGTTTTTTTGTGGAATCTTGTTAAAGACCTTCTGAAAGTCGATGTATACCACATCCACTGCATTGTGCTTATATACTCTCTTGATTATTTCTTCAAAGAATTCAATAAAGTTGGTTAAATATGACCTGCCTTATAGAAATGCGTGCTCAATGTTTTTTTTACTATATTCTCCTTCTCTAGATGTTTAGTAATCCGACCTTTTCTAGTATCTTTCCTACCAATTATGTCAAACTAACTGGTCTATATTTCCTTTGATTAATTCTATCTCCCTTTTTGACAATAGGAATCACAATTGCTATTCACCAGTCCTCTGGGGCTACTATTTTTCTATTGAATATTTATTTTTGGATACTGGTGCCTCTGCTATCGTCTCCCTAGTTCCTTTGAGTATCTGTAGGTGCAATCCATCTGGACTCAGGAGCTTGTCCTGCTTACATTCGGCTAGTTTGTCTTCCTTTCTATCTTAACTGTTGTAATATCTCTCTTGACTTCTTCTTCAGTGAAAACTGAGGCGAAGTAGCTATTCAATATCCCTGTTCTTTTAGTAACATTTCCTGTTAATATATCTTGTTCATCCCTTAGTGGCCATATCCCTATCTTAATTCTCCTTTTGTTATTTATGTGCCTATAGAGTGCTTTATTATTTCTTTTCATATTTATTGATATTTTCATTTCATATTTCTTTTTTGCCCTCCTAATTGTCTTTTAACCACTTTATTAAGCTCACTGTATTCCCTTTTGCCATCCACTCCTTTATTTTTTTATGTACTTGGTATATGCCTTTTTCTTTAGATTCAATTTTATCCACACCTCTTTATTTATCCATGGCATATTATTCTTCACTACACCTTTCTTATTTTTTAGTGGAATTTATTTCTCCCGAACTCTATTGACCACCTCTTTAAATATTGCTCACTGTTGTTCTACTTCTTTGTCAATATATTTTTATCTAGTTTACTTCCATAGTTCAATCTTCATTCCCTCATCGTTAACTTTTTTCCAATCCATTACATTGGTCTTTGTACTATCTATATCTCTTCAATCATTATCTTAATCTTATTATATTGTGATCACTACTCCCTAGATGTTCTCCCGCATTTACTTCTCTTATTTGATCCGGTTCATTTCCCATTACTCAGTCTAGTGACGCTTCCTCCCTTGATGGGCTTCTTACATATTAGGTCAGACGGGAGTCTTGTACACACTGTAAAAGCTCCATCCCTTCTTCTCTTTTAATCACTCTCCCTGCCAGTTTAATTGCCAGTAGTTGAAATCCCAAATAATTATGATTTTGTGGTTTTTACTCATTTCATATATTTACCTATATATTTCTCCCATTTCCTTTCCACTATTTGGTGGTGTGTAGTATGTCCCTGTGATTGATCCCTTCCTATCCTTTACCTCAATCCATATGGATACTGTTTCTCTTTGTTAGTTATGTCCTTTCTTTCTACCGCCAATATGTTGTTTTTGATTAACACAGCTACCACTTCTTCCGTCCCTAGCTGTTCTAGTATTTTAAATTATTTCCTGCCATGCATTCATGGATTTCTCTATGCAACCAGGGATAAAATGACCTCACCGGGTACAGGTAGTGTACCTTTTCTCCAAGTCAGAAATCCTCATCGAAATAACAGAGACCAAGGCTACTGAGGGTGTTAGTAGCCCCAGGGCCACGAGGGTCAAGCTTTATTTTGAATTATTTTGCAGATTTTTAATAAAGATCTGTTAGCAGCTTCATTGATGCGAGTGCTGAAAGGTCAAGCCCTGTGCTTGTCTAATGCACTGGGGAAGAACTTTGGCTAACCTATGAAAATGGGAGTGGGGATCATGGTAGGCAATTAACCCATGCCCACTCCTTGCATTGCAGGCAACATGGTAAATTGGTTGCTGCACCAGCAGGCGGCCTGATATCGCGAGTGGCTAGCACTACTTAAAGGCAGCCTGCACCTCTTAAAGTGCATTGTGGCTGGAAGAAGTGGTGGGAGTCATTTGTAAACTGAATCTATGTTCTGATACTTTGATTATTGGTCAAACATGGGCGAGAACGTGCACCAAGTTTGTCAGACACAGCACTGGAGGTCTTAGTGGAAGAGGTGGAAAGAAGAAAGGATGTCCTGTATCTGCAGGGAAACAGGAGGCCCTCCAGATAGATACTTGGAGGCAGTAGGAAGAAGTAAAAGCAGCGGCCGATGCCGGGAGCGTTGCTTCAAGAACATGGATGCAGTGAAGGAAGAAGTTTAATGATCTCACGCGAGTTGTCAAGCTGAGTGAGTTCATCCTCAAATTGCACATCCTACCAACTGTATCACGAGCCTCATCCATTGCTCAATTCATCACATCCCCATCATCCACCTGATGTAAAAAGACTACTGAGCACTTGGTTTGAGTATAAAACAAGGCTTTAATCAACTGTTTCACAACCATGAGATTCTAGTTACATCACTATTTCTTGGTTAGAAAAACGCCCTGAACAAGCTGGGCCCACGCCCGAGTATTTATACTCCTTGGACGACGCCACCAGCTGGCCGCCCAGTGTTATTTCATGAATCATTTTTTCATGAATGATAAGATTCATGACACCACCCACCAACAACCTCTATCAATCAGTACTCAATGCTAGAATTCATATCCTTTACCTTACCCTCATACACGTAGCACTGTTGCAAGCCTCGCAAACACAGCTCGCACACACTGGCAGCTATTCAACCATGACAGCCACATCACCTAAACACATTGCACGATACTCACTGACACACTTTCATTTTTCTTGCAGGAGAAGGTGGTGCATAACAGCAGGCAGCAGCAAAGAACTGAAGAAGGACAAGCGCACCTGCATGTTTTAACCCCCATGGAGGAGACAGTGCTGGCCATCATGGGCAGGGGCATCACTGAGGCCATGGCCACTGGCGGCGCTGAAGGGATCGATGATGAGGGTATCTGCATATTTAATTCTCCTTCTCTCATCCCACTTCTCCCTCATCCCTCAAACCCTTCTGACTTAAAAGCTGCAGATGGTGTCAGCACACAATTCTTAATTTCACCTCTCCCCTCACAACAACCCAACCCTTGTCCCTTTTTCATTTCAGATACCCAAGAACTGGAGCCTTTCCACTCAGTGGAGGAAGAGGAAAAAGATAGTGATGATAAAGAGACACTGACACTCGCTCTTACACTCGCAGCCACCAGCTCAGATACAGACACTGCGTGTATTTTAGATGCTAGGATAGAGGAGGGATCTGCACGTGGTGAGACACCGGGCACAAGTGCACAGCAGTCAGGGTGGGGGGGAAGGATAGTGCAGATGCTCGCTCACTGGAGAGTGATATCGCACACTAGTGCTGCTGCAGAGGACTTAGATGAGAACTTCGATGGGCCGGGCTACAGAAGAAGGCTTGGTGCACTGGAAAGTCTGCCAGAAAGCCTGTGCCCAATGTCAAGGAGCATGGAGGAATCCAGCACCAACTTGGCACAGGCCTTTGCACAGAGCTTGGAGCCCATATTTCCAACTAGGAACGGGTGGTCACCTCCATCAGCACACCTGTGGGACCCACCATAATGTAGCGCCTGATGATCGATGTCACAACTTCCATTGCAGCACAAACAGCTTCCATCAAAGGTCTGAGTGCTGCAATGGAAGCTCAGACTGCTACCTTGCAAGCTCAGGCTGCTACCACTGTTCAAAGGGGCCTCCAGGGCATCACAGCAGTCCATCAATCTGTTCTCCAACAGATCAATAGGATTGCTGAGGCGCCGGCCTGGGGGGAGTGGCAGTGCCTCCATGGAGCACGAACCTGCTTTTCTCTCTTAGGATGACAGCATTCCTGCTCCCACCCCTGCCCCTCTGCCAGTGCCCATATTGTTGCCTGTCAGTCAGCCAGCCCAGACTGCTACAGCCCAGGCTGCTACAGCCCAGGCTGAATTGGTGCAGTCTGAAGCCAGGCCTTCTCGGCCCAGAGCTGCTCGAGGTCGTCCTCCAAGGTCATCTGCAGCCTCCTCAATTGGAGGTCAGCAACCTTTCCTCCACCCATGCTACAGCCACTGGGGTAGCACCTCATAGGAGCACTAGGAGAAGCAAAGGCACATAGAAGACAGGCACTGAGGGAATGCACAGGCTGATTAGTTCATTTTTGTAAGCATTATGTTATGATTGAATTTATAAATCTGGATTGGAATGTGCATTTTTTGATGGTTTTATTTTTGTGTTGTCAGAATGAGGATGATGTGATGGTCAATGATAGATGAAAGGTAAGGACTGTGAGACTGTTGGTGAATGAGGAAGTGCATTTGAGGTTTCTGATATTGCCCATTAATTATTTCATCACATAGAGCCAAGGCAGAAAGGGGCTGTTTACATTGTAGCCTCCCTTCTTCTACCTGTTCCTCCACTTCCTGTTGCACTTCCTCCTCCTCCTCCTCCTCCTCATGCTCCTAATCCTCAGCTTCTCACCTGATAGGTTGTGGCAAGGGTTGTTCCCTCATAATGTCCAGGATGTGCAGCATCTTGACACCCGCTCAGCTGAGTACTGCAGGTCTCCTCCAGAGCAGTCCAGGCAGCAGAAGCGTTGTTTGAGGATGCCGATGGTGTGCTCTAGAATGTTCCTTGTGGCAGCACGGCTCTCATTGTAGGCTTGCTGTGCACGTGTGCGTGGGTTCCAGACCAGAGTCATGAGTCACGCCATCAGTGGATAGCCCTTGTTACCCATTAGCCAGCCTTTGACTTGCCATGTTGGGTCAAATATACGTGGTACAGGGGTCTGCCACAGGATGAGGGATTTGTGATTACTGCCAGGATAACAAGCATTCACCTGCATGATGCACTGCCTGTGGTCGCACACCAGCTGTACATTGAGGGAGTGGAATCCCTTTCAGTTCATTAAAGTTCACATGAGGTGTCCGCAAGGCAATGTGTGTGCTGTCAATGGCACCCTGCGCCATGAGGAAGTCTGCAATCCATGCAAGCCCTTGTGCTCACTCCGTCTGCTTGTCCCTGGCAAGAGAGATGAAGCTGTCCCTCTGTGCATAGAGAGACTCAGTGACCTCCCTTATACAGCAGTGCACTGCAAACTATGAGATGTTGCTTATATCTGCAGCAGCAGCCTGAAAGGAGCCAAACGCATAAAAGTTAAGAGCCACAGTCACCTTGACAGCCACAGGCAATGCCGCCTTTGTCCTCCTTTGAGGTTGCAGTTTTAGCTGCAGCAGTTCGCAGATTTCAGTCACGACCTCTTTGGTGAAGCAAAGATGTCTCAGACATTGGTATTTGCTGACGTTGAGGTAAGAGAATTGCTCCCTAACGACTCTCAGCAGATATGGACTCCTGCTGAGAGCCCTTCTCCCCCTCCTCCTCCTCCCTCGTCTAGCAGCTTGTACTGCTCTGCGTGGCCTCCCTTCATTCTCCCAGCCGTGCTCAATTCCAAGAAGAAGGCCTACCAGGCCACCCATGTCTGGAAGCATAAGCTTTTAAATGAACAAAAAAGTACTTTAGCACCAGCCAGACCACTCCGTGTACACTATTGAAACTTTAGGCAAGTATAGGAAACCTTCAAAAACACATACAATTGCACCAGCAGACAGAAGAAATAATCCAGCAACTAACCTATAAGTACTTCATGATCCCGTTAAGTAGCACTGGTGGCGGGTGGTGGGGGGGACCCTTCATGCCATATAATGTCATGTTCAGCTATGCAAGGTTAAGAGAGGGTGTAGGCTGGAGCATGGCATTCAAAAATGGCAGTGCTAATGTCAAATCAGCGTTGCATACTGATTAATGTCATAATCTGCATGCTCTACATGCGGCTGGTGGTCATAAGATGTGCACAAGCAAGCCCCTTTACCAAGATGGCGTCCAGTGCACTTCCCATCAGATGTGTGCATGTGCATCTCAGATGCCATTTTCGTGCGCTAGGAGGCCACATAGCGCCTAAAAAACTAGCGCCTCCAATTTCTCCCCCATTGTCTATAAATACCCTGGTGACACATCTGCCCTCCCCACATCAGTGCACTTCATCCTCACGTATACAAGGGAGTATTCAGGACAGTTTCTGCACAATAAAGAGCATTAACATTATGAACTGTGCCCCTATCACTATTTAACAGTGGTGGTAATGCAATAAAATATCCAAGGTCTTTATTGTGTTATTGTAGCATTAGTCAGGAGCAATTGTTCATGATTTGCTACTAAATGGGGAATTCAGTTAAAGCATGTGTTCAACTGCAATAGGAGTCATTCAAAAAGCAAATTGGTTCACCTTGACTGACTTCTTCAGGAATATTATATCCTACTGGAGTGAAATTCTGTAATAACTTCACCTTAATTGCCACTTTTTTGGTTTATGAACTGAAAATGGTAAATGCAGAAATGCATTATGGTCATATCTGTGCAGGCAAATAGAAGCATATATAGAGCAGTAGAGTATATCTCCCAGAGGAGAGAGCGATAATGAAGCTAGCATTAAATTAGTAATGTCCATTAGGATCTGTCTGCATGCACAGATATGTAAGTCATGTTATGATGGTATGTTGCGTATATTGAATAAAAGCAATATGTTTGGTAACATGATTTTATTTCCCATTCTGAAAGACCACAAGGTTCTACAAACAGAAAGAGAAAAAATTAAGTAATTGCAAAAAATATTCATATAGAAATATTAAAAGAATAATTGTAGCATTATTCCAGGACTCCGCGATGTTGTACCTGTATGATAAAGACCAAAAGGATGGTAGGTCCTGCAGGAAACACAGATTCTGTGTGTAAAAGTAAAGTTTCTGTACTCTAGAACAAACAATATAGGAGCTAAACTAGGCCGTGTAGCACCCATTTTTTAGGAGCTACATGACCACATAAGACTTGAAAATGGGGTCCGAGATACACACGCACACTTCCGATGGGATGTGTGTAGGAAGCCATCTTGGTAAAGGAGTTTGTGTGCGCGCATCAAACAACCACCGGCAGCAAGCAGGGCAGCGAGATGATGACGTAGATCAGTGTGCAAAGCTGATTTGAAGCCACTGCTTCCATTTTACAATTCCAAGCTCCAGGCAATGCCCTGTCTTAACCTCACACAGCTTCTTCTTCTTTACGTGTCTTCTCGCTGATCCCTTTGGGGAACAATGTGAAGTAGTGGACGGATTTGCTGGCTGATTAACAGTCTGACTGGCCATGTTACCGCTCCTTCCATGGCCGTAACCATCTTTATACAGCCGATAGGGTGGTCCTATACAGCGGGAGGGTTTTATGGACTCCCACAACCCATACGATGAGGGAGGCCAGCCATACCCACCAGATGCGAGTATCCCACTGGATATCAACCCAGAATTCAAAGCCAGAGCTCCAACTCCACTCGCCGGGACTGTCTGGGGCGGGGTTTGAACCCTACACCTTTTCCAAAGGCTTACTCCTCTCACACAGCTGAACACAACATTAAATGGAATGAAGAACACCCCACCAGTACAATTTAAATGGATCATGAAGTACTTACAGGTTAGTTGCTGGAATATTTCTTCTGGCTGCTGATGCAATTGTATGCATTTTTGTAGGGTGGCTAAAGTTTGAATACTCTTCAGCGAGTGGTCTGGCTGGTCTTGCAGTACAGTTTTTGTCATATAAAAGATTGTGCTGAAGCAAGTTGCTTCCAGACATGGGTGACCCAATAGGGCTTCCTCTGGCAAGTGAGCATAACTGGGAAAATGAAGAGAGCCACACAGAGCAGGACAAGCTGCTAGAAGAGGGAGGGAGGAGGAGAGGGGGAGAAGGGCTCTCAGCAGGAGGTCATATCTGCTGAGGGTCTTCAGGGATTAATTCTCTTACCTCAGCTTCAGCGAGGACCAATGCATGAGATACCTTCACTTCACTAGAGAGGTTGTGACTGAAACCTGCCAACTGTTGCAGCCACAACTGCCGCCTCTAAGCAGGGCAAGGACAGCATTGACTGTGGCTGTCAAGATGACCGTGGCTCTTAACTTTTATGCGTCTGGCTCCTTCCAGGCTGCTGCTGGAGATATAAGCAACATCTCGTAGTTTGAAGTGCACTGCTGAATAAGAGAGGTCATAGAGGATCTCTATACCGAGAGAAACACATTCATCTCATTCCCTCTTGCCAGAAGGTGGAGCAAGCACGAGGCTTTGCGCGGATTGCAGGCTTCCCCATGATGCAGGGTGCCATTGACTGCACACACATTGCCTTGCATGCTCCTCATCTGAACTCAGCCATTTTCATCAATGGAAAGGAATTCAACTCCCTCAATGTGCAGCTGGTGGGCGACCCCAGGAAGCGCATCATGCAGGTGAATGCCCGTTATCCTGGCAGCAATCACGATTCTTTCATTTTGTGGCAGTCCTCTGTGCCACCTGTATTTGACCCACCATGGCAAGTCAAAGGTTGACTACTGGGCGATAAGGGTTATCCCCTCATGTCACGGCTCATGAGTTCGTTCAGGAACCCACGCACATGTGCACAGCATGCCTATAATGAGAGCCATGCTGCCACAAGGAACATTATAGAGCATACCATCGATGTCCTCAAGCAATGCTTCAGCTGCCTGGACCGCTCTGGAGGAGCCATGCAGTACTCAGCTTAGTGGGTGTCGGAATTGTGGTAGTATGCTGCATGCTGCACATCCTGCCCATTATGAGGGAACAGCCCTTGCCATCACATATGAGGCGAGAAGCTGAGGAGCAGCAACACGAGGAAGAGGAGGAGGAGGAGGAAGTGCAAAAGGAAGTGGATGAAGAGGAAGGGAAAGGTAGGCTACAATGTAGACTGCCCCTTTCTGCCAAGGCTCTATGTGATCAGATTATTCATGAACAATACCAGTAACCTCAATTACACCTCTGAATTCACCAACAGTCCCACAGTCCTTACCTTTCCTCGATCACTGAGCATCACATCATCCTCTTTCCAACAACACAAAAATAAAACCACCAGAAAATGCAAATTCAAATCCAATTTTATAAATTCACTCCTTAAATATGCATACAAAATTAAACTAAACACCCTGTGCATTTCCTTAATTCCTGTCTTCCGTGTGCCTTTGCCTATCCTAATGCTCCTAAGAGGTGCTTCCCCAGTGTTAGATCCGTGGTTCAGTGGATAAATAATTACACGGATGCTGTATATAAACAAACAACAGGTCTTTCCTGGAGGAGGGTCATCTCTAGACTGGGGTACAGAGGCATGCGCACAGCTTATATACCGGTGTGGTCACTGCCGGTACTACAGTATACAGGAGCTGTAAAAAGTAGTTCTGACTTAAAGCACAATTCCTCCCTTTTTAGATTAATAATACCCCCTTAATATTCAAATAACAATTACATTTTTACATGTACATTCATTAACAAAAATCAATTTATAGATTCAGTCTTTGGGGCGGCTTCCTGACCCTTTCGGGATAGCGCCTTTCCGGAGGTTCTTGTTCTTGGTGCACAGGCGATTCTGACCCCTTTTCATCGGGTAGTTCATCGGGTTCCACTGCTACTGGGTCTGAAGTAGATGCTACCGGTATGTCGGGTTCATCCCCAGGTACTTGAGACATGGGGTTGACGCCTTCCTGTGACGCTAAGATCTGATCGACGTGGCGTCTCACAATGTTCTCCCCGACATCCACTGTGTACATTAATGGCCCCTGCCTTGTATATATCGTTCCAGGTTGCCACTTCTCTGTTCGATAGTCACGGGCCAAGACTGGTTGCCCTACATTGAAGCTCCTTGTCGGCTTCTCGTTGATGTGCTGGAATTGTTTGTCCTCAACATTTCTTCGCACATTTGGTCTGAGCAAGTCCAGACGAGATCTCAACCTTCGGTTAAAGAACATCATGGCCGGGGTCTGGTTGGTAACTGCATGTGTCGCATTTCGGTAGGCTAATAAGAAATTGTCCATCTTATGCTGTAGTGGAATTTCCTCATCGCACATGGCCTTTATCGCCTTCTTAAAGGTTTGTACGAACCTCTCAGCCAATCCATTGGTGGCTGGATGATACGGGGCGGATGTGTAATGCCTTACCCCATTCCCTTTCATGAATTTTTGGAACTCATCGGACACAAACTGTGGTCCATTATCAGAGCAGATCTGCTCTGGCAACCCATTTCTGGCAAATATGGTCCGTAGGACTGCAATCGTTTTCCCTGTAGTGGTTGAAGACATCTTTGTCACCTCAGGCCACTTTGAATGAGCATCCACTGCTATTAAGAACATTGAGTCCATGAATGGACCAGTGAAATCAATGTGCACCCGTTGCCATGGAGAGGAGGGCCACTCCCATGGGTGTAGAGGGGCATGTGGTGGTGCATTTTGGAACTTCTGGCATCCTAAGCAGCTCTCAGTTAGGTCTTCGATTTGTTGATCGATTCCCGGCCACCACACAAAAGCCCTAGCAAGGCTTTTCATTTTCACTCCCCCCAGATGACCTTCCTGTAGCTCCTTTCGCACTCTCTCCCTTAACGTGGGTGGAATCACCACTCTGGATCCACACATCACTGTCCCCTGGCATACTGACAGGGTTCTCTTCTGGATGAGAATGCTGACAACAGTGAGTCGCCATGTGTTGGCCATCCCCTCACCGTCAATTCATATACCCGTGACAGCGTCGGATCATTGCGGGTCTCCTTCTCTATATCCGCGTTTGTTACTGGCAATCGTTCAATTATCGACGAATAAAATATCTCGATAGGGTCCACTGCTGGTGCTTCCTCCACCGTAGGCAGTGGCAGGTGCGATAGCCCATCAGCGTTCCCATGCTGTTTCGTGCCTTTATATTCTATTTCATATTGATTCGCCCCTAGAAACAGGGACCATCTTTGTAACCGCTGTGCAGTCATTACTGGCACGCCCTTCTTAGGATTAAAGATGGAGACAAGTGGTTGGTGGTCAGTCAGCAAGGTGAACTTCTGCCCATGCAGATAATGGTTGAATTTTTTTCCTCCCCATACTAGGCTGAGGGCCTCCCTGTCAATCTGGGTGTATTTGCGCTCGGCTGAGGTTAGTGACTGAGACGCAAAGGCTACTAGCCTCTCCAACCCGTCTGGGAATTTGTGCGACAACACCGCTCCAATGCCGTAGGGTGATGCATAACATGCCAAACGAATTGGTAGTGCTGGGTTGAAATGGGCCAACATCTCTTTTGATGTGATCAATTCTTTACACTTCTGGAAAGCTCGTCTACGTTCGTCATCCCACTTCCATGGTACCCCTGTTTGCAGTAGGGTGTTCAGCGGGTGTAATACCGTAGACAAATTTGGTAAGAACTTGTGGTAATAGTTTACCAGCCCAAGGAACGACCTCAGTTGTGACACATTTTCCGGTGCTGGAGCCTTGACTACTGCCTCAATCTTGTCAGGGGACTTATGTAACCCCTCTTCATCGATGACGTGGCCGTAATACGAGATCTGTTTCTGGAAAAACTCGCACTTGTGGCGATTAGCTCGTAGCCCGTATTCCTTTAATCTGGCGAGCACCTTCTCCAAGTTAGCGAGGTGATCACCGTCATTTTCGCCCGTGACCAAGATGTCGTCCAAATAACACTGGGTCCCTGGAATCCCTTGCAGGACCTGATCCATCGCCCTTTGCCAGATAGCCGGAGCCGAGGCTACTCCAAACACCAGCCGGTTGTATTGATAGAGACCTTTATGGGTGTTGATCGTAAGGTAATGTTTCGAAGCTTCTTCTACCTCCATTTGCAAGTACGCCTGGGCTAGTTCAATTTTGGTGAAGCGTTTACCACCAGATAGCGAGGCGAAAATATCCTCAATTCGTGGAAGCGGATATTGCACCGTGTGAAGGGTTGGGTTCACTGTCACCTTAAAATCCCCACAGATGCGGACCTTCTTTGGTTCCCCAGGCGTATTACTCAACGACCTCTTCATTACAGGAACGATGGGTGTAGCCCACTCGCTCCAGTCCACTTTGGACAGTACTCCTGAACGTTCCAACCCTTCCAGCTCTGCTTCAACTGCTGGTCTGATCGCATAAGGCACTGGTCTGGCCTTCAGAAACTTTGGGCTTGCATTATCCTCTATTTTAATTGTTGCTGTTATTCCTTTTAGTGTTCCTAGTCCCTCCTGGAACACTTCTTTTGCGTCAGTTAGCATTTTTGACAGTCGTCCAGGTGTGACATCGTCATCCTTTTTGGCCTCCACCTTCAGTGCCTGTATGGAATGCCAATCTAAATGTATCTTCCGGATCCATTCACGTCCTAGCAGTGGTGGTCCTCCATTTGGCAATACATATATATCCATTTTAGGTATTTCCTGACCTTTATATGTCACTTTCACCCTTATTTTTCCTTTGGGGTAGACTTTTTGCCCCGTATACGTCTTCAAGACAATCTCTGTAGCTTTCAAGGGTATGTGTGAAAATAGCCGCTTGTAGTCTCTTTGATTTATGACTGTTAGAGCTGACCCTGTGTCCAATTCCATTTCCACTTGGACTCCGTCTATCTTGAGTGTAACCCAGATAGTCTGGTGATCTTCCATTTCGGTTACATTATGTAGTTTCAGACAACCCAGCTCCTTGCTTCCGGAGTCTGTGTCACTTTTCTGTTCATCTGAACCACTGTCCATCACCTGGTGTACCTTTTTGTACTTCTCCTGTGGAGATTTCTTACTGTTGGTTTTCTTCCCAGACCTGCAGACTCTTGCTATGTGTCCTGCTTTCCCACACTGTCTGCACACTTGGTCCTTGAACCAACAATCTTTCTGGTCATGTGTTGTTCTGCCGCAGCGATAGCACTTCCCTGTTCCATAGGTCATTTCGTTGGTGCCATATTCTTGCGGTCTCCATTGTATCTCTGCAGCGCCCCTTGCGGCTGCTTCGTGTGATACTGCCATATTGAAAGCTTTGTCCAGCGTAAGGTCCTTTTCTGATAGAAGCCGTTTCTGGGTTCCTTCACTTCGTAGCCCACACACAAACTTGTCCCTTAACGTGTCTGCTAGTCCCGCTCCAAACTGGCAGTATTTCGATAGCTTGCGCAGTTCCGTTAGGTACTCAGCATTGCTTTCGTCTTTGTGTTGGTTCCTTTTATGGAACTTAAATCGTTCTGCTATCAGCAGCGGTGTGGGGTTTAAGTGGTCCTGTAGGATTTCTACTATGCTTTCAAAATTCTTGTTTACCGGCTTCTCTGGGGTTATTAGATTTCGCAGTAACCCATAAGTTTTTGCACCCATGGAATTTAACAGAACCAGTGCTTTATTAGCATCTGGCACTTCATTCGCCCTGCAGTACACCTCAATACATTCCACATATGTCACCCAATCTTCGACTTCATTGTCGAATGTAGAGATACTGCCACTCTTCGGCATCCTTGGTTGTGCGTTAACTATCCCCAATGGCGCCTCCCGCGCTTCCCCTTCTTCTCCGCTGGCACAAAATGGTGTCTCCCGCGCTTTCCTTCCTTCCCACGCTCGCCCGTCTTCTCCGCTACGGCTTCGCAAAATGGCGTCTCCCGCACTCTTCCTTCTTCTCCGTGGCTCAATGGCGCCTCCCGCGCTCTCCCTGCTTCTCCGCGGCTCAATGGTGCCTCCCGCGCTCTCCCTGCTTCTCCACGGCTCAATGGTGTCTCCCCTTGCTTCGCCCCGTGGACCCTGATCAGCCCGTGATCCCTGGCTGTGCTCTGCGCGTTCTTTTGATATTTGTCGACGCCGCTCAGTCTAGAACCCGGCTGTTTCTTACCCTCTCTCTCTCTGGTTTGTAGTATTTTTCCTCGACGCCCCTCGGTGATCAACCCCTGGCTGCGCCCTGCTCTCTTCACTCTCTTTCTTACCCCATCGACGCTGCCCGGCTCTCTCTCTCTGCCGTCGGTCGGCTCCAGCCGCCGCTGCTCGGGAAGGGTCTGCTCTGGACCTATCGTCGGTCTCTTACTGCTCGTTGTGGCTGGGGAACCAAGCGCGGCTCTCCACAGCCTCCCCAGCGAAGTTGAATCTCTGCCTGACTGCTGGGCGGTTGCTCGCGGTCGACGCCCGTGTTCCTGGACTCGACTATTTTTTTTTTTTATGTTACAGGTAGATTCGCATCAACACTCGTCGCCACTGTTAGATCCGTGGTTCAGTGGATAAACCGGTGTGGTCACTGCCGGTACTACAGTATACAGGAGCTGTAAAAAGTAGTTCTGACTTAAAGCACATACACTACATCCAGTGGTTGCAGCATGGGTGGTGGAAGGCTGCTGACCTTCAATTGAGGAGAGTGCAGATGGCCTCAGAGGGTGAGCTCGAGCAACTCTGGGTCAAGAGGGCTCGGCTTCAGACTGCACCATCTCGACCTGGGCTGCAGCAGTCTGGGCTGGCTGGGTAACAGGTAACAGCAAGGGCACTGGCAGAGAGGTAGGGGTGTGAGTACGAATGTTGTCATCTTGAGAGAGGACAGCAAGTTCGTGTTCCATGGAGCCACTGCCACTCTCCCAGGGCGCTCCACCACAATCCTGCTGGTCTGCTGGCGAACAGATTGATGGGCTGCTTTGATGCCCTGGAATCCCCTTTGAACAGTGGTATCTAGAGCCACGATTTCAGCAGTCTGAACTTGCAAGGCAGCAATCTGAGTTTTCAAGGCAGCAGCCTGAGTTTTCAAGGCAGCAGTCTGAGTTTTCAAGGCAGCAGTCTGAGTTTTCAAGGGAGCAGTCTGAGTTTTCAAGGCAGCAGTCTGAGTTTTCAAGGCAGCAGCCTGAGTTTTCAAGGCAGCAGTCTGAGTTTTCAAGGCAGTAGTCTGAGTTTTCAAGACAGCAGTCTGAGCTTCCACTGCAACACTCAGACCTTTGATGGAGGCAGTTTGTGCTGCAATGGAAGCTACGACATCAGCAATCAGATGCTGCATCATGCTGGGTTCCACAGGTGTGCTGATGGAGGTGACCACCCGTTCCATGTTGGAAAGGATGGGCTCCAAGCTCTGCACCAAGCCCTGTGCCAAGTTGGCGCTGGACTCCTCCATGCTCCTTGGAATTGTGCGCAGGCTTTCCAGTGCACCAAGCAATAGGTTATATACACCCATCAGCCTTCTTCTGTAGCCTGGCCCATCAAAGTCCTCATCTGCCTCTGCTGCAGCAGAACTGATGTACGACCTCGCCCTCCAGCAAGCCGACAGCTACGCTATCCTTGCCCCCCGTCCTAGCTCCTGTGCTTGTGCCCAGTGCCCCACCACATTCAGACCCCTCCTCTCTCCTAGCCTCTAAAATACGCGCAATGTCAGTGCCTGAGCTGGTGGCTGCGAGTGTAAGATCGAATGTCGGTATCTCTTCATTTTCACTGTCTACTTCCTCTTCCTTTTCTGACTGGGAATGTTCCAGTTCTTGGGTATCTGAAATGAAAAAGGGCCAAGGATTGGGTTGTGGTGAGGGGAGAGGAGAAAGTCTGTGCTGACACCATCTGCAGCTTGTGAGTCAGAAGAGATTGTGGGATGTAGGAGAAGTGGAAAGAGGGAAGGAGAATTAGATATGCAGATACCCTCATCATTGATCCCTTCAGCGCCACCAGTGGCCACGGCCTCAGCGATGCCCCTGCCCATGATGGCCAGCACTGTCTCCTTCATGAGGGTTAAAACATGCAGGCGCGCTTGTCCTCCTCCAGTTCTTTGCTGCTGCCTGCTGTTATGCACCACCTTCTCCTGCAAGAAAGAGGAAAGTGTGTCAGTGAGTGTCGTGCAATATGTTTGGGTGATGTGGCTGTCATGGTTGAATAGCTGCCAGTGTGTGCGAGCTATGAGTTGTGGGTGAAAGGCTTGCCACAGTGCTAAGCGTGTGAGGGTGAGATAAACCATATGAATTGAAGGGTTGAGTACTGATTGATAGAGATTGTTGGTAGATGGGTGATGGGGGTGCAGTGAATTGAGCAGTGGATGAGGCGAGTGGTGCAGTTGGTAGGATGCCATTTGAAGATGAACTCACTCACCTCGACAACTTGTATCAGATCTTTAAACTTCTTCCTGCACTACATCAGTGTTCTTGGAGCTACACGCCTGGCATTGACCACTGCCACTACTTCTTCCCACTGCCACCTGAGCATATATCTGGAAGGCCTCCTGCCCTACCCCTTCCCCGCCCCCCCCCCCCTGCCCTCCTGTGGATACAGGATATCTCTCCACGTCTAGCACCAAGACCTCCAGTGCATTATCGGAAAACCTTGATGCACGCTTTCTCACATGTTGATCTATTCTTCAATCTTTCACAGCACAGATTCACTTCACAAAGGACTCCCACCACTTCTTCCAGTCACAATGCATCTCCCCTTTAAGAGGTGCCGGCTACATTTAAGTAGTGCTGGCCACTCGCGATGTCGGGCCCCCTACTGATGTTGCAGCCAATGAACACCGTGGGTAGCGCTGGCTGCACGCACCAATCATGTAAAGCAGCAGGCAGGACCAATTTAATGTGCTGTCTGAAACGCAATGAAGGAGCACGGATTCATCACGTGCTACGATCCCCACGCCCATTTTCGGGGGTTAGCCAATTTAACCCCCTATAGTTTTGTACAATTATAAAACATTTACATGGGGATTTGTTGTAGTAGAAGGATATCCTGCTGTGTCAGTACGGATTAATGACTTTGCACAGATCAACTACAATCTATGGTGTAAAGGAAATAAAGATGATCAATTTTAAACCCTATTGGCACAGACATAGAGGGCTGGATTTTGCCATTGGTGGCGGGTTGGGAGCGGGTCAGGTGGTCGGCGGTTCCCGCTCCCATCTCCGATGTCAGGCGGGATAATTTAGCGATTTTGCCCTAATTGGGCAATTGATTTCCAGCGTGTGGGAACCCCTGGCCCAATGAGCCTTTTGGCCCTGAAACTCACCTCTGATGACGTCACTTATGTGGCTGCATTTAAGGGCTGCAAGCAGCCCTGGTTCATTTTCTGCTTTAGAACTTCTACCTGCGATTCTTCTAAGGGATTTGTGCTCCTTATATATCTACTTCAAGGTCCAAGGCCGCACCCCGCTTTGATGAGGACTCCCTCCATGCTCTGGTGGAGGGAGCCAGAGCTCAGAAGGAGTTGCTGTTTCCTTCCTCTGGGAGGACAAAACCTCCCCAGCAGACCAAAGCTGTGTGGCTGCAAGTGGCACAGGAGGTCAGTTCAAGATCAATGTGCAGCAGAACCTGGCTGCAGTGCAGAAAGAGGTTTAATGTCCTTCTTCGCACAGGAAAAGTGAGTATTCCATCCCCATAACCTTCAATCTGCTCCCCATCGCCTCTCATCACCAGCACTCTGCATTGTCAACCTCCTCCTCCACATCCCACTTGACCCTTACATCCCTGCACCCTTAACCATTCCCTCTCTCTCTATGTACACATTCACTTAACTATTCGACTATGCTGCCCTCACACTCCCTATCACTGTGATGCTATGACAACAACTTACAACACACAGGGAGGGCCCTTGGTCTTGGGACCTCACTCCATCTTTGTGTCCTTCTAAGCATCTATGCTATGGATTTGCTACACTCACTCCATCGTTCTCACTCAAACTCCACTTGTGTCCCTCATTGCAGGAAAAGAGAGCCTACAATAAGAGGGAAAGGGTGAAGACAGGAGGAGGGCCACCCTCAATAGCCCAGCTCACCAGCGCAGAGGAGGCGGCCCTCAAGATCGTGGGAGCCGAGGAGCATGTGCAAGTGGGGGACGGACAGACAGGCGCATCAGAGCAAGCTGGTGACAGAATAGTTTTGCATCTCTCTCATTTACGTTGCATGACTGACTGATATTGATTCTGATATGCAAACAGATTGACTTATGATCATCAGCACAATTCAATGTGCATGCAACGTTTATCTCACATGTCTAACTCTTTCCTTTACTCCCCCACAGGACCATCAACAGCCCCCATCCCCACTGTCCAGGAGGAACAGACTGAGCCCTCAGACTCCTCAGAGGAAGCTGCAACCTCTGAGGGCGCAGCATCAGCAGAATTAAGGGCACCCAGCACCAGTGCAGACAATCACACCTCGGTGGGACGTTCGGGATATAGATTAGTGTTGTCACCTCGTGTATCACAGCTCACAAGTGAGCATCAGCAGATGGTGGAAACAGGGACAGCAGTGAAGAGTCCTCATCGGAGGCCACAGGACACTCCCAGCTCAGCTAAGCTGCATGTCGACCCTGTGCCTCCGGATCCATCCAGAAGGAGAGCAGTGATGGAACTCCAGGGACAGGTGCAGGAGTCTCTGGCAGGTTTTGTCTCCAGGGTCACTGCGAGTGTGGAGAGGATGGAAGAGTCCATCGCTAACATGAGCAGAGCCTTTGTGGAGGCATTGGCGCATGAATGCATCACCACGGAAAGGATGGCAACCTCCATGGAAAGGATGGCTACGGTAGAGGAGAGGATGGCTATGGTAGAGAAGAGAATGGCCACGGCCATGGAGGAGCTAAGTCACCAGAGTGTTGATGAATAGACTGACATCCCTGGAGGAGCGATGGGCAGCTATTGAGCAGAGAAACCAGAGCTTCATGGAAGTCCTCTAGAGTAGGAGTGCCAGTGCAGAAACGTGTCCTCATGGTCCCCCTAAAGTGCAGCAAGGTGCTGTCAAGCCACTTGCTAGCTCTGAAGTGGGGCTGACCCATGAGAGGGATGTTGGTGGCAGACAACAAGGAAGTGGGGGCTCCTCTCCAAGCGCTCACACTCCCATGCCACTGCAGAGCCCTCAGTCAGAGCCCCACCAGAGTCCTCACCCAACTGAGATGGGCGTCTCATCCCCTGCACAGCCACAGGAGCAGCAGACTGTTGGTGAGCCCTCACAGGCTCACAACCCCAGAGGACGCCCGCCAAACGTGTTGAGCAAGGGGCCTCCACATCTGCTGAATCCACAGGGGAAGCACCACGTAGGAGCATGCATAAGAGGAAGATAAAGCACAAGTAGTCACAAGGGTAGTCACTTGGGTGTTCTGTTGTGTTTAATTGTGAAATGCCATCCTTTACTGAATGTTATAAAATGAAGTGATGGCAAACTGTTGAAGTTCTGGGCTGTGTCATTTTGCAAATGGAAGTTCCACATTGAGGGCTCAGGGCGATTTGGATTTGTCATGATGGTGGTCAGAGTGACAGGAAGCCGTAGGTTCTTGTCCATTGTCTATGGTGTGGTAAGAAGGTGCGAGCCAAATGTGTTTGATTGGGTAGCCTAAGCAAATCTGGCCAAGATGAGTGCATCCCTTGTATCCCGGGCAGCAATGTTCTCTCGTGCTGCTGCCGTTGGTTGATGCAGCTCCGCAAGGTCTTCATTCTCGCTCTCCTCCTCCTCCTCCTCATTCTCATCTGAGGAGGCTATGCGCTGAGCCACTTGTCCCTCAGGCAACTGCAAGCCACGATGCTGTGCCATGTTGTTAAGTGCACAGTTGACCACGACGATTCTGGAGACCCTGGCTGCTGAGTACTGCAGGGCTCCACCTGATCTATCAAGGCATCTGAATCGCATCTTCAGCAAGCCAATGGTTTGCTCGATAATGGATCTGGTCGAAATGTGGCTGGAGTTGTAGCGCTCCTCAGCTTTGTTGGATGGCCTCCTGAACGGCATCATTAGCCACGTCTTCAGGGGATAGCCCTTGTCTCCAAGTAGCCATCCGCAAAGTTGGTTTGGCGGACTGAAGAGTGGAGGCACACTAGACTGCCGCAGGATGAACGTGTCATGGCAACTGCCAGGGTATTTGGCGCAAACATGCAAAATTTCCTTCTTGTGGTTACACACCAGCTGCATGTTGAGGGAGTGGGAGCCCTTGCGGTTGACAAAAAGAGCTGGATTGCAATGGGGTGCCTTAAGGGCCACATGTGTGCAGTCTACGATGCCCTGCACCCTTGGCAAGCCTGCCAGATTTGCAAATCCAACCGCACGCACAGTAATACTTGCTTGATCCTTGGAGAAGTAGATGTAATTGTACACCTTTGCAAAGAGGGCATCGGTTACCTGCGTGATGCAAGTGTGTGTGGCCAACTGGGAAATGCCGCTGATGTCTGCTGTTGATCCCTGGAATGAGCCTGAAGCAAAAAAGTTGAGTGCGGTGGTGACTTTGATGGCCACTGGTAAGGAGTGTCCACCCACTCCTCTGGGCTCCAGGTCTTGGTGCAGCATTGATCAGATGTCAGCGACTACCTCTCGCGAAAGCCTCAGCCTCCATTGGCACTGCTGCTCAGTCATGTTGAGGTAGCTCATCCTCTGTCTGTAAACACTGTTTTGGGGGTATCTCCTGCGGCGACGTGTTTCCCTGCGCTGGCGCCTTCTGGCCTGTGCAGCTTCAGGTGGGTGAGCAGCAGGTTGGCGCTCCTGTTGTTGCTGCTGCTGTTGGTGCTGCTGTTGTTCTGGGTTCTGCTCCTGCCGCGGCTGGTCTTTGTCCAAATCTGAGGTCCAGGAGGAAAGGAAATAAATGGTTCCCATGCTGCTGGTATATACCTCAGTTAAGGAAGCGCTCAGTCAAGGTGGGCAGAGGGTTTTCCCAGGAGGTCACAGTGGAGATGGATCTCAGCTTCAACACTTCCAAAATCAGTAGACCTGCAAAAAGTTCTCCCAGACCTGAGAAAAGAAAGTTCTGCCACCTGCAAATGATCATTGTTGAAAACTCCATTTTTATGGTGGAGCTGCAGCTGTTAGGAAGCCAAACACTTGTGAACATGACAGGATTAGTTAGCGTGTTCCAGGAGAGACGTGCAGCATGCTGGAAATGTGGAAAACTTTGAAAGGCCTCACAAAATGGGATTATAGAGGTCGTTAAGTAGCAGTTAAGTGCCTTAAGGGCCTATCCCGCCACTTGGAGGTGGGACAGAAACGGAGTCTGCAAGCCCGCATTTGGGAAAGTTGCACAGAGGCAGGTTGAAGGCGGGAGCGGAACCCGCCGCCATTTTTTGCAACTTTCCCACCTGACCCACCTTCAAATCTGTTGTGTATGTACCTTTAAGAGAATAACTGGTCTCAGACTGCAGTACCGGCAGTGACCAGTCCTGTATAAAAGGCGCTAGTGAGCCTCTGTGTTTTTAGTTTCACTATTGACTTCCACCAGTAAAGACTTATTTTGTTCCACTCCTGCAGTCCGTGTCTCAATTATTCACAGACGTAATACTGGCGACAAGTAAGAAACGAACTTACCTGCAACTCGGCAGCACCTCAGACGACGTTTTTGAAGGTCGAAGCCAGAAGAAAGAAAAAAAATAGAATCCAAAGAAACTCGAGAAACGGGCGTCGACCGTGGGCAACCGCCCTCCAAATCGTCGGATTGAAAACTTGCAGGAGAGACTGTCAAGAGCCAAGGAAGATTCGCATCTGTGGGGATTTCAAGGTGACGGTGAACCCAGTCCTTCACACAGTACAATATCCTCTTCCAAGGATAGAAGACATATTCGCCTCACTGTCTGGAGGGAAGCGTTTTACAAAAATTGACCTAGCACAAGCATATTTGCAGATGGAGGTTGAAGAGTCCTCTAGGAAGTATCTCACGATAAACACTCACAAAGGTCTTTACCAGTATCATCGATTGGTATTCGGAGTAGCATTGGCTCCGGCGATATGGCAAAGAGCGATGGAACAAGTCCTGCAAGGGATTCCGGGGACTCAGTGTTACTTGGACGACATCCTTGTGACAGGTGAAGGTGACAGTGAACACCTTAACAACCTAGAACAGGTGCTCACTAGACTACGGGAACATGGGCTGCGAGCCAACCGCCCCAAGTGCGAATTTTTAAAGAAACAGATATCATATTGTGGCCACGTGATTGATGAAGAGGGGTTACATAAGTCCCCTGACAAAATTGAAGCGGTTGTTAAGGCCCCAGCGCCTGAAAATGTGTCGCAACTGAGGTCATTCCTCGGATTGGTGAATTACTACCATAAGTTTTTGCCGAATTTGTCGACAATTCTGCACCCACTGAACGCCCTGCTACGAACGGGAGTAGCATGGAAATGGAGCAATGACTGTAAGCGGGCCTTTCAGAAGAGTAAGGACTTAATCACTTCAAGAGAAGTATTGGCTCACTACAACCCAGCACTGCCGATCAGACTGGCGTGTGATGCGTCTCCCTACGGCATTGGGGCGGTACTGTCACATAAATCCCTTGATGGTTTAGAGAGGCCGATAGCTTTTGCGTCACGCTCGTTAACTTCTGCCGAGCGTAACTACGCCCAGATTGACAGAGAGGCCCTCAGCCTAGTGTGGGGGGTGAAGAAGTTCAATCACTACCTGCACGGTCAAAAATTTACTCTACTAACCGATCATCAACCTCTTGTCTCCATTTTCAACCCTCAGAAGGGCGTACCGATAATGACAGCACAACGGCTGCAGAGATGGTCCCTTTTCCTAGGGGCACACCAATATGACATCGAGTACAAAGGAACTAAACAGCATGGAAATGCTGATGGATTGTCACGTCTACCGTTGCCGACGGTGGAAGAAGAAGACCTTGCAGTGGATCCAATGGAGTTATTCCACTCGACCATACTCGAATGTCTCCCTGTGACGAATGCAAACATAGAAAAGGAACCACGGAATGACCCGACACTATCACGGGTCTATGATTTAACGGTGAAGGGATGGCCAGCACATGGCGAACCACTGCTGCCAGCATTCTCGCCGAGAAGAGAACAGTTGTCAGTGTGCAGAGGAACCTTGATGTGTGGATCCAGAGTAGTAATTCCACCTAAGTTGACGGATAGAGTGCTCAATGAGCTTCATGAGGGTCATCTGGGTGGGGTAAAAATGAAGAACTTAGCCAGAACGTTTGTGTGGTGGCCGGGAATCGATAGAGAAATCGAAGAGATGACCAAGAGCTGTGCAGGATGCCAGAAGGTCCAAAACGCCCCACCACAAGCTCCTCTGCATCCATGGGAGTGGCCCTCATCTCCATGGCAAAGGGTGCACATTGATTTTGCTGGTCCCTTCATGGACTCGATGTTTTTAATTGCGGTGGATGCACATTCAAAGTGGCCAGAGGTAATAAAAATGTCCTCAACCACCACGGAAAAAACTATCACAGTTTTACGAACCATATTCGCCAGGAATGGGCTGCCTGAACAGATTTGCTCTGACAATGGACCACAGTTTGTGTCTGAAGAGTTCCGGAGGTTCTTAAAGAACAATGGTGTTAAGCATTACACATCTGCCCCATATCATCCAGCCACTAATGGATTGGCCAAGAGGTTTGTCCAAATAATTCAAGAAGGCTATCAAGGCAATGTGTAATGAAGATATACCCCTACAACACAAGGTGGACAACTTCTTGTTTGCCTACCGGAATGCGACACATGCGGCTACCAACCAAACTCCAGCCATGATGTTCTTCAATCGAAGACTACGATGCTGCTTGGATTTGGTTAAGCCAAACGTCCGAAGAGATGTGGAGAACAGGCAGTTTCAGAATATGAATGAAAGGCCGACCAGGAGTTTTAAGATAGGTCAACCAGTTTTGGCCCGGGACTACCGCACTGAGAAATGGCAGCCAAGAACGATTTGTACACGACAAGGACCTCTCATGTATACCGTGGACGTTGGGGAGAGCATTGTAAGACGCCATGTTGACCAGATTCTAGAGTCACTGGAAAACGTCAACTCCACACCACGATCTGATACACCTGGTAATGAAATCGACGTTCCAATTGCAGCTACCGCAGAACCAGTAATATTGGAAGCAGATGAACCAAACAACGACATTGATCCCGACTCAACATTGCCAGAAGAACCTGATACCCCAAAGAGGCGTTATCCAGACAGAATCAGGAAGCCTCCTCAAAGACTGAACTTATAATTGCTTAAACTTAACCAATGTATCTAGCAACAGTAATTGCGATTGTAATTAGTTATCATTTAGTTGTTAAATGAATGTTATGTACTGTTTATCTAAAAGGGGAGGAATTGTTGTGTATGTACCTTTAAGAGAATAACTGGTCTCAGACTGCAGTACCGGCAGTGACCAGTCCTGTATAAAAGACGCTAGTGAGCCTCTGTGTTTTTAGTTTCACTATTGGCTTCCACCAGTAAAGACTTATTTTGTTCCACTCCTGCAGTCCGTGTCTCAATTATTCACGGACGTAATACTGATCCCATCCTCGTCGCCACAGTATTACGTCCGTGAATAATTGAGACACGGACTGCAGGAGTGGAACAAAATAAGTCTTTACTGGTGGAAGTCAATAGTGAAACTAAAAACACAGAGGCTCACTAGCGCCTTTTATACAGGACTGGTCACTGCCGGTACTGCAGTCTGAGACCAGTTATTCTCTTAAAGGTACATACACAACAAAATCCACCTCCTCGGGGCTGGCAAAATCCAGCCCAAACTGACTGAAATACTGCACATCACAACATCCAAATTACAGGATTCACGTGAGGCCACCAGAGTAGCTTTTAGCATACTGCTTGAAGGCATTTGCATAAATTAGTACCATTAATACCAATCTTTACCCTAATGTTTAAATCCACTTGATACAAGAGCAGTTACAACCACAACTGACATTTATACAGTGCTCCTACATAGAATGAATGTCAGCATTTAACAAGTCAAACGGGGGACATTGGACAGGTAAAGGAGGAACATGGAGGAGGGAGACCAAAGGCACTGTCAAACAGGTAAATTTTTTGGAAGCTTTTGAAAGCAGGGAGGGAGACAACAGGATGAAATGGCTTTTGAAGAGAGTTCCAGAGGAACTAGCATGATCTGGATGGGTGGGAGTGTGAAATGAGGCAGGAACCTGCTACACTGGGTCACTCCCCCTTTTGCACCTGTCAAAAATTTTGCTTAAAGTGTGGCTGAGGTTATTATGAGATCATGCAAATGAAGAAAATATGTCATACAATGTAACTCTCATCATTTGCACCCTAGCAACACAAGGAATACCTGTGCGTCCCTGGCATCTAGGGTTGCTAAGGATATTCGGTAGAGAAACTGGCAAAACTAAACTCTGAGGATTCTGAAAAATGTTTTTTCAATGCAGGACCAAGACCACAGGTCCACTTATGCTACAGCAAGATGCTGCAGTCATTGACCTCCTCCCTAACTGAGGCGGGCACCACAGCTGCACCACAGATGGCATCAGTGCCCAGTCTAAATGTGTACATGCCAGGGTCAGTCAGGGATATAGGCGGGCAGAATATTCAAATGAGATCTGCCTCTGGAACAGCTCCACACAGTATTTTGCCACGGGTGCTTTTGAAGGAAAGGAATTTATTTATTAGACCATGTGTTTGTGTTAGGAAGCTGCTTGAGTTCCCATGGCTGTGTCCTGACTCCATTCAAACCTGGGAGAAAAGCTTGTTAAGAAAACTAAGGTCATTCAAAGGTCAGCATGCGAACACTTAACATGTTGATATGCTATTTTAACACAGGCATAAACCCGTGTATTTTAAAACATTGGTAAGCCTATTCAGATAAAATGTAATAAAATACTGTAAATGTTGTGTACCAATCCATGGCTTTTCAACCATTAAAGCCCAGATAATTTTGGATGAGACGTTAAGCCAAGGCCCTGCCTGCCCTCTCAGGTGGATGTAAAAGATCCCATGGCGCTATTTCAAAGAAGAGCAGGGGAGCTATCTCTGATGTCCTGGCCAATATTTATTCCTGAACCAACATCACTAAAACAGATTACCTGCTCATTATCATATTGCTGTTTGTGGGAGCTTGCTGTGCACAAATTGGCTGCTGCGTTTCCTACATTACAACAGTGACTACACTTCAAAAAGTACTTCATTAGCTGTAAAGCACTTTGGGAAATTATGAGGTTGTGAAAGACACTCTATAAATGCAAGTGCTTTCTTTCTTTAACTCAGTTTCTATTTGCGATTATATTTTATTCAGCTAATCTCTGTGGGCCTAGAAAGGATGCCCTCAATGGTAAATAAATCCTAACCCTGAACATCTAGTATCAGCAATCTAAGATAGATACAGATTAATAGGAATATGTAGAGCCTGTGAGGCTCCATGGCACACATCTACACGGCCCACAAAAACAGAAGCGTTGGGCACTGCAGCATAGGAGACTTTCTGTGCTGGTTCAAATGATGGAGAAGCGGGACAATAAACCTGCTCAGACAGTTTCAGAAGCTGTGATCCCAAGCTGTCTCATAATCAGATCAAAGACAAAGGGGGGAATTTTTCAGGAGGGTCAGTAGGCGCTTTTGGTGGCAGGTCAGGTGGGGGAAAAAAATTTTGACAGCGCTGTCAACCCACCTACACACTAGTCTCCCAGATGTCAGGTCTGTCATCGCTGAACAGACCCGACACCAAGCAGCGGGGCAGGCAATTTAAATTATTAAGAGCTTGTTAACAGGCACTTTAAAACTATTTTAAGCTCACCTTTAGATTTTTAGAGTTCGCCAACGGCTTCTCCGGTGCTCGGGGATCATGTCAGGTAAGGAGGTTGGGTGATGTGTCAGCATGGGATGATTTGTTAAATTGACAGCTTCAAATAGTCTATAAAGGCTCCCATTTCATAGCTGTTCACTTTCCAAGGTTAGAAGCTATTGCTTGCTGCATCTGGAAGACAGATTGAGCTTTATGCAGCTTGCAAGTGTTTGGAGCAAACTCCCTATCTAGTGTCACCTCATTGGAACAAACTCTCTCACCATTGACAGATCACTTCTGTCATCTCAACCTCATCTGTCATCTATTCCATCAGCATCGGTGCCCTTGAAAATATCTCACCTTGGTCCTCAGAATCCCACCACGAACAGCACCAACACCAGCAGCACCAGGCACACCAGCAGCACCAACAACAACACCAACCTTCTCTGCAATCAGCTGGTGCTGCACAGGACACAGGGCATCAGCACCCGACCACATTGCTGCCCGGGAAGCCAGGGATGGCCTCACCATAGCCAGATTTATTCACTTGACGCTGTACACCCTGGCTGCCACATGATGCGCCAGGTTGGCACCACCCCACATCAACACCATAAAGCATCGCTACAATGTCCAAGCCGTTCCTTTCACACTCATCACCATTGCGGGGGTTACTATTATGTCTCACCATTCAACTGCAACTCACTAAGCCACTTCCAAAGGTGCACACAAATCTGTCCAAGACGCAAAGTGTTGAAAATAAAGATTTTAATGTTTAACAGCACATTAACAGAAACTTCACATGAACATTGGCTCCAACACCCAAGTGCCTACCCTTGTGTGTTGTTAGTTGGTATGATTGGACTAGGATGAGGGTGAGTGTGAGGGGTGGCTAGTGAGATGGGGAAGTAGATAAAGAGGGATGGGTGGAGGTGCAAGGTAAGTTGGTGTGAGTAATGATGTGCATGAGTAGGGTAGGGAAGGCAGAGTGATGGGGATGTGATGAGTGGCACAGTAGGATGAGGTTGAGTGTGGTTTTGCAGTAATGTTTCGTGATCTACTGAGATCATTGAAAGGTTTGCACCACTGCAGCCTGGTCCTCCTGACCACATCCCTGCTTGTGCCCTCCTGTGCAATGTGCGTTGGTCTCCTGGGGAGGTCTCTTCCGCCCATGGGAAGGGTAGAGGACCTCCCTGCATGCTGTGACTCCCTCCATAAGCATATGGAGGGAGTCATGGGAGAGCCTGGGTGCAGCCATGCACCTTTGTGCAGTGCTTGTCAGTGTTTGCAGCACCTCAATGCTATAGAACACTGACAGCAGAACTGTCAAAATAAATTTGCGCATGGTCCCTTTAAGGAAACCGGCTGATGACGCATCATCAAGTGATGTCATCAGACCCGCTTCCTTCAATTGGCCGGCAAACGCGCACGGCGGGCTTAACAAGCCCAATCAATGTAAAATCATCTCACAGAGCAAGTTGAAGCTGGGAGCGGAGTCGCACCCCGCCACCGACCCCGGCTGCCCCGGACCTGCCGAGGTGAGGGAAATCGCGGCCAAAATGTTCAGTTAAAACTTTTAGCAATGGCGTTTCTTTTTCAAGGATAAAAATCCATCATTCCACCTTTTTTTTCTGATTATGCAATAAAATTCCTCGATATGGAAAACCTGTTGACATTCATATTATGAAAACAAATCGTGTCTCAGTGCTCCATTTGTCCTGTTTATCTCTAAAGCCTACATGTTAACCTTTATCAAAGTAATGGGACTTTTAATGGTTAGGACTTGTCAGTTGATGAAATTCCTACACTGTGACACCCAAATAGATACCATATTCACAATGCCCTGTCTGACAAGGATTATCAAACACCTGAGAGACTATTTGCACCATAATCTAATCTCCATTACCTGGGACCCCAGATCAGTAAAACCCACAGCTGGGCAGTGCACCTGTGAAATCTGGGCCAATTCAATATATCTCTGTCTGCAAGGAAATCAGTTCAGGATCTGTCTGTAAACATTGTTGCCAGCCCTGGAGTTCAGAACTTTGACCATTTCTAAACTAGTTAGCACTCTCTACAAATAATTATAATGCAGGTCAAGACAATCCACCAATTAAAATGAGTTTTGTACAAATGGTTTGCAGCAAAAGCAAATTTTAGAAATACGCAAAATCAAGCTCACTCGTCGGGAGGTAAGTAAAAATAGAAAACTTCTCAAAGCCGAACACAACCCGCCTGGAAACCGCCCACGGCAGGATTTAACGGAGGCGGGACGGGGGGGGGGCGGGCGACCAACTCGCTCCCAGGAGGCGGGACACTCATTTAAATATTTTAATGAAATTCCGTGCCTAAGATTTTATCTGTGTTTCAGGCTTAACACTGGCCAGCTGGTTTTCCCGGGCCTCGGGAAGCTCGGCAGCTAAAGGGAGGCGAGGACTGCTGTATGGAAGAGGTAAGTGCTTTTCCAGCACTGATGTGAGCCAGGAGGAGCAAGAGTGCTTCCCCCTGCCCCCGAAGAAAACCTGTTAACCTCCCCAGCGATAGGACCCCACTCCCTCCGTGATCACCGATCCCTCCCAGCGATCACCAACTCCCCCCGTGATCAGCGACTCCCCCCGCGATCACCGACTCCACCCCGCGATCACCGACTCCCCCCCGCGATCACCGACTTCCCCCCAATCACCGACTCCCCCCGTGATCAACAACACCCCCCCGTGATCACCGAATCCCCCTGTGATCACCGACACTCCCCGTGATCACCGACTCTCCCCGTGATCACCGACTCCCCCTGTGATCACCGACTCCCCCGTGATCACCGACTCCCCCCGTGATCACCGACTCCACCCACAATCACCGACTCCCCCGTGATCACCGACTCCACCCACAATCACCGACTCCCCCGTGATCACCAACTCCCCCATGATCACCAACTCCCCCCGTGATCACCGAATCCCCCTGTGATCACCGACACTCCCCGTGATCACCAACTCCCCCTGTGATCACCGACTCCCCCCGTGATCACCGACTCCACCCACAATCACCGACTCCCCCGTGATCACCAACTCCCCCATGATCACCAACTCCCCCCGTGATCACCGAATCCCCCTGTGATCACCGACACTCCCCGTGATCACCAACTCCCCCTGTGATCACCGACTCCCCCCGTGATCACCGACTCCACCCACAATCACCGACTCTCCCCGTGATCACCGACTCCCCCCGTGATCACCGACTCCCCCCGTGATCACCGACTCCACCCACAATCACCGACTCCCCCGTGATCACCGAATCCCCCTGTGATCACCGACTCTCCCCGTGATCACCGACTCACCCCCCGTGATGACCGACTCCCCCCGTGATGATCGACTCCCCCCGTGATCACCGACTCCCCCCCCCGTGATCACCGACTCCCCCCCGTGATCACAGACTCCCCCCCGTGATCACAGATTCCCCCCACGATCACCGACTCCCCCCGTGATCACTGACTCCCCCCCTCCTTCTCTGCCGTTATGACTCTATGGTGTAAAAATTCGGTTGCTTTACGACTTTTCATTAATTCATGTCTAATGGTCCCGTCTCCGTCCCACCTCCAAGAGGCGGGATATATCAGCCGTTAAGGCCCTTAACAAGCACCAAATTGCCTCTATAATGCCATTTTGAAAGGCCTTTGCGATTTTAACCCTTTTCTCACGTGAAACACGCCTGTTCTGAAACACGACGGTGAAACCTGGCGGGAGCACAATTGGATTGCTGACTATCAGCTGCAGCTCAAACATTAAAGAGGAGATTTGATCAGCCGTCATTTGCAGGTGGCAGGACTTTGTAATCTCAGGTCTGGGGGAACTTTTAGAAGGTATAACCACAGCTGTGGAGGTTTGGCGCCTGACACCGATCTCCAGTGTGACCTCCTGGGAAACCCCTCTCGCCACCTTCACTCAGCGCTTCCTCAACTGAGGCATATACCAGAAGCATGGGAGCCATTTATTTCCTTCCCTTCTGGACATTAGATGAGGACGAAGACCAGCCGCGGCACCAGCAGAACCAGGAACAACAGCTGCACCAACAACAGCAGCACCAACAGCAGCAGCAGCAACAATAGGAGCGCCAAGCTGCTGCTCACACACCTGAAGCTGCACAGGCCAGAAGGGGCCAGCGCATGGAAGCCCGTCGGCACAGGAGATACCCCCCAAACAGGGTCTACAGACACAGGGTCAGCTACCTCAACATGACTGAGCAGCAGTGCCAAAGGCGGCTCCGACTTTCGCGAGAGGTAGTGGGTGACATCTGCGCAATGCTGCAGCAAGACCTGGAGCCCAGAGAAGCGGGTGGACAACGCTTACCAGTGGCCGTCAAAGTCACCACCGCACTCAACTTTTTTGCCTCAGGCTCATTCCAGGGATCAGCAGCAGACATCAGCGGCATCTCCCAGGCGGCCGCACACACTTGCATCACGCAGGTAACCGATGCCCTCTTAGCCATCACGCACAATCACATCCATTTCACCAAGGATCAAGCAAGTGTCACTGTGCGTGCGGTTGGATTAGCTAATCTGGCAGGCTTTCCAAGGGTGCAGGGCATCGTTGACGGCACACATGTGGCCTTAAGGCACCCCATCGCAATCCAGGTATTTTTGTCATCCGCTTGGGCTTCCACTCCCTTAACGTTCAGCTGGTGTGTGACCACAAGAAGGAAATTTTGCATGTTTGTGCCAAGTACCCTGGCAGTTGCCATGACTCCTTCATACTGCACCAGTCTAGTGTGCCTCCGCTATTCAGTCCGCCACACCAACTTAATGGATGGCTACTTGGAGACAAGGGCTATCCCATGAGGGCGTGGTTAATGACGCCGTTGAGGAGTGATGTGCCTCAATGAATCCGAGACTCGACGTTAACGGAGCAAAGCAAGGCTTTTATTAACTCAGAAAGTAATACACATTGGAGAAGTGTCTCTCATCCAGAGATCTGCTGTACTGCTGTGAGACACGCTGGGGCTTGCTTAAGTAGGGGCCAGGTATGGGCGGAGCCCTACACACAATACAATACAGGTAAGGAAATGAAACTGAAACTAAACTAAACACAGGGAATACAGTGCCTGATGAATGGCATATTTCATCACATTCACCCCTTCTACAGATTTAGTCTGTTCGGGGGTTTGATAGTCCTCTGTGACCGACGTAGCTGTTGTGGTGCCTCGCGTGTCGGCTGGGTGTCCCCGGTGGCCTCCTGGGTCTCTGCCAGGGGCGCCGCCAGGGTTGTTGAAGGGGTAGTTGGTGGGGGCACCGTTGGTCGATGTTCTTCCGGGGGTGGTGAAAGGATAGTGGGTGGGTAAGAATTGCTGTGATCGTTGTTGCTGTTGTTGTCGTGGTTGTTGTCGTTACCGGCTGGGGCGACGTCTTTTATGGACACGGTGTCCTCCCTTCCGTCGGCGTGCCGGACATACGCGTATTGGGGGTTGGCGTGGAGTAGGTGCACTGACTCCATGAGGGGGTCCGTCTTGTGGCCCCTCACATGCCTTCGTACAAATACCGGACCTGGGGTGGAGAGCCATGACGGCATGGATACGCCTGAGGTGGATTTCCGGGGAAAGACAAACATTCGTTCATGAGGCGTGGCATTAGTGGCAGTACACAATAGCGACCGTATCGAATGGAGCACATCTGGGAGGACTTCCTGCCAGCGGGAGATAGGGAGGCCCTTGGTCCTTAGAGCTAGAGTGACTGCTTTCCATACTGTCCCGTTCTCTCGCTCCACCTGGCCGTTACCCTGGGGGTTGTAGCTGGTGGTACGGCTCGTGGCGATCCCCCTGGACAGCATGTACTGGCGTAGCTCTTCACTCATGAAGGACGCCCCCCTATCCGTATGGATGTAGCTCGGCATACCGAACAGGCAGAACAGGCTGTTGAGGCATTTAATGACCGTGGCGCTGGTCATGTCTGGGCAGGGGAAGGCGAATGGGAAACGGGAGTATTCGTCCACAATGTTCAGGAAGTAAACATTGCGGTCGACTGACGGGAGGGGGCCCTTGAAATCTAAGCTGAGCCGCTCAAAGGGCCGTGTAGCTTTGATTAAGTGGGCTCTATCTGGGCGGTAGAACCGAGGCTTGCACTCAGCGCAAGTGCGGCAGTTCCTGGTCAGAGACCGAACTTCCTCAATCGAGTAGGGTAAGTTGCGGGACTTTATGAAGTGGAACAGCCGTGTGACCCCTGGGTGGCAGAGGTCGTTGTGGAGGGTCTGTAGCCGATCCCCGGTGGCGCTGGCACACATCCCTCGTGAGAGGGCGTCGGGGGATTCGTTAAGGGCCCCTGGCCGGTAAATGATGTCATACTCGAAGGTGGAGAGCTCGATCCGCCACCTAAGAATCTTATCATTTTTAATCTTCCCCCTCTGTTTATTATTGAACATAAACGCTACCGACCACTGGTCGGTAAGTAGGGTGAAGCGTTTGCCGGCTAGGTAGTGCCGCCAGTGGCGCACTACCTCCACGATGGCTTGGGCCTCCTTTTCCACGGAGGAGTGTCTGATCTCGGGCCCTTGGAGGGTCCGCGAGAAGAAAGCTACGGGCCGCCCCGCCTGGTTGAGGGTGGCCGCCAAGGCAAAGTCAGACGCATCACTTTCCACTTGAAAGGGAGTGTTCTCATCCACTGCCTGTAGCGTGGCCCACTCAATATCCCACTTAATGCTTTTGAAGGCGGCGTGGGCCTCAGCAGAGAGCGGAAAAGAGGATGCTTTCAAGAGGGGGCGGGCTTTGTCGGAGTAGTTGGGGACCCATTGGGCATAATAAGAAAATAACCCCAGGCACCTTTTCAGGGCTTTGGGAGTGTTGGGCAGGGGGAGCTCCCGTAGGGGGCGCAATCGGTCGGGGTCTGGTCCGATTTCCCCATTCTCCACCACGCTGCCTAGTATGCAGAGGCGCGTGGTGTTGAAAACGCACTTGTCCTCGTTGTAAGTGAGGTTGAGTTTTTGTGCGGTTTTCAGGAACCTCTCGAGGTTCGAGTTGTGATCCTGCTGGTTGTGACCGCAGATGGTGACGTTGTCGAGGTAGGGGAAGGTTGCCTGCAAGTGGTGGTCATCGACCATGCGGTCCATCTCCCTCTGGAAGACCGAGACCCCATTCGTCACCCCAAAGGGGACTCTGAGGAATTGGTAGAGGTGTCCGTTTGCCTCGAAGGCGGTGTACAGGCGGTCCTCTGGTCTGATAGGGAGCTGGTGGTACGCTGACTTGAGGTCAATGGTGGAGAACACCCAGTATTGGGCGATTTGGTTCACCATCTCGGATATGCGGGGTAGCGGGTAGGCGTCTAGCTGGGTGTATAGATTAACCGTCTGGCTATAATCTATCACCATCCGCTTCTTCTCGCTACCCCTCACCACCAGCACTTGGGCGCGCCACGGGCTGTTGCTGCATTCGATAATGCGCTCCTTCAGGAGCCTGTCTACCTCGGTCACGATAAACCGCCTGTCCTCCCAGCTGTACCTCCTGCTTTTGGTCGCTATTGGCCGGCAGCTGGGAGTAAGGTTCACGAATAGCGAAGGCGGCTTTATCTTCAGGGTAGCCAGACCGCACACTGTGAGGGGCAGCTGGGACCCACCGTAATTGAGCGTGATGCTTTGGTGGTGGCACTGGAAATCCAGGCCCAAGATCACGCTCGCACATAGATTCTTCATGATTAGTAATTTAAAATTATCGTATACAGTTCCGTTAACGGACAATTGTACCGCGCAGTACCCCATAATGGTCGATGTCTGGGTTTTATCAGCCATAGAGATGGTGCCCCGAGCAGGGACCACCGTTAGAGAGAGTTGTTGTGCTACTTCAGGGTGGATAAAACTCTCCGTGCTTCCACTGTCAATTAAACATTTAACCCCGCACCCATTTACCTCGATGTCCACCATTGATTTGGATAGCGGGTGCGGCCTGGTCTGGTCCACTGTGACCGATGCCACTGTAGGGCCCTGATCGAGACAAGATGGCGTCCACGCTGTCTGCTCACAAGATGGCGGACCCCACGAGGTCGGGCAAGATGGCGTCCAAGATGGCCGCTCCCACGGCGCACACGCGGCGGTGGCGGGTTTTCCAGCGGGGTTCCCTCGGCACACCTTCCCGAAGTGCCCCTTCTTACCGCACTTAAAGCAGGTGGTGCCTTTCGCCGGGCACAGGTTTCTGATGTGCTTCGGCTGCCCGCAGAAGTAGCAGTTGGGGCCCCGACGCGTCGCGGCTGTCGTAGGGCTTCTGGGGGGAGAGCGGGGCCCCGACGGTGTCGGGCTGCCGGGCGGGGAAGATGCCTTCCAAGATGGCGGCGCCCTTGGTGCACACGTGGCGGCGTGGGCGGCGCGGGCCGAAGAGTAGGCGTCCGAGTTTCTCTGGGCCACATCCAGGGATCGCGCTGTGTCCACAGCCTGTTTCAGGTCCAATCCCGTTTTTTCCAGTAGTCTCTGCCGGATGTAAGTGGAGCTGAGGCCTGCGATAAAGGCATCACGAACAAGCTCGTCAGTGTACACTGTGGCTTTTACATCTTGGCACTTGCAGTCTTTGCCAAGCGTTTTCAGGGTGACTAGGAACTCATCCAGCGATTCCCCAGGTCGCTGTGTGCGAGTAGCGAGCAGATGCCTAGCGTACACCTCGTTCGTAGGCTGCTGGTAATGCGCCTTTAGGATGTCGCAGGCGGCCGGGTACGTGTCGGCGTCTTGGATGAGGGGGTAAACCCGGTGGTTTACCCAATTCCGCAGGATTCCGAGTTTCATACTCTCAGCGTCCGTAGCGCCTGTGATGGCTGCGGAATTGTCCAGGAAGAATTCCATACACTTAAACCAGTGTCCGAATCGTGCCGATGCATCCGAAGCATGCGGGTCCAAATCCAAACGTTCGGGTTTCAAGAGTTGGTCCATTGCGTTGAAAATTGAGTTAATAAAATTGATGTGCCTCAATGAATCCGAGACTCGACGTTAACGGAGCAAAGCAAGGCTTTTATTAACTCAGAAAGTAATACACATTGGAGAAGTGTCTCTCATCCAGAGATCTGCTGTACTGCTGTGAGACACGCTGGGGCTTGCTTAAGTAGGGGCCAGGTATGGGCGGAGCCCTACACACAATACAATACAGGTAAGGAAATGAAACTGAAACTAAACTAAACACAGGGAATACAGTGCCTGATGAATGGCATACCCATCCAACGAAGCTGAGGAGAGCTACAACTCCAGCCACATGTCCACCAGAGCCATAATCGAGCAAACCATCGGATAGATCAGGTGGAGCCCTGCAGTACTCAGCAGCCAGGGTCTCCAGAATCGTCGTGGTTTGCTGTGAAATTCACAACATGGCACAGCGTCATGGCTTGCAGATTCCTGAGGACCAAGTGGCTCCTCACATATCCTTCTCAGATGAGGAGGAGGAGGAGGAGGAGGAGGAGGAGGAGGAGGAGAGCGAAAACAAACATCTTGCAGAGGCCCGTCAACCAGCGGCAGCATTACGCGAGAACATTGCTGCCCGGGATGCAAGGAACGCACTCATCTTGGCCAAATTTGCTTAGCCTAGCCAATCAAGCACTTTTGCCTCGCAGCTTCTTACCTGAGCATCGACAATGGCCAAGGACCAGCGGATTCCTAGCAATTTAACCACCATACTGACAATTGCAAGTAATCCTAAGCCCTCAATGTGAAAGTCCCATTCGTGAAATGACACATGCCACAACTACAGCAGTAGCCATCAGATTTTTTATTTACATTATTGAACTGATGGCTTTTAAACAGAAAACATCAAATTTCACCCAAGTGACTACCCTTGTGACTATTTGTGCAGTATCTTTCTCTTATGCATGCTCCTATGTGGTGCTTCCCCTGTGGCTTCAGCAGATGTGGAGGCCCCTTGTTCACTTTCCTGCTGCTCCAGTCTCAAACCTTTGGCGGGCGTCCTCTGGGGTTGCGAACCTGTGAGGGCTCGGCAACAGTCTGCTGCTCCTGCAGCTGTGCAGGGGTTGAGACGCCAATCTCAGTTGGGTGTGGACTCCGAAGGGGCTCTGACCGAGGGCTCTGCAGTGGCATGGAAGTGTGAGCGCTTGGAGAGGGGCCCCCATTTCCTTGATGTCTGCCACCAACTTCCCTCTCATGGGTCAGGTTCCCCTCAGTGCTTGCAAGTGGCTTGAGAGCACCTTGCTGCTAATCAGGGGGCCATTGGGACCCGTATCAGCACTGGCACTCCTACTCAGAAGGACTTCCATGACGGTCTGGTTTCTCTATTCAATAGATGACCATCGGTCCTCCAGAGATGTCATTCTATTATGAACACTCACCATGTTTTCTGCACTCTGGCGACTTATCACCTCCATGGAGGTTGCCATCCTTTCCATGGTGATGCGTTCATGCGCCAATGACTCCACAAAGGCTCTGCTCATGTTCGCTATGAACTCCTCCATTCGCTCCACACTCGCAGCAACCCTAGAGACAAAACCTGCCAGAGACTCCTGCATCTGTGCCTGGAGTTCCAGCACCGCTGTTCTTATGGATGGACCCAGAGGCAGAGGGTCGACATGCAGCTGAGCCGAGCTGGCAGAGTCCTGCACCCTCCGACTAGGACTCTCCACTGCTGTCCCTGACTCCACAATCTGATGATGCTCACTTGTGAGCTGTGATACACCAAGTGACAACACTACTCTATGTCCCGAAGGTCCCACCGAGGTGTGAGTGTCTGCGTTGGTGCTGGGTGTGCTGAATTCTGCTGACGCTGCGCCCTCAGAGGTTGCAGCTTCCTCTGAGGAGTCTTGAGCCTCACGCTATTCCTCCTGGCTAGTGGGGACGGGTGCTTGCGATGGTCCTGTGGGGGAGTAAAGGAAAGAGTCAGAGATGTGATACCAAGATTACATGCACATTGCATATTGCAGATGATCATAAGTCCATCTGTTAGAGCTTCAGAATCATTATCAGCAACTCATGCAATGTCAATGAGAGAGATGGAAAACTATTCTTTCACCAGCTTGCTGTGATGCACCCCTCTGTCCGTCCCCCACTTGCGCATCTTCCTCCACTCCTACAATCTCCAGGACCGCCTCCTCGCAGGGGGTGAGGTGGGCTACTGAGGGTGGCCCTCCTCCTGTCCTCGCTCTTTCTTGCTTATTGTAAGCTCTCTTTTCCTGCAATGAGTGAGACAAGTGGAGGTTGAGTGAGAATGAAGGAGTGAGTGTAGAGATTCCATAGCATAGATACTTAGAAGGAGACAAAGATGGAGTGAGGTGGCAAGACCAAGGGCCCTCCCTGTGTGTTGTCAGTTGTTTTCATAGCATCACAGTGATAGGGAGTGTGAGGGCTGCATAGTCGAATAGTTATGTGAATGTGACCATAGAGAGAGAGGGAATGGGTAAGGGTGCATGGAAGACAGTGTCAAGTGGGATGTGGAGGAAGACATTGCTAAAGCTGAGTGCTGGTGAGGAAAGGCAATGGGGATCAGATTGAGGATGATGGGAAATTCATACTCACTTTTCCAGTGCACAGAAGGTCATGAAATCTCTTCCTGCACCGAATCCAGGTTCTGCGGGTTACTGATAATGAGTTGACCTCCTCTGCCACCTGGATCCACACAGCCTTGGTCTGCTGGGGAGGCTTCTTCCTCCCTGAAGAAGGGAAGAGCACCTTTTTATGAGCTCTTGCTCCCTCAATTAAAGCCTGCAAGGCAACGTCATCAAACCTGGGAGAAGACCTAGGTCTCTCGCTGGTCATTCTGCCTCCAGGTCCCTGTAGCATGAAAGGCCAAAAGGTTGACAGTCTGCAGAAGAAGCAAGGCTTGTTGCAGACCTTAAATGCAGCAGCAATGATGACATCATCGGAGGCGACTTTCAGACTGGAAAAACTCATTTGCCATGGGTTCCCACACGTTGGAACTCAATTGGCCAATTAAGTTAAAATCGCATCAATCTCCCACATCGATTTAGATTCAGGTGGATAACACAAAATGCGGATTACACGACCCCAGCCCGCCCCTGAATTAAAATCCAGCCCTGTGACTCTGACCTCATTGTCAGGTGAGAAGAAGCCATGGCTCAACACCCTAGAGAAAGGGCGAGACGTTTCTCAGATGCCACACTGGAGGCCTTGGTCCTGGGAGTCCAATATCGACGGCATGGCCTATATCCGCATGGGTGCAAGGGGCTTTCAAAGGTAAACAGCAGAAGGACCTGGGAGGAGATAACGCAATTCATCATGGCGACGGTGTTCTCCCCAGGACCTGGCTCCAATGCCACAACAAGTTTAATGACCTCACACGGATGGTCACGGTGAGCGAAGGCTTCAGCTCTGCTCTGAGGCTGCAGGTCTGGTTGCAGGAGGTGGCAGTCTTCTGTGACCACCTTCTTGGTGAAGCAGAGCCTCCTAAAACACTGCTCCTCGCTTAAGTGCAGGTTGGAGAAGTGCTCTTGGAAGAATCTAGGTGGGTAAGGCATCCTGCTGAGAGCCCTCCTGCCCCTCCTCCTCTCTTTGCAAGCAGCTTGTCATCTTCTTTGCTGCCTCCGCTCCATCTCCCTGTCATACTCGAGCATGAGGGGCACTGCAAGTAGAGTCCCATGACTGTGAGCAAGTGGTGTGAGCAAAAGCCTTTAAACTTGCAGCAACACTCCCTGTGACCTCAGCAACTTTAAACAACTTTAGAAAGCTCCAAACAGTTGCACAAACATAGACAGAGCCAGTAGAAATGAAAAAGCAAGTCAGCTGCAATTTGTTGATGATCCCTTTAATCCTGCTGCTGAACACTTGGTCAGCTGATTGTGATTAGGAGAGGCCGTTAAATGGAGCAGCAACATCCAAAATGGTAGATCTTATGTCAAATCAGCGTTGCGCACTCATTGATGTCACGACCTTACTAATCTAAATATCTAAAGTGAGCGCTGGCAGCGGCCATTTTTTCATCAAAACGGGCCTTAACGGTCGGCATTAGATCCCTTAATTTCTAAGGGTGAGATAAAATAGATGGAAAGAAAAAGTTAATAAAAATGTTAATTTAAATGTTTTAATTTTTTTAAATCTCCAACTTAAAATCTGAAGGAATGAGACTCCACACTTGTAAAAGTTAATTTTCAGTGCCAGAGAGGTTGTTTGGCAATAATTAAGACTTATCACACTGTTAAAAATTCACTTACACTTGAATGGACAAGCCCTAACTTATTCTGGCGTGTTTAGTGGGTATCCAGTGGGTAAGTACCGCAACTACATGCCTTTACATGGATTTCAATGCCGAAACTATCAGCGAGGTACCAGTGTAGCGAAGCTTATGGAGGAGCAGGGCAACGTGGACAGCATCTCCCGGATTTCTGTGTTTAACTTCACGCGTGCAGCCGCCGAAGTTGCTGTCCAATTGACTCTTTAATTACAGTGAACGCTGATAGCCTCACCGCTATTCCTACCACAAAAAACAGGCCACTCGCTCAGAGGCAAAATTAACACTCTTGCACACAATATCCAAATTACTGTCTCAAAATCAAATATTAATTCTCTCACATGCAAAATCTACCTAATATTCATAAAACTAAACTTACTCTCTCACACAGAATCCAACTCACTCTCTCAAATCACATGAAACAAAAACAGAAAAAGTTGGAAACACTCCGCAGGTCAATCAGCATCTTATTTCTTAGCCCTCAAGATGGGTATGGACCTGAAACATGAACGTTTTGTTCTCTCCATAGATGCTGACAGACCTGCTGTGTGTTTCCAGCTTTTTCCGTTTTTGTTTCACGTATGTAGTGATTTGGCTTTAATTCGTAATGCGTTTTGTTTTGCATTTTTATTTACTGAGAAGAGAGGGTGAAGGTCCGAATCCATTATGCACAACAGCACTAAGGTTGAAAAGGGCAAAAGAACTGATGTTTTACATCGCTGAGAGGTAAATTATGTTTTCTTAGGATAATTTGCCTACTTTCTGTTTAAATACCGAAATGTTCTTTGTTTGAAGCACTTCCTGTTTCTTGAAAACAGTTGCTCGAGTATTTAAAAAGCTGGGGCATTTTCAGTCTGCTGCACAATAGAAACAATCGCACAGAACACTTTCTATCCCAAAATTACAGACCACTACTAATAATCGACTGAATGGCACTCATTGTACTTTGATGATCTGTATTCTCTGGCTCTGATATAATTTCACAGGCATCTCATTGTACTCTTACCCATTTCAAAGTCTGAGCGCTTACTTACCTCTCCATGTCTATACTGGTAATAAAGAGGAAAGTTTTAAACAGATTTTAATTTGCTGCGAAAGTACAGTAACACCATCTGGCTGCATTCATAGCCCGCAGAACCTCATCGCACGTAAACAAACCATTGCCAGAACACTTGGTGAAGATATTGTTTAGTCCAATTCAATCATCTTTACATTTGTATTGGCAATACCATCACTATTCTAATGAACTTACATACTCAAAATCAGGTCTTAATTCTAAAAGTATGTCACCCTGTAATCATGCTTGGGGCAGAAATCGTCTCTACTTTGCAGGACATGTTATTTTCCCAACCATGACCTCTGCTGCAAGGACAGATGAATGACTTACAGCTTGTGTATAATATCTGAACTTTTCTGAATTTGGACCTTAGTGGCGTACCATATCTGGCATTGCAATATATTCAACTAAAACTCAGTCTCAAGTACAAGGATGCAAACTGAAAAACCCAAACAGATACCTCATGGACATAATTTGTCTGCATACGCACAACACGTATAACACAGAATGTCACATAAATGGAGGAAGCACTAGGCACAAATAAAGGAATTTAGGGGGAAAATTGGGTCGCGCCCCCTTTGGGGCGCTAACTTCGCTGGGGCGCTACTTTTAGCGCCCCGAAAGAATTAGCGCCCCCACGCCCAAAATTCACTGAAAGCACCCCAAGAGGGAGGCAGGGCGCTACTGGAAGCACCCCGCCTCCCTCTTGGGGCGCTGCGAGTGAATATCACGGCGCTAGGTGCCGCAGCGCCACACTCTGCAGCACGTCGCGCTGCGGTACTGCAGGCCTTCCTCCCTTTATTAAAGGGGGGGCCTAGCACAGCATGACCCAGGGCCCAGCTGGGCCACCAGGGATCGGAGTGCCGGCAAAAGAGCCCGGCGCTCAAGAGAAGTGCCGGGCTCACGGAGCATAGCCGGCATCCCGCAGGGGGGCTGCACAGGAGGCTGGGGACAGCAATGGGGGCAGATGCTGGCAGGCGGCCAGCAACAAAAATGACCACCCAGCATCTCCCCTTCAATTTGCACCGCCCCGGCCGCAGGTAGGCCCCCCTGACCCTGTCGGACATAGCGTCCGATGGTAAGTTGGGGGGCGCTACCGAAGATCGCAGCCGAGGCGCGAGTGGGGCACTGCGCACGGCGATGACGTCACACAGAAGATCATGGGACTGTGGCAGTTTAAAGCACAATGTGGTTGACTCTTAACTGGCCCTGGAGTAGCCGAGCAAGCCACTCAGTTGTATCAAATCACTACCAGTGGTTCAAGAAGAAAGCCCACCACCACCTTCTAGGCAACTAAGGATGGGCAATAAATGCCAGCCTTGTCAGCGACGCCCAAATCCAAGAAATGAATAAAGAAAACAGAAGGAAGCTATTTGGCTCATCACACCAGCTCTTTACTAGAGCAATTCAAATCTGACCCTACTGTCCTGCTGTCTCTCTATAGCCCTGTATTTTCTTCTGCTTTACCCAATTTTCCTTTAAAAGGTGCAATGGTCCCCGTCTCACCCATTTTCTGTGGCAAAGCATTCCATGCTCCAATAACCCTCTGCATAAATTTCTCCTAACCTTTCTCCTTTCTCTCTTTGTGATTATTTTAAATTGATTTTAAATTAACTGAACTCCTCGTCATTAACTCCTCAACCAGAGAAATAGTCTTTCCTTATTCACGCTATCTAAACCCTTAATCATTTTAAAAACCTAAACTAAATATCCTCTATGTTTTCTCTGCTCTGGTTGAAATAGTTCCAGTATCTCAATTCTTTCCTCACAACTAGTTTCCCATCCTTGGCAGCAGCCTGGTGAATCTACACTACACCTATGGCTTTAATGTCCTTTCTATAATGGGGTGCCCAAAATTGCACTCAGTATTCTAACCATGGCCTAACTATTACCTTCTACAAAATGATCATAGCCTCTTTGCTCTTGTACTTTATACCCTTTTAAGAACATAAGAACATAAGAAATAGGAGCAAGAGTAGGCCATTCGGCCCTTTGAGCCTACTCCGCCATTCAATGAGATCATGGCTGATCTTCTGCCTCAACTCCATTTACCGACCCTATCACCATATCCCTTGATGTCCTTACTAGTCAGAAATCTATCGACTTCTGTTTTGAATATACCCAATGACTGAGCCTCCACAGCCCTCTGGGGTAGAGAATTCCAAAGATTCACCACCCTCTGTGTGAAAAAATGTCTTCTCATCTCAGTCCTGAATGGCCTACCCTTTATCTTGAGGCTGTGGCCCCTCATACGACAGTCCCGCCATCGCAGAAATCAATTTCGTGAACCTTCGTTGCACTCCCTCTAGTGCAAGTATATCCTTCCTTAAGTAAGGAGGCCAAAATTGTACACAGTACTCCAGGTGTGATCTCACCAAGGCCCTATATAATTGGCGTAAGACTTCTTTACTCCTGTACTCAAATCCTCTTGTAATGAAGGCCAGCATACCATTTGCCTTTCTAATGACTTGCTGCACCTGCACATTCACTTGCAGTGACTCATGTACAAGGACACCCAGGTCCCTTTGAGCATCTGCATTCCCCAATCTTTCACCATTTAGGAAATACTCTGCCTTTCTGTTTTTCCTACCAAAGTGGATAACTTCACATTTATCCACATTATATTCCATCTGCCATGTTCTCGCCCACTCACTGAGCCTGTCGAGATCCCCTTGAAGCCTCTTCACATCCTCTTCGCAATTGATACTGCCACCTAGTTTTGTATCATCAGCAAATTTGGAAATGTTACATTTAGTCCCCTCATCCAAATCATTGATATAGATTGTGAATAGCTGGGGCCCAAGCACCGATCCTTGCAGTACCCCACTAGTCACAGCCTGCCATCCTGAAAAAGACCCATTTATCCCTACTCTTTGTTTTCTGCCTGTTAACCAATTCTCAATCCATGCTAGTATATTACCCCCAATTCCATGTGCCCTGATTTTGTTCACCAATCTCTTATAAAACCCAAACATATTGTTGGCCTTTTTTATGGCTTTATTTACCTGCACTCGTGATTTCAGCCAACTATGTATTTTGACCTCTAAGTCTCTTGGTTCATCCACACCCTTCAGCGTCATTCCATTCTTTGATTTTCCTTCCAAGATGTATCCACTCACACTTCTCAAACATTAAATTGCATCTGCCACCTGCCCAATCAACTGACCTGTCTATGGCCTCCTGACGTCTTTAAGAGTCCTCATCGCTGTTTGCCAAACCCCCTAGTTTTGGACCATCAGCAAATTTTGAAATTGTTCTCCCTATGCCCAAGTCCGACTTCTAATTCAGTATTTTCAGTATGGTTACAATTATCTAAAAGAAAGGCACAAATATGCCTCCCCGGCTCCCCTGAAGACCAGTGAGTAAATGCACTGCATTGTGCACATGAGCCATACAGACCAGAAGAGTCCTAGATTCAATCCCTAGTCTGTGCTGAGGTAACAAATCTCAACCAGGCTGATGATGGAAGTCAAGTTGGAAAATAAGTTGCATGGCACAGATGTGTTCAGCACATTCACCACCCCCACCCCCTCCCCCTCCCCGCGTAAATCATTTGAAAGTCATATGTGTTGGGAACACTGATGTCTTTAACTTTAATATTTCCCCATTTAAAAAAATTACAAATTAAAATGATCTGTATGTTTTTAATTGCCAATGCTGAGATCACTTGGGGAGCTGCACTCAGAGGCAGTGCATGACGGAGATAGGGCTACAACATTGTCACCCTGATAGTGGAATCTCTCCCTTGATACTTGTTCAAAACAAACAAGAAACATGTTGTATTTTGTAGTGGTTTATTCAATTAACAAGCTCTCACAGCTTTGTTAATTAAGAATGCATTTTTTTTTAAGTTGAATATTTGTTTTAGAGCTAAAAACAAAAAATGGCAGAAATGCACAGCAAGTTAATCAGCATCTGTAAGAGAAAGTCAGGTTAATGTTCTGGGTATGACCCTTCGGCAGAATTGAACTGTCAGGCTGCGATTTACAGGATTGACAAGGGTGAGCCAATGCTAAGTATAAGGTTGCCAACTCTGGTTGGATATATTCCTGGAGGTTTCATCCAATGACCAACTGCTTCCAACTGCCCCACCCCCACACTCCCGCCATTGGTCAACCAACATGTCCATCCTCATGGTGCACTGCCATTCAACACCAATTGGAAAGTAAATAGACTCTTCATTGACCGATTGGCTAAATACTTGACTGTCAGTCAGCCTTTTTTCACATGTCTGATATTTTTATGACTGAAAATTAAAAGTGCTCAAAGAAATTTTTTTAAACACAATTTTTTAATGCCCCTATGATTTTTCTCCTGGGTTGCTCGCAGCAGTGTCCTGGAGATTAATCTTTAACTCCTGGAGACTTCAGGGCAATCCTGGAGGGTTGGCAACCCGAGATAGGTAGCAGATTTGAATTTTTGACTTCTGCCTGTTGCTCTGCCCCCTTTTTTTTGCTTGGGAATGTCGTGGGCTGGTCTTTGTCAGTCCTATTAAAGGGGCTTTTCCAATCCGCCTGTCTCTGATAAAGGACTACACCCAAAGCATTGTCGATCAGATGCTGAGCAACCTGCTGTGTTGCTCAAGCATTTCCTGTTTTCATTTAGCCTCCACTATAGTTTCAGTGCTCTGGCTTTGTACATTGTCCGTATTGAGAGAGCCCAGCAATCCTTTCTTTCATTTGATGTGATCTTCATGTGCTGCACATTGGAATGTGCTCAGACCTGGCTCACTGACTAAATCCATTAACACTGATGAGATGCATCACTTATTTATCGTATTGAGCTGGGCCCCACATATCCAGAAAGCTGAAATCGGACAGAAATTAAATGTTATGAAACCGAGAAAACAGACTATTCCAAAATGACAGTGGTGCTCTTCAACTTGACATCAGGATCATGTTGTGCCGTCGTGCTATACTGGCAACACTCACTCAGCTACCAGATGCTAGCATACCAGAATGTTCTCACATGGTTATTAGACCCTTGCCAATACGGATATTGTTAGCTTTACACCCACTGAGTGCCAAATGGAATCCCCTCAAACAAATTAAAGTGCTGCAAGGAGAAACATTTGTAAGATAGGTTGATCTAACCAGAGACTAAATCAGACACAACATTGTTTTCTTGACAATAGAGGTCTTTCCAGGCACCTTAAGGAGCACTTAACGGCTTCAAATTTCCGATTCCAAGAAAATAGGGAGCAGCATGAGGAGCTGGCCTGGATTAATCTTCTGATTTAGGCCCCTCTCCTTAAATTCAATAAGCTCCCTGCGTATGGAAAACGTATGCATGCCGATCAGAGAATTAAGCCAACCAGCATCTAGTGAAGGGGCTGTGGCTTGTCCTGAAAGGAGAGTTGAGGAGTGCACTAGATGGCAAGCAGAATAATGTCGGCAATTTGACTGCAATGACATCGGGGGGGAAGCCACCACCATTTAGTAGCAATGCCTTAGAGGAGGTGCGGCAAAGGAAGTTGGCCATATTTGGTGTGGAAGGCCACCTGCCTGTGAAAGTAGAGGTGGAAAAGAGAGTAGGTGCAATCTCCCAGGTGTGCTGAACCAGAGGTAGAAGTCTATCCGCCTTTGGAACAATACTTCCTCTTCCTCCTTAGTGAGCGTGTCAATGTTTCTGTCCTGCATCCTTATGGAGATAGCATGCAGACTATTTACCCTTTCTTGCAACACTCTCTCATACAACAAAAGGTGGAGGGCACAATAGCAGAAAGGCATAGTGATATCTCACACAGAACAGTTTAAAGTTCAGCTCAGAATGAGTGCTGTCAACTGCAACACCATTCCAGCTCACTTGCAAAGTATTGGCGCCAGGAGGGAGGTTGTCGGGACATGTTTGGGTGCCCAGATATTTGTTGTCATCTTGCTACATGTGTTCTTCTTACAAACCAAGGCTGAACATGACCACAGGGAGAGGGCAAGGACACACGGGGGATTCACCACACTAAAGCAGTTCACCCAATTTGAGGCAAAGTCCTTCACCCTTTTCACCCATGAAGCTGTGGAAGAAATTGATAAAGACAAGTCTTGAGACATGGGGCTAGATTTTCAGTATAGACAGTTTTGGGGCGCTAAGCTTATCGCCCGCCCCAAAGTAGCGCCCCGTTGCCGGAAATTCAGTGGCTTCGCCCTAAGAGGTTGGTGGAGCGCTAAAAGAGGCGTTCCACTAGTATCTTTAGGCGCTAAGCCGGCGGTGGAGAGCGCAACACCCGAGCACGGGCGCAGCGCACGGCAGACACTCTGGTGCCAGTGAGCTCTTAAAGGGGAAGGGTGCATGTATTTTTTTCAAATGCAAAGTCTGGGGGGAAACGGGAAGAAGAAGAAGAAGAAGAAGACGAGAAGGAGGAGGAGGAGGAGGAGGAGGAGGAGGAGGAGGAGGAGGAGGAGGAGGAGGAGGAGGAGGAGGAGGAGGAGGAGGAGGAGGAGGAGGAGGAGGAGGAGGAGGAGGAGGAGGAGGAGGAGGAGGAGGAGGAGGAGGAGGAGGAGGAGGAGGAGGAGGAGGAGGAGGAGGAGGAGGAGGAGGAGGAGGAGGAGGAGGAGGAGGAGGAGGAGGAGGAGGAGGAGGAGGAGGAGGAGGAGGAGGAGGAGGAGGAGGAGGAGGAGGAGGAGGAGGAGGAGGAGGAGGAGGAGGAGGAGGAGGAGGAGAGGAGGAGGAGGAGGAGGAGGAGGAGAGGAGGAGGAGGAGGAGGAGGAGGAGGAGGAGGAGGAGGAGGAGGAGGAGGAGGAGGAGGAGGAGGAGGAGGAGGAGGAGGAGAGAGGAGGAGGAGGAGGAGGAGGAGGAGGAGGAGGAGGAGGAGGAGGAGGAGGAGGAGGAGGAGGAGGAGGAGGAGGAGGAGGAGGAGGAGGAGGAGGAGGAGGAGGAGGAGGAGGAGGAGGAGGAGGAGGAGGAGGAGGAGGAGGAGGAGGAGGAGGAGGAGGAGGAGGAGGAGGAGGAGGAGGAGGAGGAGGAGGAGGAGGAGGAGGAGGAGGAGGAGGAGGAGGAGGAGGAGGAGGAGGAGGAGGAGGAGGAGGAGGAGGAGGAGGAGGAGGAGGAGGAGGAGGAGGAGGAGGAGGAGGAGGAGGAGGAGGAGGAGGAGGAGGAGGAGGAGGAGGAGGAGGAGGAGGAGGAGGAGGAGGAGGAGGAGGAGGAGGAGGAGGAGGGAGGAGGAGGAGGAGGAGGAGGAGGAGGAGGAGGAGGAGGAGGAGGAGGAGGAGGAGGAGGAGGAGGAGGAGGAGGAGGAGGAGGAGGAGGAGAGGAGGAGGAGGAGGAGGAGGAGGAGGAGGAGGAGGAGGAGGAGGAGGAGGAGGAGGAGGAGGAGGAGGAGGAGGAGGAGGAGGAGGAGGAGGAGGAGGAGGAGGAGGAGGAGGAGGAGGAGGAGGAGGAGGAGGAGGAGGAGGAGGAGGAGGAGGAGGAGGAGGAGGAGGAGGAGGAGGAGGAGGAGGAGGAGGAGGAGGAGGAGGAGGAGGAGGAGGAGGAGGAGGAGGAGGAGGAGGAGGAGGAGGAGGAGGAGGAGGAGGAGGAGGAGGAGGAGGAGGAGGAGGAGGAGGAGGAGGAGGAGGAGGAGGAGGAGGAGGAGGAGGAGGAGGAGGAGGAGGAGGAGGAGGAGGAGGAGGAGGAGGAGGAGGAGGAGGAGGAGGAGGAGGAGGAGGAGGAGGAGGAGGAGGAGGAGGAGGAGGAGGAGGAGGAGGAGGAGGAGGAGGAGGAGGAGGAGGAGGAGGAATAATGATGATGATGTATGGCCGGAAACATAAATACACCGTTCACAACAACACACTGGTTACTTCCACACAACACATGCAGAGTGCCTTTTATACCAGTGCCCTTTAATTTGCGCTCCCCAGGGTGTGTTGCGTTCCATTTTACAAACGCTCTGGACGCCAGCCGCACAATGGGGCGGTCCGACTGAAGTTTGGATTCGGGGCGGCCAAAGGGCGTTGCACGAGGATGTGACGTCATTTTCTGCGCGCGCATCCGGGCGGCCGCTAAACTTTGCGCCGGCGCTAACAGGCAACTTAATTTGGGGCGGGGCGCAAACTGCGCTGCGCCCAGGCGCTACACGCATAGCGCCCGAAAATCACTTCTCTTAAGGCGCTAACTGCTGGCGCAAGCAACTGAAAATCTAGCCCATGGTACCACCACCTAGCAAGTATCCTTCATCTATTATTATCCTTTTCACACCCACATCTTTCCCACTCGAACTGTACTTGTTAAGCAGCTACATAATGGTCAAATCTTATGATCTTACCCCTCTTTGAAAGCTTTTTCAGGGAGGTCTACTGTAAATCTTCTCCATTTTCTCTTCCTAAAGGTGCTTCCTAAGATGAGGTGAGAGCAAGTGGCAGCACAGACCCTGAAAACATCACTACACATAACGTCAGACACTGGACCGGCTATCAGCATGGATACTAGTACCTTGGAGCCTGCAGTTAGTGATTTTGAGGAATGGGCACCCAATAAACCACAAGTGACAAGTGATGGGAGCAGGGGAAGAAACAGAAATACTTGGGAAGGCTGTGGACCCACACCATTTGCCAAAAGCATACGCAAGGGATCGATATCCTACTGAGCCTGCTGCCTTCACACAACAGCAACAACAGCTTGCATTTATATAGCACCTATTATGTAAAGAAAAAACCATCCCAAGGTACTTCGGTGAGGTGTAAGGAAAAAAATGGAAAGATTTGGAAGGGGTGACCAAAAAGCTTGGTTAGAGGTAGGTTTTAAGGAGTATTTTAAAGGAATGGAGGAAGGTAGAGAGGCGGAGAGCATTAGGGAGGGAATTTCAGAGCATGGGACCTAGGTGGCTGCAGGCACAGCCGCCAGTCGTGAGGCGGAAGAAGCGAGGGATGCACAAGAGGCCAGAGCTTCTCCGAAGGCATGGATCAAGTGAGGTCAAACCACTTCCATTCAAAAAAAATTACTAATATCAAAGAAACTGAAAAAAATGAGAACCTTTTCTTGGTGTGAATATACACACATGCACACACATACAGATACTTCATATTGAAGATCCATTTTAATCGGAGAAACTACGTATGTTAAATATTTTTCACAATTTTGAGACCTGATATTTGTGAACATTATCACCAGCTCCCTCCCCCTCCTCATCCAACTCAGGTTGAACCCTTCACCTGAAGCTGATTATTTGTCTGATAATGACAGGGCTGCAGCATTCTCTCTGATGATGCTTTTGAACGACTAATAAGGTTTCAGTTGGTGTGTTGCCCACATTCCTTGAGAGTGAGAAGCTCTGACAGCTTTTTTTTTCAACTTTAAGCTGAAATGTATATCCATTCCTTTATTAGGGTGATTACTATATGCCGGAAACATTCCTTCATTTCTTGGCTTCAAAGCGTGTACAGGAAGGAACACCTGTGTTCCGTAACATCCAATTGTCAGCTAACAGGCTTGCTTTGATGTGTCAGGTCCCATAAACCCCTTACTGTGATCATAAATCATCTGTCTGTTGACTGTTCAAATTAATATTTTGATGGAATTTGTTTCTCAGTTCCATTAGTAAGCTGCTACGTTACATTTCATCAGCGTTCTCATATAAACGCTTGTTTCTAGAAGGAAAGCACTTGTAGAAGTGTCACTTCTAGTGATTTTTTTGAAGCACAATCACAGATCATTGCTAGCATTACCTAACAGATCCTACTGGATGTTTTATATACCAGTAAATGACTTGTTCGTTTTAATGCATTTATTTTAATATTTTGGGGGGTTATGTGATTAGGTTATGGGGCCAACTCAAGTCAGTTGTTTTTTGCCATTGAAAACAAGGAGACCATATGTGTGCATGTGAGTCACCCCGCCTCGGAGTAAGCATGCTTTCCTTACTCACGCACTAGTGAACGGAACTGCACATAGGATTATGTGCTACGCGTGTGGTATTTTGAATTTTACTGAGAAGGGCTTCAATGCACGTATGCTAGTTTTAAACAGCTGTAAGATGATTTAGGGTGACTGGGCACTGAGCTCCCCTCAATAATTTGCTTCATTGGTGTGTGGCTCTGAATTAGACCTTCAATGTGCCAGTTTTGTTCTTTCAGTTGAAACCAATTAGAACATGAAAAAGAAATAGAAGGTAAAGTAACTCCCTAAGCTAATAGCATACTTTTTAAAATCACACAGCTAATAAGAGAAAGAACTCGCATTTCTATAGCGCCTTTCACAACCTCAGGATGTCCCAAAGCGCTTTACAGCTAATGAAGTACTTTTTGAAGTGGAGTCACTGTTGTAATGTAGGAAACGCAGCAGCCAATTTGCACACAGCAAGGTCTCGCAAACAGCAATGAGATACATGACCAGATTTTTTTTTTAGTAAATGTTGTTTGAGGGATAAATATTGGCCAGGACACCGGGGATAACTCCCCTGCTCTTTTTCAAAATAGCACCATGGGATCTTTCACATCGACTTGAGAGGGCAGACAGGGCCTCGGTTTAATGTCTCATCCGAAAGGCGGCACCTCCGACAGTGCAGCACTCCCTCAGCACTGTACTGCAGTGTCAGCCTAGATTATGTGCTCAAGTCTCTGGAGCGGGAATGAGCCCATAATCTTCCGACTCAGAGTGCGAGAGTGCGACTGCTGAGCCACAGATGACACCACTAAGCCTTTTTTAAACCCAGTATTGAAAAGTGCAAACACCTGTGTCTACATTGTACATTTTGTTGTGAGCTGAGCAACTGAGATTCAACTTATGGCATCACCACCCGAACAATCCGCCAAGAGCACAGGGGCCAACACGCATGTAACAATATAATCGATATTTAAAGTACAAAATATTGTAATTGTAACCAAATTTTAAAAATTACTTTAGTAATTTCGGCTGGTGGTAAGCAACTTGCAAGAGAAAATATTGGAGAAAACCAAGTTATTCTAAACTTTCTACCGAACTTTTGGTTTCTATTTTCACTTGAAGGATGCATTTATGTTGAGATCGGGAGCTGCAATTTGGGTTCCAGCCAGGCAGGACCCTGTTTACATTTCTTGGCTCCTGCCTGGCTGGAACATTAATTGTGCTGTTTCGAAGCGAGCTCTGTGCATGCCTGAATACACGCATGGGCAAAGCTCTTTCCCAGCAGCTGGAAATTTAAATATTTAGGGAATGGGGAGGGGTGAATCTCCACTTGCCAAATTTTTAAATTAAGGTCAGGTAGATTTACAAAGTATTCAGGGTGCCCAGCCAGGTTTGACATCACATTAGATTTACACTCCATTTGATGTTAACCTGAAATAGTGTGAGACTAAGAGCTGGATTTTCCTGATCCCACTGCTATAGGGTCAGGGCAGGTCTTCTGCCTGCCCTCTGACCCTGGCCCAGGCCACTCCGCCCACAAAGTCTATGCTGATGCTTTTCTCCACCACATTCTCCTGCTTATTCCATATTCATTCTAATATTCCTCTTTTGCAAGAGCCTATCTAATTCCCTTTTAAAAGTGTTTATGGACTCTCCATGGAACCATAGCAGTTTACAGCACAGAAGGAAGCCATTCCTTCAGCGATGGTTTGTGGCAGACAATTCCAGGTTCTAACCACCCACTGTGTAAAGAATTTTTTTTCCATCCTCCCATTTAATTCTTTTTGTGATTATGCTAAATTTGTGCCTTCTTGTTACCATCCTCCCACTAAGTGTAAACAATCTAACACTATTTGCTTTCTCATAACCTTTTATAATCATGAAGTCCTGCATCGGGCAACCCCCTCAACCTTCTCAGTACCAGTGAAAAAAGTCTTCACTTCTCAAGTCCTGTGTTATAACTGTAGCCCCTCCTCCCTAGTAATATCCTAGTGAATCGATACTAGGTCTATGCTTTTATATCCTTACTACAGTGCGGTACCCAAAACCACACACAGTAGCCCTGAATTTCCATGAGAGGTCGGCAGGGAATCAGGTGATGCCCCATGAAAATTCAAGGCCAATATTCCAACTGCAGCCTAACTAAAGTCTTGCACAGGTTCAAAATTAGCTTCTTGCCTTTGTGTTCTATAGGGTCTAAATTCAACATCGTCGTGCCCATCTTCCGGGCTCAACAATAGCCAATTTAGCAGTCCAGAGGCCTGCACATGATCTATGCGGCCGTTCAGGCCACTGCTAAATTGGTCGGGGTCTTCTTTTAAGCGGCCCTGGTAGCCACCTGAAATGAGCACAGGACTCATTTCAATAATGAAATGAGGCTCTTGCACCCATTTCCAATCGAGACCAGTCGGAGTTTGTGAAATGCAAACTCCGACCAGTATGTCCGGATCTTAAGCTGCATAACCCGCTTAAAGAGACCACAGGAGGCCACTCAAAAAAAGGCCCCAAAACTTCTTGAACTATCCTTTTTGTGGAGTCGGGAGGACAGGAATGCTTCTCCTGGCTCCACTAAACAGCTATGACCGCTGTCAGCCCACCCTCACCCCCTCCCAATTGCCTCCCCCCCCCCACCTCCCCACGACTTACCAGTGGGCCTCGACGGTGACCAAATTGGTTAGGCCCCAAAAGAGAAGCTGCTGATGAGGCCTGAGGACCATCGCCCGAGGACTCATTTAGGACGGTCCTCGGGCCACTCCATTCTGGCAGCCGTCGCTGTGTGTCACAAGAATAGTGCCCGGTTTCGGACATTGTCCAATTTCTACCTCGAGATACAAAACCAAGAATTCCATTTTCTTTTTTAATGACCTCATCTACTTGTGCTACCATCTTCAATGATCTGAGTATCTGCACACCAAGGTCACTCTGCTGTACTACTCCATTTAAAATCTTACCATCTAAGCTGTATTTCCTTTCCCTATTCTGTTTTCCAAAACATATTACTTCACAATGTTTTACATTGAACTGCTTCAGTTACCTATGTGACCATCCTGCTATCGTATCTATGAGCCCCGAACTCTTTCACGGTGCTCGTCACAATGTTCCAGCAACAGTGGAGCAGCGCCTTTTATTGGCAGCTGAAATTTTTAAGAGCTGTTGCTGCTTGATGTTTCTTACCCTCCACTGACAGCGAACCCCCACAGCCAGGCCCAAAACAGGCCGGGGGCTTGCTGTGCATAGATAATGAGGCTGGTCTTGGAAAATCCCATGAGGCCGGCCAGTCGGTGAGATCAGAAAATCAACCCTGTTAATGCATATCCCGCAAAGCCTGAAGCACAAAGTCTGCAACAGTGAGCGCAGTCACAGAAGCAGGGTGGGAGAAAAAAAAAATTCTTTTCTTAAAAAACTGGTTAGCCAAGAGGGTTCATGTTGAAAACTAGTAAATGGATACTTTAACAGAATGCTTCACCTAAAGCAATATTATTAAATATTAATTAAAGGGAAAGATAATGTGCCCTTACTTAGGATAACATTTTGATAATGTGTGGGTTTTGTGCTTGCTTTTCATACTTTTTCTGTGAATCTATCCTCAATTTAGACTCATATGGATAGTGATACAGGCCTCACATCGTATTTTACAGTGAAATTTATCTTTAGTTTATTCTAATGGACATCGGACTTTCCAGAAAAAAGTTTCTGGTTATTCTGTTTATTTATAATAAAGCTGCAGTAGTCACTTCACAATGTGTTAATCCCTGTGTTTGAGGGGGTTGGGTGTTGCAGGTTAGCACAATGACCTTTCACCTCTGGAATCTTGGTCCCAAACAAGCACAGACTGATGAGATGAATGTCTCCGATCTCTCTGCTAGCTGTTAAGGCCATATGGAAAATAAATTTGGACAGTCTCACACCTGTTCTCAGTGGGTATGGCCAGCAACACAAATCTGCTCAGCTTTGGTTCAAATTGAGACTAAGTTAGCAAAGGCATTTGGATAGACCACAGGATGGCTGGTGCAGGAAATAGAAAATTCACATTGGTGCAATAAAGGTGCTGTCTGGAGCATTATGCTGAGGGAGCTTGCTGGAATAGAGTAGAGAGCTTTATTCTGCATCTGGCTGCATTTCACCTGATCTTGTAGTGGTTGATGATGATAGTCAATGCCCAAAATGGGAATGTGTTCCATTCTCCACTCCGCCAGATTACCACCCAGGTAATGAAGGTGAAAATTACGCCCAATATGCCTGACGACCACTCGTCTGTGACCCTCACCAGACATGCTAGTCCATGTATTTTTGTGACAGAATTCAGAATCCAGCAGATTTGGTATTTTGCACAGGGAGAGAAAAAGAACAGAAGAAACTCAAAGGGTCAGTTCTTTGCCCCTTTGACCCCAGCAGGGAGCAGTGCTACCAGGGAGCACTTTACATGAAATCATGGGCGTACGGCTCGTGGTGATCCATCAACCATATTGGTTGGAAAGCCATGGGCTTTGCACCTGGGAGTTCCAATGATGCACTCCCTGTAAGCACAGGAACACTTAATTGTTCCTTAAAAATTAAAAAAGGAAAGCATAAGTGTAGCACATTAAATTGTTTTGTAGTATCTCTATGAAAGTAGCTCATAAGCAAGTCAAGATTTCAGATTTAAGGCCAATTATCCTGACTTTTGCACCCGGGAACACCCATTCCTCAGGTGCACAGATAGGAATTTCTTAATTACATTACAACCTTGTAATCATTCCTGGCGATCTGTTCTCTATATACTATAACCTTGGTAGTTTCTCCTATTCAAATGTGATGCTAGTCAAGAAGCATCAGGTAAAACACTTATGTTGCTAACATCCTGCCAGCCCTCTCCCCCGTCCATGTTAATTCAGAAAATGTGTAATAATCTCATCCAGACCAGTCATTGCCTTTTAAAAGGAAATTTATTTGAGAAAAAAACTGGAAGGTATTTGGGTGAAGGAGATTCTTCTAACTGACAGCATAATTGAAAAATAAGATAAGCGAGGTGTCACTAGAATTAATGGGTCCACTTTCAATACCAACGAGACAGCTAGCACCACACAAATATGTGAATGGCAAGAAAGGGGAAAGGGGCAAGAATAGTGTGACAGAAAATACTGAAGATGCTGAAACAAAAGTCCCAAAGACTTTCGCTAATTCACAAATCATCATCTCCGCTTGATAAAAAGACTACTTTCATTTGTGTGGGCAGAGAAAGTATTTCAACCATATGTGAAAAAGGATAGATTTAACTGCACTTATAGGCCATAAAGTATTACAATAACTGGTAAAAAATATAAAAGGAGTGAACAGCTTGAAAGCTGGTCTAACTACAGGAATATGGTTTATAAATTCAGTATAGGAAGGGGGAGATGGATTGATTATCTTGGAAACTTGAGCCTTGATTTTCTTCGGCCAGCAAATTTGGGACTGTGGCTGTCTGTGGTGTGCGTGCGTCCGTACCAGCAGTGAGGGTGGCTAGCCTTGCTGAATTAAGCAAAACAAGCCCTTCATTGGAATCGAGTCCCTGCACAGAGAGTTAGGCATGATCTGTCGCGAAATCTGGTGAGCCAGCAGCTCTTAAATGACTGGGGCTGATCTTTAGAGGGGAGGCAATTTTTGGCTCAGCAAACAAACAGCTTGTTACGTTAACACATGGCTGCAAGGAGCAATATGGGCAAAGTTGCCCCCTTCACTGATGATACCTTTTATGCAGGAGATGTGGCAAAGGAGGGCAACTTTTTGTGAAGAGAACGCCAGAAATTCAAAGTGCCCAAAGGAGGTGGCAAAAGAGTAAATGCAGTTGACGTAATAAAGACTCACTACGCACTTGGTTGTACATAAAGCAAGGCTTTAATCGACTTGTAACAAAACATGGAGGTCTAGTTAGTAGTCACTAGCTTCCTGTTTCCAGATTGTCTCTGGCCAAGTTGGGCGCACGCCCGAGTATTTATACTCCTCGGACGGCGCCCTCAGCTGGCCGTTCAGTAGTACTGCCGGAGTTACTTCTTGTAGAAGTTGCGATTTATGACATTCTTCCTCCCTAAAAGGTTTGGAAGTCCAGTCTTCTTTTAACGGACTAGGCGGACCAAAAATAGCCGTAGTCGTTTAGTTTTCTGCTTTTGACCGGAAGGCACGTCTCCCCAGACCGTGTCCTGGTCCCTGGGTCGCTTGGCCCATACCGGTAAGTCGGTAGAGTCCGCGTTATCTTGATCTTTCTGTGGAGGCCTGGGAATATCATGACTCTGGGCGCGGGCCCCCACAGGCGCAGAGCTGGCCTCATCCTGGGTCGTAGCCGGAGATTGTCCTGATTTCGGGTGGCCATCCTACGGGGAGCGTTCGGCTCCCTGAGTTGATCCGGTAGCACTGCCGGCAGATCCCTCGATGTCCCAGGTAGGGTGTCATCTTCATAGGGGTGCGGAGTGTTGACATCATCGTCATGGGATCCTTCATCATTCGGGCCCGTGTGACCGGTTGGGCAGGGAGCCAGATCTCTGAGCGAGACGGTGGACTCCCAGCCATCGGGGTACCGCACGTGCGCATACGTGGGGTTTACCTCCGTTAATTCCATCTCGTCAATGAGAGGGTCATTCTTGGCAGACCGGACGAACCTCCGGAGTAGCACAGGGCCTGGAGCCACCAACCATGACGGTACAGATGTCCCATGTGTAGAGCGACACCGGAACTTGAAGAATCGCTCATGAGGTGTGACATTAGTGGATGTGGAGAGAAGAGACCTGATAGAGTGTAACACGTCGGGGAGCACAGTTTCCCACTGCTGGTCTGGTAGGGTGCGTGACCTCAGTGCCAGACGGACAGCATTCCAGATGATGGCATTGTATCGTTCAACCTGTCCATTGCCGATTGGGTGATATGGTGTCGTCTTACTCGAGGCGATTCCCCGTTGGGAGAGATAATTTTTAAGTTCACTCGACATAAAGGAGGGACCCCGATCCATGTGGATAAAATTGGCCGTCCCGCAAAGGGAGAAGACCTGATCGAGGCATTTAATTACTGTAGAGGTAAGCATATTAGGACAGTGGAAGGCAAAGGGAAAGCGTGAATAGTCGTCTACCATCGTAAGTAGGTAGGTGTTCCACGTCGACGAAGGCAATTGCCCTTTAAAGTCTATGCTGAGCCTCTGCATAGGCTGCATTGCATGTATGAGTAAGTCATCTGATGGGCGGAAGAATTGTGGTTTCAATTCTGCACAAATCCTACAGGAGGAGCATGTTTTCTTTACGTCCTCCGTTGAGAATGGTAGATTTTTGGAGCGCACAAAGGGCAACATACGGGTAACGCCAGGATGGCATAAGTCCATATACAGATCCGCCAGAGTCAACGTTGACATTGAAGAGCAAAATGCCCGTGTAAAGGTATCTGGGGCCACATTCTGTTTGCCAGGTCGGTAACGGATAGTATATCCAAAGGCAGCCAGCTCCATCCTCCAGAGTTGAATTTTATTATTTTTGATTTTCGTGCGCTTCCGGTTATCCAACATGAAGGCCACGGAGCGCTGGTCAGTTATGAGCGTGAAATGACGCCAAGCAAGAAAATGACTCCATTGGCGTACAGCCTCGATGATGGCTGTAGCCTCCTTCTCGACGGGAGGGTAATGGAGCTCGCTACCCTGTAAGGTTCTGGATAGGAATGCCACGGGTCGACCACCTTGATTCAAGGTAGCCGAGATCGTCACCTCCAATGCATCGCATTCGACCACAAAAGGAAGGTTTTCGTCAATGGAGCGAAGCGTGGCTTTCTCCAGCTGTCGTTTGAGGAGGTTGAAGGCAGAAATAGCCGTTGCTTCCAATGGAAAAGACTTCGCATGAAGCAGGGGCTGTATTTTATCGGAGAAGTGAGGTATCCACTTTGCGTAATAAGCAAACATGCCAAGTGCCCAACGAAGAGAGCCGAGATTTGTAGGGGGAGGGAGCTCCTGAAGTGGACGAAGTCGCTCTGGGTCCGGTTTAATAACACCATTGCCCACCCAGTAGCCGAGAATGTTCACCGATGGCACCAATTTCACCGATTTGGATTCGTTTAACGTTAAGTGGCGACGACGGAGAACGTCAAAAAATCTCTGAAGATTGGCGTCATGCTCCTTTTGATCATGTCCGGCAATAGTGCTATTGTCTAAATACGGAAAGGTATCCGTCAAGTTCTCTTGCCGGACTAGGCCATCCATTGCCCGTTGGAAGACAGCCACCCCATTGGTGGCCCCAAATGAAAGGCGACGAAACTGATAAAGCCGACCATTGGCCTCAAAGGCCGTATACTTTTTGTCAGAGTCTTTCAGCGATACCTAATGGTATGCGCTCTTTAAATCAAAGGTTGAAAATACCTTGTATTTGGCAATGTTGTTGACCATGTCATCTATGCGTGGTAGCGGGTAGGCATCCAGATCGGTATATTGATTAATGGTCTGCGAATAATCAATACACAGACGTTTCTTATGTTGTTTTAAAGGGTTTTTCACAACGACGACTTGAGCCCGCCAGGGAGATGAACACGGCTTGATAATACCGTCAGCTAAAAGGCGAGAGATTTCTGCCTCGATAAATGCTCGGTCGTCTTGGCTAAAGCGCTGCGATTTGGTGGCTATGGGTTTACAGCGGGGGGAGAGATTGGCAAACAGGGAGGGCTCATCGAGTAAGGCCGCCGAGAGCGCACAAAACGACACCTTAGAAATGGTAAGCTCCGGCTTCGACCCTCCAAACTCAAAAGTGAGTCTTTTGTGCTGCTTCTGGAAGCCCTGCCCCAGAAGCACATCGCTACATAAGTTTTCGAGTACTCCGAGCCGGGTGGCGGGATACGTGCGACCATTGAGGATAAGGTTGACAAGACAGAAGCCAGAAGGATTGGTGGTCAGAGTCATCAGAGCCATTGCAATCTCCCTGTCCGAGGGATAAATGCGCAGTTTTAACCTGCTGACAGCCCGCTTACTAATGAAGCTGTCAGAGCTGCAGGAGTCAATTAGCGCGCTTAGAGTGTGCCCATTTACTGAAACCTTCGTGGCTGCATGGGACAAACTTCGGGGAAAATCAGCTGTGATGGGAGGAGGGGTAATTTTTCCTTCGGCAGCTGTAGCCTTAGCAGTGGTTCTTGGGGGAGGAGCAGCTCCATAGATAGCAGCTGTGAAGCTAACCGGAGCTCTCGACCGGTATACTTTAGAGGAGCAGCCTTTCTTGTTAGCAGAGGCCCGTGACTGGCATACCTTGGAAAAGTGTCCTTTCTTGCTGCAATGATTGCAGGTCGCATTACGAGCTGGGCAAAATTTTCTGTAATGGAACGTACCTCCACAAAACAAACACTTTCTTCCTGATTGCCAGGATGCTGCTAGGGTGGGGTCGTCATCAGCAAAGGCCTCTAGGGTAGGGTCGTCGTCCGTTAGAGTAGAGTCGTCATCAGCGGGGGCATCCACCCGAGACCTATCGAAAGACTTATTAAAAGTGATAGCCGCCACCCGTGCACGTGGTGGGAGATAAGTGTCTGCATTCTTCTTGGCCAAGTCCAGGGAACACGCCTGGTCATTAGCAGCCCGTAAATTGAGGGTTTTATTTTCCAGCAGGCACTGACGTATAAAAGGGGATGCAATCCCATTGATAAAGGAATCGTGGATTAGTTCATCTTGATATTGTTCAGCTGTAACCGATTTAAGGTTACAATCTTTGCTGAGCCTGCGAAGTTTCTGGAGGAATTCATCGAGTGATTCCCCAGGCTGCTGCCGAGTTGTGGCCAGTAGGTGTCGAGCAAAGATTTCATTCAGGGACTTGACATATAGCTGCTGTAAAATTTGGATAGCAGCGCCGTAGTCTATACAGTCCTCAATATAATCATACACATGAGGGGATACGTAGTTAATAAGCATTCGTTACTTATTAGGGGCATCCGCCCCACATTCTTCAAGAAAGTTGCTAAAGGTACGAAACCAATGCTTCCATACCTACACTGTCGCAGGTGCATTCGGGTCCAGGTCGAGACGAGCGGGTCTAAGGAGTTTTTCCATGATGGATCAGTTTCTTGCCCAAGTCACTTTCTGCGGTTCGAGTTGCAGCTGGTTGTTCCGAATCACCCAAGGCGTGGAGACGATAACAAGTCGATTAAATTGACGTAATAAAGACTCACTACGCACTTGGTTGTACATAAAGCAAGGCTTTAATCGACTTGTAACAAAACATGGAGGTCTAGTTAGTAGTCACTAGCTTCCTGTTTCCAGATTGTTTCTGGCCAAGTTGGGCCCACGCCCGAGTATTTATACACCTCGGACGGCGCCCTCAGCTGGCCGTTCAGTAGTACTTCCGGAGTTACTTCTTGTAGAAGTTGCGATTTATGACAGCGGTCTTTCAGGTCCATAGTAGCTAAGAGAAAATAAGAAAAAGGTTTCCAGAAAAGCACCAAGGCAAGTGTATCCTCCTTTGTGTACATGTTTATTCTTCATCCATAGAAGCCATGTCCCCAGTAGAAATGTTTCTGTTCTGTGTACTCATGGAGGGAACATGCTGAGAACACTTACCCCTTGTCGCTGCACCATTGTAAACAACTGAGGGTGGAAGACCTCAGTGCAGTTGTACAGTAATGCCTCGTACACAGCAGTTCCAAGCTGCACTCACATAAATAGTGTCTGTAGAAAAACTATGCTGGATCATTTGCAAAGATGTGAACCTAGTAAGAAGGTGGTCCGGGCGTATGGGTTCCTATTACCTTCTTACCTTCTTCCTATGTTCCACTTACATGTCAAAGCTATGTACACCTATTTTTTGAGGATGTAACTGGTAGAATAGATAAGGGAGAACCAGTGGATGTGGTGTATTTGGACTTTCAGAAGACTTTCGATAAGGTCCCGCATAAGAGATTAGCGTGCAAAGTTAAAGCACATGGGATTGGGGGTAAGGTACTGACTTGGATAGAGAACTGGTTGGCAGACAGGAAGCAAAGAGTTGGAATAAACGGGTCTATTTCCAAGTGGCAGGCAGTGACTAGTGGGGTACCACAGGGATCGGTGCTAGGACCCCAGCTATTCACAATATATATTAATGATCTAGACAAGGGAACTAGATGTAATATCTCCAAGTTTGCAGACGCCACAAAGCTGGGTGGGCGTGTGTGCTGTGAGGAGGATGCAGAGAAACTCCAATATGATTTGGACAGGTTGGGTGATTGGGCAGATGCAAGGCAGATGCAGTATAATGTGGATAAATGCGAGGTTATCCACTTTGGTGGCAAAAACAGGAAGGCAGATTATTATCTGAATGGCAATAGATTAGGAAAAGGGGAGGTGCAACGAGACCTGGGTGTCCTTGTGCACCAGTCACTGAAGGTAAGCATGCAGGTGCAGCAGTCAGTTAAGAAGGCAAATGGTATGTTGGCCTTCATAGCGAGAGGATTCAAATACAGGAGCAAGGATGCCTTGCTGCAGTTGTACAGGGCCTTGGTGAGACCACACCTTGAGTATTGTGTGCAGTTTTGGTTGCCTTATCTGAGGAAGGATGTTCTTGCCATGGAGGGAACACAGCAAAGATTCACCAGACTGATACCTGGGATGGCAGGAGAGAGTGGTGAACCTGTGGAATTCTCTATCACAGAAGGCAGTTGAGGCCAATTCATTAAATATATTCAAGAAGGAGTTAGACATATTTCTTAAGGCTAAAGGGATATGGGGAGAAAGCAGGGACAGGGTACTGAATTTGGATGATCAGCCATGATCTCATTAAATGGCGGAGCAGGCTCGAGGGGCCGAATGGCCTACTCCTGCTCCTATCTTCTATGTTTCTATGTTTCTATAGGGAGAGAAGCAGGATTGGCAGAAACCCAGCCGTTGTGAAGCACCTGAAGCAACATGAGGAGTTGGCCTTTTTGGCTATGGAGCTGCAGAGAGCATTGGCAAGTATCCGCCATTTGTAATGATTCTTCATACTCTGACTCCCTTTCTGAAATCTCGCAATAGAGATGTATAGCTTAGCAGTTGCATAATGTATAAAATATCTTCCGCTCTTACCTCTCTTTTAAGGCATTGTCTTGGGAAAGCATTGTAAAAACATTTTTTATTTCTATAGGTTCCTCTCAAGATAAGGCAAGACAAGGTGGCTCAATGGATCCTGGTACACCGCAGTACCAGCACAGACAATATCACCTTGTAGAATGTAGCTAGTGAGTTTGAGGAGAGCACTGGATGAATCACAAGCCATAAGTGAGGAGGAGCAAATAGAAGTGTCAGAAGAGGAAGAAGCAAGATCTGTGCAGGCTGCAAGCCGATGCCGCAGGGACTGGTATCCTGCTGGACCTGCCTTCAGGCAGAGCTTGATGCAGGAGCAAAGAGCATATGAGCAGCCTGTAGCAATTTTCGGAGAGTGTGCATCAGTGCACCTCTATCATCACTGCATTACAAGGCTTTACAGAAATGCAGAGTGCCATGAAACAAATAGCATCTTTACAGCTATCTGCAGGAAAGAACCAAACTAGCAAGAGAACAAGTGGCAAACAGTTCTCTGTCACAAATGTTGTGACTTGGTATTAATGAGGCAGTTTAGAGGTGTCTGACACGACTGGGTTGGACAGACTGGGCGATTATTTGGAAAAAGCAGTGATTGCAGGCTTTAGTCAAATCAGAAACATGCTGTGAACTGCTCCAGTGTTTTCTGCTGATGATCCTTCTATGGTTCTCAGATCTGGCAACGTGGTAGGAAAGGCTATGATGAGATGACTTCCTCTCATAGTGACACCACATCCCTCCACTCCAGTTAAGCCCGTCAAAGGATTGAGAAAGTGCCGGACATACTAGCAGCCACTGCATTGTCAGATGTGGCTCCAGCTGTTGTAGGAACATCTCATGGTCTTGCACCATAAAGGTTCAAGGAGACTGCCATGGCAGCAGGACCACAATATCCAAAGGCCACCACGGTTGCTCTTCTCACTTACAGAGCACTTAGACACAGCCTAACATTAAGAAATAGGACAAGCACACCTTACAGGGTCACCAAAGGGAAGCACAAGTGTCCTAACTCGCACCACGTCCTGTTCACCCATCATCCCTGTGCTCTTGCTCCCGGTTAAGCAACACCTCGATTTTAAAATTCTCATCCTTGTTTTCAAATCCCTCCATGGCCTCGCCCCTCCCTGTCTCTGTAATCTCCTCCAGCACCACAACCCTCCGCGATATCTGCGTTCCTCTAATTCTGGCCTCTTGAGCATCTCTGATTATAATCGCTCAACCATTGGTAGCTGTGCCTTCAACTGCCTAGGCCCTTAGCTCTGGAATTCCCTCCCTAAACCTCTCTGCCTCGCTACCTCTCTTTCCTCCTTTAAGATGTTCCTTAAAACCTATCTCTTTGACCAAGCTTTTGGTCATCTGCCCTAATATCTCCTTATGTGACATTTGTTTGATAACGCTCCTGTGAAGCACCTTGGGATGTTTTACTATGTTAAAGGCGCTATATAAATACAAGTTGTTGTTGTTGTTGTAGACCACATCGCCTGTGTAAATAGCATAAAATAAGTATTGATATTTTATTTGTCCATTGCATAGATTGTGCTTGTTGGGTAGGCCTGTGAAAAGATATGGGGGGCTAAATTGGATAGCCCCCAAAAACAGATGCGAGGATTGTGATGCGCGATTAACCCACGCCCATTGCTTCCAAAGAAGGCAGCATGCAAACTTTGTGTTGCATGCTAATATGCATGATTGCTGCATGCAGCCAGCACTAAACGCACTGTTGAGTGGCTGCATGCCTCAGCAGGGGCCCAATTTTGTGCAAGGCTAGCACCACTTAAAGGAATGACGTATGAGGAGAGATTGGGTCAATTGGGCTTGTACTCGCTGGAGTTTAGAACAATGAGAGGGGATCTCATAAAAACTTATAAAATTCTAACAGGACTAGACAGACTAGATGCTGGAAGGATGTTCCCGATGGTCGGGGAGTCCAGAACCAGGGGTCACAGTCTAAGGATAAGGGGTAAGCGATTTAGGACAGAGATGAGGAGCAATTTCTTCACCCAGAGAGTGGTGAACCTGTGGAATTCTCTACCACAGAAGGCAGTGGAGGCCAATTCATTAAATATATTCAAGAAGGAGTTGGATATATTTCTTAAGGTTAAAGGGATCAAGGGATATGGAGAGAAGGCAGGAACAGGGTACTGAATTTGGACGATCAGCCATGATCTCATTGAATGGCAGAGCAGGCTCGAGGGGCCGAATGGCCTACTCCTGCTCCTATCTTCTATGTTTCTATGTTTAGCCTGCACTACTTAAAGCCAGCCTGCCCCTCTTAAAGGGGAGGTACATTCTGGCTGGAGCAGGTGATGGAACTATTTGCAGAAGAGAGTCTGAGCAGGAAGAAAACTGAATTATGGTGCAACAGGGGAGAGAGCGTGCTTCAAGGTTCTCTGACACTGCACTGGAGCCTTGGTGGAGGAGGTGGACAAAAGGAGAGTGGTCCTCTATCCACACAGGGCCAGGAAGCTAAGGGAATGCAAAGGTGTCATTTGTTGACGTTTGTATGCAATATGACATGGTTTGATTTATCAATTTGGTTTCGAACATTTATTTTGTGTTGGTTTTTATTTTTGTATTGTGGCCAAGTGGAAGCTGTGATGGTCTGTGACAGAGGGAAGGTAAGGTGTGGGACCGTTGGTGAATGTGGAATTGGGGTGCATTTATTGGTATCACAGTCGGATGAGTCAGTCACAGACAGCCCAGCCAGAAAGGGGCTAACTAGGTTGCCTCCTCCCTTCCTCTTCCTCCTCCTCCTCCTCCTGCTCCTCCTCCTCCTGCTCCTCAGCTGGTCGCTGTATAGCTAGTGGTAAGGGCTGTGCCCTCATGATGGCGAGGTTGTGCAGCATGCAGCAGACCACGACGAATCTTGACACTCGCTCTGCCGAGTACTGCAGGACTCCTGGGTGAGAGCAGCGAGGAGCGAGGTGGAGTATAAAACCGGCGGCAGCGAACGAGGCCCGACCACAGCAGCTGGACCTGGGTGAGAGCAGCGAGGAGCGAGGCGGAGTATAAAACCAGCGGCAGCGAACGGGGCCCGACCACAGCGGCTGGACCTGGGTGAGAGAAGCGAGGAGCGAGGCGGAGTATAAAACCGGCGGCAGCGAATGAGGCCCAACCACAGCAGCTGGACCTGGGTGAGAGCAGCGAGGAGCGAGGCGAAGTATAAAACCGGCGGCAATGAATGAGGCCCGACCACAGCGGCTGGACCTGGGCGAGAGCAGTGAGGCAGAGTATAAAACCGGCGGCAGCGAACGAGGCCCGGCCACAGCGACTGGACCTGGGTGAGAGTAGCGAGGCGGAGTATAAAACCGGTGGCAGCGAACGAGGCCCGGCCACAGCGACTGGACCTGGGTGAGAGTAGCGAGGCGGAGTATAAAACCGGTGGCAGCGAACGAGGCTTACCAATTCAGCAGCGGGGGAGAGAGGTAAAAAGTAATCAAAGTGTGACGTCACCAGGAAGCAGGTAAGTGATTGGTTGGTGAGTATTTCTCTTTTTAAAACTTTTTTAAAGCGGGGACTTCTGCCATACAAGCGCCCTAGAGTATATCTTTAATTGGTGGTATTGAATTAATTTAAATTAATTAAAGGGTAAGTCATGTCAGGACAGCCCTGCCCCGTGTTATGCTCCACCTGCGCTATGTGGGAATTCAGGGACGCTGCCAGTGTCCCTGATGACCATGTGTGCTGGAAATGTATCCAGCTGCAGCTACTAGCAGACCGCATTGAGGCGCTGGAGCTGCGGTTGGATGAGTTTTGGAGCATTCACGATGCTGAGAAGGTCATGGATAACACATTTAGTGAGTTGGTCACACCGCAGGTAAGGGCTGCACAGGCAGAAGGGAAATGGGTGACCATCAGGCGGAGCAATAGAAGCAGGCAGGTAGTGCAGGGGACCCCTGTGGCCATCCCCCTCTCAAACAGGTATACTGATTTGGATACTATTGAGGGGGATGACTTACCAGGGGAAGGCAGCAGCAGCCAACTTCCTGACACCAGGGGTGCTTCTGCTGCTCAGGAAGGGAGGAAAAAGAGTGGGAGAGCAATAGTGGTAGGGGATTCTATCGTAAGGGGAACAGATAGGTGTTTCTGTGGCCATAGACGTGACTCCAGGATGGTTTGTTGCCTCCCTGGTGCCAGGGTCAAGGATGTCACTGAACGGCTGCAGGGCATTCTGAAGGGGGAGGGTGAACAGTCAGAGGTTGTGGTTCACATTGGGACCAACGACATGGGTAGGAAGAGGGATGAGGTCCTGCAGCAAGAATTTAGGGAGCTAGGTAGCAGATTAAAGAGCAGGACCTCAAAGGTTGTAATCTCTGGATTACTCCCGGTGCCACGTGCTAGTGAGTATAGGAATAGGAGGATAGAACAGATGAATGCATGGCTAAAGAGTTGGTGCAGGAGGGAGGGTTTTAGTTTCCTGGATCACTGGGTCTGCTTCTGGGGAAGGTGGGACCTGTACAAGTCGGACGGGTTGCACCTGAACCAGAACGGGACAAATATCCTTGCGGGGAGGTTTGCTAGCACTGTTGGGGGGGGTTTAAACTAACTTGGCAGGGGGATGGGATACAGAGTGGAGCTATAATAGGGGGTGATGTACAGCCAAATATAGAGGAAGAAACAAGTCAGCTTGGAAGGCAGAGCAAATGTGTAACGGCACAAGGGAGTAGGCCAAGGCTGGATGGCATTTATTTTAATGCAAGGAGTCTTGCAAATAAGGTGGATGAACTGAAGGTGTTGATGAACACATGGGAGTATGATATTGTTGCGATCACGGAGACATGGTTGAGGGAGGGGCAAGACTGGCAGCTCAATATTAAGGGGTATAGAATCTTCAGGCGAGACAGAGCGGGAGGTAAAAGAGGAGGGGGTGTCGCGATATTAATTAAGGAGTCAATTACTGCTGTAAGGAGGGATGATATATTAATAGGTTCCTCTAATGAGGCCATATGGGTAGAACTTAAAAACAAAAAGGGAGCAAGCACTTTGCTGGGAGTGTACTATAGACCCCCAAACAGTCAGGGGGAGATAGAGGAACAGATATGTAGGCAAATCTCAGAGAAGTGTGCAAATAATAGGGTAATAATAATGGGGAATTTCAACTTCCCCAATATTAACTGGGATAGTCAGAGTGTGAAAGGCTTAGAGGGTGCAGAATTCTTAAAGTGCATCCAGGAGAGCTTTTTGAGCCAGCATGTAGAAAGTCCTGCAAGAGAGGGGGTGGTACTGGACCTAATTCTAGGGAATGTGGCCAGGCAAGTGGTAGAAGTGTTAGTAGGTGAGCACTTTGGTGACAGTAACCATAATTCGGTGAGATTTAAGGTAGTCATGGAAAAGGACAGAGATGGACCGGAAATAAAGGTTCTAAATTGGGGGAAGGCCGATTTTAATATGATAAGGCAGGATCTGGCCAAAGTGGACTGGGATCAGCTACTTGTTGGAAAATCCACGTCGGAACAATGGGAGTCTTTCAGAAAGGAAATTGAGAGAGTACAATGGCAACATGTTCCCGTAAAGGTCAAGGGTGGGACCAACAAGCCCAGGGAACCTTCGATGTCAAGGGATATACGAGAATGGATTAGGGAAAAAAGGGGGGCTTTTGGCAGATACAAAGGACTAAAGACAGAGGAAGCCCTAGAGGAGTATAAAAAGTGCAGGGAGATACTTAAAAAAGAAATTAGGGGAGCGAGGACAGGCCATGAAATAACACTGGCGAGCAAAATAAAGGAAAATCCTAAGGTGTTTTATAAGTATATTAAGGGCAAGAGGATAACTAGGGAAAGAGTAGGGCCCATTAGGGACCAAAGTGGCAATCTGTGTGTGGAGCCAGAAGATGTAGGTGGGGTTTTAAATGAATTTTTTACATCTGTGTTCACTATGGAGAAGGACGATGTAGACATAGAAATCGGGCAGGGGGACTGTGATATACTTGAACATATTAGCATCGAGAGGGAGGAGGTACTAGCGGTTTTAGCAGGCTAAAAAGTGGATAAATCCCCAGGCCCGGACGAGATATATCCCAGGCTGCTGCGTGAGGCAAGGGAGGAGATTGCAGGGGCTCTGACACAAATTTTCAGAACCTCTCTGGCCACAGGGGATGTGCCAGAGGACTGGAGAACAGCTAACGTAGTACCATTATTCAAGAAGGGTAGTAGGGATAAACCAGGGAATTACAGGCCAGTGAGCCTAACATCACTGGTAGGGAAATTATTGGAAAAAATTCTGAGGGACAGAATTAGTCTCCACTTGGAGAGGCAAGGATTAATCAGGGATAGTCAGCATGGCTTTGTCAAGGGAAGATCATGTCTGACCAATTTGATTGAATTTTTCGAGGGGGTGACTAGGTGTGTGGATGAGGGTACTGCAGTGGATGTGGTATACATGGATTTCAGTAAGGCTTTCGATAAAGTCCCGCATAGGAGACTGTTCAAGAAGGTAAGAGCCCATGGGATCCAGGGTGCCTTGGCACATTGGATCCAAAACTGGCTTAGTGGCAGAAGGCAGAGGGTGATGGTCGAAGGTTGTTTTTGTGACTGGAAGCCTGTGTCCAGTGTGGTACCGCAGGGATCGGTGCTGGGTCCCTTGCTGTTTGTGGTCTACATTAATGATTTGGATGTGAATGTAAAAGGTATGATCAGTAAGTTCGCAGATGACACGAGAATTGGTGGGGTGGTAAATAGCGAGGCGGGAAGCCTCAGGCTACAGGACGATATAGATGGGTTGGTCAGATGGGTGGAACAGTGGCAAATGGAATTTAACCCTGAAAAGTGTGAGGTGATGCATTTTGGAGGGACTAACAAGGCAAGGAAATACACAATGAATGGTAAGACCCTAGGAAAGACAGAGGATCAGAGGGACCTTGGTGTGCATGTACATAGATCCCTGAAGGCAGCAGAACAGGTGGATAAGGTGGTTAAAAAGGCATATGCGATACTTACCTTCATTAGCCAAGGCACAGAATATAAAAGCAGGGAGGTTATGATGGAGCTGTACAAAACGCTGGTTAGGCCACAACTGGAGTACTGTGTGCAGTTCTGGTCGCCACACTACAGGAAGGATGTGATTGCTTTGGAGAGGGTGCAGAGGAGATTCACCAGGATGTTACCTGGGCTGGAGCGCTTCAGCTATGAAGAAAGACTGGACAGGCTGGGGTTGTTTTCCTTGGAGCAGAGAAGGCTGATGGGGGACCTGATTGAGGTGTACAAAATTATGAGGGGCATAGATAGGGTAGATGGAAAGGAACTTTTTCCCTTAGTAGAGGGGTCAATAACAAGGGGGCATAGATTCAAGGTAAGGGGCAGGAGGTTTAGAGGGGATTTGAGGAAGAACTTTTTCACCCAGAGGGTGGTTGGAATCTGGAACTCACTCCCTGAAAGGGTGGTAGAGGCAGGAACCCTCACAACATTCAAGAAGCATTTGGATGAGCATTGAGGTGCCATGGCATACAAGGCTACGGACCAAATGCTGGAAAATGGGATTAGATTGGACAGGGCTTGATGGCCGGTGCGGACGCGATGGGCCGAAGGCCCTCTTTCTGTGCTGTATAACTCTATGACTCTATGACTCCTCCGCCAATGGTCTGCTCAATGATATTACGTATGGCAGCATAATTTTCGTTATATGCATGCTGTCCATGTGTGCGTGGGTTGCACACCGGAATCATGAGCCATGTTGTTAACCGATAGCCCTTGTCGCCCAATAGTCACCCTCTGGTTTGTCGTGGTAGCTCAAATGCAGGTGGCACAGCGAACTGCCATGGGATGAAGGCTTCTTGACTGCTGCCAGAATACCGGGCGTTCACCTGCATGATTCACTGAATATGGTTGCACACCAGCTGGACATTGAGGGAGTGGAAATCCTTTAGGTTGCGGTACATCTCAGAGTTTACATGAGGCGCTCGCAAAGCAACTTGTGTGCAGTCAATGATACCCTGCACCATGGGGAAGCCTGCAATCCTCACAAACCCATGTGCTCGCTCCACCTGCTGCTCTCTGGCTAGAGAGAATGAAATGTATTCTCCTGCAGGCCAACATCCCCAGCATCGAAACTTTGACCATGCTCGATCAGCTCCGATGGACGGGTCACATCGTCCGCATGCCCGATACGAGACTCCCAAAACAAGCGCTCTACTCGGAGCTCTGACACAGCAAGAGAGCCCCAGGTGGGCAGAGGAAACGTTTCAAGGACACCTTCAAAGCCTCCTTGAAAAAGTGCAACATCCCCACCAACACCTGGGAATGCCTGGCCCAAGACCGCACAAAGTGGAGGAGAAGCATCCGGGAAGGCGCCGAACACCTCGAGTCTCTTCGCCAGGAGCAAGCGGAAGCCAAGCACAAGGAGCGTATGTCAACCCAAGCACCCCACCCATCCGCCCCTTCAACCACCGTCTGCCCCACCTGTGACAGAGACTGTAGGTCCCGCATTGGACTCATCAGTCACCTGAGAACTCATTTTTAACGTGGAAGCAAGTCATCCTTGTAGTGTATGTACCTTTAAGAGGAGAACTACTTTTACAGCTCCTGTATACTGTAGTACCGGCAGTGACCACACCTGTATATAAACCCTGAGTAGGGATCTGTACTGTTAGTTTTTAGAATGCCCTCATCCAGTAAACACCTGTTGATTGTTCATCTGCAGTCTCCATCTATTTATTGAAGAACACCATACCTAAAGATTCACGGATTTAACAGTGGTGACGAGGCAGATTCGAACCTACCTGCAACTCTGCATTTCCTCCCAGGGATTCGCTCCTGGACGACAGTGGCAGAAAGTCGAGGCCAGAAGCACGGGCGTCGACCACGAGCAACCGCCCAGTCATCCAGCAGAGATTGAGCATCGCAGGGGAGGCTGTTGAGAGCTGGGCTTGGTTCTCCAGTCACGACGATCCAGCGCAACAGGCTGGCAACAGGTACGGCACAGACCCTTCCCGGACAGCGGCGGCTGGAGCCGACCGACGGCACAGAAAAGGCCGAGCAGCGTCAACGGGGTAAGAGAGAGGGTAAAGCGCACAGGGCGCAGCCGGGGGTTGAAGACCAAGCGGCGTCGGCGGAAAACAAAAAGAGAGAGAGGGTAAAGCACAGCTGGGGTTCAGGACCGAGCGGCGTCAACGAGAGAGGCGCGCAGGAAAACGCACAGAGCGCAGCCAGTGCTCAAGGGCTGAGCAGCGTCCGCGGGGGAAGAAAGGAAGCGCGGGAGACGCCATTTGAGCTGCAGCAAAGAAGAAGGGAGAGCGCGGGAGATGCCATTTTTGAAGCTGCAGCGGAGAAGAAGGGCGAGCGCGGGAAGAAAGGGAAGCACAGGAGACACCATTTTGAGCCAGCGGAGAAGAAGGGAGAGCGCGGGAGACGTCATTTTAGCCAGTCTAACCACACCCAGGGATGCCGAAGAGTGGCAGTGTCACAGCGTTCGACAATGAAGTCAAAGATTGGGCGACATATGTAGAACGCATTGAAGTGTACTGCAAGGCGAATGAAGTGCCAGATGCCAGGAAAGCACTGGTATTGTTGAATTCCATGGGTGCAAAAACGTATGGCTTACTGCGAAACCTAGTAACCCCAGAGAAGCCAGTGGACAAGGATTTTGAAAGCATAGTGGCAATCCTACAGGACCACTTAAACCCCACACCGCTGCTGATAGCAGAAAGATTTAAGTTTCACAAAAGGAACCAGCATAAAGACGAAAGTAATGCTGAGTATTTAACGGAACTGCGCAAGCTATCGAAACACTGCCAGTTTGGAATGGGACTAGCAGATACATTAAGGGACAAGTTTGTGTGTGGGCTTCAAAGTGAAGGAACCCAGAAACGGCTTCTATCAGAAAAGGATCTTACACTGGACAAGGCTTTCAGCATGGCAGTATCACATGAAGCAGCCGCACGGGGCGCTGCAGAGATACAATGGAGACCGCAAGAATATGGCACCAATGAAATGTCATATGGAGCAGTGAAGTGTTATCGCTGCGGCAGAACAACACACGACCAGAAGGATTGTTGGTTCAAGGACCAAGTGTGCAGACAGTGTGGAAAAGCAGGACACATAGCAAGAGTCTGCAGGTCGGGGAAGAAAACCAGCAGCAAGAAATCTCCACAGGAGAAGTACAAAAAGGTACATAAGGTGACGGAGAGTAGTTCAGACGAACAGAAAAGTGATACAGACTCCGGAAGCAAGGAGCTGGGTTGTCTGAAACTACATAATGTAATCAAAATGGAGGATCACCAGACTATCTGGGTCACGCTCAAGATAGCCGGAGTCCAAGTGAAAATGGAATTGGACACAGGATCAGCCCTAATAGTCATAAACCGAAGGGACTACAAGCGGCTATTCTCACATATACCCTTGAGAGATACAGAGATTGTCTTGAAGACGTACACGGGGCAAAAAGTCTACCCCAAAGGAAAAATAAGGGTGAACGTGATATACAACGGCAAGGAAACACCAAAAATGGACCTATATGTATTGTCAGATGGAGGACCACCACTACTAGGATGTCAATAGATCCGGAAGATACAGTTAGATTGGCATTCCATACAAGCACTGACGGTAGAGGCCAAAAAGGATGATGACGTCACACCTGGACGACTGTCAAAAATGCTAACTGATGCACAAGAAGTGTTCCAGGAGGGACTCGGAACACTAAAAGGCATAACAGCGACGATCAAAATAGAGGAAAATGCAAGCCCAAAGCTTTTTAAGGCCAGACCGGTGCCTTATGCGATCCGCCCAGCCGTCGAAGCAGAGCTGGAAGGTTTGGAACGTTCAGGAGTACTGTCCAAAGTGGACTGGAGTGAGTGGGCTACACCCATCGTTCCTGTAATGAAGAGGTCATTGAGTAATACGCCTGGGGAACCAAAGAAGGTTCGCATCTGTGGGGACTTTAAGGTGACAGTGAACCCAGTCCTTCACACGGTACAATATCCGCTTCCGCGGATTGAAGATATTTTCACCTCGCTATCTGGAGGAAAACGCTTCACTAAGATTGATCTGGCCCAGGCGTACCTGCAAATGGAGGTAGAAGAAGCCTCGAAACAATATCTCACGATCAACACTCACAAAGGTCTCTACCAATACAACCGGCTGGTGTTCGGGGTAGCATCAGCTCTGGCTATTTGGCAAAGGGCAATGGATCAAGTCCTGCAAGGGATTCCAGGGACCCACTGTTATTTGGACGACATCCTGGTCACGGACGAAAATGACAGTGATCACCTCGCCAACCTGGAGCAGGTGCTCACTAGATTGAAGGAATATGGGCTCCGAGCTAATCGCCACAAATGCGAGTTTTTCCAGAAGCAGATCTCGTATTGTGGCCACGTTATTGATGAAGAAGGGTTACATAAGTCCCCTGAAAAGATTGAGGCAGTAGTCAAGGCTCCAGCACCGGAAAATGTGTCACAACTGAGGTCGTTCCTCGGGCTGGTGAACTACTACCATAAGTTCTTGCCAAATTTGTCTACAGTATTACACCCACTGAACACCCTACTGCAAACGGGGGTACCATGGAAGTGGAATGACGAATGTAAACGAGCTTTCCAGAAGTGCAAAGAATTGATCACATCAAAAGAGGTGTTGGCACATTTCAACCCAGCACTACCAATTCGGTTGGCGTGTGATGCATCACCCTATGGTATTGGAGCGATGCTGTCGCACAAATTCCTGGACGGTTTGGAGAGCCCAGTAGCCTTTGCGTCTCGGTCACTAACCTCAGCCGAGCGCAACTACGCCCAGATTGACAGGGAGGCCCTCAGCCTAGTGTGGGGAGTGAAAAAGTTCAACCACTATCTGCACGGGCAGAAGTTCACCTTGCTGACTGACCACCAACCACTTGTCTCCATCTTTAATCCAAAGAAGGGCGTTCCGGTGATGACTGCGCAACAGCTACAAAGATGGTCCCTTTTTCTAGGGGCGAACCAATATGAAATAGAGTATAAGGGCACGAAACAGCATGGAAACGCTGATGGGCTATCATGCTTGCCACTGCCTACTGCGGAGGAAGTACCAGCAGTGGACCCTGTCGAAATATTTTATTCAACTATAATTGAACGCTTGCCAGTAACTAACGTGGATATAGAGAAGGAGACCCGAAATGATCCAACACTGTCTCGGGTATATGATTTGACGGTGAAGGGATGGCCAACACATGGCGACTCACTGTTGCCAGCATTCTCATCCAGAAGAGAACAGCTGTCAGTATGCCAGGGGACATTGATGTGTGGATCCTGAGTGGTAATTCCACCCAAGTTAAGGGAGAGAGTGCTCAATGAGCTTCACGATGGCCATCTGGGAGGGGTGAAAATGAAAAGCCTTGCTAGGGCTTATGTGTGGTGGCCGGGGATCGATCAACAAATCGAGGACCTAACAAAGAGCTGCTCAGGATGCCAGAAGGTCCAAAATGCACCACCACATGCCCCTCTACACCCATGGGAGTGGCCCTCCTCTCCATGGCAACGGGTGCATATTGATTTTGCTTGTCCATTCATGGACTCAATGTTCTTAATAGCAGTGGATGCGCACTCAAAATGGCCTGAGGTGATCAAAATGTCCTCCACCACCACAGAGAAAACGATTGCAGTCCTATGGACCATGTTTGCCAGGAACGGCTTGCCAGAGCAGATTTGCTCTGATAACGGACCACAGTTTGTGTCCGAAGAGTTTCGGAAATTTATGAGAAGGAATGGGGTAAGGCATTACACATCTGCCCCGTATCACCCAGCCACAAATGGATTGGCTGAGAGGTTCGTACAAACCTTTAAAAAGGCAGTAAGGGCCATGTGCGATGACGACATTCCACTGCAGCATAAGGTGGACAATTTCCTGTTAGCCTACAGAAATGCGACACATGCAGTTACCAACCAGATCCCGGCCATGATGTTCTTTAACCGAAGGTTGAGATCTCGTCTGGATTTGCTCAGACCAAATGTACGAAGAAATGTTGAGAATAAGCAATTCCAGCACATCAATGAGAAGCCGACAAGGAGCTTCAATGTAGGACAACCAGTCTTGGCCCGCGACTACCGAAGAGAGAAATGGCAACCAGGAACGATATGCACACGGCAGGGGCCACTAATGTACACAGTGGATGTTGGGGAGAACATTGTGAGACGCCATGTCGACCAGATCCTAGCGTCACAGGAACGAGTCAACCCCATGTCTCGCGTACCTGGTGATGAACCCAACATACCGGTAGCATCTACCCCAGAAACAGTAGCATCGGAAGCTGATGAACTAACCGACGACAGGGGGCCAGAATCGCCTCCGCACCAAGAGCAAGACACTCAGGAAAGGCGCTATCCAGAAAGGATCAGGAAGCCGCCCCAAAGACTGAATTTATAAATGGACTATTTCAGTTAATGTGCATGTTAAAAGTGTTGACTGTTAAATGAATGTTATGGTACTGTTAATGTAAAAGGGGAGGAATTGTAGTGTATGTACCTTTAAGAGGAGAACTACTTTTACAGCTCCTGTATACTGTAGTACCAGCAGTGACCACACCTGTATATAAACCCTGAGTAGGGATCTGTACTGTTAGTTTTTAGAATACCCTCATCCAGTAAACACCTGTTGATTGTTCATCTGCAGTCTCCGTCTATTTATTGAAGAACACCATACCTAAAGATTCACGGATTTAACAATCCTCGGTTCCGAGGGACTGCCTAAGAAGAAGAAGATTCAGCTCTCTTGGAATACAGAGCTTCAGTTACCCCCTTATGCAATAGTGGATGTCAAACTGGGAGATACTGCAAATATCTTCTGCTCCAGCCTGGAAGGAACCCGACGCATAAAAGTTCATCACCACGGTCACCTTCACAGCTACTGGCAATGTGTCCTTGCCCTGCTCAGAGGTTGTAGTTGTGGCTGCAGCAAGTGGCAGATTTCAGTGAGGACGTCCTTATTGAAGCACAGACGTCTGACACACTGTTCCTCGCTGAGTTTCAGGTAGAAGAATTGCTCCCTGAACACCCTGGGCGGATATGGTTCCTGCTGAGAGCCCTTCTCCCCTTCCTCCTCCTCCCTCTTCCAGCAGCTTGTCCTGCTCTGTGCCGCCTCTGCTCATTCTCCCTATCATGCTGTAGGCCAAGTGGAATGCCCAGTACGGCACCCATGTCTGGGAGCAAGTGATCTGTGCAGAATCCTTGAAGTCAGAACAAAGTCTTTTAGTACCTGCCACACCACTTCCTGTAGACTTTAGCAACTTTAAAGAATTCTAGAAACCACCAAACACGTCTTCAAACGCAGCACCAGCCAGCAGAAATCAATCAACAACTAACCTGTAAGTAGTTGCTGATCCCTTTAAATAGCGCTGGTGGTGGGGTGGAGAGTCCTTCCTGCTACTGACGCGTGTTCAGCTGTCCGAGCTTAAGAGAGGCGATAGCTGGAGCGTTGATCTCCAAAATGGCAGCACTGGCGTCAAATCAGCATTACACACTACTTGACTACATGATCTGCATACATCCGGTGGACACTCACTGCATCCACGCTAACGCCTTCACCACGATGGCATCCGGCGCGACTTGCGCCAGAAGTGTGCATGTGCTGCGGACACCATGTTGGATCCAAAACAGCACTCATAGCAGCGAGAAAAGGGGGCACGATAGAGCCGAATGTTGCGGCCCTGACGGACAGAATGGGAATGAAAATTGGCAAAATAAAATAGCCTCCATGAAGGGACTGTGTGGCATGTTCTTACGAGCAACAATGTGTGGGAGATTTATGGAAAAACAAAGATGGTAAATGGCTAGAAGGCTCCATTATTGGTAGTATTTTGAAATCAGAGTTTCACACCAATCTCCCTGTCTGTACATCATCTGCATCTAAGTTGAGCTCCACCTCTTCCTCATTCACTTCCTTTGGGCCTCCATCGCCATGGGATTACTCTTTGACCTACTGCATGCTCACTTCTTTTTGGATTGTAAAATTGCACAACATGCAGCAGACAGTGAGGATTTTGGAGACTTCGCCAAGAGCAGCAGCAGAATGGCATAAATTGGATCTATGCAAGCCTTGGCACTTACACCTTTAGTTGGAGCATCAAGCAACCTTTGGGTAGCCCACAAGATAGGTGGCATTGTTGTGTATTATTTCCTTACCAGATTCCTTTAAGTGTGCCCTCTTCCTTTCCTAGGTCCTGTACGTAGAGTGCAACAGTGTTGACAGTGTTGAACCTACTTACCACTTGCTGCCTGGGGAGGGAGCCCTGCAGTGCCAAATTCAGCAACTGCCCTCACACCCTCATCATGCAGCTCCATGCCCATGTCGCCATCCATCCAACAGGGTGCTGTACCACTTTGTCGCCTGTCCACTGAATCTGTTTTATACTTCTACATTAGGTTTCATTTCACCGATCCAAGCCCAAATAGGATTTGAAATGAATTTTGAGGCTTGTTAAAGGCTGAAACAAATATTTGTCCCAAGAAGCAGGAATTTACCTTTAAGTGTGCATATCCCTTTAATTTGGACTCGCTGGCCATATTTTCCACATCCCACACTGGGCCTGTTCTGCGCACAAGGACAAAGCTGGATTGGGAGCTATGAATAATTGTTCAAATGAGCTGAAGCAGAAAATCCAGGGCAGTCAGTTCACTGCTCCACGGGCACTTATTGCTCCAGTAATGCAGCACAAAAACCTCATTTGTACTGATAGGGTAATTGCAGCCCTCAGGTTCGAATACCATTATGAAGTTTCTGATGTTTGGAAAGATCAACTAGCAGCTTCGATAGTAAGATACTGGGACATATTTTCCAAATAAAGCTATTTTGCCCACCTATGCCTTTACTTCACCTCCACCACCACTGAAATCCTCACCCATGCATTTTTCACCTTAAGCTTTGATTTCTCAAAGGTTCTCCTTGGCAATCTCCCTACACAAACTTCAACTGACCCATAACTTGTTCCCTGTTCCCCAGTGAAAATACCTTGCCTCGGTGTGGTCAACAGAAATATTTGCCCCATGTGTGCAAGTGATAAATTGTGTTGTATTTGGAAGCCATCAATCATTAGAGTTGTTAGAAACAATTTAAACATAAAGTAGCCAATTGACAACATGGACTATTCTGCCATTAGAATTTGAATTTGAAATAAAGTGCAGGGAAAGAATATCAAGTCCAACACTTTTAAAGAATGCAATGTATTAATGAGGCAAATAAAATACGGAGTCGGGCATCATTGAATTACTATAAAATATACCTTGTGAGTGTTTCTTCTCCATTTCATTCTATTGGGTAGAATTTTAAACATTTCTCCTGGACATATAGGGGACAGATTCTCCTCTGGGCTGTAATGGTGATGAAAGATCGGTGGGAAGAGCTTTCCAACCACCCCATGTCTGTGCCCTTGACCCAGGCTGATTTTTCAGCGTCACCGTCATTTGAATGATTTTGCCAGGTTCTGGCACCATTTCCACCATTGCCAGGTCACCCGCCTTACGTGGGTGGGGGGGGCGGCTGGTGGAAGGAGTGAGGTAAATGACTAACATGGCTGGTGGCGCCAGCAGATCATTGAACTTTCTTTTAAATGTAATTTGTTTTTTCTTCCATTGCCCACCTAGCCTAGTGCAATCAATATAGAAATACCTTGTATGATGTATTTTTGTCATTTGCATCTAATCACAATATGCCCGCCCATATTTGGCTGGGCGGCTCGAACAGCCAATCTCACTTCTGGTGGGAAATCGCAGAAGTGACTTCAGGGGGTGGGGAGCTGGAGAAATTGCTCACCCACCTGATTGTCCTGCCGTGCTACCACGCCTTTCCACTTTACACGGGTTTACCGGTGTAACTGAAGAGGAAACTCAGCCCTCGTATTCCCTGGTGATCAACTACCAATTATTTCTTGACAAATTTTTAGAATTGGTGTAGCAATCCCCAGTTCTTCAGTACAGATGACATTGTGTGCTAACAAGGTGGAACGAGTTGGCTGTCAACTACTGTCAATCATACTGTCAACAAGTAAATAGCAACAACCTCACCCACCCACCCCACCTCCCCCCATCCCCACCCCCGTTTATATTACAGAAAAGAACTATAGATACCCTAGAGTGATTTCAAGACTGTAATCTCATCTTGGGGGTTCGGATGACTGTTATAAAGTGCTCAGGTTTTGCTCTCTGATTTATAGTGTCACATGAACCCCTCGATCATATTACTGCCTTGTAATCACTCCCAGGTGTCCATTATTCTCAATATTTGTTTTACCACTTCTAACTATTTTATATTGATATGTAGTTTGCACAGTCGCATTACTTTTTCTTTCCACACAGCATTTTATATTATCTGCCTGCCAGCAATTTATCAGGAGGAACTGACAAGCAATGCTTAGGTTGCAGGATTTATTTCAAATATAATGCTTCTAAGTGGGGAACATCTGCTTATCATTGTCTATTGATTTATTTGAAATAAGTTTGCCGCTTCAATTGAAATTGCCTTACTAGAGAAAGTAAAATTTTGCTCTGGCAGCAAGTATTAATAGAGTCAAAACAATTTTTTTCGTGCACTTATTTCAAAGTTTGATTAAGAATCTCTCCCTGTATAAAGAAAGATTTTCTCATTTATTCACGTGATTTTTTTTCTTTCCTTCAGTGATTGGTAAAGTTGAACCAGCCGAGTGAGTGTGCTCTCCATTGATTATTTTTAATTAATTTATCTTTGTCCTTCGTTAAAGCAAATAGCTCACTAATGTATAACTTTCCTTAAAGCAACACCACACGCTCAGTACAATCATGCATGGCAGATTCTAAAGGTGCTCTATTTTGAGAAGTGTAAAGAAGATGTCAGCCTGCACAGGATTCAAATCAAATATTTAATCAGTGCAACATGCTGAATTTTAGTTTGTACCATCTCCAACAGCCCATGCTTATGTGCCTAATGTATCAGAAGAAACATTAGAAATTAAGTTACCTCTGCTAAAAGTAATCTGCACAAAGACCATACATTTTGGCAGCTAGCCCACCAGTTCCATGCTAAGCTTTCAGCTAAGTTGTAATAAATATCCTTAACATGGTGTGAAGAAGTTCCCACCTATGTCAAGATGATTGCTGTTCCAGGCATCCAAACTACTGCAATGAGTAATCCTCATTTTTTTGGAATGACTTAAGAATTTCATAGTAATCTTCGGCCCTACCTGACTGCTGCAGGTGTACCAAGAGGCATTCACATTTCTCAAAGAAAGAAATAACAGTGCTAATCTTCATAAGAAGTAGGATTGCTAAAGAGGCCCACTCACATTGTGAATGGGGAATGCTTTTCTCTGGGATATATCAGAACTTCGAAGTTCTTTTGTAACCTGTAACAGGATTTACTTTACAAAAATATGCTAAAGAGATGCCGTTTCAAACCCAAATTGAAACTTGCAAACCTTATTGGGTGCATAATTGTATCTTATATGATGCTATTGAACAGTTTCAAAAGTTTCTTCAGGAGGCGAGGTTGTTGTTATTTTCATATTCTCCTTTGGAGGAGTGGAAGGATGATTAACAGTCTGACAGGCCACAACATGAACACTCCTTCCATGGCCGTAACCATCTTTATACCAGTCGATAGGTTAGGCCTATATGGCAGGAGGATTTTATGGGCTCCCAAAACCCACACCCACCAGACGCAAGTATCCCACTGGATATCAGAGCTGGAGCTCCAGTCTCCATTCAACAGGACTGTCTGGAGCGGGGTTGTTTTCTGAGCCTTTCTGAAGGCTTTGTGAAATTTTCCTCCATTCTCAACCTCCATTTTAATCTCTTTAAATATTACATACAATGCAATTATCTGCTTCTACCTTTTGTATCTCTTTACACTTGCCCCAGTCTGTCCTTGGATCTGCAAATAATGATGTAAATGAACTCACCCAGGAATTTGATGTATTTTTAGCACATTATCATTAAGGCAAGATTAGCATTAGTTTTGACATAACTTGTGCCACCAAAGGAAAATCAGCCTCTATTACTCTATGGGCAAGCAAACAGAGTGCTACACAATTCTGCGTACATTTAGTCACAGAGCTCCAATCAACGGTGTCCAAATGACATGTATTTTTTAACTATCAGATCAGCTTTTCACTAACCTGAAAAATTTAAATATGAATAGATTGCCTCCAAACATTTAACGATTTGCTTCATCCCAGTTGCAGTTATACAACAACTATTGCAAAGTCAAAATAGGTTACATCTTCAATCTTCAAGTTGGGTTAACACATTTGGCAGAAGTCATGACGTCGCCACTTTAGTGACTTCACCGCGCCCGCACCCCCCCCCCCCCAGTTATACTGATGATTTTACATCAATGCAATTATCATCAACACTCGTTGGTTAGGGAGGAAAACATCAGCCATGCTGCGTAGTCCCACTCCAATCCAGCAACACCTGCTTCAAATGTGCATAGGTTGACATTGGGTGAAGCCAAGGTCCAGCTCATCTTTGATTGCCCCCATGGTCAATGGCCTGGCAACAACCATTGTCAAATCTCACACATCAAGACTGGCCACTCGTGCAAGGTACTAAAGGGCAACTGATGCCCATGAACTCATTTCCCTTAACCTCTCCCACCCCACCCCCGCCCCGCCCTCAAATCACCGCCTTCATGAGAGAAAGATAGATGGGGAGAAAACTGGTGGGAAAGTGGAAAAAGAAAAGAAAACAAGTTACACTTTTGAGACTGGTGTCGGGAGCAGCAGGAGAGCAGCAGTACAGCGAGTATTTAAACGCACTTTCGCGGGCTTTTTTCCTCAGAGACTTACCAATCTCGCAGACTGGCGGTGGCATTCCAGAGCCACGTCACGATTCAAAAGGTGACGCGGGCAAGAGGAAGCAGCTGATTGGGTGAGTACTTATACTACTCTATAGTTTGACAGTTAAGGTTAATAGTTTATAAAGTTTAGAAGGTCTTAATTTTTGTCGTTTATAGTTTCTAAGGACTCTGTTGTATAGCAGGGAGTGCTAGTAAACAAGGGCCCTTGAGTATATCATTTAATTGTAGTGTAATTAGTAGTATTGATTTGATTTAATTTAATTTAAGTTAATTAAAGGGTAAGTCATGGCAGCACAGCTCGGCCCCATGGCATGCTCCTCCTGCACTATGTGGGAAATCAGGGACACTTCCTGTGTCCCTGACGACCATGTGTGCAGGAAGTGTATCCAGCTGCAGCTACTGACAGAGCACATTGCAGCGCTTGAGCTGCGAATGGATACAAACTGGAGCATTCGCGATGCTGAGGACGTCATGGATAGCCCGTTTAGTGAATTGGTCACACCGCAGGTAAGGGCTGCACAGGCAGGAAGGGAATGGGTGACCGCCAGGCAGAGTAGTAGGCGCAGGCAGGTAGTGCAGGGGTCCCCTGTGGCAATCCCCCTTTCAAACAGATATACCACTTTGGATATTGTTGGGGGAGATAGCTTATTGGGGGAAGGCAGCAGCAGCTAGCTTCCTGGCACCATGGGTAGTTCTGCTGCACAGGATAGGAGGAAAAAAAGTGGGAGAGCTATATTGATAGGGGATTCTATTGTAAGTGGAATAGATAGGCGTTTCTGCGGCCGCAAACAAGACTCCATGATGGTATGTTGTCTCCCTGGTGCAAGGGTCAAGGATGTCTTGGAGCGGCTGCAGGGCATTCTGGAGGGGGAGGATGAACAGCCAGTTGTCGTGGTGCATATAGGTACCAACGATATAGGTAAAAAATGGGATGAGGTCCTAAAAGCTGAATATAGGGAGTTAGGAGGTAAATTTAAAAATAGGACCTCAATGGTAGTAATCTCAGGATTGCTACCAGTGCCACATGCTAGTCGGAGTAGAAATAGAAGGATATTTCAAATGAATATGTGGCTAGAGGAATGGTGCAAGGGGGAGGGATTCAAATTCCTAGGACATTGGAACCATTCTGGGGGAAGGTGGGACCAGTACAAACTGGACGGTTTGCACCTGGGCAGGACCGGGACCGATGTCCTAGGGGGAGTGTTTGCTAGTGCTGTTGGGGAGGGCTTAAACTAAAATGGCAGGGGGTTGGGAGCCTGTGCAGGGAGACAGGGGAAAGGGAAGCAAGGATAGAAGCAAAAGACAGGAAGGAGAAATGCAAAAGTGGAAGGCAGAGAAATCAAGGGTGTAAATCAAACAGGACCACAGTAAATAATAATTCTAAAAGGACTAAGAGTGTTAAAAAAACAAGCCTGAAGGCTTTGTGTCTTGATGCGAGGAACATTCGTAATTAGTTGTGCAAATAGATGTAAACGGATATGATGTAATGGTGATTACAGAGACATGGCTCCAGGGTGACCAAGGCTGGGAATTCAACATCCAGGGGTATTCAATATTCAGGAAGGACAGGCAAAAAGGAAAAGGAGGTGGGGTAGCATTGCTGGTTAAAGAGGAGATTAATACAATAGTAAGGAAGGATATTAGTTCTGATGATGCGGAATCTGTATGGGTAGAGCTGAGAAATACTAAGGGGCAGAAAACTTAAGTGGGAGTTGTATACAGATGCCTAAACAGTAATGCTGAGGTTGGGGATGGCATTAAATGGGAAATTAGAGACGCGTGCAATAAGGGCACAGCAGTTATCATGGGTGACTTTAATCTACATATAGATTGGGCTAACCAAATTAGTAACAATACCGTGGAGGAGGAATTCCTGGAGTGTATATGGGATGGTTTCCTGGACCTATATGTCGAGGAACCAACTAGAGATCAGGCCATCTTAGACTGGGTATTATGTAATGAGAAAGGATTAATTAGCAATCTTGTTGTGTGAGGCCCCTTGGGGAGGAGTGATCATAATATGATAGAATTCTTCATTAAGATGGAGAGTGCAGTAGTTGACTCAGAGACTAGGGCCCTGAATTTAAATAAAGGAAACTACGATGGTATGAGGCGCGAGTTGGCTAGGATGGATTGGGGAACATTACTTAAAGGGTTGACGGTGAATAGGCAATGGCAAACATTTAAAGATTACATGGATGAACTACAGAATTTGTTCATCCCTGTCTGACATAAAAATAAAACAAAAAAGGTGGCTCAACCATGCTAACAACGGAAATTAGGGATAGCATAAGATCCAAGGAGAGGACATATAAATTGGCCAGAAAAAGCAGTAAACCTGAGGATTGGGAACAGTTTAGGATTCAGCAAAGGAGGACAAAGGGATTAATTAAGAGGGGGAAAATAGAGTATGAGAGTAAGCTTGCAGGGAACATAAAAACTGACTGTAAAAGCTTCTACAGATATGTGAAGAGAAAAAGATTGGTGAAGTCAAGCATTGGTCCCTTGCAGTCAGAATTGGTGGAATTTATAATGGGGAACAAAGAAATGGCCGACCAATTAAATATACACTTTGGTTCTGTCTTCACAAAGGAGGACACAAATAACCTCCCAGAAATGTTGGGGAACATAGGGTCTAATGAGAGGGAGGAACTGAATGAAATCAGTATTTGTAGGGAAATGGTGTTAGGGAAATTGACGGGATTGAAGGCCGATAAATCCCCAGGGCCTGATAATCTACATCCTAGGGTACTTAAGAAAGTGGGGAAAATGCTAGCGTCCATTATAAAAGATGTAATAGCAGAGCACTTGGAAAACAGTGACAGGATCGGATAAGGTCAACATGGATTTACAAAAGGTAAATCATGCTTGACTAATCTACTGGAATTTTTTCAGGATGTAACTGGTAGAATAGATAAGGGAGAACCAGTGGATGTGGCGCATTTGGACTTTCAGAAGGCTTTCGATAAGGTCCCGCATAAGAGATTAGCGTGCAAAGTTAAAGCACATGAGATTGGGGGTAAGGTACTGACTTGGATAGAGAACTGGTTGGCAGACAGGAAGCAAAGAGTTGGAATAAATGGGTCTTTTTCTGAGTGGCAGGCAGTGACTAGTGGGGTACCGCAGGGATCGGTGCTAGGACCCCAGCTATTCACAATATATATTAATGATCTAGACGAGGGAACTAGATGTAATATCTCCAAGTTTGCAGATGACACAAAGCTGGGTGGGCGTGTGTGCTGTGAGGAGGATGCAGAGAAACTCCAGTATGATTTGGACAGATTGGGTGATTGGGCAGATGCATGGCAGATGCAGTATAATGTGGATAAATGCGAGGTTATCCACTTTGGTGGTAAAAACAGGAAGGCAGGTTATTATCTGAACGGCAATAGATTAGGAAAAGGGGAAGTGCAACGAGACCTGGGTGTCCTTGTGCACCAGTTGCTGAAGGTAAGCATGCAGGTGCAGCAGGCGGTTAAGAAGGCAAATGGTATGTTGGCCTTCATAGCGAGAGGATTCGAGTACAGGAGCAAGGATGTCTTGCTACAGTTTTACAGGGCTTTGGTGAGACCACACCTTGAGTATTGTGTGCAGTTATGGTCGCCTTATCTGAGGAAGAATGTTCTTGCCATGGAGGGAGTGCAGCGAAGATTCACCAGACTGATACCTGGGATGGCAGGAATGACGTATGAAGAGAGATTGGGTCGATTAGGCTTATATTCGCTGGAGTTTAGAAGAATGAGAGGGGACCTCATTGAAACTTATAAAATGCTAACAGGACTAGACAGACTAGATGCAGGAAGGATGTTCCCGATGGCAGGAAGGATGTTCCCAATGGCAGGGGGTGTCCAGAACCAGGGGTCACAGTCTAAGGATAAGAGGTAAGCCATTTAGGACTGAGATGAGGAGGAATTTCTTCACCCAGAGAGTGGTGAACCTGTGGAATTCTCTACCACAGAAGGCAGTTGAGGCCAATTCATTAAATATATTCAAGAAGGAGTTAGATATATTTCTTAAGGCTAAAGGGATCAAGGGATATGGGGAGAAAGCAGGGACAGGGTACTGAATTTGGATGATCAGCCATGATCTCATTAAATGGCGGAGCAGGCTCGAGGGGCCGAATGGCCTACTCCTGCTCCGATCTTCCATGATTCTATGTTTCTATGCTCTAGACATTTAATGATAAGCATATATTACTTTCAATAGGTATAGACATATATCATTCTCTTTTTTAGGTGTCACATTCGCTCAGTTGGTATCATTCTTACCTCTGAATCAGAAGGTTGTGGGCTTCAGCCCCATATAATCAGGGCTGACACTTCAGTGCAGGTCTGAAGGTGTGCTGCGTTGCCTGGGTTGCCATCTTTTAAATAAGATGTTAAACCAAGATTCTGTCTGCCTGTTCCCATGGTTCAAGTGATGTAAAGCTCTAGTAGAAGAAGAGTCCAGAGTTCTCCTCGTGTCCTGGCCCACGTTTCTGCCTCAATCAACATCAACAAATTAGATTAGCTACTCATTCATTTAATTTACTGTTTGCGGGGCCTTGTGTGCAGATTGGCCACTGTGTTTACCTACATAAGTAATGCATATCTGGTAATTCATTGATTGTGAGGTACTTTTGGAATGACCTGAGGATATAATGCCGTGCTATATAATTGTAAGTTCTTTCTTTTCTTTCTGCTAATAAAAGATGCTTCAGCATTATATCGACAGGAATGATTAATCTTATTTTGGGATTCGTGTGATGCTGAAAACCACAACAGCAAAGCTGAGATGGGTTATACATTTCATCTGAACCTGGAGATGTGATTACTGCCTTCGAGTCATGTTTCATGATTTATTGTACTCTCTGATGACAGTATTCAGCATTGAATCAAGCTTTGGTCTTCTATTTAACACTCACAATGCTTAATACCCTTTACATGTCATTGTACACAATTTCCATAAATGAATAAGAAGGAAATTTGATAAAATTAAAAATAGATTAAGAACTTGAAGGGAGCAGTTATTGCAATGTATAATGCTGTGAACTCTGTGAAGTAGAACTCTTTTTACCAGCTTGCTGAAGTTTTCCACAAGGTCAAGTAAAATAATGTCAGCATCCCTCACAAGCTTCTGAATTTGAGAAAAAGAGTAATTTCTCGGAAAACACTGGGCAAAAAAACATCAGAAACATTACCATTATTCATTTTTAACAGATAAAGCAACTGGATCAGTCAGAAATGACAAGCAACCAACAAGTAGGAAAGCTTAACATTTTCTAGCAAGGAAAATGCATTTTTTTACCATCACAGGAAATGTTCTGATTTGCATAAAATTCTACCAGTGTGCAGCATGCTAAAGTGATCGGGCTAGAAATTCATTATAGCCAAGGAATGGGCGGTGTCAGTAGAAAAGTTGGAGAATTAGCACCAGCACAAATGCTTTAAACTGCACGCAAAATTCGTGCTCAATGCTCAGCAAAATGATTGGAGTCCTAAATCAAGTCTTTAAACCCAAGCTCAGTGGTGTTACACTCAATGGGTGGACCAATATCGGGTGCAGTCTAATCGCAACTCAACATTGCCACAGGCTTTTTTCACTTCTTAAAGGGGAGGTTCATTGATGCTGCAGCACCTCATTCTCAGCATTGCTGGCTGTGCAGCTGCCTCAGCAAGCAGAAGCAGAACCAGGAGAAAGAGCCAGAGGACTGAACCAGATGTGCTCACGGCAGATCCACGCCCCAGGGAGAAAGCCCGCAGATTCTCCGATGATGCATTGGAGGCATTGATTTTCGCTGTAGAGAGATGGAGGGCGGTGCTCTACCTGGCAAGTGGCAGGAGGCCCTCGCCACAAGTCTTCCACACCATGTGGAACGAGGTAGCGCAGCACGTCTCGGGCAGCACTGTGGTCCCCAGGATCCACACATAGTGTAGGAAGACATTTAATGACCTCACTCGGGTGGTCAGGGTGAGTGAATGCTTCAACAAATGCTACATCACACCATCTGAGCCACAGTCTTCACACACTGCCCAAAGCACCACACCCCCAGCACTCATCCACCAACAATCTCTACCTAGCAACACTCACACCCACATCTCACACCTTACACACAATGACAGCTATTCAACTATGGGAGGCACATCACCCAAACACATTGCTCCACACTCACTCACACACTTTCCTTTCTCTTGCAGGCCAAGGTGGCTCACAACAGGAGGGAGCAGGAGCGTACAGGAGTGAGTCAAGCTGACACCCGACCACTGTGTGCGCTGGAGAATCAAGTGCTGCAAATCATTGGGTGCCAGGTGGTGGGTGCCGTGGCCACCAGCGACGTTGACCCGCCCTTGGGGACAACAACAGTATGTTCATCCCTACTCCTTCTTCTCACATCCCACTTCCCCCTCACCCCACAGCCAGCCCAAGCTGCTGCCACCCATGCTGAGGTGGTGCAGTCTACGGCCGGGCCTTCCAGGTCCAGAGCTAGATGAGGGCATCATGCAAGGCCATCTGAAGTCTCCCGCATGGACACTCAGCAGCCTTCCACCAGCCTTGCTGCAGCCATTGAGCCAACACTTTGTAGGAGCAGTAGAGTAGGCAATGGCACAGTAACGAGAGACATTAAGGGATTGCACAAGGGTGAATAGTTAACAGTTCTGACGAAGGGTCACAGACCTGATATGTCTTTCTCTCTCCAAGATGCTGTCTGACCTGCTGCTTTCCAGCATCTCCTGTTGTTATTTCAGATTTCCAGCATCTGCAGTATTTTGTTATTGAATAGTTAATATCTTGGGTATAAATATGTGTTCACTGATTTTTGATAAATTTATTAATTCAGTTTGGATTCTTTTGTGGTATGTCTCATTTCAGCTTTGCGCTGTGATATGGCCTGTGACAGGGATGGAATGATGGGGATGTGGTGACCAACGGGGATCTGGGGTTTAATTTATTCGAACCACAGTCGGTTGAGGTGATCGCGGACCGCCCTTCCGGAAGGCCGATTGAGTGGCTGCCTCCTCCTTCGCTCCTGTTCCTCCTCCTCATCATCCTTCTCGTCATCCTCCTCATCTTCTTCTTCCTCCTCATCCTCCTCCTCCTCCACCTCTCCCTCTTCCTCCTCCTGAGGTGGTCCCGCAATCCCTGGTGGCAAGGGCTGGGCCCTCAGGATGGCGAAGTTGTGGAGCATGCAGGAGACCACCACAAAATGGGACACCCACTCAGCTAAGTACTGGAGGGCACCTCCTGAGTGATCAAGGCAGCAGAACCGTTGCTTCAGCAGGCTATGAGTGCTGGGTAGGAGTGTTGGGGTTGTGGAAGGGAGTCATGAGCCAGGTGGAGAGCGCATAGCCCTTGTCTCCGAGTAGCCAGCCGTGAGCTTGACATGGTGGCTGGGAGAGTGCTGGCACACCAGACTGGTGCAGGATGAAGGCATCGTGGCTGCTGCCAGGATAGTGGGCATTGACAGTAAGGATTCGCTGTGCGTGGTCGCACACCAACTGCGCATTAAGTGAGTGGTAGCCTTTGCAGTTACGGAAGATCTCAGGATTGTTATGAGGTGCCCGCAAAGCCACGTGGGTGCAGTCAATGGTGCCCTGCTATCCTGGCAAAGCCACATGCATGCTTGTCCTGCTTCTCTCTGGTGATGGGGAAGGAAATGTAGTCCCTTCTCCTACTGTAGAGAGTTTCTGTGACCTCCCGGATGCAGTAATGGACGGCAAACTGCGAGATGTTAGCTATGCTTCCTGTTGCAGACTGGAAGGATCTGCTGGCAAAGAAATTGAGGGCGACGGCGACCTTGACTCCCACTGAGAGAGCCATGGTCGCCCTGATCTGAGACTGGAGGTCTGGTTGCAGGAGGTGGCAGAGTTCTGTGACCACCTTCTTGGTGAAGCGCAGCCCTCTAATACACTGCTCCTCGCTTAATTGGAGTTAGGAGAAATACTTTCAGAATACCGTCGGAGGGTAAGGCCTCCTGTTGAGAGCCCTGATGGCCCTCCTCCTCCCTCTGGGCACATGTTCCAGTCTTCCTCGTTGTCTCCACTCCCTCCGCTGTAGATCCTGGAGGGCGAGGCCGACTGCCAGTACAGCCCCCATTAATGTTACCAAGCGTAACAGTTTGAACCTTTGAACACTAAATGTAGCTACTTTTTAGTTGCCACAACACTCCTGATACAAAAGAACCTTGAAATAATTAAATGAAGCTGTTGCAGTGGGTGAAACTAACAAGAAAACATTGAAACTGTACTAACCTGACAGCTGCGAGTGATTACTGTGATCCCTTTAAATAAGATCCCTGGAGCCGGCTTCCTGGTGCTGCATGCCAGCTCTCCCTGTCGGTGTTTACTCCAGGCAGTGAGGTAAGTGGCAGGAATCAATTTTGCAAATCAGGCAGTCAGAGAGTGTTGCACACTCACTGACATCACGATCTCCCTGGCATTGACATTCCCGGCAATACCTCTTACTGGCAGTGCTACGGGGGGGGGGGCTGGATTGGGCGTGTGGAGCTGGATTCGCCTCGCCCCGGCGATACTGGTCTAGCGTCCCATTAGCGCCATCTACTGACGCTAACAGGAGGCGCTAAGGGGATGACTTTTTCCCTCTATAGACTCCCAACTAAAAGCTGAATTACAGCCTTAACTGACATTCACAGTAGTTTTGCCAGTCCTTCTCCAAGGTCATCTGAGAGAGCAAAGTACCTGAAAGAACTTGCCCTGCAGCATTCAACATTGCCTCCAGGTGGGCGCAAAGGGAATTATATTGACCACACCCGAGAATGGCCCACCACCCCGCCCAAGGAACTCAGAGAGTCTTGAAGAAAAGTTAGTGTTCATTTTTTTAATAATGCTTTATCTGAGAAGGTGTTAATCTTACCCTTATAATAGTTCACTTCAAAGCGCAGAGCATTTTTTTTAATGTAAAGTACTAATTACTGCAAAGTTATCTTCATTCCCTCATTCTTCTTTAATTTTCTTAAATAAATGCAGGTTGGAAGGAGCAAACCATTTGGCACTAGATTAAAAAATGTTCAAAGGACCTTTATGTTACACGTTTTTTTTTGATGTAAAGAATAATTATTTTTGTGGTCGACTCACAGATTAATATTCTCCACAACCCTTACTTTGCTTCAAAACTGCAAATGAAAATTTATATCACCACACTAATAATATCAAACTCAAATCTGAGGTGACCGCAGTTTTCTTCATTAACAGTCATTTTACCTCATGCTGGGACAGTGCTAACAATTAAAGACTCAAAAATGTGGCAAAAGGATGAAAATTAGAATTAAAACCTACCATAGATTCCTAAGAAAATGCTGTATTAATATTAAAAACAAAACACTTACTTTAAATTAAACTTTGTCCAGATGCCTACAAAGGTTGCAGTTTCCACATAGTCTCTTAATTTAAACAGCCCTGCAGGGAGGGCGCCCATGTCTTCAGGGGCACATCTCAGGCGCTGTCCTGCCCGTCCCAAGAGGCTGCAAACTGCGGTAGAGTGCGCCATTTCCAGAGGTTGCCAGGGCCCACCCCCCAAGAAGAAGAAATATGTGCCTTGGGGCCAAAATTTAATGTAAGCTTGTCTTCTTTTTCCATCCACACCGGAGCCATCAGGTAATCCGACTTCCACCATTGGATGGGCCGATATGCTTAGTCTCACTCAGTGTACTGGCCTGCAAATGGGAGAACTACCAACCTGGAAGACCCTGCCCCCGGTCACACCCCTCTCCAATGACAATGGCCATGTTTGGGACGGTGGAGGCTCCACACCTAACAAGGGTATTTGGAATCTCCCGGTATGATATAGTGGGACAACAGTGGAAGGGCCACAGGTTTTTGCACCTCCCCCCCTACTTTTAATTATCATTTAAAACAGTGAGGTGTAAAATTGGTCTGTACATTAGGGAGTAGAAATTCAGGGTGCCTGTTTTTGGGCAAGCTGGGGGGCTCAGGGTACAGTCCCTGGGCCTGAATGGTGAGGCCCCAGGCAGCCCCAATATTGGACCTTATTTCCATGAAGCGGGCAAACCGCAGAGAGTAAGAGGCAGCTCGCCCGGCAAAGCGTCGCTGAAGATCAGGCTGCTGCAAGACTAGTGACAGCCTTCAGGTAAGTGAGAAAAGGGTGAAACCGGGGATGGGGGCCTGAAATCAGGCCTCAGGGAGGTGAGATCAGACATTGGGCCGGGGGGATAGATCGGTGACTAGGTTGGGGTTATCTGTGGCTAGCGGGGGGGTAAATCAGTAGCCAGCTGGGAGAAGCGGCTTGCATTCTTTTAATGTGTGTTCAGGAGGATCATTCCTGCTCCTCCCAGCTCCACCTTCAGGTAAGTATGGGTGACTTTCTGCCGGCTAGCGCTATGTTGTGCCAGGCAAGTTCAGCACATGGCAAATGAAGCGCTGGGGTGATAGCAAAACCGTAAGCAGTGCTGCATGAAGCGCAGGACCCTAATTTACATAAATTATTCTTCACTTTCAATGTTGCGCTCCTGTCACCAGGGCAACCTCCTTTCCCAATATGGCGGGCGGCGCCCTTCCAGCTAAACATTTGTGCACGCTCCCCACCCGCCATATTACAGGCTTAATGGGCCAGTTAGAGCCCAAAAAATGGGCGCTGTGCAGTCGGATTTATAGGCCCTAGTCTTGTGCACAGACTAAATGTGTATTTTGGGTGCACTAATTTTGTGCTTTAGTATTAATGTGGAGGTTCCTACTTTTTCCAGTGCTAAAATTGTTCATCGGAATAAACGAGTAATGCAATTTAATGCAGTGACCCAGACTTAACATAAGAACAGACAAACAGCAGCAGGCCATTCAGCCTCACGAGTCTGTTCTGCCATTCAATGAGATCATGGCTGATCTGTATCTTAACTCCATCTGCCCACCATGGCTCCACATCCCTTAATACCCTTGGCTAGCAAAAATCTATCAATCTCAGATTTAAAATTATAAATTGAGTGAGCATCTACTGCTTTTTGTAGGAGAGAGTTTCACACTTCTACCACCCTTTGCGTGAAGAAATGTTTCCTAACTTTTCTCCTGAGTGGCCTGGCTCTGATTCTAAGGTTATGTCCCCTTGTCCGAGACTCCCACCACCAACAACAACCACAACAAATTGTATTTATATAGCGCCTTTAACGCAGTAAAACATCCCAAGGTGCCATGTAAGAAGATATTAGGGCAGAAGACCAAAAGCTTGGTCAAAGAGGCTAGGGGCTGAAAATTCAGTAGGGTTAGCGCCCATTTTGCGGCGCTAGAGGGCCTAGCGCCGCAATGATAGCCGTTTCTGAAATTCACTTCGGCGCTGCCATCGGCGTTAGCCGGTTGCGCTGCGCCGGCACCGATGACGTCATCGGTGTGCGCAGCGTCCCGGTTGCCGTGGCAATGCGCCCGAACGCCAAAATTCAGTTGCGGCCGCCTCGTCCGTGGCAGCCGCAACTAAGACTCTGGCAACTAAGACTCAGTAACCAGTGGTGTTCCGCAGGGGTCAGTGCTGGGTCCCCAACTCTTTACAATCTATATTAACGATTTGGAGGAGGGGACCGAGTGTAACACGTCAAAGTTTGCAGATGATACTAAGATGGGAGGGAAAGTAGTGAGTGAGGAGGACATAAAAAACCTGCAAGGGGACATAGACAGGCTAAGTAAGTGGGCAGAGATTTGGCAGATGGAATACAATACTGGAAAGTGTGAGGTTATGCACTTTGGCAGGAAAAATCGTAGAGCAAGTTATTATCTTAATGGCAAGAAACTGGAAAGTACTGAAGTACAAAGGGATCTGGGGGTCCTGGTGCACGAAACTCAAAAGGTTAGTATGCAGGTGCAGCAAGTGATTAAGAAGGCCAATGGAATGTTGGCTTTCATTGCTAGGGGGATAGAATATAAAAATAGGGAGGTATTGCTTCAGTTGTACAAGGTATTGGTGAGACCGCACCTGGAATACTGCGTACAGTTTTGGTGTCCATACTTAAGAAAGGACATACTTGCTCTCGAGTCAGTACAAAGAAGGTTCACTCGATTAATCCCGGGGATGAGGGGATGGACATATGAGGAGAGGTTGAGTAGATTGGGACTCTACTCATTGGAGTTCAGAAGAATGAGAGGCGATCTTATTGAAACATATAAGATTATGAAGGGGTTGGATCGGGTGGATGCAGGGAGGATGTTCCAGATGATGGGTGAAACTAGAACTAGGGGGCATAGTCTTAGAATAAGGGGCTGCTCTTTCAAAACTGAGATGAGGAGGAACTACTTCACTCAGAGGGTGGTAGGTCCATGGAATATGCTGCCCCAAAAAGCTGTCGAAGCTACATCATTACATAAATTTAAAACAGAAATAGACAGTTTCCTAGTAGAAAAGGGAATTAAGGGTTACGGGGAGCGGGCAGGAATTTGGACATGAGTCTAGGTTCGGATAGGTCATGGCCCTGTGGGTAGCGGAGCGGGCCCAGGGGCCGTGTAGCCTGATCCTGCTCCTGTTTTCGTGTGTCTAATGCTGTTAGATTCAGGAGATAGTCCTGTCATAGTGGATTGGCGGTTAGGATCAGATCAGCCATGATCTTATTGAATGGCGGAGCAGGCTCGAGGGGCCAATTGGCCTACTCCTGCTCCTATTTCTTATGTTCTTATGTTCTTATGTTCTTACACAAGTTAGCGCCGGCGCATTAAGGTCGCGCGGCGGCCGGCCGCTTTCCCGCCGGCCGCCTGCCCGCACCTCCCTCCCCGGACTCTTCCACCCCCCCCCCCCCCCGCGGAACAGATGCGTCTGGCCTGCAAGCCCGGCACTTGTCCGAGGTGCCGGGCTCATTTTTGAAAAAATCAAACGGCCAGCGATCGGGCGAAGGCAGCGCCTCCTTAACGGGAGGAGGAGGCCTGCACTTCCCCAGCCTGCCGCACCGCATCGGGTGCCGCAGCGCCGGATTAGCGCCACAATGCGGCACTCAGCGCCCATTGGGAGGCACTCACGCCCGCCAGTAGCGCCGGCAGCCGTCTGGGCGCGGTGCTACTGAATTTTTGGCGCGCACAAGGGAATTAGCGCCGGCGCTAAATTTCCGGCGCTAAAGCCCTGGCGCGGCGTCAACTCAATTTCTAGGCCTAGGTTTTAAGGAGCATCTTACTGGAGGAAAGAGAGGTAGAGAGGTGGAGAGGTTTAGGGAGGTAATTCCAGAGCTTAGGGCCTTGGCAGCTGAAGGCATGGCCGCCAATGACGGAGCGATTAAAATCGGGGATGCGCAAGAGGCTAGAATTGGAGGAGCGCAGATATCTCGGAGGTTGTAGGGCTGAAGGAGATTACAGAGACAGTGAGGGGCGAGACCATGGAGGGATTTGAAAATAAGGATGAGACTTTTAAAATCGAGGCATTGCTTAACTGGGAGCCAATGTAAGTGAAAGAGCACAGGGGTGATGGATGAACGGGACTTGGCGCGAGTTAGGACATGGGCAGCAGAGTTTTAGATGACCTCAAATTTACAGAGGATAGAACGTGGGAGGCCGGCCAGGGGTGCATTGGAATAGTCAAGTCTAGAGGTAACAAAAGACATGGATGAGGGTTTCAGCAGCAGATGAGCTGAAAACATTTCTCTCCATCTACCCTATCAATTCCTTTCAAAATCCTAAAAACTTCAATCAAATCGCCACGTAACGTTTTATATTCCAAGGAATACAAACCTAATTTATGTAATATCTTCTCATCACCACAGCAATGTGGTTGACTTTTGACTGCCCTCTAAAATGGCCTAGCAAGCCACTCAGTAGTACTAAACTGCTATGAAAAACAATTTAAGTATTTTAAACAAAAATGTAATTTTTTGAAAAAAATAATTAAAGATTTTTACGCGCTAAAAATAAACTTACCTTTTTTTAAAGTATTTTTAAATGATAAATCAGTGGAAATTTTTTTTTTAACTTTTTTTCAACTCTTACCAGGCGTAAGAATTCTAAGGGTCTTCTGCGGGCGGAAGGTCTCCAAAAACAGGAACTATCCACTCGCAGAGGCCCTTCTCCAGGGCAGCCGGAAGATCTGTCATGCCTGAAACCGGCATCTCCGATGCCCCTACGGGTGGGTACATCACATGTACCCATCCATAGGGATCGGAATATCTAGGCCATTATTGTTATTGGCCCAGAAATTCGGGTCGGGGGCTTCCCGCGGGTGCAAGCCCCCGACCTGCACTTACCTTGCGCGCCGGCCGTTGTGCTGTGGGCCCGCGTGGGATTCCGATCCCGGGCCTCCTCCAACTGCCGGTGCGCAGTGCTTGCGTATCCCAGGGGCGCAGTTAGTTCGATGCGTCCCCTGAGATCATGTGGGCCATGGAGAGCCAATCGTAGCAGGGAACTGCCCATTCATAAAATTGACAGGAAGAGCTGTCAAAACTATAAGCCCCAAAACATAACTAAAACTTCAAATAAATTTTTTTTTAAATCACATTTTTAAAATAACTATAAATTACATAAAATAACTATTTTAAACAATAATTTAAATTTTTGAAAAAATTAATTACTTTTTCTAACAGGGCTAAAAATAAACTTACCTTTCTTTAAAGTATTTAAAACTAATAAACCTGTGGAAAAAATGTTTTAATTTTAATTAATTCACCACTTACCTTGTTAAAAGCGGGCCTTGCGCCTGCTTTTTAGAAGTGTAACTCCTGGAGGCTCACCCTCCCGGAGAAACCTGGAAAAGAAACGTAAGTTCCAGGCGCACGCGCTGCCTCTCCGGCGTACGCATTCGACCTCTGAACCCTTTCCTTTAAGGGAACGGAAGTTCCGGTTTCCCGCGCATGCGCAGTGCATGCACAAAACCAGCACTTTCGTTGGGCCTATGGGTGAGTACCCAGCGCGTACTCACCCGTGGAGACCCGAATTTCTGGGCCATTATAAGGGCCAGAAATTCGGGTCCCCACAGGTGAGTACACGCTGTGTACTTGCGCGTAGGGCCAACGAAAGTGCCGGTTTCATGCATGCACTGCACATGCGCTGGAAACCAGAACTTCCGTTCCCTTGAAGGAAGGAGTTCGGAGGTCAACCGCGTGCACCAGAGAAGCAGCGCGTACGACTGGAACTTCCATTTTTTTACAGGTTTCTCCTGGAGGGTAAGTCTCTAGCAGCTGCGCATGAAAAAAGCAGTCGCAAGGCCTGCTTTTAACAAGGTAAGTGGTGAATTAAATAAAATTAAAACATTTTTTCCACAGGTTTATTATTTTAAATACTTTAAAGAAAAGTAAGTTTATTTTTAGCCCCGTTAAAAACTGTAATTAATTTTTTCAAAAATTTAAATTATTGTTTATAATAGTTATTTTATGTAATTTATAGTTATTTTAAAAATGTGATGCTTTTTTAACAATGTATTTGAAGTTTTAGTTAGGTTTTGGGGCCGATCTCTATTCATAGATTTGACAGGTCTTCCTGTCAAATTTATGAATAGGAGATTCCCTGCTACGATTGGCCCTCCATGGCCCATGTGATCCCAGGGGACGCATCGAACTAACTGCGCCCCTGGGATACGCAAGCACTGCGCGCCAGCAGCTGGAGGAGGCCCAGGATCGGAATCCCACGTGGGCCCACAGCACAGCGGCCGGCGCGCTAGGTAAGTGCAGGTCGGGGGCTTGTACCCGCGGGAAGCCTCCGACCTGAATTTCTGGCCCATTGTAATTTCAAGTCATTTTAAAAATGTGATTTAAAAAAAAATGTATTTAAAGTTTTACTGTGTTTTTGGGGTGAACTCCATCCATATATTTGACAGGACTTCCTGTCAAGTGTATGAAGGGAGATTCCCTTCTGTGATTGGCTCCCCATGGTCCACGTGATCCCAGGGATGCTGCGAACTACATGCACCTCTGGGATACGTGGACCCTGCACACTTCAAGTTTGGAGAGGCCCAGGAGCAGAAGCGTGTGCGTCCCAGGAGCTCTCAGGTCAGGGCGTAGATTTTTCCAGATCGCAGGCATCGACCTAGGCACTGACTTCAGACACAACAAAGTCACACCCAGCCCAGCCGACCCTGCAAAGTCCTTCTCACTAACATCTAGGGACTTCTGCCAAAATTGGGAGAGCTGTCCCACAGGCTAGTCAAGCAACAGTCATACTCACAGAATCACACCTTTCAGCCAATGTCCCAGACTCCTCCATCACAATCCCTGAGTATGTCCTGTCCTACCGGAAGGACAGACCCACCAGAGGTGGCGGTACAATGGTATACAGTCGGGAGGGAGTGTCCCTGCGAGTCCTCAACATTGACTCCAGACCCCATGAAGCCTCATGGCTTCAGGTCAAACATGGGCAAAGAAACTTCCTGCTGATTACCACCTACCACTCTCCCTCAGCTGATGAATCAATACTCCTCCATGTTGAACACCACTTGGAAGAATCACTGAGGGTAGCAAGGGCACAGAACGTACTCTGGGTAGGGGACTTCAATGTCCATCACCAAGAGTGGTTCAGTAGCACCACTACTGAAGGAGCTGGCCGAGTCCTGAAGGGCACAGCTGCCAGTCTGGGCCTGTGGCAGGTGGTAAGAGAACCAACACAAGGGAAAATCCTAATTGACCTCATCCTCACCAATCTACCTGTCGCAGATGCATCTGTCCATGATAGTATTGGTAGCAGTGACCACTGCACAGTCCTTGTGGAGACGAAGTCCCGTCTGCTCACTGAGGACACCCTCCATCGTGTTGTGTGGCACTACCACCATGCTAAATGGGATAGGTTCAGAACAGACCTAGCAGCTCAAAACTGGGCATCCATGAGGCACTGTACACCATCAGCAGCAGCAGAATTTTATTCCATCCAATCTGTAACCTCATGGCCTGGTATATCCTTAACACTACCACTACCATCAAGCCAGGGAACCAACCCTGGTTCACTGAGGAGTGTAGAAGAGCATGCCAGGAACAGCATTAGGTGCACCTAAAAATGAGGCGCCAACCTGAGGAAGCTACAACACAGGACTACATGCATGCTAAGTAGTGGAGCAGCATGTTATAGACAGAGCTAAGCGATCCCACAACCAACGGATCAGATCAAAGCTCTGCAGTCCGACCACATCCAGTCATGAATTGTAGCGGACAATTAAACAACTAACGGGAGGAGGAGGCTCCATGAATATCCCCATCCTCACTGATGGCGGAGCCCAGCACGCGAGTGCAAAAGACATGGCTGAAGCATTTACAACCATCTTCAGCCAGAAGTGCCAGTTGAATGATCCATCTCGGCCTCCTCCTGAGGTCCCCACCATCACAGATCTCAGTCTTCAGCCAATTCGATTCACTCCACGTGATATCAAGAAAGGCTATTGGCCCTGATAACTTCCCGGCTGTTGTGCTGAAGACTTGTGCTCCAGAACTAGCCTTGCCTCTAGCCAAGCTGTTCCAGTACAGCTACAACACCGGCATCTACCCGACAATGTGGAAAACTGCCCAGGTGTGCTCTGTCCACAAAACGTAGGACAAATCCAATCCAGCCAATTACCGCCCCATCAGTCTACTCTCAATCATCAGCAAAGTGATGGAAGGTGTCCTCAACAGTGCCATCAACAGCATTTGACTGAGTGTGGCATGAAGGAGCCCTAGTAAAATTGAAGTCAATGGGAATCTGGGGGAAAACTCTCCACTGGCTGGAGTCATACTTAGCACAAAGGAAGGATGGTTGTGGTTGTTGGAGGCCAATCATCACAGCCCCAGGACATCGCTGCAGGAGTTCCTCAGGGCAGTGTCCTAGGCCCAACCATCTTCAGCTGCTTCATCAATGAGCTTCCCTCCATCATAAGTTCAGAAGTGGGTTTGTTCGCTGATGACTGCATAGTATTCAGTTCCATTTGCAATGACTCAGATAATGAAGCAGTCTATGCCTGTATGTAGCAAGACCTGGACGACATTCAGGCTTGGGCTGATAAGTGCCAAGTAACATTCGTGCCACCATTGGCGTACTGTGGGTGCAGTGTGTACCATCTACAAGGTGCACTGCAGCAACTCGCCAAAGCTCCTTCGACAGCACCTCCCAAACCCACAACCTCTACCTCCTAGAAGGACAAGGGTAGCAGGCACATGGGAACATCACCACCTCCAAGTTCCCCTTCAAGTCACACGCCATTCTGACTTGGAAATATATTGCCATTCCTTCATCGTCACTGGGTCAACATCCTGGAACTCCCTCCCTAACAGCACTGTGGGAGTACCTTCACCACATGGACTGTAGTGGTTCAAGAAGGTGGCTCACCACCACCTTCTCAAGGGCAATTAGGGATGGGCAATAAATGCTGGTCTTGCCAGCGACACCCACATCCCAGGAATTAATTTTTTTAAATCTCACCCTTGGAACCCTGGTAACATGCTGGTGAATCTGTGCTGCACTCCTTCCAAGGCCAATATATCCTTTCTAAATGTACACAGCACTCCAGATGTGGTCTAACCAGGGCTTTGTATAGCTGTAACAAAACTTAATCCCCTTTATATTTTAGCCCTCTATTTATAAAACCTAACATTTCATTAACCTTTTTGATTATTTTTTGTACCTGATGACTACATTTTTGTGATCTGTATACGTATACACGGACCCCTAAATATCTTTGGAGCTCCACTGTTCCTAACCTTGCACCATTTAAAAAATACTCGGGCAACGGGACATCTAGGACCTTGGTGAACAATGTGACCAACACGGTATCTCCTTAACCAATGAGATTTAAGGATTCAGAAGGAAACAGAGGAACGACAGAGAAGGAGGGTGAATTAGAGTCAGATCAGATACAGAAAGAGAAATAAAGCGAGGGAAGGAAAGATTGGATTAAGAGAGAGAGAGAGAAAAGACAGAAAGGAAAACTAAGAAAAAAATGTAAAAATTTGAAATTTGGAATTTTTAAAACCTTTAACAACAATTTACTACATGCAAGAATGAGACTCAACAGTTTAAATTGTTCCCTTTCTGGGCCAGAAAGATTGACTGGCATTGCATTAACAATTATCACATCATTGAAAGGGTACTTACGCTGTTAATTATGAGCCCTAACTTTCTGCAGTGTGTTTAATGGGCAATTAATGTGCAAATCCAGCAAGTTCTTAAAAATAACAGAGAGGCTAAGGGTGAGATGCCATTTGTGCAAAGCAAACGGTGGAGCGGCGTAAATCAACCAGCAAGATCTGGAGATTCACAACTCACAGCATATCTCTTCATCCCCTGAACTCGCTGGCCAATTTCCATATTAATAATGGAGTGTGTGGTGAACATGCCATTATCTTTCCAGGAAGATTTGGCCCAATGTAATAGTCACTTTAATGTAGAAATGGAGTAGATCAAAACACTGCTAGAATGTGTGATGTAACCAAATGGGATGAACAGTATTCAAACAAAAATAATCTTAATTTTCAGTTATGTGTTATCATAATGACTAAAGTTGTTTTAAAAATGAATTTGCATGAAATAACCATGTATCACTTAACCAATTTCAGTTATTACAGATACCTTAGCTGTCCAAAGACCTTGGATTAATGCTGAGAAATTAAGGGGACAGAATCTTGTAGAATATTATTGGAAGCAACATGTCTCCCCAATAGTTAGCTAATGCTGGCGCAAAGTTTACAGGGAGATGCAGCACATTAAACCATGACACAGAGACACAAAGGTTTAAAATTCAATTGCTGCTGAAAACGGACACGGGGATCACGATGTACGATTAACCCATGCACGTTCAAAGTAATGCAGGTAGCACGCAAACTTCGTGCTGCCTGCTAATTATAATGATTGTGGCATGCAGCCCAGTGCTGCTGAGTGACTGCATGCCTCAGCAGGTGCCCCAAGTTCATGCGAGGCTAGCACCACTTAAAAGCTAGCCTGCACTACTTAAAGGCAGCCTGCACCTCTTAAAGGGGAGGTTCATTCTGGCTGCAGCAGGTGATTCAACTGGCTGGGGAACAGAATCTGAGCAGGAACAACACAGAGTAATGGCGCAACAGGGCAGAGAGTGGGCTCCAAGATTCTCGGGCGCAAGACTGGAGGCCTTGGTGCAGGAAGTGGACAGGAGGATATGGGTCGTGTATCCACAGGAGGCCTGGAGACCCTCTAGACAAACGCTGAGAAGACAATGGGAGCAGATAGCCATCATGGTCCATGCAATCAGTGTAGCCCTGAGAACCTGGTTGCAATGCCACAAGAAGTTTAATGACCTCACATGAGTGGTCAAGGTCACTGAATTCATCCTCAAATGCCATATCCCACAAACTGCACCACTAGCCTCACACACTGCTCAATTCACCATGCCCCCATTACTCACCTACAAACAATTACTAACTTATACCTCACATTCATAGCTTTACCTCACCGTCACACGCTTACCACTACTGCAAGCCTCACATCTCACAGCTTTCACACATTGCCAGCTATTCAACCATGACAAGCACATCACCCAAACACATTGCACCATTGCGCAGATTGGTTGCCACATTTCCTAACTTTCAGCAGTGACTACACTTCAAAAAGTATTTCATTGAGCTGTAAAGTGCTTTGGGACTCTGGTGGTCATGAGAGGTGCTAAATAAATGCAAGTGTTTCTTTCTTTTATCCTCATACCTAATCCTCCTTCTCACATCCCACTTCCCCTCATCCCACAATCTCTTCTGATCTTCAGATGGAGTAATCATGCACCTCTTGCTTCCCCCCACCCCCCACCGCCACCGCAACCCTACCCTTATGTCTTTATCCTTTCAGATAGCCAGAAAGAAGGAAGTGACCCTGAAGATGCACCATCACTCGATTGCACAGCCACCAGCTCAGACTCTGACACTCTGCGTACATTAGAGGGTAGCATAGAGGTGGGATCTGCATGTGATGAGACATCGGGCATGATTGGCCTGCAGCCAGAACAGGGGGAAAGGGTAGCGCAGGTGCCAGCTCCCCAGAGGGCCAGGCCGCACATGAGTTCTGCTGCAGAGAACTCAGATGAGGACTTCGATGGGGTGGTCTACAGAAGAAGGCTGATGGGTATGCTTGGTGCATTGGCAGGCCTGCCAGAAAGCCTGAGTGCAATGTCATGGAGTATGGAGGAGTCCGGCATCAACTTTGCACAGGGCTTTGTGCAGAGCTTGGAGCCCATCCGTTCCAGCAAGGAAGTGATGGCCAACTCCAGTAGTGCACTTGTGGACCCAACCATGATGCAGCATCTGATGGCCGATGTCTCAACTTCCATTGCAGTACAAGCAGAAGCCACCCAACTAAGCTGAAAGCAGTTGATGATCCCTTTAAACAGCATTGGTGGGGGGGTCCTTCACGTTGCTGAACACATGTTCAGCTGTACATGTTTAGGAGAGGGCGTTAGCTGGAGCGTTGAGGTCGTAATTGGCCATGCTGGCAGCAAATCAGCATTGCACGCTGATTGACGTCATGATCTGCCTTCTCTACATACTTCCGGCGTACGTTCCCAGCGCTCGCGCTAACAACCTACCCAAGATGGCGTCCAACACGGGCCACACCAGAATTGTGCGCACGGCTGCAGATGCCATTTTGGACCCGAATCACCACCCGTAACGCTGAAAGACCAGGCACTTCGGAGCCGAATTTAGCAGCCAAAGAAGGCAGAGAGAAAGAACACCATGACCATATATATTACCATAGGCTGTCACTTTTCCAGTGTTAGCTATAATATGATAGGCTGCATTTCAGTGTCTAGTAACAGCGACTAAAGAAGACACTGATGTGAAAATAAGAAAAAACTTATAGAATCATAGAATATTGAAGCCCATGGGTCTAAAAGGGCAGTGGCTACATGGATACAAAATTGGCTAAGAAACAGAAAGCAGAGAGTAGTGGTGAACTGTTGCTTTTCAGACTGGGGGGAAGTATACTGTGATGTTCCCCAGAGGTCGGTATTAGGACCACTGCTCTTTTTGATATATATTAATGACCTGGACTTGGGTATACAGGGTATAATTTCAAAATTTGCAGATGACGCAAAACTCTAAAATCTAGTAAACAGTGAGGAGGATAGTAACAGACATCAGGAGGACATAGGCAGTCTGGTAAAATGGGCAGACACATGGCAGATGCAATTTAACACAGAGAAGTGTGAAGTGATGCATTTTGGTAAGAAGAATGAGGTGAGGCAATATAAACTAAATGGTACAATTTTAAAGGGGGTGCAGGAACAGAGAGACCTGGGAGCATACGTAAACAAATCTTTGAAGGTGGCAGGACAAGTTGATAAGGCTGTTAAAAAAGCAGACGAGATCCTTGGCTTTATAAACAGAGGCATTAAGTACAAAAGCAAGGAAGTTATGCTAAACCTCTATAAAACACTGGTTAGGCCCCAGCTGGAGTATTGCATCCAATTCTGGGCACCACACTTTAGGAAGGATGCCTTTTTTTATGCAGTGAGTTGTTATGATCTGGAATGCACTGCCTGAAAGGGTGTTGGAAGCAGATTCAATAGTAACTTTCAAAAGGAAATTGGATAAATACTTGAAGGGGAAAAATTTTCAGGGCTATGGGGAAAGAGCAGGGGAGTGGGACTAATTGGATAGCTCTTTCAAAGAGCCGGCACAGGCATGATGGGCTGAATGGCCTCCTCCTGCACTACATGATTCTGTGGCTCTAGAGGAAGGGGTGCTGAGATAATTCACATAGCATTACATCCCTTCTAGAAGTCAGTCAGATCAGAGTTACATTGTCAGAGGTCTGGGTTGCAGGTTGGCTTATTAAGGTGTATTTCCTTTCCCTATTCCTATTTCAAAATATATTACTTCACAGTTTTCTACATTAAGCTGCATCTCCCACCTATTTGCCCATTCTTTTATCCTATCTATGTCCTCCTGAAGTCTTTTGCAGTCCTTGTCACAATTTGTGATACCCCCCTCCCCAATTTGGTGTAACAGCTAAATTTTATATTGTTCCCTCAGTTCCTACATTCAGATCATTTCTGTATATAATAAATGAGGACAGGCCTAGCACAGACTGATGTAGAACATCCCTCAATACATCTTTTCACTCTGAGAAGCTTCCTTTCACCCCTTCCCTTTGCTGTCTGCCTTCCAGTCATCTCTTTGTCCATGTAGGCACATTTCCCTTTATTCCACTTTTACCATAAGCCTTATGTGGTATCTTATCAAATGCTTTCTGAAAATCCATATAAACCGCATCTATTGCATTTCTTTTATCTGTCCTCTGTTATTTCTTCAAAGAATGTATAAGTATATTACTCATACCTTGCGTGCAAAAAAACAAGGAAATAATTATCCTGCAAGGTATGGAATTAAAAATTTATGGGTAAATTCAGTGACCCCACACTCACAGCAGAAAGCCATGCTCAACAGCACCCCAAGTCAGATATAGGGTCACAACACTGCAGTGTTCATTCTCTTGCTCCTGCTCCTTTCGAGTAGGGCTCCCCACTGGGAACACAGGATAATTGAATTTACTCTATAAAGATATGTGGAAAGTTGCACATCATACTCTCTCTGCTTAAAAGGTTTTTGTTTAATCGCAGCGTGGGAACACTTAAAATTTTTACATTGTATTTTTGTCATAGCATAAATATGGGCTAGCCTCAAAAGATAAATATGTTGGCAAACTGATAATAAATAAATAAAGTAGCTTTTGAGGATATTTTTAGTTACATGGTATAATTTAATCACAGTGCAAACACCACACAGGCATGAGGTCAAATGACTGGATATTTACTGTCAAGTCAAATGATTCATTTGAGATCCAGCTGTATGGAAAATGTTCACTGTGTTTGCCTACATAACACTGTACTTCAAAGTAATATGTGAAACACTTTGAGATGTTCCTGAGAGATGTGCTAAGGCACTATATAAATGCAAGTTTTTGTACCCCCATCACAAGCACTTGCGACTGGTCCAGAACTGAGCTTGTCCATCAAACTTTCCAAAAAGATACACAAATCTTTTTTCAACTTGCTTCCCTCCTCTCCTGAAAGAAGTGACTCATATTGGAGTATGGTTCCACAGGCACTGGCTACTCTCTGGTATATCTCTTAAGTGGTCATTCCTTATGTGGGAGCCTAAATAGCAGGCTGCTTGACTGTCGAGGGCATCACACACACAAACAGTCCATCAGGCATTATTGGATAGTAATTTGGAATGGGTAACCTTGGCTGACTTCCACTCCCTCCCTAACTCCAGAATGCTGAGGCCAGTTTTATCACCCCATCAACATCCCAGCAAAGATCAAGTAATTCAACACAGATTGGAAGTGAAACCTGGGACTCTCAGAATTGTGCAGCTCAATTCCACACTAAACAATGAACTTAGCAGCTGAGCCACTGGGGGAACCCGTATGCCATTAAATGTATAGGAATGCTCATATGATTTTTATTAGATCACAACATGAAGAGATAAACATGATGCATTTAAAAGAAAAATGGAGGAAGACATTAGGCAGATTTTCTTTGCTATTTGGTATGAAAGTTTTGATGTGATTAAATATGCAGTATCAAGTTACCTCCCCTGCAAAAAATAAGGAAAGTTGTGCAGTAATGACACACTTTATCATTAGTAAAATTTATAAAGCCCCAATGTCTGCTTTCAGATACACTAACTAGTTAATCGTATCTTTATCAAACCGAAGAGCTGTTGAGGATGTGAAAACATCATACACATTCATAAATCATTCTGCCATCTTATATAATAGGGAGGAGATACTGTTCAAAACTCGAGGAGATAATCATCAAGACTTTCTTGGAATATGGGAACAATTTTGTTAGGGTTTTGCATGGCTGAAGACTGTCACCTGTCCAACTGGCAAAATCAAGCCTACAAAGGAAAAGTTGAAAATCAAAGGAAGGCTGGCATTCGCATTCATGCACAGATTAACTGTACCAAAATACATCTACTTGCTGGTGGGTCAGCATTTACACTCGCATTCAGTGGCAAGTCGTCATTTTGACAGCTTTCCTTTTGTTTGTGAATGTGCGTGGTCTTTCGCTGCTTGCTTTGACATTCAAGGAGACAAAAGCAAACTTTAACACTTTAAAAAATATCTGCGGAATGTGTAACCGAGACCTGCAAAAACATTTTTCGTGGCATCTCAATAATGTGTGTTTCAGTTAGTCTTTACACATGTCAAATCTTTTAAAGGTGCACAAACTACAGCGGTAATCATAAAATTACATATTGTCAGCTTACAATAACAACTTGAATAGACCTAGGAGAATCCATCTTCAAGAAATAGTCTTCTTAAACCATCTTAAAATATCACGATAGAAGAAGCATCTAAGCTCCCCTGGTGGCTCAGTGGCTAAATATATAAACTGGTGTAGCAGTGAGAAATGCACTCAATGGGTAAATATACCATCTAGTGTTGTACTGGGATAAATATACCATCTAGTGTTGTAGTGAGCCAAACACTCAATAGATAAATAGTGAGTCATACATTCACTCATCTGCTGTAGTAGTAAACCATACACTCAATGTATAAATGGGTCATCTGGCATTGTGTGATCCATACACTTAGTGGGTAATTATACAACATGGTAGTTGCAAACCATACGCTCAATCCCTGGTTTGTGCTGAACCAGCAGTGGCAGTGGTGAAGTTGCTACAATTAACCCACTGCCCCTGGGTTAGAGAGGAGAAAAATCCATCAGGGTTCCCAGTCTTGGGCCTTGAAAATCCCCAAACCCACTCTGCCAGCGGAAATGCAACGGAAAAAGAGCTGGTGACCTCCACTCCTAACTCAGCTAGAATCTCCATGGTTACAGAAAGTCACCTAATTTAATTGGCAGCAGGAGCACTATGAGTGCATCTTGGCCACACACTAGAAGAGGGGGCATAAAAAATTGGCACCAGCCAACTGCTCTTTTGCCTATCAACACCAATGGTCATCTGTCTCCTCAATCGACTGTGAGGAATTTTAAGGGACATTCAGACCATGATCCAGGCTTAGACCCGCAGGTTTGACCCATTTCCACCACTGAACAGACCTGTACACTGGTTTCATTCCAGTGTCCAGGTCACGCGGTGTTAGAAAGGCTGGGAATAAGCAAATTCCTGGTGTTGGGATCTCCTCTCCCTTTCTCTGTCCTCTCCAACATCATGGGCCATGATTGGAGTGAACAGAGGTTCCACCCCAAACACACCCCAGTAAAAACTTGCAGCACCGACTGAGAGCCGGCATATCCAGATGTGCAGGCCTAGAAATTGGATTGCACCACACCCATTTTTCAGGCATGAAACAGTCACCTAAGAGTGCAATATGGTGGCCAACACGCGTTCCTGACCCGCGCTAGAATTGCACCGCTGGCCGTATTGGATCGGGTATCCCGTAGGGTTCCAGGTTGTGCAAAAACCTAATTTTAATAGTAAAATAAGGATTCTACGCTGGATGAAAGTGTGCTGGTAGGCTGCCCAGTGCACTTAACATTTCTTAGTGTATGCCCATCAGCCTTTATCGGTTGTCGGTTGGTGTCTGAGTCCTCTGCAGCAGGGCTAGGATGGAATCTTGCCTTCCGATGAGCTGTCACCTGTGGCATCCTATGCCCCTGCCCTAGCTCCTGCACTCTTCTGCCTGGTGATTCACCTCATGAAGACCCCTCCTCTAGCCTACGTGATGCCAAGCTCTGAGCTGGTGCTTGCTGCTGTCAATTCGAGTGGTGCTGCATCTTCAGCAAGGTCGGCCTCCTCTTCCTGAAGTTGTGCAGCGGCCTCGACATTTTCGGCACCTGATATGAAAGAGAGGGAATAGGGTTATCTTTTAGTGATGAGTAAGCAGAGAGGGATGACTGAAAGCAGATGCAGTTGTTATGCAGCGTGTGTAGAGTGACATAGAAGCGAAAAGGGAAAAAGAGGGTAAGGTGTGAAGAGACCGTATGGGACATCTCCTCCAGGGTTGCTACTCACCATAGTCATGACTAGCCCCATGCCTGCGATGGCAAGAATATCTTCCTCAAGTGAAGAAGGGTTACGCCCCAGGGGGCCTCTGCTTTCTACAGTCTTGCCTCATGTTGTGTGTGACCTTGTCCAGCAAGGAGAGTGTGTTAGTGGTACCCTTGTGAACTATTTAGAGAATGTGGTTGTCATGATCAGATAGTGCGGCTGTTATGTACAAGTTGTGAGGTGTGGAGAAGTGAGGGTTGCAATAGTAGTGAGAGTAGGCAGTGCAGAGTGTGTGAGTAAGAGGAGAAGGTGGTGAAGTGAAGTGTGGTGCAGTGATTGTTAAGAGTGAAGGCAAGCGGAGGAGGAGAATGTGAGGAAAATGTAGTTGAAGTGAGAGGTAGAATTCTTATCATGTCAATTCTGGTGAAGTCGTTGAACTTTTTTCGGTATTGCAGCCCTTGCTCCTCTTCAGACACCTCTTCCCACTGTCTTCTGAGCCTGGAGGGCTTTCTGCCACAACAGGAACAGGATCACCCGCCTCCTGTCAACTGCCTGGACCAGGTCCTCCAAAGCTGCGTCGGAGCACCTGGGTGCCCTATATGGAGTTTTTGCAGCCATTTTAGTCTTTTGACCACATTTCCTCCTGTCTGCAAGCCACAGTTCAAGTCCTCTTTAAGAAGTGCTGGCCGCCTTTAAGTGGTGCAGTGACGCCCAATTTCCCACCCCTCCAAACAAGTACTCAGCCAATAGGCAGCGCAGATAGCACTGACTGCACACCTGCTCAGTATAACAACAATAATGACTTGTATTTATATAGTTCCTTTAATGTAGTAAAACATCCCAAGGCGCTTCACAGGAGCGTTAGCAAACAACATTTGACACCGAGCCACATAAGGAGATATTAGGACAGATGACCAAAAGGTGGGTTTTAAGGAGCGTCTAAAAGGAGAGAGAGTTAGAGAGGAGGAGTGATTTAGGGAGGGAATTCCAGAGCTTAGGGCCTTGGCAGCTGAAGGCTCAGCCGCCAATGGTGGAGCAATTAAAATCAGTGATGCACAATGTGATGAAATATATGCCTTCATCACCCCCTGTGTTTTACCTGCTTTGTATTGTGTGTGTACCGCCCCCTTTTTCCTATTGTGTGTATTGGCTATGCCCCTGTCTCTTGCCATATAAAGGTCTCAAGAGCTGTATGAGTCATTCTAGCAGGCGAACCCGATGTGTAAAGACCTGCAAAGTTCTTAGTGATTAAAAGCCTTTAGTTGAATCTTTAAACTCCTTGGGCTAGAAATTCAGTAGGCTTTGCGTCCAGTTACCGCCCAAATAGGGTTTCTGTGCCAGTGTGCGCTGATATTCAGCGCTGCGGTAATGGCGGCGGTAGCCGGTAGCGCTGCGCCGACACCGATGACGTCATCGGTGTGCGCAGTGCCCCGGTTCCACCCCGCTTCCGGCCCAAACCCCATATTTAGTTGCGGCCGCCTCTTCTGCAGCGGCCACAAACAGCGATTGAAAAATGGGGCCGTACTGCTGCGCTACTGGGGCGCTTTAAGGTGGAGGTGCGGCCGGCCGCTTTTTCGGCGGCCGCCTGCCCGCACCTCCTTCCCCGGCCTCCTCCACCCCCCCCACCCCCGCGGCATTGCCGGCTGCTTTCCGCGAGCCCGGCACTTCTCCGTGGTGCCGGGCTCATTTGCCGGCACAATCCAGCGGCGATCTCGCTGTTGCAGGCACCTCCCCCTTAAGAGAAGGAGGAGGCCTGCAGCACCGCAGCCTGCCGCTCCGCAGCGGGTGGCGCAGCGGGGCCTACAGCGCAGAAATTCAGTTTCAGCGCCCCAAGCGGGGGCGGGCACACCCTGGAGTAGCGCCCGGTTCCAACTTGGGGCGCAAAAGCCGAATATCTGACCGGCGCACCTGGCTCCGCGCGCAGCGCTAACTTTTGGGCGTTAGCCTGCTGGCGGGCCTTAACTGAATTTCTAGGCCCTTGTCTTTGAGTTATCGATGGCACATCACACAAGAGGCCAGAATTGGATGTGTTCAGAGATCTCAGAGGGTTGTAGAGCTGGAGGAGGTTACAGAGATAGGGATAATATAAGAGATAGCATAATGAGCTGCCGGCACCAATTTCACATAATCCGTGTGACTGCGTGAATAGGTCCAGCGTGTGACCTCCCCATGCATCTGTTTTTGGGCGCGATTGAGTTTCTAGGCCACGGCATTTTAATCTACTAAATCATCTACAACAGCACTAGCTTTGAAGATATAAGACATTTAGGGGGAGAAATTCAGTATCGCCCCATTTGGTCCGCAATTATCAGCCGGGCGCAAAAATTAGCGCCTGGCGCTAATTATCGCCTCCAACTGCAAACTTGGCTTTTATCACCCCTGGAGGTGATTGGAGCGCTAAATCAGGCATTTCACAACTGTCTTAAGGCACAAAGACCGAGGAGCGAGGCGCTACCTCAGAGCGCTGGCTAAGCTCATGTGATGTCAGTCAGCAATGGAACACAGACACAATGGCGCCGGCCAGTTCTTAAAGGGGAGGATTGATCTTGCTCTCCATCCACATCCTGCTCATTGCAGCCTTGAATCTCAGCCTGTAGAGACATGTACATCAAATCTGCTGGAAAGAACAATGGAGAGACCCAGGGAAAGACCTCAGAGTGCAGCCCCCACAGTCTCTTCTAAATTGATACAAGGAAGGGCAAATCAAAATGAACCTGCAAAGTGCTGCTCAGTACCCAAAACTCCTTCACACAATGTTGAATCTCTCCAGAAGTCTCTCTCTCTCAGAATGCGTGGTGCAAAAATGTCACCAACAAAAAAAGGCAGGAAGCGGTCGCCTTGAAATAGCGCTCCCCCAGTCCCTACCTGACTGCAAAACGCTCCCCTCAACCTGTCGTTGCTAGCGGCAGGCGGTAAGGCAGGGGGCACCACTCAATATCCAGTCTGGGGCGCTACCGGGGCATTGCATACTCGACTGACGTCACGATCTGCCGGCGCAGGAGATCATAGCGGTAGTGTTTAGCGCCACTGCAAAATGTCTAGTTAATTTTGTGAGCGGCGCAAACATCGCCACGCATGGGCACTAGTTGCTTTGCTCCCCATTAGCGCCCTCTTAAGGCACTAATGGGAGGCGCAAACCAACTGAATTTTTCCCCCTTAGTTCTGCCCATTTTTCTCAGTACAGATTTGAAATGACAAACTATAAGAGGAACGGGGAGAGATCTAGGCTTAGACCATTTCTCAAAGGAAAATTAGTAGTGGTTAACATGGTCATCAGTAGAAATGTATGCCGCTAATTCTTACTTTTGAAAATCAGAAATATTAGAGAATGATGAGCAGCAATGTTACATTAATGGTGAAAGTGGCCTTCTAATGCTAAATGATTAAATTACTTTAGAAAACCCATTATAGCAGTTAGCATATATCTTGCCTTAGTACTTCTGCACAGAAATCAAAACAACCCAATTCTTAATGAGTGGAAGCCCTTTATTTTGCTGAGTATCAGTGTATGTAGATCAGCACTCTGAGGGATTGAGAGGCTGTGTTGAGTATGAATCAATTTCCTTATTCTAATTACAGAGATCTTCTTTCTCATGTTGTGCCAGTCCTGTGTCTGAATTTGGGGATCTAAACATAAGCAGGGTAAAGCTTTCTGTACTATCATGATAGTCAATTCACTTTGTAAAATGGTATACATTTGGCATTGAACACCTAAGCACAATTTTAACATAGTAGCTGAGGTCGAAGGTTGAAAAAGGCTTCATTTTACTTCATTTATTTTTAATTCTGTGCTGTGTAAAATATGCAGGCAATGAAATGGGAGCTTTATTTAATCACGAGGAATTTGCTGTGGTTAAAACATCTGAGCCTAATGCCATGGTTTATCAGTAACAAAACAGCAGAAGAAATATAGGAGGGCAGTGGTGAGGTCAAATAATATTGCGAGTTGTAATTACAATCTTTGCCTGTTTCCTCGAGCAAATGAAGCAGCCACTGTATAGTCAGGAACGAGATAAGGCCCTTGTTCACTGAATCAATATTCATTGGACCCACAATCAGAGTACTAAATAACTAAAGCAGGTGTAAACTATGGATCTTTCCTTGGCTAAATCCAGACAATGACTTATTCGGCTGTAATTCTTGATGTTACTTCAAGTCCAACGTCTCATGATAGTGGTGAGGGGGGTAATGATCATATTCTGAGATGACTGATCACAGTGTATTTAGTACTTACAAATGAAGGGCATGATTTTTCATGACTCACTTCAATTAAAAGGGTAATTTTTCCTCTTAAAGTATATAGTGAATATTTAAAGAATAGTGGTGAATTGTTACAAAGATGGCAAGATTTACCCTTAATTGGTGCCCCAAACATCTCTCAGAAACATGCCAAAGTGCTTCACATACAATAAATTATTTTGTGGTAGGATGACAATTGGTATGTCAGCAAAAAAGGACAGCCATTTTGTACACAGCAAGATCCCACAAACAGTAAAAAGATTAAATGACCAAATGGTCTGTTTTCGATGGTGTGGGCAAGGTGAAATGTTGGCCGAGACAACTGCTCTTCTTTGAATAGTGCCATAGGACCTTTAACTCCATCTGAACCCAGGAACAGATGAGGCCTTGGTTTAATATCTCATCTAAAGATGCTGACTCCCACAATGCAGCACTCGTTCTACTACACTAGCGTATCAGCTTAAATTATGGGTTCAAATCCGAGTGTGGGTCTTTGAGTTTCCAAATGAGAGATAAGATAGCAATCAAACTGATCCCTGCATTTAACTTTACTGTGAATATCCATTTGGGAAAGAAAAGTATGTGATTATTAAAGAGAAATTGGAAATTCAGGACTCAAAAATGTTCAAGCCTTCCAGTGAGCTCCCGCCAAAACTCCGGCAGTAGTTCAGCAGAGGTCATCTGGGTCCTGAATGCATCGGCCCTGGCCTTCTGGGTGGCTTTGTTTGAGGTAGAACCTCCATCCACCCAAAACATGGTCTCCTGTATCAGAGGGGGCGGGATGAGGGTGGGAACTCCCAACATTAGGATTTCCCACTTCTCTGGTCTCAGTGGGACCCAGTGTAAGTGTGGAGATTGGTACGCCCAGTGGGAAGAGGAATACCAGCTGCCTGAAGGGTGCAAATCGGCCTCACCGGGGCAAGGGATCCAGGAAGGGAAGAAGCCTGGACCCTTGAAGATAAGGACATGTTTCAAAAACACATATCAGCTCCCTTTGTAAGCGGCCAAGACATTGTTTGTCAAGGAGGAAACCGGCCGCCCCCTTCCCCTAGATGGCAGCAGGGCGCTAGAGTTTTGGGGCTGTATGGGGCGGCGGGCAGCCGAGATGCATCGGTAATGATGCTGGTGCCTGCTTGGCTCATGCAAATTAGGTTCCCCCCCCCTAACCCTGCATTCTCTGATAGGGTCAGTGCTAGAAGGGCAGTGCCAGGCATGATCCTGGTGTAACTGCTGGGATTGTGTCCCCATGTAAATTCAGTATTCGAATATTGTGCCTTTGTTTTATCTGAGTAATTGTACCCCATAGAGTCATCAATGGGATCATCAGTGTAGTTTGTACCACATAGAAATGTCTAAAGTGGTGTCGTTTTGCTGTTATACGATGCATTTTAGAGTTCAGCAATTTACAGTACTTGTTATCTTTCAAGAGATATGGGAAGAACTCCCCTCCCTTGCCCACACAACTGATAGTTTTGGTATTACTAAGTGTGATCTTATGAAAAGTACATGTTCTAACACAGGCATTTTACATGTTCAATACCATTGACTTTGGAATATTTCAGTGTAAATTTATTCTCAGCAATTATTCAAACTTAAGGTATTCTATGTGGACATCTTGAAATTGTTTTGTATCAAGAAGAAAATACAAATTGCACTCTGTTGTAAAGTTGAAAGACAAAATATTCCTCGACATGTTGATATTTGACAGAAATTACACCGTTATGTGTTTCTTCAGGACATCTTATTAGTAGAATACAAACCTTTTTTTTATAGTTACAAAAATATCATAGGATTTGAGACCACGTTAAGGTGTTAATGAATGGAATTGTGCTTCACTTGCCCCAGCTTGCTTAAAGAGGGCACAATAAGGGAACATGAATCTTTGGGACAGCTGGGTTTCCTAAGCACCTGAAACAGGACTCTAATGGAATAATTTGTATAATATAAACAACCTGGAGGAAAATATTTGTGCCTTTGACAGCTTTTCTTTCTCACCGTGAAATGTATTTTCAGTTAAAGAATTGAATTTGCTTCCCATGGCAGGTGAAAAAAATGAAAGTAGAACTAAATGATCAAGTTTCATCAAGCAAATACATGGGTAATGGAAGCAGCCATTAAAATTAATCCTTTTGTTCAGACAAGCATAGCTCAGAGTCAGCAGGTGGTAGAAGAGTCAGAAAGGCTGAAGAATTCAATCTATATTTTTCCATCTCTTCATAAAGCCGATGTATAATTTAACACTTCTGTCTCTTTTTTTTTCTACTTCTGGCTGCTCAGCTCACATTTGACTGCTACCAAATGGTAGTGAATACAGCAGAGGGATAGAGGTAGAAGCACAGTTTGTATTTCCGTCTTTCAAAGGGTGCGGCAACCAAACATATTTTCTTGAATGCTCACATTTATTTTGGTGCTTCTTAAGAAGAGGGATAACATTGCTAAGATTAGAACATTTTCCACTATGTACTCAGTGATAATAAAAACAGAAAATGCTGGAGATACTCAGCAGGTCAGGCAGCATCTGTGAAGAGCAAAACAGAGTTAACGTTTCAGGTCAATGGCCTTTCGATGATCTAATTGAATGGCAGAACAAGCTCAAGGGGCTGAATGGCTGACTCCTGTTCCTATTCTCCTCTGATGCCAGATCTAGTGCCTGTTGTGGTAATAGGGAACTACGATCTATTGAGAATATCAGAAACATGACTAAATCTAGACGATGGGAATGACTACAATATTCAGGATTATACAGTGTTTAAAAAGGCAGAGTGGACAGGAAAGGAGGGAGTCAATTTTAACTAACCTTCCTGCCAGGGGAGAAATGGGCAGCAGTGGGCCAGCTGGCTGTTTTACATCCGCCCGATTTTCCTTTAGGGTGTTAAACGGGTGACTGCCCTATTGCCGCCCATTTCCAACCCGGCAGGAACATTTGAAAATCAACCCTGAGATGGTGTAACCCCATATGTCAGGGGCACCTGGGAGATAAAAGAAGTTGCCCCTGTGAGGGGTAGAAAGCTACACAATGAACTATTCTGGATAGATATCATTAATGTTTTTTTTAAAAATCAAGTCTGGAGTATGCTGTAGACCATCTGGAAGGTAAATTAAGTTGATTGTGTGGGAGCTAGAAAGCTACTCTAGTTAAGCATATCTATTGCAAAAAATCCAAGTTAACACTAGGGATACACTGTAGACCACCAGGTCAGTATAAAAAGGGCAATTTGCTCTGTGAAGGAATAGGAGTGTTATGCGAGAATAGGAAAGTCATTTTAATGGGAGACATCAATCAACCTTAAACTAAACAGCACGGTGGCATAGTGGTTAGCACTGTTGCCTCACAGCGCCAGAGACCCGGGTTCGAATCTGGCCTCGGGCGACTGTCTGTGTGGAGTTTGCACATTCTCCCCGTGTTTGCGTGGGTTTTCTCCGGGTGCTCCGGTTTCCTCCCACAGTCCAAAGATGTGCGGGTTAGGTTGATTGGCTTTGATAAATTGACCCTTAGTGTTAGGGGGATTAAATACGTGGGGTTACAGGGATAGGGTGGGATATGTGTTGGTGTAGGGGTTACGGGGATCGGGTGGGATATGTGTCGGTGCAGGCTCGATGGGCTGAAATGGCCTCTATCTGCACTGTGGGGTTTCTGTGTTTCTGTGTGTTTCTGTGTAAACTGGAAAAACTCAAGTGATTTAGAGTCGGAATTGATAAATGTAGTGCATGATTGCTTCTTGGCCCAGTGCATCAAGGAAGACACAAGAGGCACTGCTCACCTTAATGTACTATCCATTAAAGACCCAGAAAATGTACATGATATGGAAGTCATAGCACCCCAGGGGACAGTGACCACAGAATGATAAAGTTTAACATAGAAAGAAAGAAGTTGCATTATATGACCTTAGGACATCCCGAAGCATTTGACAACCAATTCAGTACTTTATGAAGTGCAATCACTGTTATAACATAGGAAAACACAGCAGCCAATTTGCAAACAGCAAGGCCCCACAAACAACAGTGAGATACGTGACCAGAAAACATGTGTTTTGGTAGTGTTGGATGAGAGATAAATGTTGGCCAGGCCACCTGGAGAAACCCTGTACTCCTTCAAATAGTGCCATGAGATCTTTTACATCACCTTTAAAGGCAGACAGGACCTCAGATTAACATCTTATCCAAAAGACAGCACTTCTATTGAAACATTAGTGGGGATTTTAACTCCCAGGCAGAAAGCTGAGGAGAGGCATCAGACTGCTCCATTACCTACACTATCCATAGTTACAACCATAGTCTATACATTTAAAATTTTGATAGGACAGTTTTGTACTACTGTCTCATGTCTACTAGAAACTAGATTAAGGTGGGCGAAATTCATATATCTTAGGACCATTATTTAGAAATGAGAGTTAATTCAAAATAAACCCTGAAATGTTTTAAAAGATTATTCCTTCCTGCCACCAATGAAAATACACAATGGGGAAAAAACTTGGTTGCTTTGCGCCTCCCGTTAGCACCCCGAGGGTGAAATTCAGCAGGAGGTTAGCGGCGGTGGAAGCCGGTAGCGCCCCGTGGCGCTGCACCTCCGGCAATAAAGTCATCGCCGTGCACAGTGCCCCGCTCGCGCCCCCTGATGTACCGCCGGACGCTATGTCCGACAGGGTCAGGGTGGTGTTTTTGCGGCCGGGTGGCATGAATTAAAGGGCCGCCTGCCAGCAGCTGCCCTCTCTGGCCTCCTCTTGCGGGGTGCCGGCCACGATCAGGCAGCCCGGCACTCCTCTTGAGTGCCAGGCTCTTTTGCCGGCACCTCGCTCCCTGGTGGTCCAGCAGGGCCCTGGTGTGCACTGCAGTAGGCCCCTTCCCTTTAATCAGGGAAGGGAGGCCTGCAGTACCGCGGCACTACGTGCCAACGCGCATGGCACTGCTGCAGGTAGTGCCACGATATTGAATGGGAGCGCTTCAAGAGGGAGGGGGAGCACTTCCAATAGTCCCCCGCCTGCTGCTTGGGGGTGCTACCATTGAATTTTGGGTGCAGGGGTGCTAACTTTTTCGGGGCGCTAAAAGTAGTGCCCCGGTGAAGTTACCTCTTCAAAGAGGACATGAGCCAATTTTTGCCCCAAGAGTTTTACAAAATACTATCCAACCTTTCTCATTTATAAGTCTCTGAAAGAAAATCTAGTTTTTCCTGATGCAAACTGGTACAGATGACACAACTAAAACACAACCTAAAGAGTACTGTAAGAACAATGGTCTTGCAAGCTTTTGCCCCTGTGCTGTTGTACTTAAAATGACAGGCCTGTTAGGATAAGGTGAAGAAGTCAGGGGTTTGGCTTAGCACCACAATAGTGACAAATTGTGCTAGCGGTTAGTTCTCAATCACTAAAATTGCAATGGAGATTTTATCATTATGAAATTCAGTAATAGTGTAATTCTCTTGCAACTTGCGCAAGACTGTGTTCGCCTAATGACAGCATTAAGAGAGTTTCGAAGTGCTCTCCTTATTGTTCAGTAAGTAAATGACCACCCGTACAGTCAGGAAGGTCCCATGTTTGATCACTGGTCTGTGCTGAGTAGCTGACCTCAAGCTGGGCTCACACTATAACTCGCCTCATTGCCACTAAGTTATGGAGTGGAAAAATCAGGCAGGGTTCTTGTACCCAATCCAGTGGTTCTTGCTGGAAAGTATATGTAAGGACAGGGTAATGCTTACCTGTGATGCCCTGTGATCAAATAGTCTGCTGCCACTCATTATCTAGGCTCAGACAAGAATTGATTGGATCCTAACACCAATGGAACCACAACCTAGCATGTGTCAGCATCTTCAGGAAAGGAAGAAAATTCAGGAAAAAGGGGATGTAGATATTTTTGTTCAGTACAACTGTGCAACAAACAAGCTAATATCAATCAACAAGTTTTCATCTGTAGCATCCACAGGCCATCAATACATACCACAAAGTGTGGTTGAAGTGCAATGTTGCTACTTCTGAGTTAATAGACAGTTTACACAGCTCAGGCCTTCACTTGATCCACGTCATCAACATTAGTAGAAGTAGACTATTCTTTGGAGTTCAAGTGATCAGAGGCAAGTATTGTCAACCCAATTCCAAGATCTAAAGTTTACTGGTTCTCGCTAAAATAACTATCAATTATAATGTTAATGCATCAAAAGTCAAAGTGAAACAATGTCATGACAGAAGTAACAACACATGTAGAGTAATAAAACGGTCCCATTCTGAGCATGAGCTTAAAAAAAGTGACCCTTGTTTAATTAGAATATTACAACAAGTATCATACGTCCGTACTTCCCAACTAATTATAGCATGTGAACTGAAATTTTATGGCACTAATTAAAAGTTCCACAGCATTTTAATGTGGTGAGAACATTTGCTGATGAAACACGGTCATTAAAAGTGCTTGAACAGTTTTACTGCACTTATAACATACTTAAAACACGCTCACCTACTTCTAATATATGTTAGGTTGCCTGGGCAAAATGATTAAACCTCAGTATGAGATGAATTGGATTTGAATTTGTTCATACAAACTGTAGAGAACAGATTGCAAATAAAATACAAATTTTGTACATTTTCTCATATAATTCAATCGCATTTTCCTATTCTGCTACGAGTGAAAACAATTATAGTTAGTCAATTAATGGGTTTTTTCCTAAGCTGTTTTTCTTTTGGTCTTTTAAGTCCTTATATCACACACCATTCTGTTATCTAGAGGGCAGACAGACAGCCTGCAACCCAGACCTCTGACAATGCCACACTGACTTCTAGATGTAAATGTTGTGTGGATTGCCTTACCATCCCTTCCTCTATAAAGCAAAATGTGGCCCCACCCTGCCCCGCCCCCTAAAATAAGTTGCTCAAACTGACCATTAACAATGTGAAGAATTGTGGGAAGCAGCCTGACGTAAGAAAACTACTAGGCACTTGGTCTAAGCGTTAAACAAAGCTTTAATCAACTGTTTTACAGCATGGAGGTCTAGTTGTGTCCTTCACTAGTTCCTGTTAAGAATGTCCTGCGCAAGCTGGGCCCGTGCCCGAGTATTTATACTCTCCCTGGACAGCGCCACCCACAGGCCGCTCAGTTGATTCATGTCACAGCCTACACACCAGCAGTACATGACACAATACACCAATGCACTACAATTCAATATTATCTTGCTGTCCCAAACTTTGGTTTCATTTCCTCCCTTATATTCTCCTCTTTTACACTTTCCCCTACACAATTGCCACCAGATTCTTCTAAGACACAATGACCAAGCACTAGAATTCTGGTTCTAATGCGTCTCATGTATCAGTGAGCACTAACACACCTCAAGGGTAATCTTCACTTTGGGCACGGGTGGAAAACTGATGGTTGTGATTGACATCCTGTTATACATCGGGCGGGCTGTATAATGGATGATCCATCCATTGCTGCCAGATTTCCGCCCCGTCAAAGTTGAAAATGACCTCACTAGATTACTTTTCTATTTGTAGTCATGAGACACTTGACTCAGGAAGCCAAATATGAATAGAAGATATCATAATTTGTGTCATTAATTCATCACTGACAGAACTTGAAATGGTCATGAATATAACACCTGAAGAAAAAGTCTTGCCATCAGAAAATCAAACAGCTACAACAATTATGACTAGCTCTGGTCTTTTGTTTTGCTCTGCCTGTGTCATTCTGGGTTTTTGAATATTCTTGTTTAAGCAGCCACTGCTTATGGTATCACCTGGGATACAGGCTAGGAAGAGTAATAAAACATAACAGTGTAAGGAAGTCAAATTAGCAGATGGCACTGAAGATCCCGTAGATTAATCAGTGTTTGTCTACTAGAAACATCGGAACAGGATTGGGCCTTTCAGCCCCTCGAGCCTGTTCCACCATTCTTTTAGATCATGGCCGATCTGTACCTCAACTCCATTTACCCACCTTTGCTCCATATCCCTTAATACCGTTATCTAACAATGATCAACCACAAAAATATTACAGTAATTCAGCTCCCAAACATTCTTTGCCTCAGTAACTCAATTAGGCTTATACCCCTGAAGAAACAGATGAAAACATCCAAACAACTATGGCTACCCAAGTGGCTCAATTCATAAATACATTACATGGTGTAGTATTGACCCAGCCGCCAGGAAGGTCCTAAGCTTGATTCCTGATTTCTACTGATCTCAAAAAGATTAGTAGTGGGGATACCTTACAAAGGAGCCCAGACAGCTGTTGTTCGCAGGCTGTTACCATTGGACCAGCACCATTGACCTGACCCTTTCCTCACTCAGTGCCCACACACACAGTATTTTGCTCTCAGTACCCTTGGACTAGAGAGGAATAAAAATCTATCCAGTAACCACTGCTGGAAGTTATGTGTGTGTGTTTGTTTGCCAATAATCATTCTCCAGGCTCATTCGTAAGGAATGGTCACTTGGGCAAAATACTGAAGGACTGCCTACATCTATGGAACCATGACCCAGCATGAATGCCACCTTCAGGAAGGAACACAACAAAACTCATATAGTGCCTTTAACATAGCAGAATGGCCCAAGGCACGAGGCAGGAATTAGGAGAGTGTTGGGGAGGCGACTGAAGGGGTGGTAGAAGGTAGGTGGGTAGAGATGTTGCAAGGCAGAATTAGGAATAAACTTACAGAAACAGCGTCATGATAGTTGAAGGATCTGTCACTGATGGTGAAGCAGAGAAAGAGAGAAATGAACAGGAGCCCAGACTGAGAAAAGTGGAGAAAGTGAGCTGTGACACACAGCTGAAGGAGGCTGCAGACATAGGGTGATGCAAAGCCATGGAGAGATTTATAAGTCATCTTGTAGCAGTAAAAAATATTGAAATTTGTTGCCACAGTATATGCACCCAGGAAAGGGTTAACCAGGAGATTTTTGACCTGTCATTAAAAAAAATTTGAATTTATTTAGTGCCTTTCTCAACCTTAGGACATCACAAATCACTTTACAGCCAATCAACTACTTTTTGAAGTGCAATCACCATTGTTATGTAGAAACACGGCAGCCAAATTGCACACAGCAAGCTCCCACAAACAGCAATGAAATAAATGGCCAGATAATGTTTTTCTAGGTGTTGGTTGAAGGATAAATTTTGGCCAGCACAGCAGGGAAACTCCCCTGCTCTTCTTCAAATAGTGTTGTGGGATCTTTTACGTCCACCTGAAAGGGCAGACAGCACCTTGGTTTAACCGAAGTACACCCCCAGACCTGTCCAAGCACTGAAGTGAATCTTCAGTATTCCGATGGTTCTCACAGTGACCTGCCTAGTGGACACATGCAATTTGTTGTATCCCTCTTCTGCCTCAGTTTGTGGGACATGAAAGAGCAGCAAGGTGTAAGCCTTGTTGCCGATTGCAGACATTCCAAATTTGATGAGCTCTCCAGCTCTATGGAACAGAGTGTGAGTCACCTGTTCAATGTTGTCCCTCACTGCCCCTTAACTGATCTGGTACAGGTCCCCTGTGGATGCCTGGAAGGAACAAGACCCGTGAAGGTTGAGGGCCATGATCACCTTCATTTCCACGGTAAGGGCTCTGCAGTATGGGAACTGAGGCTTCAAGTCATTTCGGGAGAAGTCGCAGTCAGCATCTCCAGGCATGTCAGTCGAGGCCTGTACACTCTTTGGGCAGGATACCTGTGAATGGGGAGCAGTCACCTCCTGTGATTCTTTTGGCCTCCTGTCTCTGATCCTTTCCCTCCACTTCCTGGTCCTCTTCCAACAAAAAGCAGGGGTACAGCCATAAAATGAACCATCTTTCTTAATTCTTTCAAGAATAGTCTGTATAATGGCTTCCTGCAGCAGCAAGAGATGATGATGGCTTCAATTCTCTCCTGGTTAGCTAATCTGCACTTGCTTCAGGTGACTACGGGTGCACCTCAAAATCTGGGCACAATGTTAAGTGACCGCCCACCCCACCCTAAACAAGCGCAATTGGAGGATACTTAAGAGCTGAGGGCATGCCCACGAGCTTGGCCAATTTTGTGGGCAGCGATTCAATCAGAATGCACGAACGTAAAAGATCGAGGATATTTGGGCATATTGAATTTTTGTACATAATTCACTTACGCACAAAATTCCGCGACCTTGACAGCCACATAATCAGTTTGCATCCATATAGCACATCGGTGGGAATCTGGAGGAAACTCCAGGCCTGGAAATTTTGCAGCTACTGCATGCCAATTATAACATGAACAGAAACGGTTCAGAACGTTTCAACTTACCTCAATGTTTTTTACATTGAAAACTGTTAACTGCACTTCCTAATCTTTCCTAATTCACATTTTAGTTATCAGACCCCCAAAGATATCAAAGTTTGATGTAGTCCTATTTTGCAAATGTGTTTTTGAAAATCTGCCATGAAGTAATGATTTTTTTATATACAAAAGCCCAGTTACCCTTTATTGATAGCACCTGTTCATTTAGTTCCTTGTCAGTAAAGATCAAGGTTTAACATGTTTTTCATTTCAAACAGCAGTACTGTAACTGACCTCTGGTTACATTTTCATCTTTTACATAACATCTGCTTTGCTGTACTTTTCCACTGAGTTGTTTATGAGATTCTGAAAATGCAAACTATCCTTTTGCAGTTGCACAATCCTCTTTAAATTGATTTACTGAGGCAGTTTTGTTTTTAAAAAAAGATATATTGAAACCTGAAATGTACATTGATGCTTCTCTTTGCTAAATATTCTTTATTTCTAGAATGGAAGACAGAGTTAATCACTATGACAACAGAAGTCCACTCTGGTCAGTTCCTGCACTCCCTTAATCTCCTTCCAACTCAGCGGCTTAACTGGCCTACTTTTCCTAGTGCACCACACACAGCTAAGAGCAGGGTTGTAGACCATCAGCCTCATTTCTCATTCTTTACTTTATTTTGTATCTCATTACCAACCTTTATGTGGCATTGTAGCTGTTGTCCTTTTAGGAACATGTAATGTTATGTATGGAATGTCAAAGCTGAGGGTTAAATAGCATTAGTTTAGAATCCTGGAGTTTCTTACTCAATTGCTCTCAGGGTTAGGAAGCCATGACACAGTTTCTCTTCTCGGAAGGTTGACTTGTATTTCTCAGGAACTAAATCAATTCGGGAAAGCCCATGATAGTGTTAATTGTGCATGATCCATTGGTGGATTAGATGAGAATTTCCCATTCTATGTTCTTAAACTGATTCTGCATTCACACTACTTTTCGTCATCAAGCAAGACCAGCACAGGAGCAAAGGATTCTTCTCATTAAATTGCACCTGTCACCTATCTGCCCATTCTGCCACATGTCTGCCCATTCTGTTAACCTATCTGTATCCTTCCAAAGTCGTTCACTCTTCTCTTTACTGTTTCACAAACCTTCAACTTTTGTGTCACCAATATCATGCTCCCTATGTTCAAGTCAAAATCATATATATTGAGAACAAAATTGGATCCAGAACTGACTCCTTAAGGACACCACTTCCAACCCTTCTTCAATCCCTGCAATACCTATTAACCCTAACTGTGCACTCCCCTCTGGCTGACTCTCTCATTTCCTGGTTGGATTTCTCTGGACTGGTGCTTGAGAGGGAGGGTGTGTGGCAGCACATGCTCTGAAGTGCTGGCAAGGCTGGGTGGAGAGGGGCTTGGTTCTTTTTCCTTTGCTTCTACTTTGGTCATGTCTAGAGAGAGAAAAGAGGAAGAGAGGTTCGAATAAGCTGCTGAGTCACATGAGGGTTTCACAATCTCATTTGCAAACAGATAATGCGGGGTCCAGTAGAAAGAGGAGGAGAAGCAGCTGACAAATGCCCTCCTACTTCCCCTCTATGACCTCTCTCCCCAGGATTGCAAGGGCAGAGGGAGTGTAGCATTTCTCACCCTATTATTATGGGATGTCTTATCCTGAGGGATTGGGGGGGGGGGGGAATAATGCAAAAAGTAAGAACGACCTCCTATTACCACCTAAGGCTGTAAAATCCAGGTGTCAGCAAGTGCCCATTGTGGGTGTGATGCACCATGGAATTAGAGTCCAGGTGAGGCTTTTAGTGGGGTGACTGCATGCCAGGCTGTGAGGGAAGTAACACCTGGAAGTGGGGTTATAAAAAGCAGTGTGCTACCTCCTGGGCAGTGATGGTAAGTAATTCACTCACTTTAGCACAGAATGGAGGGAACGTTATTATAATTGGCTAGATATGTACGTACAGTGGATTCTACCAAGATGCTGCTGACTCTACCTACCATGCCTGACATGGCTGGATCATTAAACTTGTGACACCGGGTTACCATGCAGGGTCTGATTCTATTCGCACTCACTTCCCCAGCCACCTCTTGGCACTGCTGCTTTGAGGTCTGCATCACTCTGACCCAAACAGAACAACCCTCATCTGCCCAATTTTGTGGAGAAGCTTCTTTGCTGAACCACAGACTCTGTGCCCTTCTGACGACCTCACTCACATTCTTAGGAATGAATCGTTGGGTTTATGTTGCCACAAGGGTTTTTGCTGTGCTGGCCTCTTTAAGCTGCTGCAGGCCTTTAAATGCTGCGGAGGCTCAGAAGTTCCTGTCCCTAAGTGACAAGCTCCCACTTACTGAGGACCACTGGGATTATTAAAATTAGGCTGACTTCAGAAACTGCGGTGGAATCAGTCCACATCACTTCACTTCTGGCAGGTGAAAATGTCTAGTAACGTTCACAAGGATAAGTTAAGCACTAAATGAACCCAAAACTTGAAAGTGTTTTTCAAAACAGAGTTCCTAATTTTTGGTAACTTTTGTGCTCTTTAAGGTAAGGGATGGTAACACTGGAAAGTTGGACATTTCCCTACTTGGGATATTCAGTATCAGTATGAAAGACTCACAAATTGGGTATAGAATGGTTAGATGCATAGTCAAGCTTTTGTCCCAACAATGTGCCTCAGCCCTGAAATGGAGAAGAGCATTCCCTTCTAGACCAATTTTACAATGTTCCACATCCCCACACCAGGCATTCTGTGACCTCTCAGACTAGGGTTGCTATTAGTGCCAAATTCTGGCCAGGCATGTGCTGTGGACCATGACCACTGGCAATTGGGTTGAGATCAGTGCAACATCAGTGCACTTAAAACCCTTACAGTCAACAGAGATTTTAATTGGACTGGACTGGATTCAAACCCAGGTCTCAGAGGTACACTAATATTCCCTATGTGTATTCTGCACCTTTAAAAGTGGGCATAGAATCATAGAATCATACATCACAGAAAGAGGCTATTCGGCCCATCGTGTCTGTGGCAGCTCTTTGAAAGAGCTATCCAATCAGTTCCACTCCCCTGCTATATCCCCATAGCCCTGCAAATTTTTCCTTTTCAAGTATAATATCCGATTCCCTTTGTAAAGTTACTATTGAATCTGCATCCACCACCCTTTCAGGCAGTGCATTCCAGATCATAACAACTCACTGCATAAACAAAATTCTCCCCATCTGTTGTCTGGTTCTTTAGCCGATTACCTTAAATCTGTGTCCTCTGGTTAGCGACCCCCGCTTGCAAGTGGAAACAGTTTCTCTTTATTTACTCTATCAAAGCCCTTCATAATTTTGAACACCTCTATTAAGTCTCCCCTTAACCTTCTCTGCTCTAAAGAGAACAATCCCAGCTTCTCCAGTCTCACAATATAACTGAAGTCCCTCATCCCTGGAACCATTCTAGTAAATCTCCTCTGCCCCCTCTCCAAGGCCTTGACGTCCTTCCTGATGTGTGGTGCCCAGAATTGGGCATGATGCCCCAGCTGAGGTCTAACCAGTGATTTATACAGTGGCATTACTGTAAGTAGATGTACTTTCAACACATATTTAATTAATAAACTAGAATCTCTCCTTCGTTCTACCAGTAATTCAGTGGGTCCTAGGTTTGATCCATGGCCTATGCTGATTCAGCTGATTTAATTTGGGGCAGCAGTGTAAGCACTGCAGTTGACGACCATGTCCCCATGAGGAAAATTCACCCGCTTCCGATCAGGATCTAGCAACCCCCCTATCCACCCTAACCCCCCTATCCACCCTAACCCCCCTATCCACCCTAACCCCCCTAACCCCCCATCCACCCTAACCCCCCTAACCCCCCTATCCGCCCTAACCCCCCTATCCACCCTAACCCCCATATCCACCCTAACCCCCCTATCCACCCTAACCCACTTATCCACCCTAACCCCCCTAACCCCCCTATCCACGCTAACCCCCCTATACACCTTAACCCCCCTATCCACCCTAACCCCCTATCCACCCTAACCCCCCTATCCACCCTAACCCCCCTAACCCCCTATCCACCCTATCCACCCTAACCCCCCTATCCACCCTAACCCCCCTATCCACCCTAACCACCTATCCACCCTAACCCCCTATCCACCCTAACCCCCTAACCACCCTAACCCCCCTATCCACCCTAACCCCCCTAACCCCCTATCCACCCTAACCCCCCTATCCACCCTAACCACCCTATCCACCCTAACCCCTCTATCCACCCTAACCCCCCTATCCACCCTAACCACCCTATCCACCCTAACCCCCCTATCCACCCTAACCCCCCTAACACCCCTAACCACCCTATCCACCCTAACCCCCCCTAACCACCCTAACCACCCTAACCCCCATATCCACCCTAACCCCCCATCCACCCTAACCCCCATATCCACCCTAACCCCCCATCCACCCTAACCCCCCTAACCCCCGAGCCACCCTAACCACCCTAACCCCCCTATCCACCCTAACCACCCTAACCCCCCTATCCACGCTAACCCCCCTATCCACCCTAACCCCCCTATCCACCCTAACCCCCTATCCACCCTAACCCCCCTATCCACCCTAACCCCCCTAACCCCCTATCCACCCTATCCACCCTAACCCCCCTATCCACCCTAACCCCCCTATCCACCCTAACCACCTATCCACCCTAACCCCCTATCCACCCTAACCCCCTAACCACCCTAACCCCCCTATCCACCCTAACCCCCCTAACCCCCTATCCACCCTAACCCCCCTATCCACCCTAACCACCCTATCCACCCTAACCCCCCTATCCACCCTAACCCCCCTATCCACCCTAACCACCCTATCCACCCTAACCCCCCTATCCACCCTAACCCCCCTAACACCCCTAACCACCCTATCCACCCTAACCCCCCCTAACCACCCTAACCACCCTAACCCCCATATCCACCCTAACCCCCCATCCACCCTAACCCCCATATCCACCCTAACCCCCCATCCACCCTAACCCCCCTAACCCCCGAGCCACCCTAACCACCCTAACCCCCCTATCCACCCTAACCACCCTATCCACCCTAACCCCCATATCCACCCTAACCCCCCATCCACCCTAACCACCCTAACCCCCCTATCCACCCTAACCCCCCTAACCCCCTACCCACCCTATCCACCCTAACCCCCCTATCCACCCTAACGCCCCCTAACCCCCCAACCCCCCTAACCCCCCATCCACCCTAACCACCCTAACCCCCCCTAACCCCCCTAACCACCCTATCCACCCTATCCACCCTAACCCCCCCAACCACCCTATCCACCCGCCACCCACGGGTGCGTCTGCAGTTATGGATTTAAAGTGAGAAAACTATTGGACTCAGCTGTACAGTTTCCATTGAAATTGGAGGAGAAATGGAAAAATATTTCTTTTACCTGGTACAAAAACAGTCTGACTTTGGATTCTATCACTGCAACTTCATAGAGATCCAACATTTTGAGACTGAGGGCAGGATTTTCATTGGGCCGTAGAGGTGGGATTGGAGGCGTGTGGGAGGTTAAAATCTCAAAATCGGGGGCCATGAACCCATCCCGCCCCCAACCCGCCTCCATGCCAGTTTCAAAGGAGGCGGATACCCGACCTGTGCTGGGTCCCGCGGATTAGTGCCAATTAACTGCCTGTTAACAGGTAGTTAACAGGCAGTTTTTAGCCTAATCGCTATTTTTATTCCTGAAGTGTGGGATTCCCGACGGCTCCAAACCACGCCAAGTTAGCGAGGCGGGCCGTCGGGCTGAAGGGCTTGGAGGGTTCAAGATGTCCAGTGTTCAGGTGAGTGATGGGTGCATGAGTTCAGAGGTAAGTGTGTTTGGTGTGTGTAAAGTGTTTAAAGAAGTTTTACTTACATTTACTTACCTTTACAGCCTTCCTTCCTTCAGGTCTCAGGAATCCCTCATCTCATCAGCACAGAAAGCAGAATGGCCACGAGCTGTCAAAAGTTGCAGCATTCAGCTTTCTGTTCTGGAGAGATCTCTAAATCAGTCTGAGAAGAAGGAATTAACTTGGAGTACAGAGTTTCAGTGTTTGGCAGCTTCAAACAACTGTCAAACGCTGATATTTCATCTGTCAAAAGCTCTTGACAGATGAAATGTCAATCTGTGACGTCATCTGTTGCCGGGTGGCCCTTAATTGGCCTGCTGAGCCCGCTGGGTGAGCTCAACAAGGTCAATCAAGTGAAAATCGAGTGGGTTGGCCACAACTCGATGGAGGCGGGACTACATCCCCGAAAGTTGTAGTCCTGCCTCCTACACGCCTCCTCAATGAAAATCCAGCCCTGACAGTCTGCAAACAGCTGCCCAGCTGATGTCAACAACATGCCTGTCAGGGAGCAGCTCTGTAAAATCAGTGGGGATGAAGCATCCTTTTTGGTTCTGGATGCTGATCCCAAACTGTCAATGAGGTATCTGGCCAATTATTCTTTTAAATCATTGATGGCTCTGAATCAGCAGCTAGGACTGAAAGGAAGCTGATTCCCATGGATTTCATGCAGCTGCTCACTGTCTGAATCTCCACTGACTTAGGAACAGGAGTAGGTCATTCAGCCCCTCAAGCATGTTCTGCCATTTAATGAGATCATAACTGATCTGTATCTTAACTCCATCTACCTGCCTTGGTCCCCTATCCCTTAATACCCTTGCCTAACAAAAATTTATCAATCTCAGTTTTGAAATTTCCAATTGACTTAGCCTCAACAGCTTTTGGGGGAGAGAGCTCCAGAATTCCGTTACCCTTTGTGTGAAGAAGTGCTTCCTGACATCACGCCTGAATGGCCTAGCTGTAATTTTGTGGTTATGCCCTCTTGTTCTGAATTCCTCCACCAGAGGAAATAGTTTCTTTCTATGTACCCGATCAATTAATTTAATCAACTTAAACACCTCAATTAGATCACCCCTTAATCTTCTATACTCAAAGGAATATAAGCCTTGTCTTGGAATAGATTTTAAATGGCTTTGGTTTGTTAACTAAAAATAGGGTGTAACCTTACAAGCTGGGTAGACAAGTCCAGCAGCGAGATTCTCCTGAAATAATGACACACAATAGTGAGTATTGTTCTCATGTCCCTCTGATGTAATTGCATCCAGATAGGTTTATGGAATAGTCCTCAGAGATCATGATGTCCACTTTCAAATGGCATCACACATAGAAAATGCTGATTGCTTACTTCTGTTAAATATTTAAATTATTTACTTCAAGGTGATTTTTCAGATTACTTTCTTATTTTTTCTTTAATATTAAAATAATTCACTTAATATCACCTAACTGTTTTTACTGTGGAGAATTCAGTTTTTCTTGCTGGTAGTTGTGGTCTGATTATAGACAGAGGGGCAGAGGTCTATGTTGAGAGCACAGATCCCAGCAGGTAAAATGGAGCCTCCAGCTATTCAGAGAACATGGGCAAGTTTGGTTAATAACTTCCTAATGCTATAACAACAACATTTAGAACTTCATTAATGGGCAAAAGATGAACTTCTGTAACTTTATGCATCAAAATTACTCAGAAAAGTGAAAACTTGTGAAGAGCATTATTACCATGGGGTGCTTTATTCAAATGGTATGTTGGCTGGAAATAGTTTTATTTTTTGATATATATGTAAAGAATGGCAAGAGGGAGCAGAAAATAACTTACCAAGTGTCAATGGGAAGATGTAGCCCATGAGCCCTTAAATTAAAAACCCAGGTTTATACATACACACATGCATTCACATGCACATACATACAGACATGGATTCACATGCACATACTTACAAACATGCATTCACATGCACATACATACAGACATGGATTCACATGCACAGACAAAGACACATGCATTCATAGAATCACGGAAACCCACAGCACAGAAGGAGGCCATTCGGCCCACCATGCCTGTGCTGGTCCTTCAAAAGAGCAGTCGTGCTTAGTCCCACACGGCCACTTTTTGTCCGTAACCCTGTAAGTTCCTCATCCTCAACTACCTGTCCAACTCCCTCTTAAAATTATTTATTGAATCAGCTTCCAAATCCTAACAACTCTGAGTGAAAAAATCTCTCCTCATCTCCCCTCTAGATCTTTTGCCAATGATTTTAAATCTATGATCTTTGGTTATTGACCCACTCGCCAGAGGGAATAGTTTTTCTCTATCTACTCTATCAAAACCTCTAATCATCTTGAAAACCTCTATTAGGTCACCTCTTAACCTTCTCTGGTCCAAGGAGAACAGTCCTAACCTTTCCAACCTCTCCTCATAACTGAACTCCCTCATCCCTGGTAACATCCTAGTAAACCTCCTCTGTACCTGTAGTGTATGTACCCGTCTACCTTTAAGAGAACTATTGTATGTAACCGTTCACCTTTAAGAGAACTACTTTAGGTGTGGCACTACTTGTTTGGCTTCTGTACACTGTAATACCGACGGTGACCACACCGGTATATAAGTGTTGTGGCATGATTCCTTGGGCAGATTCGCCCTGACCTTCGAATAGTAAAGACCTGTTTGTTTGTTATTCCTGAAGTCTGTGTCGTTATTAACTGTACAACCCACAGACTTTACAGTGGCGACGAGTCCGATCGTACCCTGCGGCAAGACTACCAAAGCAACTAAAGAGCGTCGAAGAGAGGCAACCGCCCTCGTCGTTCTGCTGGAAGAAAACACGAGGCTGCAGCAATAGAAAGGAGGAAGACTTTAGCAACAAAAGCTTCCATCAGCAACAGGCACTGACTACCCTTCTACCACGGTGCGGAGTGAGCCGATCAGCAGGAAACAAGGCGGCCGCGGAGACTGTGAGTAGGGAAAAGTGTAACGAAATCCGGAGGATAAGGGCTGTGCACTCGACCACGGTCGAGGGGGAGCAGAGCTGGTCAGGAAGGCGGGTCCAACGGCGTCGTGAGATAGCCGGACCGCGATCGGCGGGAAAAGCCGGGCAGCGACCGAAGCCACGAAGCGCTGAGACCGGGAGCAGGCGCGGGAAGAGAGAAACTCAGCCGCAGCCGGGGAGGGAAGCACCGGACTGCGTGAGGGCTGGGAGGCGAACGGGAGCCGGGCGTGTGGGAGAGGCAGAGCCGACCAAAGGAGGCTGCGCGAGAGCCAGTCCAGCGGCTGAATTGTTCTCCACCAACGGGGTACCCAGCACCGGTAGAGCCGAACGTGGGGGAGAGAGAGACAGAGCCGAGCAAGGGGAGAGAGACTGCGCGAGAGCCAGTCCAGCGGCTGAACTGTTCTCCGTGAACGGGGTACCCAGCGCCGGTAGAGCCGTGCGAGCAGGAGAGAAAGACAGAGCCGAGTAAGGGGAGTTGTGCGGAAGCCAGCCCAGTGGCTGAACCTGTCCGCTGTGGGGAAAGCGTACCCCTCCCACCAGGGAAGAAACGCGGGAAGCCGCCATTAGGCGGAGAAGACGACAGACGCGGGAGACCGCCATTGAAGGGGCGGGGAGAGAAGGAAAGAGCGGGAAACCGCCATTTTCGCGGGAAAAACCGCCATCTTAGAAATAAATAAATAATAAATAAGAATTTAAAGAAATACTTGTGCTGCTCCCAAGGAAAGGAAGATGCCTAAGCGAGGGAATATTAACGATTTTAATTCTGAGATAGAAGACTGGGCCACGTACGTGGAACGCATCGAGATCTATTGTGAAGCCAACAAAATAGAGGAAGACGACAAAGCGATAACATTGCTAAACTCGATGGGCGCAAAGACATACGGGCTCTTGAAGCATCTACTAGCACCAGCTAAACCAGCGGATCAGACTTTCGAAGGGATTGTGGCTGTTCTGAAGGACCACTTGAACCCCACACCGTTGATGTTGGCTGAACGATTCAAATTCTATGCAAGAACGCAACGGAAAGACGAAAGCAACGCGGAATATTTGGTCGAACTGCGTAGGCTAGCGAAATGCTGCCAGTTCGGAGAGAATCTGACAGAGGCACTGCGAGACAAGTTCGTATGCGGATTGTCCAAGGAAGGGACACAAAAGCGACTACTCGAAGAGAACGACCTCATATTTGACAGGGCTGTCCTTATAGCCGCATTGCACGAAGCCGCAGCGAAAGGAACGGCGGAAATGCAGCTAAAGGCGGCGGCACTCGGGGTGGACCAAATTACCTCAAGTACAACAAAATGCTATCGTTGTGGGAAGACAACACACGACCAGAATCAATGCTGGTTTAAGAACCAAGAATGTAGGAAATGTGGCAAACTGGGTCACATCGCTAAGGTATGCCGGTCAGGGAAGAAGACCAACAACCAAAGGAAGCCACCACAAGAAAAGTACAACAAGGTACACAAGGTGGCTGAGAAGAGTTCAGACGAACAGAATTCAGACTCAGACCCAAACAGCCAGGAGCTGGGTAGTCTGAGAATTCACAATGTGAGTAAGGAAGCTGACCTACAAACTATCTGGGTCATACTAAAAATAGCTGGAGTCCAAGTAAGAATGGAGTTGGACACTGGATCAGCTCTATCAGTCATAAATCGAAGGGACTACCACCGGCTATTCTCTCACATACCCTTAAGAAATACCAAGTTCGTATTGCAGACATACACGGGGCATAAGGTATACCCCATGGGGAAGATAAGAGTCAAGGTGAGAGATAGGGGTAAAGAACACCCAAGAATGAACTTGTACGTATTATCTGAGGGAGGACCACCACTTCTAGGACGAGAGTGGATCAAGAAAATAGACATGGAATGGCACTATCTAAAAGCCATAATGAGTGAGGACTCGGTGCAAGCTATCAGCTCAGATTCTGAAACGGATGACGATAAGACCAACTCAAATATGGAAGACAAGGCTAAAATGAACTTGCCGACTATGGTGGAGAAAACGAAGACATGCATAAAGGCTTATGCTACCGAGAAGAATAAAGCTTCAGAGCAGAACTCCAGTTTGACAGAGAATTCTGAGCCTGTTCAAGTTAAGGACTTATCCACGACGGAAGAACACCGAACTCGGACTCAAGCTTATTTCAAAGTACGACAACAATTAGAACAGTTGAGTTACTGTCTCGTACAAGAGATGAAAACAATGGAAAAGTTCTGGGACACCGAATGGGAGAACCTGGAAAGACAGCAGAGGCAGCTAGCTCAAGCAAAGAGCGACCATAGAGCCATCGTGACCAATTACCGATCACATCTCCCTTATGATGTTCAGGAGTTAGAATATTTGCATGATCTAGAGATACGGCATAAAGGCAAACCACGCTACACTGAGGATTTTGTTCTGCAATTGGAGACGGAGCTAGTGCAAGCAAGGTTAAGAGAAGATGAATCGCAGTGTGCACTTAAAGATATGCAGAAAAAAATCTTGGACATGGAAAAGAGAAACACTTCTTTACCTGATGTGAATAATGTGGCCATGTTGCAAGAGGAGCTTATAGGGGCGAAACTGAAAGAAGCTAAGCAAAGGATGTTGGAACTTGAAACACAGAACCAAATCAGCAGTAACCAGCTATGTCGAGCAGAGAAGGAGTGCTATGGTCTACATGAGAAGGTGCAATATCTCTCAGCCCAGAATAAGGGACTACTCACTCAGTTAAATGAAAGTAATCGGAAAATGGCTGAGATAGACTGCAAGAATAAAGAAGATTTGATGGCAGTGAGACTTCGAGAGGCAGATAGCATAGCAGCCTTGGCTGAACTCCAACAGGAAATTGCGAAAGAAGCAAATGAAGAGGAATCTTCAGGAAGCCAGGATGTTATTCCAGTTCTTCTCTACGACTCCTTACAAGCAGAGTGTGAGAAGTTGAAAGAACAGTATGAACAGGCCCAGGCTACAATTCTGGAGGGGGTTAACTCGGCAACCTCCGAAAAGCTAGTTTCAGTAGAAGCATATGAACAACTAAAGGTTGAACATGAGCAAGAAGTCCAAAGGCTGCAGGAAATTCTTGATGAGCTCAAGGCCAAGACAGACTCATCGGTAGAAGTTCCATCCATAGATGAGAAATTAGAGGTGAAAGACATGGCAGAACATGAAAGACAAGATGTCCAAGAACTCATAAAAATATTGAAGGAAACCCAAGACAAATATGAGGCGGCAATGTCCGAGGTTCAACAACTTGAAGAACAGATTCAACTGGGAATCCTTTCAGTGGAAGAAAAGGAAACTGTAAGAAACACAGAGACTGTAAGAATGGTCCCTGAACATGAGCTAGAGAGCATCAGGGCGCAACTTTTCCGAGCGCTGAAAGCCAACGTACAAGAGGAACAGAAGGTGGAAGCATTGGAGGAAAAGGTGGATGAAATGGAGAAGACTCTGATCCACAGTGTTCCCGTGGAAGAGTTAACGGTCAGCCAACTCCTTCATATGCTGAGGGAAAAGACTCTGCAATGGGAACAATCTGAACACGAGCTTCAATCTTCAACGGGAAGGAGTTCGGAGCTCTCAAAAGTTTGGGAAATAGCTGAGGTTGCAAAACAGACTTTACTGGGATGCCAAAAGTACGCTGAATCGCGTCTATGTGAACAACAGAATGTTGAAACAGCTGCTCCAGTAGAAGGATTGAATAGCCCGATCAATCAATCCCCGAGGGAAGGGGAAGTATTGAAATCACAAATGAGGTCATTAGTGAAGGATTTGCAGGAAACCCAGGAAGAGCGGGATGAAGATGAATGCATGAAGAAGCCTTTTCAAGAAAGATGTCTAGGGAAGGAACCACAGTCAGCTAACGTCCAGATGGGTAAGGAGGAAGTAGAAGGCCCTCTCGCTGGCCTAACTCAGGACGAACCCGAATATTACCATGACCTGTTGAGTGACACTGAATATTACGAGGATGTGGTCAGCCCAGTTTGTGATGAAAACTCCCAAAGTGCCGAAATCAGGATGAAGCACTTAAAGTCGAAGGAACATAGAGAGTTGGTGGCGCTACAGCTGGCAGCTGATAAGGGAGCCCCGAGAGTCTCCAAAAAGCAGAAAAGAAAAAGAAGAAGCAGAAGATGATAACTATCGCAAATATTATCACTTCTACCAGATCATGCGTGGACCCTACGAAAGGAGTTAAATCAGTTGGGAAGTAGGAAAATATCAAGGCAACCCAGTTGTTGTAAAAGTCAGCACTGCTGGTTCAGCAGGACGAAAGTTCAAGCTGTTACGTCAAGAAAAGGATATGGAGGAGTCACGCTAGCAATGTGAACCATCTACACCAAAGAGATGTTGTTCGGACCGAGTCAAGATCAGAGACTGAATCTGTGAACTGTTCCCGCAGAGACTGAACCTGTGAACTGTTTCCCACCGAGACTATGTCTGTAAATTGTTTTATATGAAGTTGAAGATATGTTATGTTTAATGGGGACTCTGTATGTAATAAGCTAAAAAGGGAGGATTGTAGTGTATGTACCCGTCTACCTTTAAGAGAACTATTGTATGTAACCGTTCACCTTTAAGAGAACTACTTTAGGTGTGGCACTACTTGTTTGGCTTCTGTATACTGTAATACCGACGGTGACCACACATATAAGTATGATTCCTTGGGAAGATTCGTCTTGATTTTGTATAGTAAAGACCTGTTTGTTTGTTATTCCTGAAGTCTGTGTCGTTATTAACTGTACAACCCACAGACTTTACAGTACCCTTTCTAAGGCCTTTACCTCTTTCCTGAAGTGCGGTGCCCAGAATTGTCCACAATAGTCCAGCTGAGGCCTAACCAGTGATTTATAAAGTTCCAGCATGATCTCTTTGCTTTTATATTCTATGCCTCTATTTATAAACCCAAGTAACCCATATGCTTTTTTAACCACCTTATCAAATTGCCCTGCCATCTTTAAGGATTTGTGTATATGGACACCAAGGTCTCTCTGCTTATCTACACTTTCCAAAATCGTGCCATTTATAGTATACTGTCTTTCCATATTAGTCCTCCCAAAATGCATCACTTCACATTTCACACAATTGAACTCCATCTGCCATGCTTCTGCCCATTTCACCATCCTGTCTTTGTCATTCTGAAGTCTACAACTATCCTCATCACTACTACGTTGCCAAGTTTCGTATCATCTGCAAACTTTGTAATGCTGCTCCCTACACCCGTGTCTAGGTCATTTATAAAAATTGAAAAGAGTAATGGACCCAAAACTGGAACACCACTGCAAACCACTTTCCAGTCTGAAAAACATCCATCCACCACCACCCTTTGCTTCCTGTCACTGAGCCAACGCCATTTTCCCCTTAATTCCCTGGGCTTCCATCTTTTAAACAAACACATACAGACATGGATTCACATGCACATTCATACAGACATGCATGCATACATATACACACAGGTATGCTCCACACATCTAATCAGAGTAGGAAGCCTCTTTAAAGATGATCTAAATAAAAGCTGAAAAAGTCAATTACAGAAGGTTGTCTGTGAACAGAACAAAAGCAAAATACTGCAGATGCTGGAAACCTGAAATAAAAACAGAAAATGCTGGTCAGGCAGCATCTGTGGAGAGACACACAGAGTTAACATTTCAGGTCGATGGCCTTTCATTAGAACTAGAAAAAGTTAGCGATGTAACAGGTTTTAAGCAAGTGCAGAGGCAGAGAAAGGGGGACGGGAGGAAAGAACAAAAGGGAAGGTCTGTGATAGGATGGAAGACAGGAGTGATTAAATGACTAAAGGTATGATTGTACAAAGCAAAAGGAGATGGTAATGGGACAAGTAAAGAAACAAAAGATGGGTCTAGAAGAGTTGTAAATGGGTATCACAGAATCATTAACAGCTGCCATCTGAAAAAATAGGGGTAGAGGTTATGGTCTGAAATTGTTGAACTCAATGTTGAGCCCAGAAGGCTGTAAAGTGCCTAATAGAAAGATAAGGTGCTGCTCCTCGAGCTTGTGTTGAGCTTCGTTGGAACAGTATAAATAAGAGGCCGAAAACAGAGCGGTCAGAGTGGGAGTGGAACGGATAATTAAAGTGACAGGTGACCGGAAGCTCAGGGTCATGTTTGCAGACTGAACGGAGGTGTTCCACAAAGCAGTCACCCAATCTGCATTTGGTTTCCCTAGTGTAGAGGAGACCACACCCCTATGAATGTAGAAATGTAATAAAAGCATGTTTTATTAACTCCATAGAACAGGAAGTTAAGTGAATTCTATCAGTTATCAGTTAATCAAATACTCCATTTAGCAAACATGAAACTTAGTTTTTTTCTGCTGCTTGTCTATACTCCAGTTATTAATTCTGGTTAATCGCAGCGCAACACAGAGGAAATACATTACTTTGGACATGAATGACACAACAGCTACAGTTATTGGTTTGGACAGGAAAGATAAATTCTAGTTTCAGAAAAACAAAAGCTATTCAGAACTTATATCTGATCTGGTCCTTTTGGACTTCACTAAAATCCCCATTTATCCATTGCTATTATCAGTAGGCATTTTAATTACTCACCCTACCAACTGGTGACAATGTGTTCTAAGTCAGCCTGTGGCACAAGTAAAAAGCAACTTAAAAATGTTGAAAAAAATAACTATTCTGAAAACTTTATTGCCGCCACTATTTCAGAACAGCCAGCCCCCTCCCCAGCCTACAAAATGGTGAAAAAAAAGTCTGATCTTGCTAACAGAAATTCCTGCCGACAATGTACCTGGCTGCGCTCTAGTTCTCCGTGAATAATGAGGCGTTACGCTGGCCCATTTAGGTGAACAATTAAAGTGAAACTCCAGACTCCAAACAACGTATTTAATGTGCTAACCATTCCACCAATATCTAGTTCCTGGCACAAATTCATTTTTTTTAGAAATTCATCTACACAGTAAAAACAAGTATAATTGAATATTTTCCATATGCTGAGAGAAGCCAATTGCTACTTTGGGAAGAAATAGTTACCAGTTTTTTGTCCTGTCACCAGATGAGAGCATAACACCACTTGCTCCAATGACGTAACTGCATCATAGATTGCAACATAGGGGGACTTGTTAAAATTAAACTTGTTTATATAAAAAAGCACAGAATTGCATTGTGCCAGGTTGAATCCTTGGTGTGTGCTCGGTTAGCTCATCTCGGGCATGGCAGCAGCAAGGGCTAAAAAACGGGCCTTAGGAACTCCAGCTAATGAGCTAAGGAGAGCAACAATAAACCAGGGGTTCTCACTTCTGATTCATTGACCCCTGCTGGACCTCTTGCATGTGATAAAAATTTTGTTTGATAACGCTCCTGTGAAGCGCCTTGGGACATTTTACTACGTTAAAGACGCAATATAAATGCAAGTTGTTGATCAGGACAGAATCGGAATCAACTGTAATGCCCTCTGTGGTCAAATAGCCCATTGGAATTCACTATCTAGGCCCTGACATGAAGAACGATCTCTTGTGTGCTGGACTGGAGAGTTGGTGGTATCAGTGGAACTGCACTCCAGAAGAGTCAACGCATCCAAGAGGAGAGGTGAAAAAAAAACTCAGAGGGAAAAGGGTTTTAGTACTGATTTAAAAAAAAGCTTTCTGTATGTTAACTACTGATCTACACTTTAGTGCACAGTACTCAACTCAAAGCAGACGGTGACTATGTGCGCAAGTACTTTCCAATATAGAGTAAATCATAAACCACTTTTGCGAATTTACATTTTTCACAAACGTTTTACTTTTGAATATATTGGGCCGGACTTTTCTTTACCTGGACGGAAAGGGTGCGTGCGGTCAGCGTGGCGGGTCGTAACCCCGTTCTTGCTTCCGTCCCACTGCAGAAATCAACTTTGCACTAATGGGGCCTATTAAGCCCGCCCTGCATGTTACCCGGCCCTATTAAATGGTGTGGGTCTGATGACGTCATCGATGACTCGTTTTCAGCTGGGATAGTTAAAGGAGCAATGGCCACATTGCATTTGAAGTTTCATCTAGGAGTGTGCAGGCACTGCACTGGACCATTGGAGTTATGCAAACATTTCCAGAGATGACTGCAGAGAGACACAGGGCAGGTCGAGAAAGCAGTTAAAAAAGCATACGGGATCCTGGGCTTCATGAATAGAGGTATAGAGTACAAAAGCAACGAAGTTATGATGAATCTTTATAAAACATTGGTTCGGCTTCAACTGGAGTATTGTGCCCAATTCTGGGCACCGCACTTTAGGAAGGATGTGAAGGCCTCAGAAAGGGTGCAGAAAAGATTTACAAGAATGATTCCAGGGATGAGGGACTTCAGTTACGTGGATAGACTGGAGAAGCTGGGGTTGTTCTCCTCAGAGCAGAGAAGGTTGAGAGGAGGTTTGATAGGTGTTCAAAATCATGAGGGGTCTAGACAGAGTAGATAGAGAGAAACTGTTCCCATTGGTGGAAGGATCGAGAACCAGAGGACATAGATTTAAGGTGATTGGCAGAAGAACCAAAGGTGACATGTGGGAAAACGTTTTTACGCAGCAAGTAGTTATGATCTGGAATGCACCGCCTGAAAGTGTGGTGGAGGCAGATTCAATCATGGCTTTCAAAAGGAAATTGGATAAGTACCTGAAGGAAAAAAATTTGCAGGGCTATGGAGAAAGGGCGGGGGAGTGAGACTAGTTGAAGTGATCTTGCAGAGAACCAGCACGGGCTCGACAGGCCAAATGGCCTCCTTCTGTGCTGTAACCATTCTATGATTCTATGATTCTATAAAGCCACACTCAACTTCATCCTGCTGTGCCTCTCATCACATCCCCATCACCCTGCCTTCCCAACCCTACTCCTGCACATCCTTACTCACACCAACATACCTTGCACGTCCACCCATCCCTCTCTCTCTATTTACGTTATCACATCCCCATCTTACTAGCCACCCTTCACACTCACCCTCATCCTAATGCAATCATACCAATTAACAACATGCAAGGAGGCCACTTGGCATTGCACCCCCACTCCATCATCGTCGTCCTCTAAAGATGTAACCCATCCATTCCTTACACTCATTCAATCACTATCACCCAACCTTCTCTTCTTTCTCTCCTTGCAGGAAAAAAGAGCCCACAATAGGAGGGAGAGGGAGAGAACTGGAAGTGGGCCTCCATCATTTGCCACCCTCACAACAGAGGAGGCTGCGTTAGAAGTATCGGGAGTGGCCGAGCAGCTGGAGGTGGGAGACGGAGAGAGGGGGACATCTCAGCATCCTGGTGACAGAATTATATATCATACAGCTACATGGCATATATCAGTCACTCATATGGGGACTGATGTCAGCAGCCACTGAATGGTCATCATGTGCATAATGGTATCTGTACCCATTCATAGAAACATAGAAACATAGAAGATAGGAGCAGGAGTAGGCCATTCGGCCCCTCGAGCATGCGCCACCATTTAATTAGATCATGGCTGATCATCCAAATTCAGTACCCTGTCCCTGCTTTCTCCCCATATCCCTTGATCCCTTTAGCCTTAAGAAATATATCTAACTCCTTCTTGAATATATTTAATGAAATGGCCTCAACTGCCTTTTGTGGTAGAGAATTCCACAGGTTCACCACTCTCTGGGTGAAGAAATTCCTCCTCATTTCTGTCCTAAAAGGCCTACCCCTTATCCTTAGACTGTGACCCCTGGTTCTGGACTCCCCCGCCATCGGGAACATCCTTCCTACATCTAGTCTGTCTAGTCCTGTTAGAATTTTATACGTTTCAATGAGATCCCCTCTCATTCTTCTAAACTCTAGCGAATATAAGTCCAATCGACCCAATCTCTCCTCATACGTCATTCCTGCCATCCCAGGTATCAGTCTGGTGAATCTTCGCTGCACTCCCTCCATGGCAAGAACATCCTTCCTCAGATAAGGCGACCAAAACTGCACACAATACTCAAGGTGTGGTCTCACCAAAGCCCTGTACAACTGCAGCGAGACATCCTTGCTCCTGTACTCGAATCCTCTTGCTATGAAGGCCAACATACTATTCTTCATATGACATATCTAACTCATCTCTTTACTCTCCCACAGGTCCACCAAGAGCCCGCGCCGCCCCCCACTGTCCAGGGGGAAGAGGAAGACGACTCCTCAGAGGAGCCTGCAGCCTCTGAGAGTGCACCGTCACCAGACATAAGCGCACCCAGCACCAGCGCAGATACGCACATCTCGGTGGGTCCCATGCGAGATAGAGTAGTGTTGTCACCTGGTGTCTCACAACTCACGAGTGAGCAAGAGCAGATAGTGGAAACAGGGACAGTAGTGGAGACTCCTCGCCAGAGGGCGCAGGGCGCTCCCAGCTCTGCTCAGCTACATGCAGATAATGAGCCATGGGGGCCATCCAGAAAGAGGGCGATCCTGGAGGTGCAGGAAGAAGTGCAGGGGGCTCTGACAGGTTTTGCGACCGCGATGTCTGCAAATGTTCAGAGAGTGGAGGAGTCCATCTCCAACATAAGCACCACTGTGTTGCAGGCGATGGCGACTGTAGGCTCTTCCATGGCTAGGATGGCCACCTGCATGGAGCAGCGAATGCACCAGTCACAGGAGCACATGGTCTCTATGGAGAATAGAACACTATCTATGGAGAATAGATGGCAGAGACTCGTAGGCCTCTTGTCTAGGAGGGATGTCAGTGTAGACATGGGTTCTCATGGCCCCACTGATGTGCAGCAAGGTGCTCTCCAGCTCCTTGCTAGCAGGGAGGTGCGAGTGCCCATTAGAGGGATGATGGTGAGAGGGGACATGGAAGTAGGGGCTCCTCTCAAAGAGCTCACACTTCTCCCCCATTGCCACCCACTTAGTCAGAGCCCCAGATGCCTCCTGATGCAATGGCTGAGTCTGCCCCTGCACAGTCGCAGGAGGAGCAGAATTTGACGGGGCCATCAGATGCTCCAAAACCACAAGGATGTCCACCAAGAGGGTCTAAGCAGTCGCAGCAGGGAAGTGAGCAGGTTGCCTCTACCTCTGCTGAAGCCACAGGGGTAGCACTTCGTAGAAGTATGCGTAAGGGAAAGATGGCACACAAATAGATTCACAAGGGTAGCCACTTGGGTGTTTTAGTCAATGTTAATGTGAAGTTTCCGTTAATGTGATGTCAACCATAAAAATCTTTATTTTCACCACTTTCTGCTCTTGGACAAATTTGTGTGCACCTTTGGAAGTGGCTTAGTGAGTTGCAGTGAATGGTGAGACATAAGGGTACCCCCCGCAATGGTGGTCAGTGTGAAATGAATGGCTTGGTCATTGTAGGGATCCTTTATGTTGTTGCTGTGGGGTGGTGACAACCTGGCGCAGTGTAGGATTCGCAAAATTGGACTTTGTATTAATAAGGGTCAAATGGCAGAAGAGGCCATGATTTTAAAGACTGTTTTAAAAGAAGCCCAGAAAAAGGGGCATACAAAATGGCCACCATACCATGTGACCAGTTTATTGGGACACTTTAAAATGGTTCCTGCGCAACCTCAGACAGCTTTGTGGATTCAACCTACAGCAAGTTCTGGAAGCCGTTTCTGAGAGAACGAAACCAGACCCACACGTATACATATGGATTAGATGCAGATCCAGTCAAGATCGGCCTGGAGACGGAGGCCATCTAAATGTTGACCCAGACAAAAGGGGACAATTTCATATTCATGAGAACAGCACCCAGGACTAGATAACGAGATCAGCAGGATATTAAAAACAATGAAGGTAATTCCAGACCAGAGATGGGCCTTTACCGGCCGTTTAAAACATTAAAAAATATAATAACTACCCCACTGTGCTCCCAGCCTGCCAAAAGTTAAACAAAGACTAACCTGATTTTGGGCGGGAGACAGAAGTTTCTGGAAGAAAGGTATATCTGGAAGACTTTTCGGCAGTTGGGTGTGCAGTTTTGAATCCAGACACTCAGAAGAAGAAGCAGGCATTCGGAGGAGGAAGAAGAACCAAGCCAACATCAAGAAGGTCGTCTCGAAGCCGGCGTCCCGCCCTGGGGAAACACATCGGGAGATCATCGACCATCCCCGGGCCGTTGCCGGAATGAGAGGCCATCGACCCAACTTGGGAGAAGAAACAAAAAAAATAAAAACCCCAAGAGAAGAAACCTTCCAGCCATCCCGGTTGGAAGGAGAAGAGATAAAAATAAACTGAAGAAGCGATGGGAGCCAGCCCAAGGCTCCTCTAACCAGGGTCGAGCCGATGATCCTTGACCCCGCCGACATCCAGGCCCGCCGGTGTCCAGCCGCCCCCGACCCCCACCTCAGGAGAGAGGTGTGGCGCAGCTCGCAGGGGCTCCACGATCCACGTGGAGACGAAACGCCTGAAAGGACCAAACACAGACTCGATTTCAAAACTTTGCACTTCCTAGTGGGATTGGTGAGCATGTTTCTGGCCCTTCACAATCAGATCTAGATAGGTTTAATAAGGAGGTGGATTTAAGGGTACAATTAACATGAGTTGTTGTCCCTCGATGTTCCGTGTGTTTCCTTATTTCATGATGATCTTCCTGGAGTATAAGATGCCTGTATTTGCCTTAGTTAGTACCGTGTCCTTATGATTGGTTTTGTGTTTTTCCCTCCCATGTACTCTCTTATCTGCTTGCATTTGATTTGATATTTTTTCCTTATGCAATGAAATTTCATTTTGTTTCATCAAACTTGGTCTACAAGAGTTTTCTCTACATTGTAGTTCCTGCCCCTAAGTCGAGAGTATAGAATCTAAGGGGCGAGTGGGTCGAACCACTCAAGGTTTTACTGTGCAAGAGAGAGAGGCCTCTAGAGAGAGAAACCTCAGGGAAATCTCTCAAGGAAAACCCCTTACAGAAAATGGCGACCGCGACAGGACTCTGGCAGCAGGATTGCAATGTAGTAGATCCAAGTTTGAATGGTCGAAATGCAATGGATGAGAGGATAGCGGATTATGTCTTTGGCAAGGTAAATCTCACTAAACAGTAGATTTCCGATCTCTTGCTGGATGGGCGTCCGGTGGACGCAGCCATCAGGTGGACAGAGAGCAAAGAGCACAAAAAGTCAGTGGAGAAGGCAGTGTGGCTGATGTGTTACAAGAAGCAGGTCCAGATCTTGGACCGGGTCGTTGCAGCACAGGCAGCCAAGATCACAACCCAGGCAGCAGAGATAGAGGAAAAGGCCATGGGTGGGGAAAAACTCATCACAGCGCTTCACGCGCTGAATCAGGAATGCCAAGTGGTAGCTAGTCAACATCAGGCTAGGATAGAGTACCTGGAGTGCCAGGTTACTGAGGCAAAGATTAATGAAACGAGGATACGGGAGAGAAACGCCCGCTCGCACAAAAGCTAAGAGCACAGGAGGAGAGAGTAGTGGAGGTTAAGGCAGCTTACAAGCTAGCCCTCGAGCATGGGTTTGAGAGCACAGACCACGGCCCCTGCCAAAAGACCATAGTGGACCTAAGAATGGCCCTGGTAAAGGCAAAAGGTATGGTGTGTCTCGTCAGCCCGAAAGCTAGTCACATGGACTTTTTAAAGGAATCAAAACAGCCGATTCCAGCTGAGGTAATTGTGGTACCAGCCACCGAGCCCTCAGCACTGCCGAGCTATAGTGAGACTTGGCCGGAAAAGGAGGGGGTAGTGAAAGAGGAGGTAGCCAAGGTGGAGTGTGAGGAAGAACCACTGGTAGCAAAGCCGGGACCGGCACCAATGTGTCCCGCTTGGCACCAGAGGTTCGGTCCCAATGCTGCCGATGGCAGTATCGGACCCCACCAGAACCAGCTCGTGGTGCCCTACGCTGGCCCGCAATTAAGGTCCATGGTGAGCCACCTCGCACGACTCACAGTAAAGGGAGATCCCTCGATTCATTTCAGGGAGATAGAGGAAACAGCAGCCATTAATGACTGTGATGATCAGGAACAGGTGAAATTGTTGCTTTTCTCCCTGGATTCCACAATCCTTCAGTGCCTCTCAGAGGATGGTAAGAGGGGACGGAAAGGGTGTGCGTATCTCAGGGAGGAAGTTTTAGAAGTAATGGGAGTGGACGACGGTAGTCCGTTCAACCGTGTAGAAGGGACCGTGCAGCTATCTGGAGAACCCCCACGGGTTTTCGCAGAAAGGCTGTGGCCAGTGTATCGACGCAGCTCTCCGGGTATGCCTGAACAGGCTATAATGAGCAACGAACAGCGGGTTCATTGGCTCCGTTGTTTGGTTACCAACAGCTTGCCAGAGATACGGGCCCTAGCCAGATCTTGGTTTGATCCCCAAGGTCTCGGCGTCACGGAGGAGACGGTACTCCATCAGCTCAATGTAGCGTACAAGAATTGTAGGGGTCAGGAAACACCTCCCCAGAAAGGCAAGGTGCATGAGGCAAAACCCGCAGCCCCAAGTCAGAAGGAGTGGCGTCAGGAGGGGAATCGCCCTGTCCAAGCCAAGCTCAATTGCTACGGGTGTGGGAAGGATGGACATTGGCGCAAGGACTGTAGAAATCCATGGAAGGATAATAAAGGGAGATTTCCCGCAGCCCAAACCCAAGCCCAGACCGCTGCCCCAGCACCAGCCCAAACCCAAGCCGTAGCTCCTGCCCCAGCACAAGGAGCTGGTGCAGTTATGGATCCCGCTGCGATTGAATCAATCATAGAGACAATGCGGTCTCTGATGATTTCGCAGGGGAAGATAGCCGTCACCACTGGCCTTGTCGCTCCCGAGACTCCAATCACTGTGCCCAAATGACTAGAGTTGGCACAGCCCATCTACCTGTGTGCACTGTGATATGATGTATGGAGACGACCCCTCGTGGAGATGGAGGTGGAGGAGGTGAAGGGAACCTATCTGCTGGATACGGGAGCATCGTGCACCGTAATCCACGCAGATAACCCCACCGCCTCGCCTCTGTCCACCGGGGTCCCATATCTTCTGTCGGGCTTCACGGACGAAGAACAGGCTGGCGCACATTCCCTTCCCCTCTCCATTCGTTTATGACCACTCCGCACCACGTGGAAGTGTACCCTGATGAAGTGGGAGGTGGAACGGGAGTCTTGGGGTCTGATTTCTTGGTGGGCCACGGGATCCACGTGGACCTGAGAAATCATTGTCTCTGAGGAGCGGGTACGAGTGTGAAGGAGATAGAGAGTGTTAAGGAAAACCCTACGAAGGCGCGGGTTGGCCGGCGAGAAGTAAAATTCTTGGGTCTAACCCTATGCGCTGGCGAGAGAGTCGTAGACCAGGAGGATAGACCGGAATCGGTGGAAAATCCACCGGTCTATGCCACTCGCACAGTGGAGGTGTCCCGACGCAACAAGTGGTTTCGCATGAAGCGGTGCAAACTGTTTAAACCGGGTGCAACAGCATCAGCAACCGGAGCCAGGTCTGAGGGTAAAGATCCTCAGCCTGAGGCGCGCAATGAGTCACAGACCACACAAGCTGGCGTTGTAGCCTGCTTGGAAGGAGAAGAGGTCCCGCCCACCTGGGGGGAGCCTTCTCCGATGGCCTGGGACTCAGACGAGGAGGGGCCCGAACAACAAGGTCCCGCCCTCGACACGATTCTGGAGGAGGTGGAGTCGGAGGACGGAGATCCCGCCCTCGACTCGAGCGTGGGGGAGGTGGAAATTGGGGGCAGAGATTCTCCACCTGTAGGGACAGGTGAGGAGGAGCCATCTGCCACAGGCCCAATTCCCGAAGGGGCGGAGCCTGAGGGGAGGGAGCCGAAGCCCACAGTCGTGGAAGAGCCACGGGCTGTGAGAGCTGAAGTCCCACCTGTTAAATCCGTGAATCTTAAGGTATGGTGTTCTTCAATAAATAGACGGAGACTGCAGATGAACAATCAACAGGTGTTTACTGGATGAGGGTATTCTAAAAATAACAGTACAGATCCCTACTCAGGGTTTATATACAGGTATGGTCACTGCCGGTACTACAGTATACAGGAGCTGTAAAAGTAGTTCTCCTCTTAAAGGTACATACACTACACCACCCGAAGGTCCACTCGCCAAGGGAGCCTGCCCAAATCCCAAAGGGGCGGAGCCTGAGGGAAGGGAGCTGAAGCCCACAGTCGTGGAAGAGCCACGGGCTGTGAGAGCTAAGGTCCCACCCGAAGGTCCACTCGCTAAGGGAGCCACGCCCAAAGCACTTTTTCGCAGGTCGACTCATACGCCTCAGCCAGTAAAACCTTGGCCCAATTCCCCCCTCCCAGTAGACGCCGACTTCAGAAATCCATGAAAAAACACAGTCCCCGATTAACAGCAAAAGGCTGCGGGGAACCCGAGCCACAGGTCACTGCAGCCCCGCCACAGGGAGCGGCGAGCTGCAGTCCAATCAGGGATTAGGCAAGCCGCCCGGGGACGGGTGGCGCTGTACATAAGTTTAGGTTTAAGTTTAAGGTGTGTAAATATTAAAATGATTAGAGTTTAAGTAGTTTTAAATCTGCCCAGTATGCGTGTTGTTTTGGATCGAGGTCGAAAGATCCGATCATGCCGTCACCTAAGCCAGAATCTCTCGGGAGCCTGGCTATATTGTTTGATTTATTGCAGGGACCAGGAGAAAGATGAGAGGGATCCTCGTCGCGTTCGTAATAATCGGATGGAGCTGGGCCTATCGGGGCCGCACTAAGGACTCTACCATCTATGGGTGCTCTGGAAATAGAGGCCCCATCGCGACTGACGGAACTGGCTCACGGGACGCTGAAGAGACTGCTGCCTACTTCCATGAAGGGAGATGGCCAGGCTGGCTGGGGTCGAACTCTACTGAATACTCCAACCAGACGGGGTTTGCATACAGAGAAACGTCTCTGATGTGCCCCAGGGTGTGGATCATTGCACCCAGGATCAGCGTCACTGTGGGCAAGAAGATTTGCCTTGTTTGCCATGGACATGTACCTTTGGACTGTTGGTGGTGGCTGCGCAGGCTGAGCAGCACCATGAAGAATTCCACTGTGGAATGGGAGAGATTGGGTAATAACACCCATCGGACAATAACGGGAACTCACGGGGGGTTGAGTGTCTGTTGGGACAAATGGTGGGAACCAGATGAGGGGATCTACATCTGTATGTGGGGTTCAGAACGCGCTTCCCCCACAGGTGTCTCCATCTTTTTCCAAAGACAGTGGCAAAATGCTGGACAAGGAATGAGGTGGGACGTCAGCACACAGGCATGCGGCGTCCCATACTCTCAGATCCCAGTAAATGCCACTGAGCTCATCACCCGACCCCGCAAGCCCCTGCCCACAATTCCAGTAGCTAAAGCCCTCAAGGAAGGGTGCCCCACCATGACAAAGGGACCCGGGAACAGATTGGTATTGGTACCCACAGGTCAGGTACTGTACCAAGGGGTCCACTATGCGGTGGCTTCGGTGATTTTAAACCTCATCGAGGTACGATTGCCAGAGTGGTGCCCCAGGGAAATGGAGCAATTATACCAGGTCCTGTTAACAATCATGTTTAAACAGTTTTACAAATTCGACTTTGCCGATGTCAACAGAGCCGAATTGTACACCACACCACATGAGGTCTTGGACAAAATAGGGAGGCAAAGAAGGGGTGCAGTAAATGATATTTTCACAGCTTTTAATACAGGAACTTCTGTTATCAACACACTGGATGATGTGGAGCTGCAAACCCAGATCAATGGTTTGAAAACACAGTTAAGAAAGATACTGACTGATGAGAATAAGGTAGTGGGTTCTGAGTTACATGAGGACCAGGCCATGACACTACACTTAAAAGAGATAATAGCTGAGCTGGAGAAACACGCCAGAATGGTAAATGCTCTCATCAGGGAGGCTCGGAATGCGTCCGATCAGGCTGCGCAGAACGAAGCTTGTGTGCTATACGGGGCGTGGTTACTGGGTGAGGGCCGCAGTAATCTGGAGGATTTAAAGCAAGGTTTAGTCCCCTCCTGGATCAGCAACAAGCACCTCGCAGCCCTCCACCCTTTTGAGAATACATTGAGTCCGTGCCAGCTCAGACTAGCCTCAGAGGCCTACCCAGTCCCAGTGGACTGTGGACGGTCTAATCACACCATTATGGGTATAGTGGTAAGAATGCCGGTGATGGGAAAGACAGCTAAACCCGCCCCGGTATACAGGGTGGAGAACATTGGAGTCATTCAGGGGGGTGCGCACATTCGCTATACAGGGGTCCCACCTTACGTCATTCGATGGGAGCATGCAATGACGGGTACCAACCTCTCGGGGGGCTGGAGCCGGGGAGAACACATCATCCTGAATGCCCATTCAAAACCACAGTGCGGGTTCAGAACTGCTGGCGCGAAGCCTATAAATTGCACCATGGAAGCAATGGCACAAGGCCATGTGCCCCCACAGGTGGCATATATAGGAGGTGGGACATACTGTGTCACCACTGCAGGGCCCCACTACCAGCATGGACAGCACGGTTGGTGTCCGGTTAGTGACAGCAGCTTCTGTTTCAAGCCCAGGGCAGAAGTTCAAGTGGCCCAAGAGTGAATTGTCCCCATTCCTGAACCTTCCACTGTTCACATCACTGTTGAAGAAAATTTCACCGATCTGTAGCGATTCGTTGCACATTTTGGATATATCATTCCCCCTCTCCCTGACCACCTCACCAAGATATTAAAAGCCGTTGTTGTTTCACAGAAACACTTCTACACACTGGAGCAGAAGACTTTAGAGATAGGGGCAGACATATTGGACATAGTGACCCCACCGTGGTGGGACCTGTTCACTAATATAGAAGTCACTTCCTGGATTAGGATAGCCTCCCACATTCTTGTAGTGTGCCAGGTTATCATTGTAGTTTATTTGCTGTTTGTACACTGTAAAAAGGTCAAACATTCGCAAAAGTATGAGAATAGAGGGGAATGGAGGGAGCATTATGTGCGGGTAGAAGAAGAGACACCCGTTTAGATTTTGCTGCTTTGTATAAAGTTAAAATTTTCCCTCCCTCCTCTGTATTATTTTTGACATGTATTCATGTGCATTTTGAATTTTTCGTGTGTGTACTTTATTTTATTATTGAAGTTTTATTAAATGTGATGTTATTATTAGAAGGTAATGTGTATGCACTAGGTAATGTAGGGGTATAAGAACCCCATCCACGCCTGGAAGTAAATTGTTAGATTTTTAACTCCAAGGTATTGCCATCTATAGATGCTTAATGTACACTAGAGTTTTCTGAAATGGGAAATGCATGTGTCGTGGGGTCATAGATAGGTAAATACTGGGGATGGTTTGATTGTGGAAAGTCAGAAAATTTTGCTCACCCAGAATTATGATACTTCAAGCAAGTTACAGTATCATCAGGGGGGAGTGTAGGATTCGCAAAATTGGACTTTGTATTAATAAGGGTCAAATGGCAGAAGAGGCCATGATTTTAAAGACTGTTTTAAAAGAAGCCCAGAAAAAGGGGCATACAAAATGGCCACCATACCATGTGACCAGTTTATTAGGACACTTTAAAATGGTTCCTGCGCAACCTCAGACAGCTTTGTGGATTCAACCTACAGCAAGTTCTGGAAGCCGTTTCTGAGAGAACGAAACCAGACCCACATGTATACATATGGGTTGATGCAGATCCAGTCAAGATCGGCCTGGAGACAGAGGCCATCTAAATGTTGACCCAGACAAAAGGGGACAATTTCATATTCATGAGAACAGCACCCAGGACTAGATAACGAGATCAGCAGGACATTAAAAACAATGAAGGTAATTCCAGACCAGAGATGGGCCTTTACCGGCCGTTTAAAACATTTTAAAATATAATAACTACCCCGCTGTGCTCCCAGCCTGCCAAAAGTTAAACAAAGACTAACCTGATTTTGGGCAGGAGACAGAAGTTCCTGGAAGAAAGGTATATCTGGGAGACTTCAGCAGTTGGGTGTGCAGTTTTGAATCCGGACACTCAGAAGAAGAAGCAGGCACTCGGAGGAGGAAGAAGAACCAAGCCAACATCAAGAAGGCCGTCTCAAAGCCGGCGTCCCGCCCCGGGGAAACACATCGGGAGATCATCGACCATCCCCGGGCTGCTGCCAGAACGAGAGGCCATCGACCCAACTTGGGAGAAGAAACAAAAAAAATAAAAACCCCAAGAGAAGAAACCTTCCAGCCAACCCGGTTGGAAGGAGAAAAGATAAAAATAAACTGAAGAAGCGATGGGAGCCAGCCCAAGGCTCCTCTAACCAGAGTCGAGCCGATGATCCTTGACCCCGCCGACATCCAGGCCCGCCGGTGTCCAGCCGCCCCCGACCCCCACCTCAGGAGAGAGGTGTGGCGCAGCTCGCAGGGGCTCCACGATCCACGAGGAGACGGAGCGCCTGAAAGGACCAAACACAGACTCGATTTCAAAACTTTGCACTTCCTAGTGGGATTGGTGAGCATGTTTCTGGCCCTTCACAACCAGATCTAGATAGGTTTAATAAGGGAGTGGATTTAAGGGTACAATTAACATGAGTTGTTGTCCCTCGATGTTCCGTGTGTTTCCTTATTTCATGATGATCTTTGTAGAGTATAAGATGCCTGTATTTGCCTTAGTTAGTACCGTGTCCTTATGATTGGTTTTGTGTTTTTCCCTCCCATGTACTCTCTTATCTGCTTGCATTTGATTTGATATTTTTTTTCCTTATGCAATAAAATTTCATTTTGTTTCATCAAACTTGGTCTACAAGAGTTTTCTCTACATTGTAGTTCCTGCCCCTAAGTCCAGAGTATAGAATCTAAGGGGCGAGTGGGTCGAACCACTCAAGGTTTTACTGTGCAAGAGAGAGAGGCCTCTAGAGAGAGAAACCTCAGGGAAATCTCTCAAGGAAAACCCCTTACAGCAGCATGTGGCAGCCATATGGGTGTAAAGTTAAGTAAATCTGGGTAAATCTGCCCATGATGAGGCACAACAGAACACGATGATTCTGGAGACACTGGTTGGTGCATACTGAAGGGCTCCTCCAGATCTGTCAAGGCACCTGAAGTGCATTTTGAGCATGCCTATTGTCTGCTCTATGACATATCTGGTGGAAATGTTTCATTATATCTCTCCTGGGCCTCAGTACTTGGCCTCCTCAAGGGTGTCATGAGCCACGTCTTCAGTGGATAACCCTTGAATCCAAGCAGTCAGCTGGAAAGTCTGTTTGGAGGAGCAAAGAGCTGAGGGAGGGTGGACTGGTGAACGACGAAAGAGGCATGGCAGCTGCCAGGGAATTTGGCACAAACATGCATGATGATCTTCCTATGGTTGGAGGTGAGCTGCACATTGAGGGAGTGGAAGCCCTTGCTGTTGACAAGCACTCCTGAGTTATGATGGGGTGCCCTGATGGCCACATGTGTGCAGTCGATGACGCCCTGCACCCGTGGGAAGCCAGCCAGAGTGGCAAAGCTGAGCGTCTGCTCAGTAACACTGGCTTCATCAGTGGCAAAGTTGTTACAATTTGCTGACTTATCAAAGAGGACATTGGTGACCTGTGTGATGCATCTGTGGGCAGCCGACTGCGAGATGCCACAAATGTCTGCTGTAGATCCCTGGAAGGAGCCTGAGGCAAAGAAGTTGAGGGCGCTGGTGATTTTGACAGCCACTGGTAAGGCATGTCCACCTGCTCCTCTGGGCTGCAGGTCTCGCTCCAGCAATGTGCAAATGTCTGCAATAGCTTGAACCTCCTTTGGCACTGCTGCTCAGTCATGTTGAGGAAGGTCATCCGCTGCCTGTATTGGGGTTATCACCTCCGGTGCAGTACAGCCCTGCACTGATGCCCTCTGTCCTGTGCAGCATCAGTTGGTTGAGGAGAAGGTTGGTGGTGTTGTTCTTGGTGCTGCTGGTGTGCTTGGTGCTGCTGGCATTGGGGCTCATCGTGGTCCGATTCTGAGGACCAAGGTGAGACAGTATAAACGGCACCCATGCTGATGGAATAGATGGCAGGTCAAGTAGAGATGACAGAAGCAATTTGTCAATGGTGTGATAGGTTCTACCAATGAGGTGAGACAGGATGATGACTTTTCTGAAAACACTTGCAGCCTGTAAAATGCTAACTGTGTGCTGGGAATGCAGGCAGCGACAGCTTCTGCCTGAGGAAAATGATCAGCTGTGAGGTGGGAGCTTTTATTTATTTTATTTTTTTATTCATTGATGGGATGTGGGCGTCGCTGGCTAGGCCTGCATTTAGTGCCCATCCCTAATTGCCCTTGAGAAGATGGTGTTGAGCCGCCTTCTTGAACCGCTGCACCCACAATGCTGTTAGGGAGGGAGTTCCAGGATTTTGGCCCAGCGACAGTGAAGGAACGGCGATACAGGTCCAAGTCAGGATGGTGTGTGGCTTGGAGGGGAACTTGTAGGTGATGATGTTCCCATGCATCTGCTGCCCTTGTCCTTCTAAGTGGTAGAGGTCGCGGGTTTGGAAGGTGCTGTTGAAGGAGCTTTGGCGAGTTGCTGCAGTGCATCCTGTAGATGGTACACACTGCAGCCACAGTGCGCCGGTGGTGGAGGGAGTGAATGTTGAAGGTGGTGGATGGAGTGCCAATCAAGCGGGCTGCTTTATCCTGAATGATGTCGAGCTTCTTGAGTGTTGTTGGAGCTGCACTCATCCAAGCAAGTGGAGAGTATTCCATCACACTCCTGACTTGTGCCTTGTAGATGATGGAAAGGCTTTGGGGAGTCAGGAGGTGAGACACTCGCCACAGAATTCCCAGCCTCAGGCCTGCTCTTGTAGCCACAGTATTTATATGGCTGGTCCAGTTCAGTTTCTGATCAATGGTAACCCCCAGGATGTTGATAGTGGGGGATTCAGCGATGGCAATGTCATTGAATGTCAAGGGGAGATGGTTAGAGTCTCGCTTGTTGGAGATGGTCATTGCCTGGCACTTGTATGGTGCGAATGCTACTTGCCACTTGTCAGCCCAAGTCTGAATGTTGTCCAGGTCTTGCTGCATATGGACACGGACTGCGTCAGTATCTGACGAGTCTCGAATGGTGCTGAACAGTGTGCAATCATCAGCAAACATCCCCACTTCTGACCTTATGATGGAGGGAAGGTCATTGATGAAACAGCTGAAGATGGTTGGGCCTAGGACACTGCCCTGAGGAACTCCTGCAGTGATGTCATGTGATTGAGATGAATGTCCTCCAACAACCACAGCCAACTTCCTTTGTGCTAGGTATGATTCCAACCAATGGAGACAATACATTTCATGCTGTCATCTAATCAGCTGGAACAATGGCTACTCAACTTCCACCTCAGGTTGACAGACGTGGTTCCGTGAATCCCGTGGGCAGCCAGGGAAATTTGAAAGGTAGGGTTAAAAAGGCGCTTAAGGGTCTGACAACAAGGTGATAATGATTTGAATTAGGGCACCCACCTCTGCCGCTCGGGTCGCTGCCGCACCAGCAAACGCGCCCGAGGGAAAGGCGCGTGTGGGCGGGATGGCAAAGGGTTCCTGACCTGCTCTAACTTATTTCAAATTTCCCACCCAACCCGCCACCGATCGCGCCCGCACGGACCCCAGAAAATTCCGGCCTTGTTGTTTGGAGTTTTATGTTCAATTATTCAATATCACAAAGGCTGCAATGTAAGCAAAGGTGTGATGTAGGATCAATTGTGTAAGCACTGGTGTGATTTAGAATCAATTGTGTAAGCACTGGTGTGACGTAGGGTGATACAGTCACCATGTCACTGACAGCACCACTTTGTTTTTTTATGTATTTGCTGAAACAAAAGGGTTTAAACTGGTCCTCGTTGCACCTATTTTCCAGGTGGAAAATGGTCACTAAGTGGTCCAATTTAGGAGACCAACCTCCTACGCACAAAGAGCATCGAAAAGACGTCTGACACCATATTGGTTCGAGCGCTGCAGAGGCGATACTAGCGGCTGCCTGAAACAACCGTTAGTCCCTTCAAATATGCTAATAAGGGGCCTGTTTTACAACACAAATGGAAATTGATTTGCCCTGAATGGAGCAGGTACCGGGCCTACTGCACTCAAAATTATCCGGTCTACATGCAGCATAATCAACAGTCCTTAAAGGGACTGCTGGAGGCTGCCACCAAAAAGTTTTTAAAAACGCGCTTACCTTAATGTGGAGCCAGGAGTGCTGCGGGCCACCGCTCGCCCCCTTCTCAACCTTAAAGGTAGGTCCTCATTTCAATAAAAGTTGCGGAAGTCCCGACCAACACTCAGCCAGATACCCGTGGGAACGGTCCCTGGCAGTCAGTGGGTGGAGGGGTTCCAAGGCTTTTGAAAGTCGGCATTCTGGGGGTTCCTGCATGATCGGGGGGAGGTTCCCTCAAGACTGGGAGGGTAGGGAGTTCTTTCGAGATCGGGGGGTTCCCTTCAGATTGGGGATCGGAGTGGTGCCCTCGAGATCCCCTTCAGATTGGGGATTGGAGAGGTGCCCTCGAGATCAGGGGGGTTCCCTTCAGATTGGGGATCAGGGAGGTGCTCTCGAGATCAGGGGGGTTCCCTTCAGATTGGGGATCGGAGAGGTGCCCTCGAGATCAGGGGGGTTCCCTTCAGATTGGGGATCGGAGAGGTGCCCTCGAGATCAGGGGGGTTCCCTTCAGATTGAGGATCAGAGAGGTTCCCTCATGATCAGGAGAGTTCCCTCGAGATTGGGAGGAAGATTCCCTCGAGATTGAGAATCAGACACGGCGTTCCCTTGAGATCAGGGGTTCACTTGAGATCGGGGATCATAGAATCATAGAAATTTACAGCACAGAAGGAGGCCATTCGACCCATCTTGTCCGTGCCGGCCGACAAAGAGCTATCCAGCCTAATCCCACTTTTCAGTACTTGGTCTGTAGCATTGGTCAGGTGCATATCCAAGTACTTTGTAAATGCGATGAGGGTTTCTGCCTCTGGCACTCTTTCAGGCAGTGAGTTCCAGACCCCCACCACCCTCTGGGTGAAAACATTTCTCCTCAAATCCCCTCTAAACCTTCGATCAATTATTTTAAATCTATGCCCCCTGGTTATTGACCTCTCTGCTAAGGGAAATAGGTCCTTCCTATTCACTCTATCTATGCCCCTCATAATTTTATACACCACAATTAGGTCTCCCCTCAGCCTCCTCTGTTCCAAAGAAAACAACCACAGCCTATCCAGTCTTTCCTCATAGCTAAAATTCCCCAGCCCAGGTAACATCCTTGTAAATCTCCTCTGTACCCCCTCTAGTGCAATCACATCTTTCCTGTAATGTGCTGACCAGAACTGCATGCAGTACTCTAACTGCGGCCTAACTAGTGAATCGAGGGGATTCCCTCAAGATCAGGGATGGGGGAAGAGTTCCTTTGAGATGTGTGGGCTTCCCTCGAGATCGGGAGGGGTGTTCCCCCGAGTTTGGGGATCGAGGGGTTCCCTCAAGATCAGGGGTTCCCTCAGGATCGGGGATTGGGAGGGTTCCCTCAAGATTGGGGATGGGAGGAGTTCCTTCAAGATCGGGAGGGAGATTCCCTTGAGATAGGAAATCGGATGGGGGATTCCCTCAAGATCGAGGATGGGGGAGGTTCCCTTGAGATCAGGGATTGGGGGATTCCCTCAAGATCGAGGATGGAGGAGAGTTCCTTCCAGTTGTGTGTCTTATGTTCATTAATAAATAGACATTCTTATTATGAACACAGCTAGCTTTTGCTAGACACTTTTATTGAGCACATGTGGACTAGGTACAGTATCTGTAGAGGCATCCATCTTGACTGCTGCCTTGTGGGTAGCCTATTGCCTCATGGGTAATGTAGTCTTAATATACATACAGCTGGGTAGTGTAGTCTCATATACATACAGCTATATACAGCTCTACACAGCTCTACGGCTCCACCTAGTGTCCACTATAGAATGACATGTTATTGATCATTACATCCCCCTTTCTTTGAGGTTTAACAAAATCAATATCAATCAACTTTCAAGAAAACAATAAAGATTTTTGTTAGTGCTCTATAAACATAAACATTTTCAAAACAGTCAACACATTTTCAAAGCTTTACATTGTACTCAAAGATTAAGTCTATCAGGCTCTTTTACTTCACGTGTGGATCTTCTCAACACGGGTAAGTCTGATGTGTCTTCATGAGATTGTTCTGGCGGTGAATGACAAGATGCAGTTGCGGCATTGTCATCGATCTGCTCTTGTATAGATCGAGGTCTCCTTGCGATCTTTGCTTGGAGAGGGTTTCAGTGTTTCCTTCACCCTTCATGCCATAACTCTCAATGTAGTCAATGCACTCTTGAAAAACTGCTGGCAGCTGGATCCCATCATACAGCATAGTCCTCTCAGCAGCCTCGGCTAGTGGAACACCAAAGATTGGCCTGAGGGAAGAAGGAGTATCCACCGGAACTGCTTCCTGCTCTGGTGCAGGCTTTTTCTTTTTCTTTTTCTCTTTCCACTGCTTAACAACACCTGCTGCGGTTATATCTTTGGACTTTTTCTCCTTGTGTTTTTCCTCTTTGTGCTTTTCTTCCTTTGGCTTCTCTTTGACCTTAAAGTCTTTTTCTTTCTTCTTGGAGAAACTAGGCTTTTTGAAGACATGGATACCCTTTGGCCTTTTCATCCTTGATGGGCTCTCTGCTTCATCACCTGAGTCATCTGGTCTGCTTATGGCACAGTTTATACGGTAGACTCTCTTGACCAGTTCTAAGTCTTCACAAGCTTTGTCACCTAGTATCGAATCAAGTCTTTCAGCCACAACAGAAAACATGAGATGATGCACTTTGTCTTTGACTGTCACTTTAAGTCTGCATACACCTAAGCTATCTATTTTCTGTCCATTATAGCTCTTCAGTAGTACTGACTTTTTCTGTATTTTGGGCTTTTCTTTCATATTTTTTATGTCACTCATACTGATTAAGTTTGCTTTTGCCCCAGTGTCCAGTTTCAATGTAACTAATGCTCCATTTATCTGCAGTGGGATCATCCATTTGTCCACTTTTACTGCATTGACTTTATGTTCAGCATTGTCCATTTCTGAGGGCTGCACATTTTCTGTATCTTTTTTGATATCGTCACATGACACCATTCCTACAAAAAATGTCTCACTTAAATCAGTGTCCTCAATTACATTAACTCGTTGCCCTTTCTTAGTTTTTACTTTTGAAAAGCATTGTTTGGCAAAGTGATTCTTTCCATTACACTTTGTGCACATTTTTCCAAATGCTGGGCATTGTCTTAACTGGTGTTTGTAACCACGGCGTTTACAATTAAAAATGTCATCCTCCGATTGCTTTTCATTTCTGTTCTGCCCACGTTCCTTCCCCTTGTAGGACACAGCACCGACAGCAGCATTATCACTCATTACAATTGCATCATTATTGATTTCACTGAAAGTCTTCGCGTGCTTTCGAGCTAGCTCGCTGGCTTGGCATATTTTCACTGCATTTTCCAAATTTAGTTCCGTTTCTCTCAACAGACGTTCCCTGACTTTTTTATCACGAATACCAAACACAATCTGGTCACGAATCATGGATGATTTCAGCTCAGAGAAATTACATGTCTGTGCTTTCAGTTTCAGATCAGTTATAAAGCTATCAAAAGTCTCATTTTGTTGCTGTGACCGAGAACGGAAGATGTATCTTTCATAGGTCTCATTCTTTTTGGGAGAGCAATGTGCATCAAATTTTTTTAGCACATCTTCTAATTTTTCTCTGTTCTCCTCTGGATTAAATACAAATGTATTAAATACCTCTATCGCCTGTGGGCCTGCAACCGTAAGCAGCAACGCTATCTTCCTTGCGCCTGGCTTCGTACCGAATCCGATGGCTGCAATGTAGAGTTCGAATTGTTGTTTAAGAGTCTGCCAATTGTAGTCGATATTTCCTGTGAGTTTCAAATCTGGTGGCTTCAAATTCTCCATGTCGCTTTTCACAATTTTCAGCAGATCTTCACCATCCTGGTACCATCTTATGTTCATTAATAAATAGACATTCTTATTATGAACACAGCTAGCTTTTGCTAGACACTTTTATTGAGCACATGTGGACTAGGTACAGTATCTGTAGAGGCATCCATCTTGACTGCTGCCTTGTGGGTAGCCTATTGCCTCATGGGTAATATAGTCTTAATATACATACAGCTGGGTAGTGTAGTCTCATATACATACAGCTATATACAGCTCTACACAGCTCTACAGCTCCACCTAGTGTCCACTATAGAATGATATGTTATTGACCATTACAGTGTGGGTTTCCCTCAAAATCAGAGATGGAGGGGAGTTCCCTCGAGATTGGGGAGCGGGGGCATTCCCTCGAGATTGGAGGTCAGGGGGATGTTGCCTTGAGATTGGGGATTCGGGTGTGTTGCTTTGGGATTGGAAATTGGAGGGGCGTTTCCTCGAGTTTGGGAATCGGGGAGTGTTGCCTCAAGATTACGGATCAGGGGGTGTTGCCTCGAGATTGGGGATCGGGGGGTGTTCCCTCGAGATTGGGCGGAGGTCGGGGCTGGGGAGACCTAAGGACTCTATGAGGGACCTCAGAAGAACACCTCTGCTCCTCCTGGCCCACAAGGAGTTCAAACAGTAGCAAATTTCTTAAACTTACCTTGGCCTCTTCTGGTCAGTCGGCTCCTCCTGCCCTGGTTCTACTGCCGGGCTGCAGACAGGGGGGAGCTCCCCCTGCCTTGAGGTTAATATAACGTTGCCGCAACTTCTGCATGTTAAGTAGGCCCCCGCCTGCCTTTAACGGGAGCCACGTCAATGGCCTGAATCACCACAGTTAATGTTACAGCAGCAGGGAACAAGGCAGGTTGGAGGCTGGGATCCCGATTTTCAAAATTTTAACCTCTCGCCTGACCATTTCCTGCCAGTCAGGGGCATGCGGTTAAAATCGAGGCCCAGTTTTTCCCTGAAAAGTAATATGTACAAAAGTGAGAAATGCAGGCATTGATCTGCATACGTGAACTTTAAGAATGGGTCACAAACAGCAAGCTTAAAGGAGCATCATTTTTATTATAATACCTGAATCAGATCCCATTTCCACAGAAGTGATTAAAAGGCTGGTTTGGCTTTTTAAGAACTAGGCACTGGAACAGGTCACACATCAGTAGAGTGGACTTTAACCCAAGAACCCAACCTGCTCAGACTCAAAAGTTTTGGCTCAACCCTCCGCTAAGAGTTTGCCGTTTTACTTTGTAAAATCTTTACTGCGCAATAGCACAAATCAAATTCTGTCGATGGCTGCACACACATGCATTTCCTGTCCATCATTTTGCTGTAATTATTTATCCTTCATGTTAAGTTATATTGGGATTTGTATGATTTACCTCTCACAGAATAGAAATAGCATCAAGCAGGGAAAATTTGGCATGGATCCAATCAGATCATAAGCTTTCATAAAGGTCAGCTAAACTGTATAAAAAACAAAACTTAAGATACACCTACATGGGTGGCCAACTCAAATAGACACAGAGGTTATGATAGTTACAAATATCATTACAATATAATATTTATTTGTCATACTGTGTGAGCCCACTGTAATTGCTGTTACTTTTACAGTAATTAGAATAATATTAGTTTGCAGAAATTTAAATCAGTTTGGCATTCGCAATGTTATTACAAAGGAGAGCTAAATGGTGAACATTGTGATAATATGAGGGAAAAGGCACACACACATTTGCAAACAAGCAGCCACGGACCTTATTTAGAAAAGTGTCATCATATGTTTTGGTGGAAATTATGGAATGCTTCCAGATGTCTCCTGTAATGATGTCAACCTTGCGGAAATAAGTAAGTTCTAGCCTATAATTACCCCGACACAAATTGTGCTGGAAGGAATAATTTAGGCTCCCTACCCTGGGCCCCATTTTTCAAAAAAGAGATTATTAAAGATATGTTTTCAGTGGTACAATACCTGTCTGTGTGATTAGACCCTTATTGTTCTTTACCCATTTTCGAGATTATATGTAATTTACCTTTTGCACAATAAATAATAGTTCTAGAGGGAAAATCCACCTATTACAATCTGTCAAAAACAAATTATTATAACTGCAGTGTAATTTAAGTTAATACTATTGTACTATACACACCATCAGAAAAATGTAATTTAAAGGGACTATGTGTGTAGTCACCTCTGGGACATGAGTTCGAATCCAGGACAGACAGATGCGATGAAAGCCTTCTCCTTCATATGGCTTTTTAAGGTGGCACAAGAAATGAGTTGCACTGCCTTGACCAGTTCCAAATAGACTTGGCTTCTCAGCATAAAAATGCCTTCAAAGTTCACAGATAACACGAATGGTTGAATTCGCAACTGTTAGCAATTTTTACACTGACGTACCGCCATGTGAAAGAAATAAAGAACTTGCATTTATATGAGACCGCACCTTGAGTATTGTGTGCAGTTTTGGTCGCCTTACCTGAGGAAGGACGTTCTTGCCATGGAAGGAGTGCAGCGAAGATTCACCAGGCTGATACCTGGGATGGCAGGAATGACGTATGAGGAGAGATTGTGTCGATTGGGCTTATACTCACTGGAGTTTAGAAGATTGAGAGGGGATCTCATCGAAACCTATAAAATTCTGTCAGGCCTGGACAGACTAGATGCAGGAAGGATGTTTCTGATGGCCGGGGAGTCCAGAACCAGGGGTCATAGTCTAAGGATAAGGGGTAAGCCATTTAGGACTGAAATGAGGAGGAATTTCTTCACCCAGAGAGTGGTGAACCTGTGGAATTCTCTGCCACAGAGGGCGGTGGAGGCCAGTTCATTAAATATATTCAAAAAAGAGTTGGATATATTTCTTAAGGCTAAAAGGATCAAGGGATATGGGGAGAAGGCAGGGACAGGGTACTGAATTTGGATGATCAGCCATGATCACATTGAATGGCGGAGCAGGCTCGAAGGGCCGAATGGCCTACTCCTGCTCCTATCTTCTATGTTTCTATGTTTCTATATAGTACCTTTTGTGTCATCAGAATGTCCCAAAGCACTTTACAGGGAATACATTACTTTTCAAGTGTAGTCACTGCTGTAATGTACACAAACACATCAACCAATTTGCACACAGCAAAGGTCCCACAGACACCAATAAGAAAAATGGCGATATAGTAATCTGGGATGTTATGATTAAGGTTATCCACCAGGTGGTGCTGTAGCCAATGTTGCTGCTAAGGTCAGGGGTTGCTTCCTGCTAAGGCCAGCAAAGGTGCAATGCCTGGAAGCAGGCCTGCCTGCTTGTCTCGCAGTCGTTCAATAAAGTACTCATCTTAATCCTCATACCTCGCCTCTTCGAGTTCCTTGTCTCACTACATGGATTTATCACATTTGGCGACGAGGTAAAACAGGACCCTGAATAAGAGAAGTCTGCCAGGACGTTTAAACTACAAAATCACGAGCTGCAGTTAGCCACCAGTTGGAACGGTCTCCGCTTTTGATATTCAAGCACAAACTTGGGAGGAATACTGTGAAGTATTGGGTTATTTTTTCGAAGCAAATGAAATAAATGATGCCGGAAAAAGGAAAGCCATTCTGCTTAGTTCAGTGGGAAGCCAAACCTACAGTTTGATGAAGAACCTGCTCAGTCCTGAAAAACCTGGAGACAAATCATTTGTTGAATTAGTGGCTGTGCTAAAAGAACATTTCAACCCTAAGCCTAGTGAGATTGTACAGCGGTTCAAGTTTCACATGTTTCCATCTATCTGGATGACATTCTGGTGATGGGAAGAACCGACCAGGAGCATCTGAGCACTCTGAGAGAGGTACTACAAAGATTGGAGAGGGCAGGGTTCCAGCTCAAGAGGAGTAAGTGCACTTTCCTGGGGAATGAGGCAGTGTTCCTGGGACACAGAGTGGATGCCACCGGGCTCCATCCACTCAAGGAGAAGGTACAAGCACTGCAGGACGCCCCTGCTCCTACAAATGTGGCTGAGTTAAAAGCTTACCTGGGACTGCTGAGCTATTATAACAGGTTTTTACCAAACTTGTCAACTGTGTTAGCACCTCTTCACAAACTACTGCACAAGGAGACACAGTGGCAGTGGGGAGAGGAGTAGGGGGTTTCATTTGAACAGTCCAAGAAACTGATGCTGTCGTCGGATGTGCTGGTTCAGTACAATGCAGAGAAAGACATCATTCTCTCTTGTGACGCTTCACCTTACGGGGTGGGGGCAGTTCTTTCACACTGCATGGAAGATGGAACTGAAAGACCAATAGGGTTTATGTCCCGAACTCTAACACCAGCGGAAAAAAACTATTCCCAGTTAGACAAAGAGGGGTTAGCGGTAATGTTTGGGTTACAGAGGTTCCACAAGTACATATATGGCAGAAAGTTCACCATATGCACCGATCATAAACCTCTTATCTCTCTTTTCAATGAAATGAAAGCAGTTCCACAGATGGTGTCACCCCGGATCCAGAGGTGGGCCGTGACGTTGAGGGCATATGAGTATGTCATCGTCTACAAGGCGGGCAAGTACCATGGGAACGCAGATGCCTTGAGCCGTCTTCCACTGCCAGGCACACCTATCCGTGCAGCTCCAGAGGACAGAGTGTTGATGTTGGAGGACACTGACACAGCACTTATGACTGCAGAGCAAGTAAGAACATGGACAGGTAAAGATCCAGTACTGTCTAGAGTTCGAGAATATGTGGTGAGGGGATGGCCACAGCATCCGGAAGGGACTGACTTCACACCCTACAGTGTCAGGAAAACAGAGCTGAGTGTGCAGGATGGTTGCGTGTAGTGGGGAGCATGAGTGATTATTCCACAGCCAGCACGACAGCCTATCCTAGAGCAACTACATCAGTGTCATCCTGGGGTCTCGCGTATGAAAGCCTTGGCTAGGAGTTACTTGTGGTGGCCAAAGCTAGATGAGGAGATAGAAAATCTAGTCAAGACATGCAGCACTTGTCAGGAACACCGGAAGGCACCATCAGTGGCTCCTCTCCACCCCTGGGAGTGGCCGGATAAACCATGGAGAAGATTGCACTTAGATTATGCGGGTCCATTCATGGGGAAGATGTTCCTCATAATCATTGATGCACATTCCAAATGGATGGATGTTTATCCTGTAAATTCTGCTTCCGCCACTACTACTATAGACTGCCTGCGTCGGAGCTTCAGTAATCAAGGGCTACCGGAGATCGTGGTAAGTGACAATGCCACTTGTTTTGTGAGTACAGAGACAAAAGAGTTCTTGAGAAAAAATGGCATAGTGCAGGTGACCTCGGCCCCATATCATCCGTCCTCAAATGGACTTGCGGAGAGAGCTGTACAAACATTTAAAGAGATGATGAAAAAAAGTGCAGAAGGGAGTTTAGCAGCCAAAGTGTCACGGGTTCTGTTCAGCTACAGAATAACACCTCAATCCACCACAGGACTCTCTCCTGCTGAGATGTTATTAGGTCATAGACTATGCTCCACTCTTGACCTTGTCCACCCAGACCTAAAAAGGAAAATGGAAAACAGACAAAACAAACAAAAAGAGAACTATGACAAAAGAACAAAGAGCTGAAGTTTTGGAGAAGGAGATGCGGTCCTTACCAGGAATTTCAGTTATGGACCCAAGTGGATTCCTGGCTTCATAGACTCAATGACCGGTCCCGTATCATACAAGGTCATGTTGGGTGATGGTAGGGTAGTACACAGACATGTAGATCAGATACTTACCAGACAAGGGGAAATTGAAATGAAGGCTCCAGATGCAATGGCTGAGGACAGGGTTGCCCCCAGTTATCCAAGTGCATCTGTGGTGCCACCACCAGGGACAGAGACAATTCCACAGGAACCCATTCATCAAGAGGAAACCATTGTTGCAGAGTCAGATACTCCGAGCACTGCTCAGGAGCAGCTGGTAGCTTCACCAGAAACAAGCAGGGACTTTACTGTCAAACGTTCACAAAGGACTCGCAAGCCACCAGAGAGATTGATACTGACCTGTTAGATTCGTCAAGTATGGAACATGGTGAATGGAGACTTCTTATGTGACCCTTAGGAATGGTTGTTTGTTAAGAAATTCATACTGAAATCTTAAGGGGGGAGGGATATAGTAATCTGGGATGTTATGATTAAGGTTATCCACCAGGTGGTGCTGTAGCCAATGCTGCTGCTAAGGTCAGGGGTTGCTTCCTGTTAAGGTCAGGGGTTAGCTTCCTGCTAAGGTCAGCAAAGGTGCAATGCCTGGAAGCAGGCCTTCCTGGTTGTCTCGCAGTCATTCAATAAAGTACTCGTCTTAATCCTCATACCTCGCCTCTTCGAGTTCCTTGTCTCACTACATGGATTTATCACAGGCGAGATAATCTATTTTGATTGAGAAATAAATGTTAGCCAGGGCACGTGAAGAACTCCCCTGCTCTTCTTCAAATAGTGGCATGGGATCTTTCATGCCCACCCAAGAGGGCAGACAGGGCCATTGTTTAACATTTCATCCAAAAGACGGCACCTCTGACAGTGCAGCACTCTCTCAGTATAGCTCTGAAGTGTCAGCCTGGATTAGGTGCTCAAAGTCTCTGGGGTGGGGCTTGCACCCACAACCCTCTGGTGCAGAGACAAGAGTGCTACCACTGAGGCAAGGCTGACACAAATTAGGAAAAAGAGAAGTTCAGGCTTTAAATTGTACTTGCTCACCATTAATGCAAGTACACAAATTTAACACCCTGGTAAGTCTTTTACTTCAGTGGACTAACAGCATCGATTTAGTTAACTGCTGATCCAATTACCTTCAGTAACACTTTTTAAATTAATGGAAATGAAAACCAGGCAGGTACTACAGCAGGCAGGTGGTCCACTCCGCCATTTTACAGCACAAGCCGTAAAGGTGAAAATGATCTCTGGATCGCCAGATTAAAGTCAATATGGCAGAAGAACGCTATTTTAAGTTGTTCACAGTGTGTCAGTTAAAATGAATATACATACACTGTTGCTGTACGTGGAGGCTATATGCACTAGTAGTTTGACATCATTCAGAGTGCATTGTAATATAAGCAATAGAGTGTTTTGCATCATAACAATATGACATCGCATAGAATGAGAAATGTCCCTTCACCTCATGTAGCCTGTTCCTGCCACTGGCCTTGTATAGACCTTGGCCATGAAATTCGGCTCTGTAGCACCCGGTTTTTCAGTGCTACGGGTGTCGTTTTGTGTCCAAAATGGCATCCGCACTGCGCGTGCGCACACACTTCTAGTGCGGGCTGCACCCAATGCCATTTTGGTGAGGTCATCAGTGCGGGATCTAGGATGTGTGTGCCGTAAGTATGCAGAGTAGGCAGATCCTGACGTCAGTCAGCATGTAATGCTGATTTGAAGCCAGCGCTGCCATTTTCGTCCTCAACACCTCAGCTAATGCCCTTTCTTAAAGATGCACAGCTGAACATGCGTTCAGCAGCAGGAAGGACCCCCCCACCAGCGCTATTTCAAGGTTGATTAACTACTACTGGCTCTTGGTGAGTTTGTAGAAGTGTTTGGTGGTTTGTTATCTTATTTGAAGTTGCTGAAGTCTCCAGGGAGTGGTGTGGCAGGTCACTTCAAGGCTTCTGCTCAGACCAGTTGCTCCCAGACATGGGTGCTGTACTTTGTATCCCCCGTGGCCTGCAGCATGCCAGAGAGAATGAGCAGAGGTGACACAGAGGAGGGCAAACTGCTCGAAGAGGGAGGAGGAGGAGGAAGGGAGGAGGCAACCAACACAGCCCCTTTCTGGCTGGGCTATCCGTGATCGGCTCATCCGACTGCGGTGCCAGTGAACTCAACCCAAATTTCTCATTCACCAACGGTCCCGCACCTTGCCTACCCTCTGTTACTGACCATCACAGTGTACTCTTGGCCATAATGCTACAAAAAAAAGCCACCAGAAAACAAACATTGCAAACCAAATTTATAAATCAAACCATCCATAGCAGAGTGGAGGAGGGATGCTGGTGACTTTCAGTGTAGTGACTAGATTGGCTCATTTGCTCCACCGACTGTATCCAGCTCAATTGCGTAATGTAATGCAAGTGAACCATGTCAGTGTGCATCTGAGGGCTGGATTTTGTCAATGGGAAGCTTTTGGAAGCCGGACTGCTGCTTGACGGCTTTCAATCCCGCCTCCATCAGCTTCTGGCCAACCAGCGGGATTTTCCCCTGACTGACCTTGTTAAGCCCACCCAGTGGGCTCAGCAGGCCAATTAGGGGGAAGTCAGTGACAGAGCATGTCAACGTCTGACGTGCCATCTGTCAAAATTTTTTGAAAGAGAAAAAGTCAGCGTTTGACAGCTCTGTGAAGCTGTAAAACACTGATATTCTGTGTAGTTTGATGAGCCCTTGTGTTCAGGATTCATCAAACCTTTCAACTTTGCAGAAATCACCTGGCTGTTGGTTCGGATGATCCAACAGCCAGTCTGTGATCTCTATAATGGAGATGTTGAGACTCCAGCTCCACAGCAGCTGAAGGTTGTAAGCAGAAACAAAGGTAAGTGAACATTTTCTAACACTTTTCACTCACGTTACATACTTACCACTCCACACTTGCACCCATCACTCAACTCTACATCGCACTTTCAGACCCCTCCGACCCCCGCAGACCTCCTACACGGCTCCTCCACCCTGGTGAGGTTCCCCGAGGTCGGGAAGCCTGCACATCGAAACGAAAAATAAGGATAATCCTATTTTCTGCCTGTTAACTACCTGTTAACAGGCAGTTAATAGGCTTTAACCCCTTTCCCGCCTCGAGGAGATGGGACCTGGGGCAGGACGGCTTCCCACCTCCTGGCAAGAGGACACAGAGGAGGGATGGGGGCGGGTTTGCCACCCACCCCCAAATTCTGCAATTTTTCCAGCAGTCCCACCTCCATACCCGCCTCCTCGGGGCTGACAAAATCCAGCCCTGAGTGTTTCAAGGGCATAGCCTGATGTAGCAGGCACTTACCCTCCACCACCAGCCTCATTTGTGAAAATGAAAACATGTTTCATGTTGAAACAGGAGTGTTTGCTTATCACACTCATTGTGTATTTTGGTTTTCAAGTAAATATGTTCACTTGCTGCAGTTATACAGGGTATTGGTGAGGCCACACCTGGAATACTGCGTGCAGTTTTGGTTTCCATATTTAAGAAAAGATATACTTGCTCTCGAGGCAGTTCAGAGAAGGTTCACTCGGTTGATTCCAGAGATGAGGGGGTTGACTTATGAGGAAAGGTTGAGTAGGTTGGGCCTCTACTCATTGAAGTTCAGAAGAATGAGAGGCGATCTTATCGAAACATATAAGATTGTGAGAGGGCTTGATCGGGTGGATGCGGTGAGGATGTTTCCACTGATGGGTGAGACTAGAACTAGGGGGCATAATCTTAGAATAAGGGGCTGCCCTTTCAAAACTGAGATGAGGAGAAACTTCTTCACTCAGAGGGTAGTAAATCTATGGAATTTGCTACCCCAGAGAGCTGTGGAAGCTGGAACATTAAATAAATTTAAAACGGAGATAGACAGTTTCCTAGCAGATAAGGGAATTAGGGGTTATGGGGAGAGGGCAGGGAAGTGGACGTGAGTCTAGGTTTGGATCAGCCATGATCTTATTGAATGGCGGAGCAGGCCCGAGGGGCCATATGGCCTACTCCTGCTCCTACTTCTTATGTTCTTATGTACTCAAGTGGACTCTTGTATCACCATAACAGTAGGGCATGAAAAGGGTATATAATCCTACCTTCACTCTCAAAAGTTTCCTTAACTCGCACCAGTCCTGTTCATCCATCACCCCTGTGATCACTGACCTACATTGGCTCCCGGTCCACCAACACCTCAGATTTAAAATTCTCATCCTTGTGGTCAATTCCCTTCATGGCCTCGCCCCTCCCTATCTCTGTAACCTCCTCCAGCCCTACAACCCTCCAAGAATTGTGCGTTCCTCCAATTCTGGTGTCTAGTGCATCCCGATTTCCTTCACCCCACCATTGATGGCCATGCCTTCGGCTGTCCAGGCCCTAATTCTGGAATTCCCTCCCTAAACCTCTCCGCCTCTCCAACTCTCTCCTCTTTTAAGACACTCCTTAAATGCTCATCTTTGACCAAGCTTTTGGTCATCTGTCCTAATATCTCCTTATGTGGCTAGGTGTCAATTTTTTGTTCGATAATGCTCCCGTGAAGCACCTTGGGACATTTTACTGTGTTAAAGGCACTATGCAAATGCAAGTTGTTGTTGTTAAGTTATTTATATAATGAATTACTAGAAGTACAAGAAGTTGCAGCACAATTGGGGAACCATCTCCAGACAGTGACTTCTAATTAAATGGAAATGGAATTCATGTATTTATTTTCTTTTTTATTGTGCTGAACTCTGCCATAATGAAAATTTATCCAAAATAAAATGCAATTGTTCACATGGCATGGAAAAACTAATGAGATCTCTCCAATGTCTCAAACTTCCTAAATTAATGAAAGTAGCTGAATTCCCTTCCCCTCCCTCATCCATTCTTTACTTAAGTATACAAACAATCCCGGGAGCTTTTATTTAGCCAAGTCCTATGATTAGTATGGAGCTGAGGAAAACACATGTTTATTGAAAGGGTTAGAGCGCAACTTGGAGCTTGACTGCTGCGTCAGTGGGTCTTTGCTCAGGAGCTGCACAGTGATAACTTCTTATCAAGAATAATTCATACATCATCCCATGCACCCCCTGTTGCACAGATTATCCCATCCATTGACATTCCCAAATAATTTGTTTGTATATTATTTCAATTTCTTACATTGAACCTATTTCAATGCTTCTTGAACCATTCAGATCTGATCATACTTTGCGTAGTTATGGGTTTAAATTTTCATGTGTAAGGTAATGGTTGGACAGAGTTATTGGTAACAAAAGAAGGATTTTTATTGGATGGTATATGTCCACTTGTGGATAAATTGATACAGCAAAAGTTAAAAATCACATGAGAATGCACAAGCTCATTTATCACCAAACAACTGCTCTTACCCATCTTTTACATGTAACTAAAATGCAGGAAAACAATAGACCCTCATGTATCAAGTAATGAAAGCACTGTCTTGAATTACGTGAAAAAGTGCAATTGCCAGTGACCCATAGATCTGAAACCCAAAATGTGGCCATTGAGTTCTGAGGTATTTGTAATTGCATTAAATTGGTTGCATGCATGGTCTCATCATTACTCAGCACAAGCAATGTGAAGCCTTAGTGGATGAAGGAGTAGTGAGAATTTGATCATCTTCAGAATTTGCATTTGGATTTGACTGTTAGCATAGAACTTTAGAAGCCAAATACATGAGGGTCTATTGTTTTCCTGCATTTTAGTTACATGTAAAAGATGAGTAAGAGCAGTTGTTTGGTGATAAATGAGCTTGTGCATTCTCATGTGATTTTTCACTTTTGCTGTATCTTCGTACCTTTGTTGTTATGATTTTGGCAACAGATGACGGTTCTTCACCAACTTCCCAAAGGCAAGGAAGCTTACGACATGTTATACAAATTGATAGCACACAGTGCACAGGATCACTCTATGCCTCTGCACATGTTACATCTTTCTTTTTAAAGGACAGGGTTCACCAAATCTGAAATGGTCTGAACTAGCCAAATTTCAGACACCTATGAAGGAATCCAGAATATGCCATTAAGAGCATTTCAGCTTTTCAGTTCATTTTGGGACTCATTCCTAAGTCTTTATAATGTATGTGTTTATTTATGGACATAGCAAAGTATACACACCTGAAGAAGATAGAGATAAATGTTTTGGATATCTTTTGCCCATTTTTCTAATGAAATTAGTAGTTTTAATCTCAATGTGAAAATTAGTTCTGCATTATAGATCATTTGTCCAGTTCACTGAGAAAACAATCCTCGTCTACTGACAGCTGAAAAAACTATTAGGTCAAAATATTTTGCATGGTTTCTCATATTAGAACTATGTATTTAAAGTGTATGAGATGTTGTGTCTCTGACTCACTCCTGAATGAAATGGAGGGGTTCTTAACTTATAGGTTATTTCATATCCATTATGTAATATGTTATAAATGTCTGCTGGCAAGGGGTTCTTTGAAATAAAAATTGATCCAATGAAAAATCTAAACATATTAAAGGATCTCAAGGTGACAAGGAAACAGGGAGGTTTCCTGACCACTCGGAAACTATTCTGGCTTCCTGTGGGAGAAACAAGCCCCAAAGATCTTCCATCACCGGATCAGAGAGTAGGCCACCATGGTGCAGATGGCACAACTCCAACTTTCCACATTTTTATGGTTATTATCTATATTCAAGGAAGAGAAATGTACCCTCCGGCTGACTCAGTGAGAGGCTCACAGGATTCATAATGGATTCAATTTCGGCAATTTGTCTGTCCCCCTTACAGATCATAGACACTCTATGGTAATATCATATTACCAAACCTAACCAAAACCCCAAATGGGCCCCTTAATGCCCATTTCTAGTGTTTCTTCCATGATGGACATGTTGGGGGTGAAATTGGGTATTGCCCCATCTGGGGTGCTAACTTTTGAAATTTTGAAAATTTAGCGCCAGGCGCTAAGGATTCTGAGCTTCTAGTAAATTGGGTGTTAGCTCCCCAGGAAGGAAGTGGGGCACTAAATCAAGTGCTAATGACCTCAGTGGGGCGCTACAGGGGCGCTATTAGCAGAGTGCTAATGAATTTCAGGTGCAACGCATTCAGCAATGATCCTTCACACTGGTTCCTTCCAGTTCTTAAAGGGGAGGTTGCATCATTGTGCAGATGCTCATTTTCATCATTGCTGGCTTTGAGGTGACCTGCGAGCAAGTGACTCCCCTGATGGCTGTGGCTGTTCCCACTCCCAGGGAGAGAGCTCGTCGGTTCACGGAGGCATTGGTGGCTGGAGTGGAGTGGAGCGAAGAAGGGCAATGCTGTTCCCGGCCACTGGAGGGAGGCAATCGCCTCAGATGTTCAGGGCAATGTGGAGGGAAGTGGCCCAGGCGGTCTCGGCCAGTAGTGTGGTGGAACGCAGCCTAGCACAGTGTCGCAAGAAATTCAACGACCTCAGTCGGGTGGTCAAGGTGAGCACATGCTTCAACAGCTCCTACATACCAGCATCTGAACCTCAGTCTTTGCACACTGCGCAAAGAACCACACCGCCACCACTCACCCACCAAACATCTTCACCCACTCAAACTCACATCCACATCTCAGGCCTTGCCTACAATCACAGCTATTCAGCGGCGGCAGGCATATCTCCCAAACACATAGCTGGACTCTGACTCAAACACATTTGTTTTTCTTGCAGGCCAAGATGGCCCACAATAGGAGGGAGCAGCAGACAATAGGCGGGGTTGATGCGCAGCTCCAGCAGCTCTCAGATCTGGAGGAGCGAGTGTTGCAACTCATTGGGCAGCAGGTGGTGGGCGGCGTGGCCATTGACGACGTCGACCCTGTTGGGGGCAAAAACGGTATCTTCAGCCCCTCTCCTTCTCTCATCCCACTTCCCTCTCACAACGCAAACCTTTCTCACTTTCCACCTATTGAGAATGTCTGCATTCCTTGCTCCATTCCTACCCCCTGCCCTCACCTTAACGTGACTCTTGTGCCTTTATGCTGTTAGATAATCAGCAATCAGATGACCAGCCTATCCCTGAGCCTCCCACTGAGAGTGAGGAAGGAGAAGAGGAGGAGGAGCAAGGCACTGCGTCACTGTTTCTCTCATCCGCAGGCAACACCTCAGATCTTTATAGGCAACTTTAGTAGAGGGGTCTGCACTGGGTGATGCATCAAGGATGAGCGGGCTGCAGCAAGGCCAGGGGGAAAGGGTAGCTCAGGAGCCAGCTCCCAGAGGGCGAATTCGCGTGCGGGTTCTGCTGCACAAGACTCAGATGAGGACCTCGATGGGGAGGCATTCACAAGAAAGGTGATGGCCATGCACACCGAGATGATAGGTGCAATGACAAGGGTGCCCGAGAGCCTCTCGGCAATGGTAAGGATCGTGGAGGAGTCCGCCTCCAACATTGCACAGAGCTCTGCGCACACCATGGAGCCCATCATTTCCACTGTACAGAGGATGGTGGACACCCAGAGAGACCGTGCGGACCCAGACCTCATGCCGCATGTCATGGGCAATGTGGCAGCATCCATTGCAGCACAGTTGGAAGCGACGCAATGTCTTAGTGCTGTAATGCAGTTAATTGTTGCTGCCATCGAGTCTCAGACTGCTCTCATGCAGTCTCAGCTTGATGCCACGTGAGCTCTGACTGCTGCCATCATCGCTAGGTCCACCACAGTCCACCGGGGATCTCACGGTGTCGCGGCAGACCAGCAATCTGTGCTCCAGCAGATTTATAGGGATGCTGAGGTGCTGCCCTGAGGGAGTGGCAGTGGGTCAGTGGAGCAGGAATCTGCTGTCCTCTCTCAGGATGACAGCATTCCTGCTCCCACCACTGGCACGCCACCATTGTCCTTGTTGCTGCCAGTCATCCAGCCAGCCCAGACTGCTGCCGCCCAGCCTGAGGTGGTGCAGTTTACAGCCGGGCCTTCCAGGCTCAGAGCTGGTCAAGGGCGTCCTGCAAGGCCATCTGTAGTCTCCCGCATGGACACTGCCTTCCACCAGCCCTGCTGCAGCCACTGAGGAGGCACTACGTAGGAGCACTAGATTAGGAAAGGGGACTGTAAAGAGGGAAAGCAAGGGTGATTAGTCAATATTGTTCTTGTATATATGTAATTATTAATGGTTTTTGATCAATTTATTACTGGAGTTTTGCAGACTTGGTGCTGTGTCTCATTTCAGTTCTGGGGTGTGGTTTGGAATCACAAAGTGATGAAATTATGGCGACGTGCTCAGCAACCGGAAAGAGGACTCGTAGTCACTGGAAACGAAGTCTGATGAGGCCGTCACGGACCGACCTTGCAGAACGGTGATTGAGTGGCTGCCTCCTCCGTCGCTGCTGTTCGTCCTCCTGTTCCTCCTGCTCCTCCTCCTCCTCCTCCTCCTCCTCGTCCTTGTCCTCCTCCTCCTGCTCCTGAGGTGGTGTGGCTATGCCTGGTGGCAATGGCTGCGCCCACATAATGGCCAAGTTGTGCAGCATGCAGCAGACGACAACAAAAAGTGACACCCACTCAGCCGAGTACTGGAGAACTCCTCCCGAGTGGCCAAGGCAGCGGAACCGTTGCTTGAGCACTCCGATGGTCTGTTCGACCCGAAACGTCAACTCAAATTTCTCTCCACGGATGTTGCCTGACCTGTTGAGATTTTCCATCATTTTCTGTTGTCTGTTCAATGATGTTCCTGGTGGCAGCATGGCTCTCATTATATGAGTGCTGGGCAGGAGTGTTGGGGTTGCGGAGAGGAGTCATGAGCCGGGTGGAGAGCGGATAGCCCTTGACTCCCAGCAGCCGGCCGCAAGTTTGATGTGGTGGCTGGAATAGATTTGGGTGGGTAAGATCTCCTGTTGAGAGCTCTGTTGGCCCTCCTACCTCTGGCAGTGTTTTGCATTTTAACGAGTGTTGTGGCATATAAAAATTCTTCAGTTTCATTGAGGGGAGATTTGAGAGTACAATATTTGGATCCTTTCATAGGGACTGTGCTGGCACTGGACCTCGCCCTCCAATGTCAACGTTGGAGGCAACTGAGGCACAGAGAAAGAGTGCAAAATGTGGCAAAATGTTGCAGGATGAAGGCATCGTGGCTGCTGCCAGGATAGTGGGCATTGATGGTCAGGATTCGCCATGTGTGGTCGCACACCAACTGCACATTAAGTGAGTGGTAGCCTTTGCGGTTACGGAATACCTCAGGATTGTTATGAGGTGCCTGCAAAGCAACGTGGGTGCAGAGAGTGGCGCCCTGCACCGTGGGAAGCCCACTATCCTGGCAAAGCCACATGCACGCTCGCGCTGCTTCTCTCTGGTCATGGGGAAGGAAATGTAGTCCCTTCTCCTTCTGTACAGAGCATCTGTGGCCTCCCAGATGTAACAATAGACGGCAAACTGGGAGACGTTGGAGATGTCGCCTGCCACACACTGGAATGATCCGCTGGCACAGAAATTGAAGGCAATGGTGACCTTGACTGCCACTGAGAGCTGCGGTGGTCCTGATCTGAGGCTCGAGGTCAGGCTGCAGGAGGTGGCAGAGCTCTGTGACCACATCCTTGCTGAAGCGAAGCCTTCTAACACACTGGTCCTCAGTGAAATTCATGTAGGAGAACTGCTGCTGGAATACCCTGGGTGGGTAAGGCCTCCTGTTGAGAGCCCTGTTGGCCCTCCTACCTCTGGCCACATTTTGCACTCTTTCTCTGTGCCTCAGTTGCCTCTGACATTGACATTGGAGGGCGAGGTCCAGTGCCAATACAGTCCCCATGAAAGGATACAAATATTGCACTTTCAAATCTCCCCTCCATGAAACTGAAGAATTTTTATATGCCACAGCACTCGTTAAAATGCAAAACATTGAAATCGGTCAAAATGCCTCTTTGCCAATGTAAAACTAACAACACAGCATTGTTGGTCGACAAAAACTAAACCAAATGTGGACACCTTTAAATAGCGCTCCACCAGGGACATCCGACTGAAAACCGCCTCCTCTACCTGTCGTTGTTAATGGCAGGCGCACAAGCAGGGGGCAAGAGGGAATTTTTCATCCAGGGCGCTACCAGGGTACTGCACACGGCAATGATGTCACGATCTCTGGGCACAGGAGATCGGGGCGCAACGTCTTCCTGCCGCCGCAAAACTCCCGCCAAATTTAGCGGGAGACGTTGATATCGCCGCACTCGGTCGCAAACCCATTTTGCCTCCGGGGGGGGCTAACGGGAGGTGCAAAGGAGCCCAATTTCTAGCGCGTTGTGTCTCAAGTTCCATTTGATATCTTTCTGGGGTTTTCTAGCCTCTATGTATATGTTAAACAAATGTACAAAAAAATGAATTAACATATGTTATTGAGGCCAGTTTCTGAATGCCTTTTGGTACATTTGTTGACAATACAAACGACTATTAATTGACTTTTGGTGCTGAAAATCTCTGCAGCCACACAACTAAGACCTCATGAACAAGTTCTAATGTAGCATCACATAACCAAAATGGAGGGATTAGAACAGTTTATCCCTTTGACTTTGCCCTTATGATTCTGCTTTTACTGGAGTTCAGTCATACATGCCTTTCTGTTGTATATATCCCAGAAAAAGAAAGTTCTCTTGCAGGCATTCTGTCACACAGCGAGAGAATATGAGACAAACTTTCCTCTATGAAAGTCTCTTGAAGAAATTGGAACACTGGAAACTGTTAATCAGATCTGACCAGGGATCAGCATACAATGAATCATTTGAGACCGAAATCTTTTGGGGGTTTTGTTTCAAAATATACTGTATGCACATTTCATATATAGCATCTGTTAAAAGCTTTACTCTAAGCATTACAATGCTAAACAATAGAAGATGGAAATAAAAATGCCCAAAATATATACTTGTCATTACTCATAGTTCCTGAATTTAAACAGTCAGAATTTTATTCCACTGTACGTCATTTTAATTTCAGTGCAAATATATAACTGCTGCCCACAAAGAGCTATGGATGACGGTGATAGTTCAATGACTGTTCAATGCTCTCCCATTCATAACAAGGAAAAGAGCCAAGACACTTACCTATATCCTGCTCCATTCCCATTTCACAACAAGATCTAACATTTGTTGCTGCCCTCTCTAATTGTTTTAAGCTACCTTTCCTACTACGTTACCCTTTCTGAGCATGGATGATACTCAAATGTGACACACTGCCCTTCCAATTGTACTTTACTAAACCCCCCCCCCCCAACTATTTGCGCATGTTTGGAAGGGTGAGCTAGATGGGCCAAATGGCCTCCTTCATCGACAGTTATATTGTGATCTTTGTCAGCTAACTACAGCTTCCCAATCACATTACATTTACCTTACATTCACACTATATTCAATAATATTTACAACAACAATTTAGTGGGATAGCAAAATACTGTGGATGCCGGAAATCTGAAATAACAGAAAATGCTGAAAGCACTTAGCAGGCCAGGCAGCATCCGTGGAGAGAGAAACAGAGTTAACGTTTCAGGTCTGGGACCTGATGAAGGGTCCCAGACCTGAAACGTTAACTCTGTTTCTCTCTCCACGTATGCTGCCTGGCCTGCTGAGCGCTTCCAGCATTTTCTGTGGTTATAACAATTTAGTGGGATTATATTAGCAATTTGATGGAAAATATTTGATTTTATTTGGGATTCGGGGTAGAATTTGCATAGCAAAATCAAGGAATCAACCCTAATCGCTATACTACCAAGGAGATTAGACTCATCCCCACTTTACTGGTGGAAGATATTGGCTCATACCCACCTCTGCACCACCAAGGAATTGAATATAAAATCCTGCCTTCGGAAACCAATCAGTCCCATATCACTGTCAGGAACAACAGACATATATTGGACCTGCAAGGAAAATGCACACATTCTGAGCTGACAGAGATTGACCACGCCATCTCGGCCTTTAGGAATGAGAACTTCTCCATTAGACCTAGTAAGTTATAACAACAAAAAATAAATTCATTAAATATATATTTAGTTTTAGTTTTTGTGGCTCCAGACACAAAAGGCAGGAGTTCAACTACGACCCTGTTTGACATTGAAGAAATATATGGTGGGAGAAAGAAAATTATGATGTGCATATGTATAAGAACATTTTGCCCTAGAAATTGGATTGTGCCCGAACTGAGGTGTGATCCCAGTGCAGCGTACGTGCCCAATGAGGCCAATGGCAAATTGGCCCGCCAGCCTCATTTGTTGATTATCCTTAGGTGCCCATTTCACACCTATAAAACATGCGCAGCGCAATCCAATATCTAGGTCTTAGTTTTTCTTTCTTTAAAGGGGCAGGCCAATGTAAATGCAAAATTGCCTGAACAGTAATTCCTGTGCATCCCACAATAATCTGAAATGAGACATTTCAGGTCTCTTCAGATGTATAGTCCTGGTTTCACTCCTGATTTCTGATGCAATCACTTATCAAGAAACTAATGGCATTATGGCCTAGAAATTTGGGGATTTAGCGCTGGCCGTTACCGCCCGATTTGGGGACAAAATGGCAGCCACCGCACTTTCGCCTGCTGCTGACTGGTCCTGCGGCACCGCCATTTTTGGCATGTTGGTTACGCTGCCGTTGCTTGCGCTCACCGAAAGTTTTATAATTAGTTGGAGCGTGACGTCAGTCAACGTGTAACGCCAAGTTGACACCCACTCAGCCAGTTTGGATATCGCTGCTCCTCTTGCCGCCCTCTCTAAAGCACGTCCGTGCGTGCAGCCGCTAAAAGCACTTCAGCAGCGTTAACAGCCATGAGGACGCTTCAACTGACAAATGTAAGACAGCCAGGATTGGCAGGACTTGGCTGATTTTAGACGAAGATGGAGGCCGACAAGTGGAAAACAACTCAGATCAATTGTGGAACTTCAAGTGTCTCCTTTGCCAAAGTTCTTCTTTTATACTTTCATCTTTTGCCCATCAAGGGGGGGGGGGGGGAGGGGGTTGCATTTTCTGGCGGCTTTCTGGGAGGGCTACAGAGTTTGTGGGTCAGTAAATCAATGGGTGAAACTTTATGGAACAAGCTTTTAGTTCAGAACAGAACACCTGTACAAAACTGCAAATCCCTTGGTGGATTCCAAGCAAATAAAAAAAATAATTCCTAAAGAATATCAGATTGCCTAGAACTCCATTGCAACGTTTGAAGATCATCAATGATAAGATCTCTTTTATCTTTATGATAGCGTCACCAGAACGTCACCCCCTAGCAAACCTGGACTCAACTGCTTAAGATGTTAAGGAATTATAAATAATTTATTTAAAATTCCATAACCAATTATTTATCAAGTAATTATTTTATGTTGAGTATGCAAGACCCACTAAAAGCTGGCATGATTACTACACATTTAAAACACTTTCAAGAGTAACCATTGAGGAAAGATTAGTGGTACAGAGAACGTAGATGCATTCATTTCATGAACTATTATAAAATCAACAAGCATAGTTAATATGGTGGCAGGTAATGTTGTTGTAACAAGTACAGCAACTGTTCCGTACATGGCCTACAGGTTCGCTCGCTTCTTCCTCGTTCTCCTTCATTGCAAGCGGGACACAGACGCAACCGTCGGCCTCCTGCTGAGCTTAGCGCTGGAAAGAGCGCGTTACACCACAGATTCTCCGCACCGCTGATGTTAATTAGCAGGCAGCACCAAAATACCGATGCTGCCTGTGCTCTCTCTGCGGGTGGCCGTTGGCCTTGGCCAGCACTGTTACCAGCAGGTTTCCAGCTTACTGAAATTTCTAGGCCTTTATGTTAAACAATTATAAACCTCTTTTTTTCATGGGTTTACGATTTCTATATACATACAGAAAGAGGAAATATTCCTCTGTTGTTATTTATTATATTAAAGTTACTTTGCTCCCCTTCCTGAGATTCGCTATGCCTTTTAACACTCTCCCATTCACAGCTGAGGGGCTGGGCAAGAACTTGCTCCCAAACCTATGACAGTGTTGCTCTGTAGTTGGCCATTATGAGGTGCACAAAATCATTCTACTACTTTTTTTAAGAATTTGTGTTTTTTCAGTCTCACCTGTTTGTATGCTTCTTGTTTCCTGAAAATGGACTCACCCACTGATGTTTAGAGCCATTGCAGCAACTCCAATTGCCACACTGAACATCCTGTCAGATTCTAGAAGAAATCAGTTCCAATATCCTCAGGTTTTATTCCTCTACTATATTTTTAGCTCTAGAAGTCAATTCAGAGATGCAGGTATAATCCTCTCCCTGTCTCTAACTGATTGCCAAGCAGATTATCTTGCAGTTGTTTTATTTGCTTCTTTCAATGCAGCTGAGACTATTGAACCCATCCTGATAAATCTAGAGAAACAATAGTGAAAATCCACAAAGTATAAAGTATTAGCAAGTTATACAGAGGACAGAGTATGTTGTTTAGTTCTCATGCAACAAGGATCCAAGCAGGTATACTCAATCCTTTTATCTGTTCTACCAGAGATAATAATATTAATTAGTATTAAACAAAGTCACATGATCCAGCAGATAATGCAGTATTTTTGTACTTGATTTTTGTGGGGGTATTTTGAGTATTTCCCCCTCATATTTTGTATTTCATACCCTTTTATTTAAGTGTTGCCTGTAGCCAAATGGGCAGGTACACAACCTTCTCACAATGCCCTTTGTAAGCAGCTGCTGGGAACAGCTGGAAATCGCTTAAGCCTGACACAATCCTCCAATTTTATCTGCCCACTCCAGGGAGATGCCACATTCTCCATTCGGTACTTCCCTGGTCAAAACAGCTCAGATCAGGAACAGAGTTGAGACTTAGACCTGGATTTTTCCCTATTTCATGAAACTGAGCACCACTGCACCACACTATTTTCTTAACATCCTACTCTGCAGGTAATTTAATTGTCACACAATGCTGCACATGGTTTAGCAAAGTATAATGATACATTCCCACGCTAGGCTCACAGCTAAAGGGGTAGAGATTTGTCTTGGGCAGTAGTGCAAAATGGGCGGTATCACATCGTTCACTTGTTATATGGCCCATTCAATATTCAGTTCCATTGACGTCAATGGAACAAAATATTGGGCGGCCGTTTAACAGCAACCGATTCAATACTACCCATTTTGCACTGCCGTCCGAGATGAATTTCTACCCAAAAAGCCTAAATCCTACCTTTGACATTTAGTTAAAAAGTTAAAACTCTTTGGGGGAGAAATTCATGTGGTTTGCCCATTGACAGCTGTAACGACAGCTGATGCCGGTTCCAGCGCCATATGGCATATCGGTGTTGCCGGTAAACTCGATTGCCAGGGACCGAGCCATCATGGAGATCGTGATGTCAGTGAGAGTGCAACGCTCACTGGATGTCCAATCTCCCAACTTCATTATAGCCACTTACCTTAACGGCAGCGCAGAACAACGACGGAGAACTGTTTTACAACATGGAGGTCTAGTTGTGACCTTCACTAGTTCCTGTTAAGAATGTCCTGCGCAAGCTGGGCCCATGCCCGAGTATTTATACACTCCCTGGACAGCGCCACCCGTAGGCTGCTCAGTATTATTTCACAAGTCTTTCTTTCATAAATGACTGATTCATGTCAGGTACCATCCCCAATCAGCTGCAACTAACCTGATTCTGCAGTTTCAGTGCCTGTTTGCTACTTCCTACAACTGAAACAACTTTCTTTAGTTATTTCAAGTTTTTTTGGTGACAGGGAGTGTTGATTCAAGTGCAGAGGTCACTCATTATTTGTTAAAGGCTTCTGCTCACAGCATTTCCTCACTGTCATGGGGGCTGCGGGATTGCGGAATTACCTCAGGAGGATGATGAGGCAGAGGAGGATGAGGAGGAAGAAGACGAGGCAGAGGAGGATGAGGAGGAAGAGGATGAAGAGGAGGCAGAGGACGAGGAGGAGGAGGAGGAACAGGAGGGAGGGCGAAGGCAGCAAGACAATCGGCCTCCTGGACGGGCTGTCCGTGACCGGCTCATCAGACTCTGATTCACATGAATGAAACCCCAGATCCCCGTAGCTCACCACATCCCCATCATATAATCCCTGCCTCACGTCATATCACAGTGTCCTCCTGAGCACAAAGGTGAAATGCGAGAGACCACAAAATATTCCAAACACACTTAATAAATGTATCTATAAACATATGACACAATTCTAATAACTAATGACTCTTGTGCCTGCCATAGTTGAATAGCTGTCATTGTGTGCAAGGTGTGAGATGTGGGTGTGAGTGTTGCTAGGTAGAAATTGTTGGTGGGTGAGTGCTAGGGGTGTGGTGCATTGAGCAGTGTGTGAAGCTTGTGGTACAAATGGTGGTATGTAGCATTTGTTGAAGCCTTCACTCACCCTGACCACCCATGTGAGCTCGTTAAACTTCCTCCTGCACTGTGTGTGGGTCCTGGGGAGCACAGTGTTGCCTGTGACGTGATGTGCCACCTCCCTCCACATAGTCTGGCAGACTTGTGGTGAGGGCCTCCTGCCAGTTGAGGAGGTACAGGATCGCCTGCCTTCTCTCCACCACTAAAACCAATGCCTCCAAAGCTTCCTCGGAAAACCTCTGGGCTCTCTCACTGGGGTGGAGATTTGCCATCAGGATTTGTAAATAAGTGTTCCTTCTCCTTGTTCTTCTTCTTATGGTTGTTGAGGGAGCTGCACACCCAACAATGCTGAGAATGAGGTGCTGCAGCATCAATGAACCTCCCCTTTAAGTAGTGAACAAAACCTGTGGCAATCATTACTTGCCTTTAGATTGCCCCCGATATTGTCCATCTTTTCAGTGTAACACCAATGAGCTTGAGCTTTTAGACTAGAATCATGACTGCAATCATTTTAATGAGGAGTGAGGACAAGTTTTGCGGCCTAAACGATTTTCAACTGGCACTACTTAACCATTTTTAGTCTAAATACTGCCCATTTCTTGGCTATTATGAATTTATAGCCCTATAATATTGATATTTTCTGCTCCCTATTCAACATTATAGTTTTTACTTAATTTCCAGATGGGGCTTCTTTTACTTTAATTATGTTATTTTTTTTCTTCATTGTTTCACTCATGTAGTTCCTGCAGAACAAATTCCTTAGTAGAAATAATTTTAGACTTTTCTGGTTTGGTTTGCTAATGACTGTTTACCAAACTTCACAATCTGTAACACTGTCGTTGTCAAGTTCTTTTGAAGTGTAACCATATTGTTTTCTGTCAATATTTGGACACAGTTTGATTTCTTCTTTGATAATGTTTCTTTATTGTTTCCCAGGATTATCTCAGATGTGGCAGGTTTTAAGCTTGTTGGTTCTCCCAAGGAAAAGGCCTGAATTTTATGATTTAGCGTTCCTGACTCAGTCCTTTGTGTGACGGGAATGCAAATCAGGAATTTAGGCATGGAGGTCACCACGTCCAGATCGCAGCCAACATGATTTTCCGACCATTAAAATTAATGCACAGAACATCATGTAGGCCATGAATCAAATATTCTGGCCTCTGAACGCGGATTCCCAATGTGCAATCCTGTTGCATGAAGCTCTTTGCCAGGAGTGCTAAATATTAAAATTTACCCCACATTAGTTACCTGTGGCACCAAAATGATGTTTGTTTTACTGCGTGATTCATGAGCCTGAGGGCTCTCCTGGCAGCCTGTGACTGAGCCATACAGATCAGGGTGTCCAAGGTCAATTCCTAGTTTGTGCTGAGTTAGCTGATCTCACCTGGGATGGCAACACAACCATTACATTTGGCCTCAGCAAATCCAACTCAGGAAGGAAGGGAAATATTAGCCAAGGTTTGCACTTCTCCTCATTATAGAATGACCCCTGTTGGAAAGCGTACATGTGTGGACATCAGGTGAGGTCAGGACTAGGCTCAGCTGTGACCTCAGCTGGTTGAATTACCTGCCAATACTTACTGTATTGGCTCACAGAGGAGGAATAACTACTTGAGTGAGGTATGGTAGGGTGACTGATGCCTATGAAACAAAACCCCAGCTGGAATTCCTGGTTTCAGGAGCAGAGAAGGGGGAAAATGGTTTTAAAAAAATACCTATATCCCAGTCCATTTGTTTCAGAGTCACAGTATATAGTGTTGACGATGATTTAGTTGCAACACACCTACTTACAGTAGCTAATAAAGTCACTTTGAGGTAGTGCACTTGCCTCAGACTTGCAATGAATCGAGGCTTCCTCCCTTGCTATAGGACCAAAACATGTCAGCCTAACATTCAACTTGTCTTCAAAAGCTTGTGTTGGAACCTCACTTGCTGGGCTCTTATCTGTTACTCTTTATAATTTGATGCAGAAAATTAATCACAAACACTCTGTGCAGTAGTTATGCATATGGAAACAAAATCTGTGTATATTTTCAATCATTCTAAGCTTCTGTAATGGATTGTTCATTCTCATAATTATTGTAGATAACAAAATTATATTTGCACAGAGGGCTGTAAGGCTGTGGAATGCACTGGCAGAGTTAGTGATTGAAGAGAGACCGCGTCAACAGTTAAGACTAGGTCGGGCAGATGGCTGAAGAAAAGGAGAATAAAGGGATATGGGAACAGGGTGAGTACATGGGATTAGTACTGCTGCTCATATGGAGGATAAACAACAACACAGACTGGATGGGCTGAATGGCCTGTTTCCATGTAATTCTATGTAAATAGAATTTATCCATTGTGCAATTATATTTATACAAAAATAAAATACTGCAGATGCTGCTAATCTGAAATAAAAACAGAAAATGCTGGAGAAACTCAGCAGGTCAGGCAGCATCTGTGAAGAGAGAAACAGAGTTAACGTTTCAGGTCGATGACCCTTTGTTCTGACGAAAGGTCATCAACCTGAAATGTTAACTCTGTTTCTCTCTTCACAGATGTTGCCTGACCTGCTGAGTTTCTCCAGCATTTTCTGTTTTTATGTGCAATTATATTTGTTATTTTAAGCATCAGCATGTATGATTTCTTAAATTTTACAAGTAGATCTCTTTGCAGTATATCCCTTTCCTATTTTGCTTTCTCACACAATGTGCTGCCAGCTGCAAACATATACATTTTATTTTTAATATTCTCATAAATGAACAAAAGGTAAAGTTCTGTATATAGCACATGTAATATTTTAAATCTGTATGTCACACTTTACTGATAGGCACAAAAAACCATGATCTAATCAGTTAACCATCCCAAGATGTTCAAATGTCCAGCTTGTCCCACTACTATTCAAGAACCAACTACCATGAAACCAACCAAGCAAATCACACAAATCAGGTTTTTTTTTTCCAAACTCTGTTCAGTCAGCAGTTTCCTTCCTCACTCATGCACCTAAAAATAACAGTTATTTCAGAACAAATACATTAAAAAATGTTCACCGTTTGAAAAAAAAATCACAACACTTACCTATAAAATGAGTCATACTATGTTGAAAGTGCCTACAAGGGATTTTCCCTGGCTCTCTGTGTGAGGCCTGGAGCTTACGTTCTGCTTCAGTCACACAGCTTGAAAATTCACCAAGGCCTGGAGTGCCAGGGAGTTCCAGCTCCTGCTGCAAATGCATGTGAGGAAGTAGAGCCAAAAGCTGTTATAATGTAAATAGCAGAATAAGAGGCTTAGAAGAGGGAAGAACAATGTTACTTGCATCTTAAACAAGCTCTGTAAAGCAGCACGTGAACTACATTAGGTATAGACATGTATCTTTCTGTATCAGTAAGGTGTGTAATGTTTGCACTGCATGTTATTCATGTGATATATTGCTTTGTTAAATTTGCTCCATTACAATGATGGGAAAACCACTATTTAGGCTGCACTGGAACAGTGGTGAAGTTCAGAAACTCCATTCCTTGACGGATCTATTTAGTATCATTTATATTAACAGCAACAATCAGTTGAGTTAACCTTTTCCAATAGAACTCACACTATTGTGTTGCTGTTGTTATTTTAGTGTTTAAAGTAATCACAGACACAACCAAAATGCTGGCAAACTAAAGATGATCACCCGTGGCATTGCTCACATGAAATCTGGGGCCTGGAACACAGCTGTAATCTTTAGCTGCTAAGATGGAGCTATGCTTGAACTAGCCATTCCCTATGGCAACTGCCCAAGTAGCTCTGATGAGAAAGTAGTTTAAACAGGCAAATCTGCACAATTGTAGACACATGTACATTCCTGAAGTCACTTAGAAGTTGCTTGTACCCGCTCGTAAAACAGTTGGCTCCAGGTCAGAAGAATCCTGCGTTAAATAACTGTTTTTCCCCTTTTGTAATTGGGCTACATCTGTAACAAAGTGTGACAGCTGTAGTGTGACACAAGACTCCTATCAGTACGAGGAAGGGAATAAATGGGGGGAATTTTAACCTAAAAATTGGTGGGTTAGGAGTGAGGGGGTGGTAGTTAAAGTGTTAAAAATCGGAATCCCAACCCGCTTACTTCCAGTTTTAACGGAGGTGGGATGGGGGCGGGGCAGGGCGGGGGGAGGGGGACGGGGGGTGGGGCGGGGAGGGGGACGGGGGGTGGGGCAGGGGTGGGGATGGGGGGGTGGGGCAGGGGTGGGGCGGGGGTGGGACGGGAGTGGGCAGCCAACCCGCTGCCAGGAGGCTGCTGTTCTATTTAAATATTACAATGAGGCTGGAAGCCTCTTCTTTAACCTACATTTTGTGCTAACTGTAGCTGGTCGGGTTTTACACACCACGCAAAGCCCAGCAGTTACAGCAAGGCAAGGTCTGCTGCATCCAGGAGGTAAATGCCTTTACACCTAACACCTGGATTCAGGATCCCTACCTAGCCCAACCCCTGTGATCAGAGACATCCCCCAGGCCTCTGATCACTCCACGAGGCCTCACCCCCTCACCCCCAACCCCCCCAGATGTCCAATCACGCCCCCTCCTCCAGACATCCGGTCCCTGATCCTCTTCGGACCCCCTCCCCCCCCCCCCACCCCGATCTTCTGCCCAATCCCCCGATCCTCTTAACACCAGGCCGGATCCCTGATCCTCTGAACGGCCCAGCCCAACCCCCCTGTTGCTTTTAACGCCCCAGCCCGATCCCCCCCCCGATCCTCTTAATGGGCCGGCCCCCACGCGAACCCTCCCTCCCTCCTCTGTGTGGCCTGGTGCCGCAGGCCTACCCGCCCGGAGCCAGCCAGCCTCTCAATCTGGCTGGCTGCAGGTAGGAAACAGAGACTTCGCATGCAAATCAGGCCCTGCCGTTAAAGTAGGCAGGGCCTGCGGGAAACCCGTTCTCCCGGGTTTCTCGACCACCTCGGAGCCTCCCACTTGCCCCAACTCGCCTTCCCCATTAAAATCCAGCCCAATATTTTTTCCCTTGGTCCCATTGCACACCATTGAAGTAATTCGATATTATTGGTTTTATTTCTAAACTGTGGCGATGAAATTCCTCCTGTGGATAATTTTAGCACAAAATACCACTTTGTGCTCAAACTTGTTTTTTTGTTAAAATTACCCATAACATTTAGTGTTCAGACCCTGATTAGATAAAATGAATTTCACCACCAAATGAGTATGAGAAGGACCCAAAATTCAAACTGAAACTGTTTCAGTCCCCTACCATCATATGCTAGCAGATGGTAGTGCTAGGAGACAGCAGGGGGAATTGGCCAAACATACTTAAAATGAGAGGGACAGGGTAAATTATATTACAATAACACTACAGAGGGGACTTTTACTATACACAGGAGACACTACAACCTGGGAACGATCGAAATCTGAGCAGTTCTATACTTCATCGACTAGTCTGACAGTTTTAAAGCACTTGAAAACCACATCTCTGGAATTTGTGGGAAAAAAATGTGATTTGAAAATTGCACTGAGGGAAGTTGAGATGCATCGAGTTTATATGAAGATGCCCCCAGAGGTTTAAAATACCACTTGCACGCATTTTTTTGTTACACATCTTGAAAAGTTATGCATTTCTCAGTGCTGAAAATACATTGCAAAAATCTGTCACTTCTTTGAAATAAACCGAAACTGCCTGTTCCAAATGATTGCAAATGTGGTTTTAAAAAACTGACCCTTTGTTTCATCTAAAACGAATAAGCTGTTTATTTTGTCCAACTCAACCAGGATTAAAATTTTGTGTTCTGACCCTGATAAAATAAAAAGAATAACAAATACCCTCTTTATAATAGACAGAATAGCAAGTCCCGTTGCATTATTTGAAAGGAATTCTGTCCCGTTACACTAAACTGCACAGCTGAAACTATTTTGCCATTCCCAGGAAATGACAAGTGACATCAAAATTTCCCAGATGCAGTTTAACACACGAAGCGCAAAATATGCATTTTCTTTATCAATGGCCTGTGACGGAAGACAAAACAAGGGAGAGAAGCTCTCGCTGCCACAGAACAATAACTAACAAGATCTATTTTGCCTTTCCCCACAAATTTGCAGTAATGAGATCGGACGGAACTTTCATTATTTTCAAATCATAGACCATCAGTTAAGCGTTTTTCAGAGCGGCACTTCTACCATTGTTAATCTAATTCCAGTTGACATATTTTGGGCAGAATTCTATGGCTTTTTGCAACGGCACAAAAAGATTTCTAGCACAATGCACGGCACAGAATTATTTTAGCTAGTTCTGCGAAAAATAACCGTCTATTCAATATTTAGATTTTAGCAAAGCTATGAATTAATGCTTGGATGGCAGAGACAAGCTGAGTATATTTGAGCTATACATGCAAACATTGTAACAAGTGCTGGTGTGGAAATTCTCTCTAAAAATGGCATTGCATGATGGCATTTAGCCTGATGCAGGAATAAGCTCACCTTTGTGGTAGTATGGTGGTGGGACCACATCATTGTTTCCACATTTAATAACAAAAATGCAGGAATGAACTTGAGTCCAGAATTACGCTCTTTCCATTTGTTTCATTGTAAGTACATTATCAGTACTGTTGGGGAAACACTCATTATCAGTGTGTGTGGTCAGGCTTCTTCAATGCTTTGGAATTAGCACAGTGCCACCAAGCTAGAAGCAAGTGAAGCAAGCTAGCGATAAATGTAATTGAAAATTTACATATTTAGTTTGCAGCAGACACAACTAAATGGAATCACCAAGTGGAATACATTTTGAAGGCCCTGGCAGGTTGGATATCTATTCGCATTAAACATCGACGACATAATTTGTGATTCTTTTGTAATAATATTTTTATTAGCTTTTTCATATTAACATGGTGCATAGGATCAACACAAGCAACCAATTATATTTTACAAGGAGCAATAAAGACAGATATATAGCCTCTCTGGAGGTAGCAAAGAGTTTATCATCAAAACCACTATTATGATTCCAATAGACATTATTCCCCTCATTACAAATTGGGGGCATCTTCAGTAGAGCACCCACCTAGGAATGCTGAGAGTGCCAAGGTGCATAGGAGATTAAGGTACCCTCAAACAGGGGAGGGGAATTTAACCAAAGACAGTGATTATTAAGGGAAGCGAAACACCCCACCGGGCCAGAATTTACTCTGGTGTGAAACTGGTTTGCTTTTCCCTTGATGCAGCAGGAAATCTATATCTAGGAATACTTTGAAAAATATTTTAATGCCGTTTCTTTCACAAGCTAGGTTCAGATGAAGAAGACTACTTAGGTCATTTGATCTCATGCTTCCAGAATACCAAACCTACCATCTTCCCAGTACAGCATATCATTATCTCTTAAATAAGTCCAGCGACCTGGCCTCAACCACTCTCCCAGACAATATTTGCAGCTGTTGATCACCTTCTATGAAAGAAATACTTCCCAGTGTCTGAACCTGTGCCCTCTTGTCCTGCTGCCCTGGAGGATCTGAAAGTATTGTTCCAAGTTAAGATTATTTTTTATATCCTTTTAAGTATCTTATATATCAGGTCCCCTCTAAAGCTATGTATGCCTCTGTAAATCCACAGTAGATGACAAGGTAATTTTCACTAACCATGAAGCTTTTATATTCGTTAATAAGTCATTTCTCTCTGCACACAATGGCCCTATTTGTGGATAGCAATTATTTTGCTAGTGCCTCAGTGGTTGCATTTATTTTTAAAGATCTAGCCAAATAACAAAAGAACATTTCATTATGAAATTGTAATGGTTAATTCCTTAATTATTTGTCAAAACGCACCCCCTGAAAAAGGTGACTTTATGAAAATTATGAAAATAATTCAAAGCAGAAACTATGTCAAATAAAATTGTACAGCATTCATATGCAGTTAATTAATGATTTCCTCCCTTGTCCAATTTTATAGCTAGAATAATTTCATAATTTGACAATAATTTGACAATTTCCTAGGTTCAATTTAAATTTAAAAAAAGTAAATCTCTCTGGGAAAAAATCCAATACACAGTGCAGCATGTCAAAATAGATTTTTAGTGGGGTGATGTTAAAAAAGGATTAATTCCACAGGAAGGATCATATTCAACAATTAACACATTCACATTAATAGGATCAATGTACAAGGACGTGAAGGTGGCAAGGTCAGTCTGAGAATGTTATGCTAATTGATCTCTTTAGAAGCAGAATATCCAGACCCAAAGTTCATTTGTAAAATATTATGGCTCATGCTCCACTTCAGTATTGTATCATTTTTGATGTCTCCATTAGATGTGCATCAGGCTCAAAAATGCGTGAACTTTATTTTTTTCTGACAATTAAATGCCATCAGAATAACAAGAACTTACTATGAATGGCTCCAAAGAAAATGGAATATCTTACTATTTGTGACTGTAACATCAACACCAAGATTGGCGGCTATCGGGTAGACAATGCCACACCACATATAATATAGAGAATCCTCTTAGGGGTGATATCAGATAAAAGATTCAGAAATCAAGTCCCAGACAGTAAAAGAGTTTTTTTTATATATGGCGCAGACTGACAGCAGGCTGAATTCTCCATGTGATAAAAGTCTGAAGGTTAAGAAGTACGCATTCAGTCAATAGATAGCTTTCCTTTACAAGAGCTGCATTATTCATTCGCACAGTTTGCAAACTCACCTCACTTTATCAGTCACAAACAGAAACTAGCAGTAGCACCTGATCTCATTTTTCATCATTTTTTTTAGAAGCTTGACAGCAGAACCATTGAGTCAGCAAGTGATGTGAATGAAACCCAGCCCAGTCGGGACTATGGATTGGCACTTCAGGTCTCCCTTGTGGAATCCCTCTTTTCATAAGCCTCTCACATCTGATGCTGTTGAGTTGGGGGACTGAGCCCTGGGGAGCTGCTGACTGCTTCACGGTTCTGCCAACCATCTCATCAGATTATGTGTCAATGCAAAGGTCTTTAAAGGTCATCTGAACCCTCCAACTCCAGACCTTCCAACCCTGGCCAGAAGCCTCACGTTAATTCTTCCCTCTGTGGGGGAGCTGTCTGTCCAGCCCAGCTGAGAAACAACACATAAGACAAATGTGATAGGATAGTTGGAGTCTTGACCTGCAATGTGGCGCAGACAATTTGGTGATGATTCATATGTGTGTATTATTGCCTTTATTTTCGCTGGGGTGACTTATTATGGTTGACGACTGTGAAATTATCCATCTGTCCATAAAATAAAAGTGCTGCTTCTGAGCTCCAGCCCATTTTTATCGATGTTTTGCTCATAAAATTCAGAGGAAAATGTTAAACCATGTCATTTCTGCATAGTTAGACGAACACCATAGATGTTAACTTGTGAGAAACCAAACAGTGAACCCAATCACTCACAACTCAAGAACATGTGCATGCTACAGGAAGAATGCAGTATTTGACTAATGTTTTAAAGTGATTTTCACATCTATTTGTCTGCTTGTCATGCACATTGATTTTAATACAAACATCATGTGCTTTTGTTGAAACTGCGTATCCTTCTCTGTGTTAACAACACTTGCATGTTTTTTATCCAGACATTAAGCGCTGAGAATGGCACAGAAATGATCAGTCTGCATTTAGACACTTTAAATCACAAATTGATCAAATAGCCATGTAGTGCTTAGAAAACATTGAGAATGCAGTTTGCTGCCAAATAGCTCACATATTTTATATTTCTCCAGAATTAACTTAAAATGCTCATGTGTTGGAAATCAGAATGGTGAGAATGTTGAAATGTTGGCCTTTGAAGGGGTTAACAATAATACATTACAGTTTTTCCCAAGTTATGTTTTAGGAACGTAAACTGATTCTCAAACCATTGGCTTGGTCAGGGCACCGCCTCTAAATTGTAAGGAGCCCAGCTTTTTCATGCTATTATTGTGTGACCACTAAGACTATTGTGTCACCATAAAACGTATGTATCTGTAAACATACTGATACTTCAAAAACATTTTAGAATAGCCTCCAGTTGTGATGTACAAAAGGCCATTTTGGTGAAATTCCCTTATTTTTATTTTTAAACTCTTGTGATGCAAGCTTCATTAGTGTTTGTTCATAGTGTTTGGAAATACAATGCCTCCCTAATGCTCATTTACAGAATATAATGTAAACCTCAGTTCAGCTTTAGTGCCTGCTGTTATGGCAATTCCGCTTGTGAGACTAACACATTGACCTTAAAGCTTTCAGGCAGTAAATGTGCTTTGTGGTTTTCAAAATACAATTCAGACATTTTGCATCATTTACCATCTCCAGCTCTCAAATGAAGAAAAATATAAAATGGAGTTAGCGTTCCTGTTTTGACTTTGGTGCAAGCATGTTACAGCATTATCTCGGTGTTGCTTTAAATATTGTGTAGTGGTTTCTGAACACCACACGTTAGAAGCAATGTTGTACAGTTGATCCCAGCAACATTACATCAAAGTGTGTGTTGCAGATTCTGGCCTGAAGATTTTCATTTGTGACTTTGGTACAGTGTCCAAACAGAACTATGATATGAATGTTGTTTTCCCTAGTAGATGATTGTTTTACTTTCAAACAGTTGTTTTCTAGCAGTCATTGCAATCGTTTACAGCGTCTGTGATATGAATGTAGAAGCATACTAATCATGCTGTGAACACAAGCAATTAAGGCCTAGGTCTTGAAGCTGTTGTAAATACTAGACCTCTGGTTTGTGTATTCATTAAAGGGACAGTAATCCTGTTGACATGTTTATGCTACTTGTCAAATAAGAAAAAAAACTTGCAAAGGTTTTACTAAAACAGTCAAAATAGATTAATTGGTAATTCATCTCATTGTTGTTTAAGAGATCATGCTGTGTGCAAAATCGCCCTGTGCGCAAAATGGCTGATGCATTTACCTACAGTTACTTTATTCAAAGTAGTTGTCAGCCTTAGGCAGAAGGTCGTGTATTAAAACACCACTCCAGAAACTTAGTCTAGGCTGACACTTAAGTGCCGCACAGTTGGAGGTGCCATCTTTCGCATCTGTCCCTCTTAGGTGGATGAAAAAGATCCTATGATGCTATTCAACATTTTGGTAGGAAGAATGAGGAGAGGCAATATAAACTAATGGGTACAATTCTAAAGGGGGTGCATGAACAGAGAGACCTGGGGTATATGTGCACAAATCGTTGAAGGTTGAAGGAGGCAAGGCAGGTTGAGAAAGCGGTTAAAAAAGCATATCGGATCCCGGGCTTCATAAATAGAGACAAAAGCAAGGAAGTTATGATGAACCTTTATTAAACACTGGTCTACCCACAACTGGAGTATTGTGTCCAATTCTGGGCACCGCACTTTAGGAAGGATGTGAAGGCCTTAGAGAGGGTGCAGAAAAGATTTACAAGAATGGTTCCAGGGATGAGGGACTTCAGTTACGTGGATAGACTGGAGAAGCTGGGGTTGTTCTCCTTAGAGCAGAGAAGGTTGAGAGGAGATTTGATAGAAGTGTTCAAAATCATGAGGGGTCTAGACAAAGTAGATAGAGAGAAACTGTTCCCATTGGCGGAAGGGTTGAGAACCAGAGGACACAGATTTAAGGTGATTGGCAGAAGAACCAAAGGCGACATGAGGAAAAACTTTATTACACAGTGAGTGGTTAGGATCTGGAATGCACTGGTGGAGGCAGATTCAATCATGGCTTTCAAAAGGGAATTGGAAAAGTACCAGAAGGAAAAAAATTTGCAGGGCTATGGGGAAAGGGCGGGGGTGTGGGACTAGGTGAAGTGCTCTTGCAGAGAGCCGGCACGGGCTCAACGGGCTGAATGGCCTCCTTCTGTGCTGTAACCATTCTATGATTCTATGAAAGAAGGGCAGTGGAGTTCACCTCGTGTCCTGGCCAACATTTATCCCTAAATCAACACCACCAAAGTAGATTACCTGGTCATTAACACTTTGCTGTGTGCAATTTGGCTGCCTATGTCACAACAGTAACTACCCTTCAAAGGTACTTTATTGGCTGTGAAGCGCTTTGGGACATTCCAAACATGTGAAAGGCTCTATGCAAATGCATATTGCTACTTTCTTATTTCAATGTACGTGAAGCAGTTTAAAATGTTTCTGAGAGACATGATAAGGAGTCCTATAAAAGCAAGTATTTCTTTCTTTATCTCTTTAAATGCTGCTTCCTTCAAAAAAAGTTCATTGTTAGGGGCTTTCCTAATGACTCTATGGATAAATGCATGTGTCCAGTACTGAGCCACATATACCAATAAGATCGCAGGCTTCATCACTGGTCTGTATAAATTATACAACTTCAGCCAGGCAGGAGTGGGGACACTATAATTATCCTCAGTATGTCTGGGCTGCCAAGTGTTGAATGACCTGCCAACACTCACCATCTGGGCCCCTGTGTGAAGAATACCCACAATCTATATCAATGATTTGGATGAGGGGACTAAATGTAACATTTCCAAATTTGCAGATGATAGAAAGCTAGGTGGCAGTGTCAGTTGTGAAGAGGATGTGAAGAGGCTTCAAGGGGATCTCGACAGGCTCAGTGAGTGGGCGAGAACATGGCAGATGGAATATAATGTGGATAAATGTGAAGTTATCCACTTTGGTAGAAAAAACAGAAAGGCAGAGTATTTCCTAAATGGTGAAAGATTGGGGAATGCAGATGCTCAAAGGGACCTGGGTGCCCTTGTACATGAGTCACTGAAAGTGAATGTGCAGGTGCAGCAAGCCATTAGGAAGGCAAATGGTATGCTGGCTTTCATTATAAGAAGATTTGAGTATAGGAGTAAAGAAGTCTTACTCCAATTATATAGGGCCTTGGTGAGACCACACCTGGAGTACTGTGTACAATTTTGGTCTTCTTACCTAAGGAAGGACATACTTGCCATAGAGGGAGTGCAACGAAGGTTCATGAGATTGATTTCTGGGATGGCGGGACTGTCATATGAGAAGAGATTGAGTAAACTAGGCTTGTATTCTCTTGAATTCAGAAGAATGAGAGGGGATTGCATTGAAGCATACAAAATTATTACAGGGCTTGATAGGGTGGATGCTGGGAGAATGTTTCCCTTGGCTGGGGAGTCAGGATAAAGGGTAGGCCATTCAGAACTGAGATGAGAAGAAATTTCTTCACACAGAGGGTGGTGAATCTTTGGAATTCTCTACCCCAGAGGGCTGTAGAGGCTCAGTCATTGGGTATATTCAAAACAGATGTTGATAGATTTCTGACTAGTAAGGGCATCAAGGGATATGGCAATAGGACCGGTGAATGGAGTTGAGGTAGAAGATCAGCCATGATCTTATTGAATGGCGGCGCAGGCTCGAAGGGCTGAATGGCCTAATCCTGCTCCTGTTTCTTATGTTCTTATGTTCTTATGTTGAACAGGTACTTAACAAGGTTGTTGTTGCCCATGAAAACATATTGAAAACATACCCGAGCATGAGTCACCACCCTCAAAGGAAAAGAGGAGAAACTGGCAATAAATAAACCAGTCTGTTTTAAAATATTGGTTTGACTTGGGATGGTTTTGTAATATATGTCAGGTGTTTACCTTCCGATCAGTTCAAGTGCTACAATGAGTCCATCTACCTGAGCTGGGTGAATATCATCACTCCTCAGCTTGGTTATCAGATGATGGAGCCCCAGGTGAAAATAAAGAAAAGAAAAATAGACTTTGGTCCACTGCCTCCATGTTCTCAAACTGCTTGACTGGCATCCAGTCTTGGATGAGCTGCAATTTCCTCCAGTTAAACATTGGGGAAGTCAAAACCATTGTCTTTGGCCCCTGCCACTAACTATGTACTACCAATTCCACCCCCTCTCCCTGGCCACTGTCTCAGGCTAAACCATACCGTTCACAACCTCAGCTTTCAATCCCATAACCTCTCCATCATAAAGACTGCCTACTTCCAGCTCTGTAACACCACCTACCTCCACCCAGCTGCTGCAGAAACCCTCAGCCATGCCTTTGCCATCTCCAGACTTGAATATTCCAATGCACTCCTGGTCGGCCTCCCATCTTCCACCCTTCGTAAACTTCAGCTCATCCAAAGCTCTGCTGCCCACTCCAGGAAGTCCCACTCACCTATGTCACCTGTCCTTACTGACCTGCATTGGCTCCTGGCCCGCCAACGCCTCAAATTTAAAATTCTCAGCCTCATGATTAAATCCATCATGGCTTCACCCCTCCCTATCCCTGCAACCTTATCTAGCCCTATAACCTCCTCCCCCAAAGCTCCTTTCCTCTGAATCTGGCCTTTTGTACATTCCCCATCGCTCTCCCATGACTCCCTCCCTTGGGCGGAAGAGATCTCCTCAGGAGACCAACATAGCCTGGTTGCACATTGCACAGGAGGGCACAAGCAAGGATGTCGTCAGGAGGACCAGGCTACAGTGGCGTAAACCTTTCAATTATCTCAGTAGATCACGAAACCTTACTACAAAGCCACACTCAATCTCATCCTGCTGTGCCACTCATCACATCCCCATCACTCTGCCTTCCCTACCCTACTCCTGCACATCCTTACTCACACCAACTTACCTTGCACCTCCACCCATCCCTCTCTATCTACATTCTCACTAGCCACCCCTCATACTCACCCTCATCCTAGTCCAATCATAAACTAACACACAAGGGTAGGCACTTGGGTGTTTGTGCCAATGTTCATGTGAATTTTCTATTAATGAGCTGTCAAACATTGAAATCTTTATTTTCAACACTTTGCGTTCTTGGACAGATTTGTGCCCCCTTTGGAAGTGGCTTAGTGAGTTGCAGTGAATGGTGAGACATAACGGTATCCCCCACAATGATGATGAGTGTGAAAGGAATGGCTTGGGCATTGATGGGATACTTTATTGTGTTGGTGTGGGGTGGTGCCAACCTGGCACATCATGTGGCAGCCAGGGTGTACAGCGTCAAGTGAAGTAAAGATGGCTATGGTGAGGCCATCCCTGGCCTCAATGTGGTTGGTGCTGATGCCCTGTGTCCTTTGCAACATCAGTTGATTGCGGAGAAGGTTGGTGTTGTTGTTGGTGCTGCTGGTGTGTCTGGTGCTGCTGGTGTTGGGGCTGATCGTGGTGGGATTCTGAGGACCAAGGTGAGATAGTTTCAAGGGCACTGATGTTGTTGTAATAGATGGCAGGTGAAGTTCAGATGACAGAAGCAATCTGTCAGTGGTGAGAGAGATTGTTCCAATAAGGTGACACTGGATAGAGAATTTATTCCAAACACTTACGACCTGCATAAAGCTCAATCTATCTTCCAAATGCAGTAAGCAACAGCTTCTGAGCTTGGAAAGTGAACAGCTGTGATATGGGAGCTTTTATAGCACATTTGCAGCTGTCAAGTAAAGAGATGATTTCATGGTAACACAACTCCCAACCTCCTTACCTGACGTGATCCCCGAGCAGCGTGGACCCCCGTGGGCGACCTCGTAAAATTTAACAGTTAGCTCAAAATACTTTTTAAGTGGCTTTTAAGAAGCTCATAATGACCTGAATTGCCTCCCCCGCCGCTGCGTGTCGGGTCTGTTCAGCATCAACAGACCTGACATCTGGGATAGTCATGCGGCAGCGGGTTGACAGCAGGATCCCGACCCGCTGTCAAAAAAACATTTTTCCCACCCGACCCGCCACCAAACACACCCACTAACCCCCCCTGAAAAATTCCCCCTTAAGTTGTTCTTGTTACTTGGATCGAATTTTACCACTTGCAAGGCCTTCATGGGGAAATACTACCAGTCCCACCTTCCCTCAGGTGGAGAGATGTCATGGCAAGAAATGTTCATGATTCACAAAATTTAAAAAATGCAAGAATATGCGTTGGTGAGATTTTTAAAAAATGATTAGGAAAAATAAACATTCTAGTGACTTAAGATATTGGTGTAACAATGTGCTGTTGCCACTGTGTACTAGGATGCGGATTTGTGGTTTCCTACACATCAAGTTCCTAGCCTCAACTTGGATTATTCTGCGGTGGGCACTCAGTAGAGAAAAGGCACCAAGCAGTACAGTAAGTTTTCCCACAAGGAGAGAGGGACAATGGATGGGCCACTCACCCACCTTCAAGCAAACAGATCAGAATTTAATTGGCTGTGAACTGGAGGTTATTACAGGGAGGCCTGAACAGATGGAAAATAACTAGCAAATAAGGCTCCAAGTACATTTTTTACCACAATGAAATCCTGAAAAGGGACTCTAATGTGTGCTGTGTACACCTTAACATTTCTTGACCAAGCTTATTAAAAGTTGCTTTTAAAATTAGGGTCCCAATGGTGAAAAAGAATGTTATATAAACATAGCATGACAAAACCCAGCCCAGTACCAGAAGTAGTAGCAAGCTTGTCTCATAACAAGACAGTTGAACATTGCAAAGTCTCTGTGGCTTCAATCCACCTACTTTGGTCAGTCGAGTTCTCAGTTGAGGTACTAGTTGGAGCACAATGCTAAAAGTGAAGGGAAGGCCTGCAGCCCCTCTTTCAATCCCACCTTGTCAGCCACTCTTCGATAACGTTAAGACATGTCACAAAGGAGCACATGATCCAAGACATTTGACTCTTTTACCTGTAGGTTATGTGAAAACAAGCAACTTGTATAGAGATGGAAATGGAAAGATAAAAACTGAATCTAAGCAAACCTCCATAAAGCACATTCTCTTCAAGTAAATGCATTTGAAAAGTGGGGTTTATGGCAAGCTAAACAAGTTGTCTGAAATAACTCACCCTCACCTATATACTTAAAGATTTTCATTACTCTGATATAATACTTTGATGGTCCAATATTAATTTATTAATTAAATTACATATTTAATTAGGTGTGCTGTGTTATGCAGTAATACACACCTACCAGCCAATCACATTTCAGGAAATCAACCATGGCATTATATAATGAATGCTTAGATATGGCAGATACATTGACAAAGATCAGAATAAAATATATTTGTATACATCACTATTACCTTTTACAACTCTTAGTCCAGCAAGCTTGTATCACTACTTTAGCCCCAAAGGTAAAAGAACATTAGCATTCCTCAGTGAACCTCCCACTAATCAGCACAGCCTGGTATATAAGGGTGTTCTACAAGTGTACTCATTTAACCGCCTTCAAGAGGTTGAATTAAGTCAGACTGTAAATGAGTCTTGCATAACCCTGCTGTGTTCTCACATATTGCAGACAGACTTGAAGCATACAAATTGTAAGTGTAGTGCATTAATGCCAGAAAGCCCCAATTGATGGTCAGCTGGATGTGTGACATGCCTGCTGTTTGTCCCCCTTGTTTTTAATTGGAAATGGCTGAAAGAGTTGGAATCCATGATACTTTTAGGCATTGCCATCAACTAAAAGCTGACATGAGGAGGAATCTGGTCTTTATTGGCAAATGCAGTGGCAAGATCCTTAGAGACTAAGGACATGTTGCTGGCACAATCTGCAAAGACTGCAGCACAAAAGTTCCTTCTGCCCTCATGGATTATGTATCAACCATATGTGGTGCATATGGAAAGCAAGCATGTCATTCTCAACAGTGTCTAGACATGTGAAGCGAAATGAGTAAGAAAAAATAATTCAGTACAATGTGCTACCACTGCACATCACAAAATATGTCACCTCTATCCCTGTTCTTCAGCTGCCTAGGCCCTAAACTCTGGAATTTCCTTCCAAAACCTCTCTGTCTCTCTCTCCTCCTTTAAGATGCTCCTTAAAACCCATCTCTTTGACTAAGCTTTTGGTCACTTGTCTTAATAGCTCGTTATGTGGCTTGGTGTCAAATTTTGCTTGATAACGCTCCCATGAAGTGCCTTGGGCAGTTTTATTATGGTAAAGGCGCTATATAAATGCAATTTGTTGTTCTAGTGGAAGATCAATGAGATAGTGCCAGTGCCCAAACCAAAGACATTTGGCAGATCAACATCCCAGACATGGGTTTCATCTGGGACAGCTGTGCTCATGAACTGTCCATCGTGCTCGCTATTTTATTCCCTGGACTGTACCCCGTGGAATGCTTTAACATTTGATGTGCCTTATGACTAATTATCATTTGAAAGAACTGCAGGCATTCAAGGCAGTAGGACCCAAAGACAATTACAACAGGAACCTAACTGCCTTTTCTTGACAAATTTCCAAAGCAGTTTCAGTATGTTTGATAGATTTTACATTGCATTGTAACTCTGGTTGACAATATTGCTTTAAAATAAAGTGAGGGCTGCAGTCTGTGTGCCTATGCTCTGCCCAAAGTATGGGATCTTATACTTTCAATAGCACAGTTTTCATTTTTAGTTGCTGTCATTTGAGCTGCACTAGATTGAATGCCAAGTTAACTTGACTGACATGTTAGCTTTCTATCAAATTTCATCCCTGCAGGTAGAGGAAGTAACAGGGCTCTTTGTTACCAACCTCCGTTCTGGGCACAGTGATACAGAGGCAAATGGACAGGGGCATCGTAATTCCAACGAGTCTTTTCAGGTGTCACTGAAAATGTGATTGTCCGTGCCCCTTAAATGTTACTTTTACCACAGTGACTACAGTAGGAATGGATGCTTGAAGAATTCAAACTAATGCACCACAGAGTTGTAGCTGTTGAGAGCCAATATTCAGAAAGGCTGTTAAATACGTTTTTGCACAAAGACCTAAAATACCACAAGAATCTTCAGCATTCCCTCTAAGGCTATGGAAAAGTCACACATTTCTCAGTCCAAAAGAAAACATTTTTCAGTAAAACTATGTTAAGAATTATTTTGTAATAATTATTATGAAACAGGATGTTTTTTTAATTTAATGTCCATTACTCAATTTTTTTTAAGAGTTCCCCAATTTCTTGGTAACTAATACTTAAAAGGAACGCTGGTCCTGATAACACTTTACCATGAATACAGACCCAGATATTTTACTACCAAAATCCGTTTTAAAACTGCAGTATTTTGGTAATAAATTATACGACAGCAACAGTTAAAGATGTCTTATTTTTAAGATGCAGAATAAGCCAGATACCCAGTATTAACATGGAACTGTGAAACTGCGTTTGCCAGAATTGGATATGAAAGAGACAAAGTAAAATCTGAAGACCCAACTTTATCTTTAATCCACGAGGGGGGAAGGGCGGAGGAGAGGGAGAAAGCCATGAAACAAGCAGTCAGAAGAGTGATACTCAATATAATGAGTGGTGTTCATAGTGTTACAATAATTTGGGCACAAAAGAGATTGTCACTTTCAGAACAGAGGGGTTACTGGAATCCTTTTATATCCGTGCACCTTTACATTAACTCACATGAACTTACCACAGGTTCATAGTGGCCACTGGCATTTTTACACTTACAAAGCCTAAAGCTTCCGAAATGCCTATCTGGCCTGTACATATTTCATTAAAAATAAACTCTATATAATAAATAAATATATAAAATAAATATAATGTTGCCTTTGGAATTTCTATAAATAAATTTAACTTTTCTGTTTTTTTACTAAGAGGTCTTTGCTTAAAGCCCTATGGGGTAGTACCATTGACCTGGTAGATGAATTGTCTTTTTTTCTTTTTTTTAAATCATTTTTTTAAGTACGATTGCGTCCTCCATGCCATTATTAATGCAGTGTGGGCTTCAGCATGTCACAAGCCAGTTTCCTGATGAATCAAAGTATGGCAGCTATGCTGATACACAACGAAATAGAACTGATCAAAAAAATTTAAAGCGTGTCCCATCTTGGAGCATGCATCAGGCCAGCTTTCTCCTCGGCATTTCATTATATTCCTCCCTCTTACACATTTTTTTTCAACCAAGCAAGTGGGCACAGGCTCACCTCTGGGAGGACAAACTGTAAGTGCAGAACAAAATCAGCGTGTCCCATCCAAGCCTCCATACACAATGCATGCGACAAAGTTTGGCAACAGTAGAGCTGATGTGATGACACAGCTAATCGTTTAGAACCCACCACGTGAACCCATTATAGTGGTTGCTTTTCAGTGGTCCAAACTTAAGGATTGTCTTCATCAACTTTGGCTTAAAACATCCTTGTATAATTCTGGTACTTTGTCAGGGTCCACTGGTCTAGGTAAAAAATGTGTGAATTTTTGATGCCTTTTAGTCCTAGTCCCTTCCCTTGGGGTTCCATCTTTGTTTAATGCGACAAAGTACCGTCTTCCAGTGTCCGCATGCTTATATAGATTCGATGAGTAGGTATTATACCAGTTTTCCTCAAACTGCTCCCGGAAAACGCACTCTGCAGTCAGTTTCTCCTGCAAAATAGTAGAATCAAAACATAATTTTTGAAGCTGAGGGTAAAAATTATTTCATCGAACATACTATACAATCAGTGCTCATTAACTGGATAGATTAAGGTGTCAGGTAACTTTGTTTTTTGAATTACCTTCCCAGGATGGTGACCTGGTGGAGCAGATTGCCCGCTTGTTATAGAACCCGCCAGATTTTCATCTTATTGAAATAAATGGGATAAAAATCTGATGGGTCCTGCAGCGGCTGGGCAATCCGTTCTGTCAGGTTACCACCATTGTTCCCTGTAATTTTTTTGGGGGGGCTGCATGGCCCATTCAAAATTCCACGCAGGCGCGGTTTTATCAATTTAAAAGCCAGCTCACTGGCTGCACTGGGACACCTAGGGCGCTGCATGGCCAGGAACCTTGATTACCACCCAGCCAGCACAGTTGAAAATGATTCCCATAATCTATAAGTATATAACAAATCCATCAAGTATTCTTTTGCAAGAAACAAATAGCATTTTTCATTAAAATATATTCTCCTAAACTGGCGCATTCAAATAATTTCAGACAACAGTAGCAAGCTAAAGAAGCACTATGCTTTATTTTAGTTTTATTTATTTACTGATGGTAGCGTCCAGCTGCTCCTGCCTCCGTCCATATAAAGTGCAGTGACAGATACCATAGTGAGCCTACGTCTGTCTCTATCTCTGATGTGTGGGCAGCCTATGCAATAGGGTCAAGCTGAAACTGAGTGAGAACATGGAACTGCAAATTGTTAAATTGTGTAGCATGGCCACAGTGAAAATGGAAGACAAGGCAATGTATAATATTTAAATTGCTGGTGATAAAATCATAATATCAATAGTCTTATTCCCAATTATGCTAATTAAGGAATTATAATCATTTTATCTCAAAGGAGAATGGACACCTGAACAAAAAAACCTATATTTCAAGTTCAATTGTCAAAATGAAATATATCCTTTAAAAGTGCCCATCACTTTACTCAGCTATTACACTCACATAACTGCCTTTCTCAGATCTAAGATGCAATTTGTAACTCAAACTCTTATTCTGAGAGTCAGACTCTCTTCGGTAGAAATTGGTCATTGTTGCACCCATTTTCCGGTCAGAAAACGGGAGCAGCCTTGCGCTCCAAGGACGCCTCAAAAATGTCCAAAGCCATATTGGCCTCAGACGATTCTCAAGCCACAGGCTTTAGGCACTTTGCTTATGCTAATGAGAGGCCTGATGCCTGTTTCAGGACCCCTCACGGAAATTGGGCAGTTCTGAGTTGAGCCAACACCGCTCAGCTTTTGTTGGTATGGATGAGGTCTAGTAAGTGGCCCTAACCAAAACAGTAAGTAAAAACAGTAATTAAAAATATATTTTTTAATTTTAGCAAGGTCAGGAAAAACATTAGGGTATAACTGGCTTTCTTTTTTTAATACTTTTGACACTTTGAAATATGGCATCTGAATTGTAATGAATGATTGCTAGACACAAGATTATATATATGGGTATGCTGCTTTATTATAATATAAGGGATGTCGCCCACAAATTGTGATTGGAAAAGTGTTACAGGGTGTGAGTATGATATTTGCAGAAAGTGGGTGTTATATGTAAGACACACTGATGGATCTCCTGTGGCATTGCTCATGGTAAGTCAGATGATATTCTGTTTTATAAGGAGTGTTATATCATGCAACGCAAAATGTATTATTCTGAAGCTAAGGTAGATCAATGTCCCTCGAAGGCCACAAAGTCTTTAGTTATTATTAGATCAACACAGGCTCAGCTCAATCAAAGTTTAATTATTATTTGCTCTTGGAACTTTGCAAATCAGAATGTGCTTGTCTGCTTCAGGCCACAGATGAGAGACAGCCAGCAGTTTGAGTTTATTTTGCATCTGCAACAAAATGCAGCATTTGGTTGGAGTATGATGTTTGAGCATACTAGACATACCAGTTTTCATTTATTAATTTAATACATTGATATACCTCGTTTAGAATCACAGCTAAAATAATAAACACAGATTAAAGCCCCATTACAGAAAACTTATTTTATGATCTTTTACATCTTTTACAGCTAAGAGGTCTGTAGACCCATATCATAACTAGGTTACTTTGTACATAAATTATTGCTACTTTTTATTTATTTATATCATCATATATATATATTTACTAAGTTGTATCAACATTTTAAGTTGAAACCTTTTAGGTTGTATGAATTGTTCTCGGGGTGCTAAATGTTTCTGAGCCATGTTATCCTCAACATTGGAATCTTGCCGGTCATAAACCACCAAGTCACTGAACTATGTACAAAAATGACACGTGGAAACATGTAAATAATCAGATGCAGACCGTGCTGTAATTCAATATCATTATCAGCATTACTTTCAGAACATTTGGAGATTTCCATGTATTATCAATATTCTATCATTTAAAAATGGAGTCTTGGTAGCAGGAAGCTTTTATTAATCAAGTTAATAAAAAATGATAACCAATTTTTTAAAAATCACACATCTATTTGTATTGAATTTTTTAAATTTTTTTTTGTTTAATGAGGAGTGCTGACAACATCATCAGGGAAACTGGATTGGAGGAGTTACTGAACCCAAATCAAAGAGCTGAATGAACAGACACGGTTCAAGGAAAAAGATTGTTGGTGAATCGTGAGGTGCTCAACTGATACCAACTGAGATACCGCTGAGATTTAATTTGCTCAGTAATTGGGCTCAGTATCTCCTTCAAGACAAATCCTCCTTTCATGGTACCATCAACACTCCAATTTAAACAAAAATATTGAAGAAGCTGACAGAAATAAATAGAGAAACCCCCCCAAAATGTAGAAGTTAATCATGATTCTTGTTCATTGTTTTTCTGCTATGTGGCTATGTAATGAAACTGCATGTTGGGAGTTCCAAAGAGCTATGTCATGGAGAGGTAGGATCAGGATTTGCCTCATTCAATGATTTCCTGATTTGAGTCATGCCATCTTACTCAGTCCCACCATTTGAGTAGAGGCTAGGCATTTCCCCATTGGGAAGGCAGGAATATCAGAAGAAGAGTCATTCCTGGTTGCTCTTACACACCTCCTAGCACCCACATACAGAGAGACTCTGGCAGAAGACTAGGAACGGGTAATCTGGCCATCTTCTCAATCAAGTATGGTGTGTGAACTGGGAATACCTGGAGATATGGGAAAGAAAATAGATGCTTTACCAAAATAATATATATATATTAATGGTAGACTTTGTCTGTAGATGATTAAACCAATGAACACTAGTCCCCAGCTTTAATATATGGAGGTCCTGTATTTACCACTTTAATCATATGCTATATTCAGACACCAGCTTTTAGATTATGGATTACCAAAGGCGGTTTTATTGGCAAGTACTCCCATAGTGGACGGCACAATGTAATATCAATAACCTGGCCTCTAAGACCCGTCAGCACCTGAGGACCACATTTTCATAGGTCTCACAAGCTGCCATTACATTTAAAAGTGAGGAGCCCCATTTCCTGACTTTTAGCAATGAAATCATGGGTCATCAGCTTCTAGGGGACTGGTAACAAGAGCAGTAAATAGGGAACATTGGTGCATGGAGCTCCTGGGTGTCCGTTTCACTGCTGCAACTTGGGAGCATTTGACAATGTAAAAGTGGCTTTATTCATTTATTTATTGATGGTAAGGAATTGTTAGTTATGGGTTACAATTAGTCTTTGATTATAGATGAGACCTGGACTGGGATTTTACACAGTGTGCAGGAAATCTCAAGCAACAGAGGAGGTATGGAACTGTACCAAGATGCCAAGGCACTATTCAGCCTTTTAAACAATAAAAATATGAATATATGATTTTTTGATTTGCTATAAAGAAATTAATAGGGATCAGAACATATTTTACTGCTGTGTGATTTTTTTAAATTTTCTTTTTTAAATCTTATGTTTTTTTAAATAAAAGGCTATTCCTGAATAAGGTTTCCAATGGTCTCATCTTCAGTTATCTTTAAAAAATATATATAACTATATACATGTGCTTTGTTTTAGACATTAACACTTTTTGCAAACTGATTACTTTGTGGCTGGCCTCTTGGTTGGGAATTACATCTTTGCCGTGTTTCCGCAGTTCATGTGTAAGTATGACAGCGTTCCTCATTATTCCCCAAAAGCAAACAGCAGCAGGGAGTGCTGGAAGCTGCCACTCAGCGTTAGAATGACACGTTTCCACTTCCAACCTACAGATACAGTGGAAATTAGCATCACTGATCAAGAGACCAATTGCTGCATCAGGAATTTGTACAACAAAATCTTAAGTTAAAGTGCCTATGGAGGCTCCCCAAAGGTTTAGCTGGTACATTCAGTGCCCAGTGTACAACTAAGATATACAAAGTTTCCCGATTCAATCCCCAGTCTGTGTGGAGTTGGTTGGTCTCAGCCAAGGATACTGTAAGAGTGCCTCAATTGGCCATAGAAGCCCGTTGGTTGGGAAGGGGCAGAATCGGCTAGGGTTCACACTCCTGCAAATTTCACATTTTTGCACGTTGGACGGGGACAGGATCTTGCATCAGTGCAATGTTCTCCTTGTGGTTCTGTAGCCCGCTGACACCAGGGAGGGAGTGGGGGGAATTTCTAGGGAGGTTCTCCCACTCATCCATCATGGGAATCCAGCCAAACAGTGTAAATCACATTTATGCCCGTTTTCCGGGGTATTGCTGGTTCTTCTGCCGAAGTTACGATAGACAATCAGGAGAACCCTGCTTGGAAATTCAGCCTCCCCATGTCTAGTTTCACACATTTAGAAAGGTCACTTCAGCTGGATGTACCAGTATATGAAGATCCAGATGGTGTCTGGTGCCTGTGGAACTGTACCCCTAGAATGCCTTAAGGAATGAAGAGAGGAAAATTGGGCAAAAACAGTTTACATGGCATGTATTTTTCCAAAAAATACTCATTATAGGGCCTCACTTTGGAGTGGTCCTCTAGTTCTACTTTGGTATGTTTGGTTTTAAATTTAACTTTTACAGATTCAGTACTTCTTATAGGATTAATACTACAAAACAAAATAAGTTAAATAGAGCAGCCTGGGTTTTGTTGAACACAAATTACAAAGAACATTCGGAAACCACAAAACTAGTCCTATCATCAGAGGATCGAGATAGGAGGATAGACTGAAGAAACTCGGGATTTTCAACTTTGAAATGAGATCACTTACAGAGGTATAAAAAATAGCAAATGGTATAGAAAAGATAAATCCAGAACACTACTTTAAATTAAACCATAAAAGAAGGACAAGGGAATGAAGGTTCAAATTAGAATAAGGCAAATTAATGTCAAGGAGTTATTCCTCGCAGAGTGATTGGTACATGGAATGGACTTCCGGATTGAATAATGGAGGCGAAAACCCTGGAATCATTTGTGAAACAGTTGGATACTATAATGACTCACTCTAGGTGTACAGTTTGACAGGCTCCAGATACCATCTAGATCGTCATATATTGGTTCCATGTAGGAATTTTGTGGATGGGTGAGATAAGATGAAGCAAAGGAGCTTCCTCTATGTATGTATATATCTATCAAGGCATTTTAAAAATGACACGTGAAATGCTTCTGTATAGCACTGTAGCAGCACATTTATTAATCTAAATCACCACATACTCAAAACACTCAAATCTATAACTTGCTTTTTCTTAACAGAAGAGAAAAATTCAGTTAGCCCAGCCAGGTTATGAAATGTGTAGCTTTTGGTCAATTTATTCATTCATTCTTTGCTATCTCAGCATTTCCCTGGAGAGGATTGTTCCTGATTAACTGATTTTTTTTTTACTTCAATTGTAAAACAGAGGTCAAGTGCTGTGTGCTTGCTTGTAGCTCTACAGGAAACATGAGACTAATTTAAATCAAGTTTCTGTACTCTCTGCAGGGGACGGAATCACATGACAAGTGGCATGGAAGAAATTCTCACTGGAAATATACATCTCAGTTTTTATGGAAATACAATCTGCTGGATTCCTGTATCGGAAGAAAACCTTTGGGTAGGCGTGAAAGATTTGATTCTGTTACGTACAAGCGCGCCTCGATTCTTGCTTATTAGTGGAAACAAAACACACAAAAAATGAATATGGGGAAATGAAATGCATGTTTTAATTGCCTTATTATAACTGAAAGACAATCACTAAAGTGGGAAACTACAGGATATCAGACAGTAAAAGGTCACCTAATTAGTTTCTGTGGTGCTTTCCTGCAGAGAAGTTAATTCACAACCTGATACCTGGACAAAGTAGCGAGATTGATTTTAACATTTTAACACCCCATACTGCCAATTATGTCAAAAGGTTTACAATATTCTTTGTTTTAAGACACTGTACAGGTTCTGTCTATTTTGTGACTCGCTGTAAGGGTACTGGCCATTGTGCAGTACCTCACCCAAATAGCTATTCTTCATGTGTGAGCTCAGACTCAAAAGTGTGTCTCAATGGGCTATTCAGCCATTAAAGTATCACAGTCAAGCCTGAACTTGGTTCTCCCCTAACATTCAGTCATGCATACCTTCTAGTAGGAGGCAACTGAACAGCAATTAGGAACTCCAGTTGATTTTATTCCCCATCCCAATGTTAATTTCAGCACCAAAACGCTATCCCAGCTGAGATCAGATATCAGGAAAGAGGGACCAATCCTGGGACCGTCCTGGTCTGTATGGCTCAACACCACACCACACAGTGATGTACTCACAAAGAAACACTTCTACAGGATTTATTTATTTAATTATTTTTAATTTATCTTTGTTTCAAAATAGTCTGCTGCTCTAAAATGCTGTAATTGTCTAATTATTTGTGTGCTTGTGTATTTATGCTGCAATAACAATGATGTATGTTATTTCCAAAATGCAATTCATGGCAAAGTTACATTTTGAATGCTGTTATATTAAAAAGAAACATTTAAAAAAGCAATTTACTTCTATTTATTTATGTGCTACGCCAACTGTATTAGCATAAAAGGTAGTGGTGTGCATTCAATCGGTAAAATGTCACAATTGGTGTCACTCTGCATTAATAGTGCTATCTGTATTGGAAATCTATTTGGCTTTTTATTATTCTTAATGTTATTATTCTGTTATGAAAGGCCCTGCATAGCAAACAGGAGCAGGGACCAGTTTTATCTTATTTGTAATTTGTGCTTTTGGTGTAATGTGTTTAAGAATCCAGAAGGTGGCATTTATTTAGTGAGGTTTCAGGATGTGATATGCTTGAACAGATCATGCATTACAGTAATGCACACAGATTAGATGCAGCATTTCACAGCAGAAGGCTCTAAATAGCAACACCCCTGAGGCGACCAAACCACCGTCTTCGCCAATCGTTCCCGTAAAATAAATCCCATTTAAAAGCATGTGTACTGAGCCAGAGAAAAAGTAACCTATGTCCTGGAAGTGCACATGAACAAAAGCTATTAACCCAGCTCCAACAATAGAGGTTCAGGGGATGATAGATATTATACAGGTCCACTGGGCATCTCGGGATCCGTCAAACATTGAGGTAACTGTGGCAACACCTAAATATTTTGGGTGAAATTGATTGTGCTTTGTCTGCTTATGAAAAATATAAGAAGCGTTCATGACAAAAGATGCTTGGGTAGCTAAATACAAATAAAGCCCAGTCTTCGATTAATTAAAAGACTCAGCATTAGCAAATGCCCTTATCAATCACAGAGTGTCTGCAGGTATAATGAGAACTTGGATCATCCACTCAATGGATGTATAGACGTTTTTCTCAATCTGTTGCTCCATTTGTCTGCCACTGCTCACCATCCTGCTCATCAAACCTCGGGAGATTTCAAAGGTGAGCCGAGGCGACAACAGACCAGCATAAAGAAGTAAAAAGTCATCAAAGTGTGACATCACCAGAAAGCAAGTAAGTGATTGGTTGGTGAGTATTTCTCTCTTTCTTGCTTTTTTCCAAAATTAATTTTGTGGTTTATAGTTTGTAAGCTCTCTGTTGTGTAGCGAGGAGTGCTAGTAAACAAGGGCCCTTGAGTATATCATTTAATTGTAGTGTAACTGGTGGTATTGATTTGATTTAATTTAATTTGAATTAATTAAAAAGTAAGTCATGGCAGCATAGCTCGGCCCCGTGGTATGCTCCTCCTGCACTATGTAAGAAATCAGGGACACTTCCTGTGTGCCTGACAACCATGTGTGCGGGAAGTGTATCCAGCTGCAGCTACTGGCAGACCGCATTGCGGCGCTGGAGCTGCGAATGGATACATACTGGAGCATTCGCGATGCTGAGGATGTCGTGGATAGCACGTTTAGGGATTGGTGACACCGCAGGTAAAGGCTGCACAGGCAGGAAGGGAATAGGTGACCACCAGGCAGAGTAGTAGGCGCAAGCAGGTAGTGCAGGGCTCCCCTGTGGTCATCCCACTCTCAAACAGATATACCGCTTTGGATATTGTTGGGGGAGATGGCTTATCAGGAGAAGGCAGCAGTAGCTAACTTCCTGGCACCATGGGTGGTTCTGCTGCACAGGACGGGAGGAAAAAGAGTGGGAGAGCTATAGTGATAGGGGATCGTACAGTAAGGGGCATAGATAGGCATTTCTGCGGCCGCAAACGAGACTCCAGGATGGTATGTTGCCTCCCTGGTGGATGGGTCAAGGATGTCTTGGAGCGGTTGCAGGGCATTCTGGAGGGGGAGGGTGAACAGCCAGTTGTCGTGGTGCATATAGGTACCAACGATATAGATAAAAAACGGGATGAGGTCCTAAAAGCTGAATATAGGGAGTTAGGAGGTAAATTAAAAAATAGGACCTCAAAAGTAGTAATCTCAGGATTGCTACCAGTGCCACGTGCTACTCAGAGTAGAAATAGAAGGATATTTCAGCTGAATACGTGGCTTGAGGAATGGTGCAAGGGGGAGGGATTCAAATTCCTGGGACATTGGAACCGGTTCTGGGGGAGGTGGGACCAGTACAAATGGGACGGTTTGCACCTGGGCAGGACCGGGACCAATGTCCTAGGAGGAGTGTTTGCTAGTGCTGTTGGGGAGGGTTTAAACTAAAATGGCAGAGGGTTGGGAGCCTGTGCAGGGAGACAGAGGAAAGGGAAGCAAGCAAAAGACAGGAAGGAGAAAAGCAAAGGTGGAAGGCAGAGAAATCAAGGGTGTAAATCAAACAGGGCCACAGTAAATAATAATTCTAAAAGGACTAAGAGTGTTAAAAAAACAAGCCTGAAGGCCTTCTGTCTTAATGCGAGGAGCATTCGTAATAAGGTGGATGAATTAGCTGCGCAAATACATGTAAACGGATATGATATAATTGGGATTACGGAGACATGGCTCCAGGGTGACCAAGGCTGGGAATTCAACATCCAGGGGTATTCAATATTCAGGAAGGACAGGCAAAAATGAAAAGGAGGTGGGGTAGCATTGCTGGTTAAAGAGGAGATTAACACAATAGTAAGGAAGGATATTAGCTCTGATGATGTGGAATCTGTATGGTTAGAGCTGAGAAATACCAAAGGGCAGAAAACGTTAGTGGGAGTTGTATACAGACACCCAAAAGTGATGCTGAGGTTGGGGATGGCATTAAACAGGAAATTAGAGATGCTTGCAATAAGGGCACAGCAGTTATCATGGGTGACTTTAATCTACATATAGATTGGGCTAACCAAATTAGTAACAATACTGTGGAGGAGGAATTCCTAGAGTGTATATGGGATGGTTTCCTGGACCAATATGTCGAGGAACCAACTAGAGATCAGGCCATCTTAGACTGGATATTATGTAATGAGAAAGGATTAATTAGCAATCTTGTTGTACGAGGCCCCTTTGGGAGGAGCGATCATAATATCATAGAATTCTTCATTAAGATGGAGAGTGAAATAGTTGACTCAGAGACTAGGGCCCTGAATTTAAATAAAGGAAACTACGATGGTATGAGGCGCGAGTTGGCTAGGATGGATTGGGGAACGTTACTTAAAGGGTTGACGGTGAATAGGCAATGGCAAACATTTAAAGATCACATGGATGAACTACAGAATTCGTTCATCCCTGTCTGACATAAAAATAAAACAAAAAAGATGACTCAACCGTGGCTAACAAGGGAAATTAGGGATAGCATAAGATCCAAGGAGAGGACATATAAATTGGCCAGAAAAAGCAGCAAACCTGAGGATTGGGAGCAGTTTAGGATTCAACAAAGGAGGACAAAGGGATTAATTAAGAAGGGGAAAATTGCAGGGAACATAAAAACTGACTGTAAAAGCTTCTATAGATATGTGAAGAGAAAAAGATTGGTGAAGTCAAGCGTAGGTCCCTTACAGTCAGAATCAGGGGAATTTAGAATGGGGAACAAAGAAATTGCTGACCAATTAAATACATACTTTGGTTCTGTCTTCACAAAGGAGGACACAAATAACCTCCCAGAGATGTCGGGGAACATAGGGTCTAATGAGAGGGAGGAACTGAATGAAATCAGTATTTGTAGGGAAATGGTGTTGGGGAAATTGACGGGATTGAAGGCCGATAAATCCTCAGGGCCTGATAATCTACATCCTAGGGTACTTAAGGAAGTGGCCCTAGAAACAGTAGATGTATTGCTGGTCATCTTCCAAAATTCTATAGACTCGGGCACAGTTCCCATGGATTGGAGGGTAGCTAATGTAACCTCATTATTTTTAAAAGGTGGTAAAGAGAAAACGGGGAATTATAGACCGGTAAGCCTGACATCGGTAGTGGGGAAAATGTTAGAGTCCATTACAAAAGATGTAACAGCAGAGCACTTGGAAAACAGTGACAGGATCGGACAAAGTCAACATGGATTTACAAAAGGTAAATTGTGCTTGACTAATCTACTGGAATTTTTTGAGGATGTAACTGGTAGAATAGATAAGGGAGAACCAGTGGATGTGGTGTATTTGGACTTTCAGAAGGCTTTCGCTAAGGTCCCGCATAAGAGATTAGCGTGCAAAGTTAAAGCACATGGGATTGGGGGTAAGGTACTGACTTGGATAGAGAACTGGTTGGCAGACAGGAAGCAAAGAGTTGGAATGAATGGGTCTTTTTCTGAGTGGCAGGCAGTGATGAGTGGGGTACCGCAGGGATCGGTCCTTGGACCCCAGCTATTCACAATATATATTAATGATCTTGGCGAGGGAACTAGATGTAATATCTCCAAGTTTGCAGACGACACAAAGCTGGGTGGGCATGTGTGCTGTGAGGAGGATGCAGAGAAACTCCAGTATGATTTGGACAGGTTGGGTGATTGGGCAGATGTATGGCCGATGCAGTATAATGTGGATAAATGCGAGGTTATCCATTTTGGTGGCAAAAATAGGAAGGCAGGTTATTATCTGAACAGCAATAGATTGGGAGAAGGGGAAGTGAAACGAGACCTGGGTGTCCTTGTGCACCAGTTGCTGAAGGTAAGCATGCAGGTGCAGCAGGCGGTTAAGAAGGTAAATGGTGTGTTGGCCTTCATAGCGAGAGGATTCGAGTACAGGAGCAAGGATGTCTTGCTGCAGTTGTACAGGGCCTTGGTGAGACCACACCTTGAGTATTGTGTGCAATTTTGGTCGCCTTATCTGAGGAAGGATGTTCTTGCCATGGAGGGAGTGCAGCGAAGATTCACCAGACTGATACCTGGGATGGCAGGAATGACGTATGAGGAGAGATTGGGTCGATTGGGCTTATATTCACTGGAGTTTAGAAGAATGAGAGGGGATCTCATTGAAACTTATAAAATTCTAACAGGACTAGACAGACTAGATGCAGGAAGGATGTTCCCGATGGCGGGGGAGTCCAAAACCAGGGGTCACAGTCTAAAGATAAGGGGTAAGCCATTTAGGACAGAGATGACGAGGAATTTCTTCACCCAGAGAGTGGTGAACCTGTGGAATTCTCTACCACAGAAGGCAGTTGAGGCCAATTCATTAAATATATTCAAGAAGGAGTTAGATATATTTCTTAAGTCTAAAGGGATCAAGGTATATGGGGAGAAAGCAGGGACAGAGTACTGAATTTGGATGATCAGCCATGATCTAATTAAATGGCGGAGCAGGCTCGAGGGGCCGAATGGCCTACTCCTGCTCCTATCTTCTATGTTTCACCATTTTGTACCTCCTGTATGCCTCCCTTTCCAATACACCCACATGTTCAAAGCTGCTGCTGGGATGTAACACTTCTGTGTCCCACTCACAGTGCAAACAGAACTCTTTCATTTGCTCTATGGAGGCTGGGATATTAGTCATCATAGAATCATGGAATAGTACAGCACAAAAGGAGGCCATTCAGCCCATCAAGTCTGCGCCGAAGAGGAATCCAGTCAATCCCACTACGCCGTTCTCTCCGCATATTCCTGCAATTTTTTCGCCTTCAAGTATTTACCAAATTCCTCTTTGTAGGCTACTACTGAATCTGTTTCCACCACTCTATCAGGCAGTGCATTCCAAATCCTAACCACTCGTCGCGTAAGAAAGTTTTTCCTTATGAAGGATATACCTGCCATAGAGGGAGTGCAACGAAGGTTCACCAGACTGATTCCAGGAATGGGTGGCTTGTCCTATGAAGAGAGATTGAGTAGACTAGGCCTATATTCTCTAGCGTTTAGAAGAATGAGAGGTGATCTCATTGAAACATACACAATTGTTACAGGGCTTGACAGGGTAGATACAGGGAGGATGTTTCCCCTGTCTGGGAAGTCTAGAACAAGGTGTCACAGTCTCAGAATAAGGGGTCAGCCATTTAGGACTGAGATGAGGAGAAATTTCTTCACTCAGAGGGTGGTGAATCTTTGGAATTCTCTACCTCAGAAGGCTGTGGAGGCTCAGTCGTTGAGTATATTCAAGACAGAGATTGATAGATTTTTGGATATTAAGGGAATCAAGGGGTATGGGGTTAGTGCAGGAAAGAGGAGTTGAGGTAGAAGATCAGCCATAATCTTATTGAATGGCGGAGCTGGCTCGAGGGACCAAATGGCCTACTCCTGCTCCTATTTCTTATGTTCTTATGTCGTCATTTGCTCACTCTAACTGAGAAGAGGGAGCAGCAATCCTATTACTGGCACTGTGTTCATTCATGATCATATCTAAGTACAGATAACAGGGATTCATCTCACTTCAGTTTCTTCCTAATCTGCTAATCTTGAAATAAAATTATAGTCTTGCAATAGTCAAAAAATCACTGCAAATAAAAATGTAAACTAGCTTCCTGTAGCCAATTATAAACTATGCTATGAATGAGGTAGTTCTGAGTGAAGCAATTGGGTTGTTCCAATTTGTACATTGTACAAATGAGAAACTATTGCATTGCAATGTATTCAACAGTCTGTCGCCCATCTACATCCACAGATATTGTCACTCAAACTCTGACGCAAGACTTAATTGAACTGGAAGGGCTGAATACACTTTTCTTACACCTTACTTCCTTTTGGCTATTTTATTAGGATTCTGTTCAGTTGGAACCTACAGGCTAAAATTGAAAGTATTTGTATCTCATCAGGGAATAATTAAGTTTTCTTTCAGAAATTGGAAATCAATGCTTAAAGTAAAACAAGTTCAATATGTTCAAATATTCTTTCATCCACTTTAAATAAACAAATGATCTCCATTATGTTGATCACACACAAAATGTTTTAAAAGTCTCTTTCTGTAACTGACTCTCACGTCCTTTCATTCTCTCTAATTATTTCTGGGTTCCTCGCTCTGTCTTTATCTTACCCTTCTATCATTTTTTTCTATCTCACTGTAAGGCTCTCGTGCATTGTTCTCATTATTATATCTATCTCTGTACTTGTCTCTGTAACCTATTCTCTCTCTTTCTGCAAATAACTCCTCTCTTCTCTCCCTTCTGTATGTCTTCCAACCTCTCTTTGTACAGCTCTCACACTTGTTCATTAACCAATCGACTCAATTTATATCTGTTGCCTTTTTCAAATGCTAGAGTACACAGGAATTTGACAGCTCTGTGTAACAAGTTGAGGTAGATAACCAGATCACGCAGGGAGGGGCTGCCTAGAATCTACTACAGTACATCTGGGTAAGAGAAAAAAATTGAGTAGGGGTAGGCATTCAGGCTAAGAGAGAATAAGTGGGGGAGCCAGAAAAAAACAAGAGGTGTGGCCTTAGGTTGTCATACAGGAGGCTGTTGATTTGGGGGGGAGGGGTGGGGTTGCCTGGGATGGAACAGTTGTAACTGGGCCCTGGAACTACTCATGTGGTCTGGGAGACTTGGATCTGGTATTTTGGAGAACTCGGCGGGGCTAGGAACTGAGACCATTTCGGAGGGAAGGTGTACATGGGGCTGAGACCAATTGGAGGAGGGGGGAGGCTGGGATGAGGGGTCTGTGGACATTTGGCAGTGAGTCTGAGAAGACTCAAAAAGCTGGATTCTTGAAATAGTCGGGATCCTCTGAAAGCACTTGGGGCCTGAGGGCACTTGAAAGAGGCTGGAGCCTGGGAGTATTTGGATAGTGGGGCGGGGGGCGGGGGGGAGGCGGAGAGGAACCAGTACATTGGGGGAGGCTAGAAACACTTTGGGGATGCCAGGACACATAACATTGTCGTGCCACCAAGTGTAGAGAGATAAAATATGGTCAAGTTTGAGGTGTTTGAATTGCTCTTATCATATAAAAATATTAAAGAAATCTCTCTCTCTTTCACACATACAGGTAAATGAGGAGCAGTAGCAGGAGGACTGGTCGTACAAGAAAAAAATAAAATTGTGTTGGAGGCACAATATTGCATGCACCCACAGATACTGGAAAAGCTGGTGCTACAGACCAGAAATCGTTTGCACACACATAATGCCAACATCATCAGCCAAGTCTCCCAAAATAGAAAAAGATTATTAAAACACCTTGGAGTTTTTCCCAAAGTAGTAAAGAGAAATTTGTAAAATATGCTGAAATAGACCAAAAATGGGAAAAAAGATCAGCCTGGATTGCCAATGCATGTAGAGCCAAAAACCAGGACAGAGAAGCATAATATCTTGCATGTGAGTTAGCCTCACAAAAGCCATCACTAAAGGACACAGACGTTGTGAACAACAGGAAAATAGATTGTTTGCAAGACCCTGAGTTCAGCAAAGCTTGTCATGGAAACTCTCGGTCAAACATCCCAACTCCAGAACAGAGGAAATTCAACTTTGAGGCCCTGAGAGAGAAGTCAGTCTATAATGATGGGCAGAGAACCAACAGATACTATCTGAAAATAAGAGGGAGGGGGAGAAAATGAAGTCAAAGAGTATAGTTTAACATGGCAGAACTAATTAAAAAGGTAGGGAGAGGTCGAGCAAAGGAGATCTGTCCTAGCAGCTGACTAGAAGCTTGGAAATTCTTTGAGGGATTTGATTGGTTCATTTTGTGGCTGTTCACTGTAAAATTTTAAAGACCATAAAATTATTTGAGGAAAGGGGTAAATTTTCACTTACACTGGGATGAAAATTGGGCAGATTCTAAAATTGGTGAGTGATGTGCTCTGCCAGGTTACTGCCCTGGTGGCGAAGGTGAAAATTACCCCCACTGTGTTTTTATTTCAATCAACATGCTTCATGCCCTATCGACCCACACCAGACGCAGAACTTTTAACTATACAGAGGATAGATAGTTACGCCTGCTCAATCTTTACATTTATTGATTGATAAAGCTTCTACTGTAACAGAATGTTTTTTACAACTATGATATTCCTTTCTTTTGGGATTTGTAATTATGGTACAGTTATCATTAAGTTATAAAAACACAGGGGCCATAAGGGGCAGTCAGTGTGGTTTTAGAAGCAATATGTCATGCCTCACAAATCTACTGGAATTCTTTGAGGAGGTAACTAAATTGGTGGACAAGGGCTATTCCAACAACATAATTACTTGGATTTTCAAAAGATAAAGTCCTGTGTCTAAGGTTTGTAAAGACAATAAAAGGTGCATGGAATTAATGGAAAATTAGTTAGCTGGATTGAAAATTAGCTTGGCAATAGAAAGCAAAAGGCAATGATAAATGGACCAAGCTTGATCTGACAACCAGTGACGACTAGGGTTTAGGAATTATTTGACAGTGTTCAAAAGAGATTTTGGACCAAGCACGTATGGGCTAAGGAATGACAGAATTAGTGTGGACAAATGCACAGTGAAATTGGAAACATGAAAATTATACACTCTACATAAATAACCATGGACAAAGGAGGTAAAAGAGAAAGGTCTGATTATTGTCCATTCACTGAAAGTATCCAGTCAAGTGAAGGCTGTTGGGCTAATCAGCTATTGCAATGCACCTTTGGTTAATATGGCAAACTCATGTTGGTTTAATACATGTTTGTCTAATTCATTGATAAGGTTGAATTTGGAATATTGTATGCAATCAGTTAAGGCTGAATAATGCATAATAGAGATATTGCTTGATTGCCTTTGGGGTCACGAATTAATTTCAAATTATTATCATCTTGAAAGTTAGTTATTTGGCTCCCTCTGTAGAGTGTAGTTTGCACATTCTCCCCGTGTCTGTGTGGGTTTTCTCCGGGTGATCCAGTTTCCTCCCACAGTCCAAAGATGTGCGGGTTAGGTTGATTGGCTATGATAAATTGACCCTTAGTGTTAGGGGGATTAAAATATGTGGGGTTACGGGGCTAGGGTGGGATATGTGTTGGTGTAGGGGTTACGGGGATCGGGTGGGATATGAGTCGGTGCAGGCTCGATGGGCCGAAATGGCCTCTATCTGCACTGTGGGGTTTCTGTGATTCTGTGATTCTGTGATTAAGTAAATTAGGAAGATTGCATGAGAGGTCAAATTAGTTATGGCACCTGGGAAGGGGTGGACTTAGCTGGTCAAGTGACATTTTCTTATTCCATACTCTACTAGCAAATTGTACTTTTATTAAAGTTTGTCAACAATGTAAGAAATGCTGAGCTATGTAGAAGCTGTAAAAACACAATGAAAGTAAGTGTAACAGAATAATGCATCAACATCAAAAGAAAGCAAAGAACAGCAATGAGAAACTAATGTACTTTTGATTTAAAGTCGCAATCTGCAGGTCAACATAATGAGACACTAAAGCTTTTGTTGGCCCACAAAGGTTGGCATACGTTACATGCTACACTCTGGATCATTTTGAAATACAGCCTAGATGGGCTCACAAAAAGGATACAGTGTCTTTAATGTGACAGCGTAGCCTTGAAACTGCTTGCATTGCATGTGGTTTTGGTAAAAAGAACTTTAATTTTTGTTCACTTTGTGTTTCCCATGTCGATTATTCGTAATTAAACACTTATTAATTTCTTTAAAATGCACAACTAACCAAAATTAATAAACAGCAGCAATAAATACATTCAGTTCTCTTTGTGTAAAGCAACCCTAACCTGTTGCCATAGTGAAATGTATTTAAAACCACTGAAAACGCAAATTTGGACTTACCGACCCATACAGCTCCCCCTTCTCATTCATTCCGAGGTAGAGTCCACTGTCTACACCACGAATGCTGACCAGGCCCACTGCTATACTAATGAACTCCAGTATACCTGATGATGATGACAACAATAATAATCATAAACACACATTTTATATTTTGACTTTATATATATTACATATATATATGAAAGTTAAAGTCCTCTGGAAAAAAAAGTAATATGAATTGTAAGAATGATCAGTATCATTTCTTTGTATAAAATGTGCAATAACCCTTCCAAAAATCAATTGGGAACTCCGCCTTTTGATTTTATTGGATACCATATAAGACAATAAAAATTAGAGGATCAAAAAGATATTGTTTGAAATCCTCAAAAAATTTCATCATATCCTTTATGATTTCTGCATGGGATATCTTGCGGCATAGTAGTGTAAAGAAAGATGGGCTGGAATTTGCGGTGGGTAACAACAGCAAACTAACAGCGTTTGCCATTATTACCCCTTTGAAACTGACCGCAACTTTAGGATGTAGCGCACGCACATCTAAACGTAGAAGTCCTGAAGTTGCGGCCAGTCATTCACTGCTCCGACACTGGCTGCGCTGTGAACCCCCCCCCCCCCCCCATAGCCAGCAATCAGTGTAATCAGTGAAACAGGTGAAAACTTGGGTTTTTCTGCGGTAATATCGCTGTTAAATACCCCATTAAATGTTAGGCCTTGTTGGATTAGGTATAACTGGGGTTTTAACAGCCTATTGACTGCTAAGCAAACCTTACGGCTCTGAAAATCTAATTTTAATATTGTGGAATGTCAAATTTCTCCATTATGATAAAAATTACAATTTTTAAGAAACTTTTACAAAATATATATTTTTTATCTTTTTTTTAAATTTGTTCATGATTATTTTAGGTTCTACATTATCCCCATGTGAGAGCCCCAATCTTTGTTTTGCCCTCTAACATTTTTAAAAAGTCAGGATAAAAGCAGGTTCTCAATTCCTGCTTCCCTGTCTGTGAGAATTCTGCAATGTGATTGGCTGCTTAGACAGCTTGTTGACGTCACAACAAATCGTGGTAGGGATTCCCCACTACACTGCACTGAAATCACTTGCACGTCGAAAAAGTCAAACTTCTCGTCACAGAGATCACAAGCGCTTTCTTCGGGGCCAGAGGCAAAAGCCTTTGCTTCGCCACTGACGGCAAATTCCAGGCCAATATTTCTCAATAAATTTTAAAAAGGGGTGGTGTCCAAAAGAAAGCACTGAGAGTGCAAGCAAGATGTGCACTGTGACGTGCATGTCCCAAAATCTGAAGATTCAATTACAAACTTTAATTCTTCAATTCTTTGTACTTACTGGGGACAAGATTCTAAGAGGGGAACAAACTCTTTAAAAATAAGATACAGAGGAAGAGCTGGAAGGAAAACTGCCCCCAAAATGTGCATTAAAGGAGAAACCCTCCTAGAAATGGCCATTAACTGGAGATTTGTTCATAGCTTCTTGTATTAAAAAAACTTAATGAAATAAGGGAATAGGGTAAATGTTGTATATATGGATTTTCAGAAGTCATTTGATATGTGCCTTGTAAGAGGCTTGTTACAAAGACTGAAAAACATGGTATTAAAGGGAATGTAGCTGTGTGGATAGGGAGATGTATGTAGGCCAGAATGTAGGGATAAATGGATGTTCTTCAGCTTGGCAAGTAGTGGTGTGCCTCAGGGATCTATACTAGAACCTCTTTTTTGTTTTTTATTTAGATAAATGATTTGGACATAAACATAAGAGGAATGATATTAAACTTTGCCGATGACACCAAATCAGGGCCATTGTGAGGAAGGATGCAAGAGATTATAGAAAGATATAGGTAGGCAAAGTGGGCAAATATGTGGCAGGTGCACAGAAATGTGAAATAGAACATTGGAGGGAATAGGAGTGAAAGAAAATATACCCAAAACATCAAGATTCTTAACAGAGTCGAAGAACAGAGACCTAAGAATGCTGATATGTAGACCTTTAAAGGTGGTAGTAGAGGTAGAAAAGGACAATAAAGAGGCAAATGGGAGTCTGTGTAGGGCATATATAGAGGCATCGCATACAAAAGCAAGGATGTTACATTTGTACCAGACATTATTAGGCCACAGTTGGAGTATTGCAAGCAGTTCTGAGCACTGTATTATATGACATTCTCTGGATTACTGACCCAGGCCTCTGGATTACTAGTCCAGTAACATAACCACTGTGCTACCATCCCTGGGCTGAGATTCTGAAATTGTGTGATGCGGACTGGGTTAGGAGGGGATCAAAGTCACAACGGGTGAGTGTCATGGAGGAGATCAGCTCTGGGGGGAAAGGGGAGAGATGTAGAAGAGAGACAGAAGGTCAGGGAAGGGGTATGGAAGGTCGAGGGCAAAGAGGAAGAAGAGACTGAGGAGGAGGTGGCCGAGGAGATGGTCCCAATTTTCAAAATGAAAAGATCCATGAACTACTCACATTTGACTTTCAATGTGAGCGTGGGTGGAGCACAGGAAGGGGGTCAAAGTATTTGATTTGTCAATGAGAGAAGGACTCTTAAGATTTTCCTTACCCACAAGGATAATCCTGGAGTAAAAGGATTTAGCCTTGGGGAGGGAGGAGTGGTATTAATCCAGTCAGATTTGGGAATAAACAACTAGGCCAGATTTACTGAAGTCTGCAGTAATTAGATTTAAGGATGTGAAGTTGTCAACTAAAAAAAATAGCTGGGTGAAGGACTTCAGGGGATGAAGTCATCAAAAGCAGAGGGAAGTGAATTATTGAGCAGGCCAAGATCAGCAGCAGTGTTGAGTTGGTGAATGGCCAAAGGAAATTGGGTGATTGAAAAAGTGTTGGAGAGGGAGCTGGGGGTGGGGGTAATTTTCTCTAGCAGAGATAATTGTGGAGGATTTTGGATACGGTCAAGAAGAAGTTAATGTTGAGGGAAACATGGAAGTGATCAAACGTCGTCTTGTCAGTGGTAGGTGCTGTAACACCTAGTGGCTCATTGGTCTAGTGGTATGGTTCTCAGTTAGAAATTTTCACTGATTGATCTGCGAGAGGTCCCGGACAAGCCCTGCTGTGTCACCATTAATAGTCCAAATTGCCAGTTGGCTTCTCACATTATTATAACCAATGGTATTAAGGGATATGGGCCAAAGGCGAGTATATGGAGTTAGGTCGCACATCAGCCATGATCTCGTTTAATGGCGGAACAGGCGCGAGGGGTTGAATGGCCTACTCCTGTTCCTATGTTCCAGAGCCTACCTTAGAGGGCGATGATGAAAGGACAACACCGTGGTGCTAAGCAGAAGGTGGAAGAACAGGGAAAGCAAGTGTGAGTATGAAGAATGATGGTTGAGGAATAGGAGAAGGGAGCTGGTTTGACTATGAGGTTTCTCTTTTTATTTCAGGTAAGACGGAGCAGGTGTACGGTCAGAGGGAAGGGGGTCTCTTTGCTCTGTGGTAGGAGAGGGCCAGGCAAATGAATTCAGCAAATGTCATGGGGTGGGGTTATTATTTGTTTCCCCTCATCTGCCTTCAAGTAAGCCGTATTGGTAAAAAAGGGGCGGGGGAACACAGTACTAAAACACTACTGCCATCACTAAATGTAAAAACAAACATTATTCTGTAATAAGTACTGAAGCTGCATTTTTTTATTCATACAAATACAAAAATAAAGACCTTTCTTGACAATACCAACCTGTTTCTTAACACACACAGCACCTAAACAGCAGCTCTGGAAGTAATCAGTAGCACTACAAGAAATCTGTGTGCAGAGCTCTCTGACATTCATTTGCATGTAATTTACATTACTTCTCCCTCTTCAAGTGCAGTCTGGTGCAGTCTGGTGGAGCCACCAGAACACCATAAAGGAAATTCAGAAACCATGCTATTCAGGTGCTAAACAGATGCAAAGGGTCAGGACACAATTTTTCTGTGTGTGGCATCTATTTTTCAGGTGCTATCTGGGTGGTAAATACATGAAATTTCACCTTCATCAGCCATGGAAGTAAAGCTTGAGGCCAAGTTGAAATTATTCTCGTTAACTCATTATTTTAACTTTATAACAGATGATCTTCGGTGGCATTGCTCACAGGTAGTCCAAGATCTGGATAATAGGGTGGGGACCAGAGCATGGGGGCGGCTAGGGGGAAGGGGTAGCGGAACGTAGCAGGATGCAAGGGGAGAGGAGCAGGATGAAGAATTTTCAAATAAAAACTACGGAATCTTGAGAGAAGCAGAAGTATAACTGTTGAATAGAACTGGTATTACCACAAACTTTGATGAGCGCTCTTCTGATATTATTTTCCCTGCACCTAATTTTCAATCAGAAGCTGTTTATGGGTCAAAAATCTTTTGTTTGTCCATTCAGAATACTGGCTGAGTCTTTAAAGCACCATAATTGTTTTTATATAATTGAGCAAGAATGGCCATTCACAAAGCAAGCCACAACTTCTTATTTGTGATCCCAGCCTACCTGTCCAATATCTACAACAGGGGTCAGAAAAGACAACTATAAGTAAATGTAATAATGTAATTTTGTGGTTGTGTAAGAAACCTTGAGCTTGAGACTCCTGGGCCTGGGGGGACAGAGGGGGCACAACAAGAGCATTATCTGGTTGGGGGGAATCAGAATTTGGTGCAGGACGCAGTTGTGCAGGATTCCCACCGCCTTTTGTCAATAATAAAAAATTCCAAAGCTGTTTCTTGTATTCTCCCCCCAGCCCCCCACCACTTCCCCAATAATAGTGAAAATACATGGACACTGTATCATGCAAATGATCACATCGCCGGGATTGGTGATAAGGTCAGAGATGGAGCAGACTGGTGGCCAAAATCAGGCACTTCCAGCAGTGGAGTGGGGCTCCAGGAATTTTGGGCCAATTATTTTTAGTACAATGTCCTCTGGTTACTGAAAAAACAAAATGAAAGCCTACAGAATTTTCAAAAAATATTTTGAGTGATTCATTGGTTTTCCTTCTCCTTCTTGCTAGTTATTTTAATGATAGTCATTGCTGACTATTGATTCTTAATCGACCATTTTTGTTCCCAATTGCCACCCATTTGGTACCCATTTGGTTGTAATTTGTTGCTACTTTATGAAAATTATGTTTGCAATAATCAGGTGCAAATGTGGCATATGCTCTCAAGCGTGCTGCTTTTCAAGTGTAACATTTTGATGGGTGCCACTTTTCATACTTTGAGGTGTGAGACAAACATACGAGACACATGAGTTTTATATATACTAGCAGATCTCTCATAGTGTTGCTCATGGTTTTAACTTTTTTAACTATTGGCAGCCATCGGGCGGGGCTGGGCGGAGCGAGCATACTATTTTCCAGATATCCTTGACAAGAGACCTGAGCCATGTTAATGGTCAGATCTCATTTAAAGAAAGAAAGACTTACATTTATGTAGCCTTTCACGACCACTGGATGCTTTATAGCCAATGAAGTACTTTTCTGAAGTGTAGTCACGATTGCAATGTCGCAAATGCGGCAGGCAATTTGCGCATAGCAAGTTCCTACAAACAGCAATGTGATAATGACCAGATAATCTGTTTTAGTGATGTTGATTGAGGGATAAATATTGGCTAGGACACTGGGGACAACTCCATTGTTCTTCTTCGAAACAGTGCCATAGGATCTTTTACGTCCATCTGAGAGAGCAGACGGGTCCTCGGTTTAATGCCTCATCCGAAAGACGACACCTCCAACAATACTGCACTGGAGTGTCAGCCTAGATTTTTGTGCTCAAGACTCTGGAGTGTGACTTGAACCCACAACCTTCTGACTCAGAGGCAAGGGTGCAACATTAACTGATTGACAATCTGTGAGCACTGAACCAGCACCTCACAGGCAGCTCGCTGATCGGGAGGGGTTGAAATCTGGAGAGCCCCCCGGTGGAAGTTGGAGGTTTAAACTGGAGGGGGAACAAAAGGACCATTGCGCCAGAAGATTTTTATGGGGCCAGGATGAGCATCCCCACTCCTTGGTCCCGGCAAAATCAATGGCTCAGCTTCTATTCTGGGCAGTTGTGAGCGGCCAGCACAGTGCACCCTCCGCCCATTAGTACCTGAAAATTATATCTGTGGCCTATGTACTTCATGGGACCCGATTTACGTGCCTTAACGAAGTGCCTGCCTGAAACAGGCGGGTGCTCTGGCCACCCTTCTCAAGGCCCCCAACAAATGGTGGTGGGCAGAGCGGCATCGGGAATAGGGCGGTAAGTTCAACACTGCTATTTTCAGAGCACTACTGCCCCATTCCCGCCTGGCGGCCCCAGCCTGTTATCAGAGTAAGTCATTTATGTAATTGGAAATGTCATTCTGTTTTTATTATATGGTATCCTGGGATTTTTATCACTGTTTTAGGAATGAAATTCTATAATCTTGTTCACTTTTATTAATGATTTACCATAACTATTATTGTATGCTCCTTTACGTGTGTATTTATTTTTTTATCTCTGACTGAAAAATTCACTCCCTAGTTTGTTTCCAAATAACTTGGAAAAACTTTGGATTGTTTGAGTTTCTTTCCAAATCTTTCTTTCACACCACAAAGAGATATACCCTTCTGGTTATGAGTCACCCTGACACTTGTCCTGACAGAATGCTACTTGATTGACATGGGGAAATTCTGCCCATGCTCAGACTGCCACCTTCTGAAGCAAAGTACATTATAGTTGTTGATCAAAACATCAACTTCAAGCCAAGACTTAACTGAGAGCCGAGGCCTTCACATTAATTAAATTACTCAAATACACAAAAGACAACTCTACAGGCATATAGGGGAGTTATCCTCAGTGTCCTGGCCAATATTTATCCCTCAACCAACACAACAAAAACAGATTATCTGGTCATTATCACATTGCTGTTTGTGGGACCTTGCTGTGTGCAAATTGGCTGCCGCATTTCCCATATTACAACAGTGACTCCACTTCAAAAGTACTTCATTGGCTGTAAAGCACTTTGAGACGTTGGTGGTCGTGAAAGGCGCTATATAAATGCAAGTCTTTCTTTTTATTTAATCACATTATTGATATAATTTGTTGTGTTCTGATTATGCTTGAAGCCTTATTTGTGACCCATACTCACCAGGCTGAGTGCCAAAAATTGGCTAAAACAAATTCAAATAATGTTTAAAGTAATTTAATTGGTTCTTTTTTTTATTGGTATGTTCTTCTAATTGGTCATTCTGATTGTTTGTTTTCTTCAACCCTTAGTGCTTTATGGACCATGTACAGCAGGCACCTCAAAACACTGGAGAGGTACCATCAACGCTGCCTCCACAAGATCCTACAAATCCATTGGCAAGATAGGCGCACCAACGTCAGTGTTCTTGCTCAGGCCAACATCCCCAACATCGAAGCTCTGACCACACTCAATCAGCTCCGATGGACGGGTCACATTGTCCGCATGCCCGATACGAGACTCCCAAAGCAAGCGCTCTACTCGGAGCTCCGGCACGGCAAGAGAGCCCCAGGTGGGCAGAGGAAACGCTTCAAGGACACCCTCAAAGCCTCCTGGAAAAAGTGTAACATCCCCACCGACACCTGGGAATCCCTGGCCCAAGACCGCACAAAGTGGAGGAGAAGCATCCGGGAAGGCGCCGAACACCTCGAGTCTCTTCGCCGGGAGCAAGCGGAAGCCAAGCGCAGGCAGCGCAAGGAGCGCACGTCAACCCAAGCACCCCACCCACCCGCCCCTTCAACCACCGTCTGCCCTACCTGTGACAGAGACTGTAGGTCCTGCATTGGACTCATCAGTCACCTGCGAACTCATTTTTAATGTGGAAGCAAGTCATCCTCAGTTCCGAGGGACCGCCTAAGAAGATTCATTGGTAGTTCTGTAGCCGCTCACCTCATTTTTCATTTGTGCATTTCCTACCTCTTCAGTTCTGATTTGAGCCAATCAATGAAAAGTGACAGAAAAATGCAATGGAAAAGTGTGATGGAAGTGTGTACTATCCTCCAGAATTTTAATATAATACAAGTGGATCGCCCCTGGCGATGCTCACAGTTCATAGGAACACATGATTTCTGTCATTTAATGTACAATATATTCTAGACACTGATTCACTTGATTGAATAAGTCAAATTGTATTTTTTTATTCTCAGAAGCAGGATTTCTTGGACTTGATTTTCCAAGGCTCTGACTGCAGCCTTGTTGGTGGCTGGTGTAAGTTGGAAAATCTAGCCTATTTTATTACCTTGTGCATCCAATTCCCATCACACCTGATTTTTCAACTGCTGATGAGGCTGCATTACAGACATGTGCTCTTTTAAATATGTAAATTATTTAAAGCAGCTCCCATACCAAACCATCCTACTTTGAGCATGGGCTCGCCCACAGTGTGCGGCTCACCCATATAAAATGAACACATGGGAGTTCTGGGAATTGGGCCTGTTCAAGCAGGCTTCCTGAAGTGGGCTGGTTGTTTCAGTTCCTGGTAAAGTCTTTTTTATTACATTTTTAATGATATCTTGCTCCTGCATTAATTGATTTTGCTCGATAGTCAATCATTTTTGGGTTTTTCTTGCCGATATTGCCCTTCATTATTCTTGGCTGATGCTGACATTTAAATTGCATCATATAAAGTGGTGAGGATGGGTAATCCTTTGGGGATCCAAATGCACTGTATGAGGGCAGCACGGTGGCATAGTGGTTAGCACTGTTGCCTCACAGCGCCAGGGACCCGGGTTCGAATCCGGCCTCGGGTGACTGTCTGTGTGGAGTTTGCATGTTCTCCCCGTGTTTGCGTGGGTTTCCTCCGGGTGCTCCGGTTTCCTCCCACAGTCCAAAGATGTGCGGGTTAGGTTGATTGGCTATGATAAATTGACCCTTAGTGTTAGGGGGATTAAATACGTGGGGTTACGGGGATAGGGTGGGATATGTGTCGGTGCAGGCTCGATGGGCCGAAATGGCCTCTATCTGCATTGTGGGGTTTCTGTGATTCTGTGATTCTGTGACTTAGATAAGAATCATTCACAAGGGGCCAACAAATGCAGGTGAAATCACACTTGAGAGATTTGATGCACACCGGTCACTCAGCCAGGATGGGCATTTATAGAATCCTTCATGTAAATGGAGGCCTATTTATGTTACCTCAACTTCACAAGAGCAGCTGCTTTGAGAAGGCATTTGATAAAGTCCCTCATAAGAGACTATTAACTAAAATTGAAGCCAATGGAATTGAAGGTAAATTATTGACCTGGTTAGGAAATTGGCTGAGCGGCTTGAGACAGAGAGTAGGGATAATGGGCAGGTACTCTAATTGGCAGGATGTGATGAGTGGTGTCCCGCAGGGATCTGTGTAGAGGCCTCAAATAGTCACTGTATTTATTAACAACTTAGATGATGGGATAGAAAGCCACATATCCAAATTTGCCAATGACACAAAAATAAGCGGCACTGTAGGCAGTGTAAGTGAAAGCATAACATTAAAAAGGGATTTGATAGTTTAAGTGAATGAGCAAAACTGTGGCAAATGGATTTCAATGCAGGCAAATGTGAGGTCATCCACTTTGGACCTAAAAAGCATAGAACAGGGTACTTTCTAAATGGTAAAAAGCTAAAAACAGTGGAAGTCCAAAGAGACTTGTGGGTCCATGTACATAGATCATTAAAATGTCATGAACAGGTACAGAAAAGAATCAAAAAGGTTAATGGAATGCTGGGCTTTATATCTAGAGGACTTGAATACAAGGGGGTAGAAGTTATGCTGCAGCTATACAAAGCCCTGGTTAGACCACACCTGGAGTACAGTGAACAGTTCTGGGCACCACACCTTGGGAAGGATGTATTAGCCTTGGAGGGAGTGCAGCGTAGGTTTACCAGAATGATACCCGGACTCCAAGGTTTAAATTACAAGGAAAGATTACACAAATTAGGGTTGTATTCCCTAGAATTTAGAAGGTTAAAGGGTGACCTGATCGAAGTTTTCAAGATATTATGGGGAACAGATAGGGTAGATAGAGAGAAACTATTTCTGCTGGTTGGAGAGTCTACAACTAGGGGGCATAGTCTAAAAATTAGAGCCAGACCTTTCAGGAGTGAAATTAGGAAACACTTCTACACACAAAGTGTGGTAGAAGTTTGGAACGCTCTTCCGCAAACAGCAATTGATGCTAGATCAATTGTTAATTTTAAATCTGAGATTGATAGATTTTTGTTAACCAAAGGTATTAAGGGATTATGGGGCAAAGGCAGGTATAAGGAGTTAGGTCGCAGATCAGCCATGATCTCATTGAATGGCGGAACAGGCTCGAGGGGCTAAATGGCCTACTCCTGTTCCTATGTTCTTAAACTATAGACTTGTACCATCTGCTGCAAGATAACCTTCAGGTAATATCTGGATCAGGGACAGCACTTCCCATAGAAGAGGAGGTTACCATGGCATGAAGCTTTACTGCCACCACATCATTTCAATTCATCACAGGTGATGTCTGCCACTTCAGCCAGTCTGCACGGCACACCTGGGTCCAGCAAATGATGAACAGTGTTTGCAAGGCACAAAAAGGTTCATCATTGTTTTCTGTGGAAAGGAGCATCAGCTGGACAACACAGTTTTCACTGGATGGCAGAGTTATTTGAGTGCACAATGTTGTAGACAGCACCCATAGGGGCATCCAAATTCTCTATCAGTCCCATAGCCTACTTGAACAGAAGGAGTTTGCATTCAATTACTGTTCAGGTTGTATCCAACCATCATGTATGTCAGTGGTCATTATCCAGCAAGCAGCCACAATGCCTTCATTGTACAGCAGTGAGTGGTGCCCACATATTTTGAAGTAGAAGAAACACTACGTGTATGCCTCTCTGCATCCATGGTTGCTGATCCCACTTTAAACCCATTAATAGCAGAGGAGCACCTTGGACTGGATGCCTCAGCATCTATTTGCTGTTCCTTGGCTGCTGCTATCTCCACCTTCGAGAAAAGTGTGCCATGCAGCTTTGGCATAATGGCGGAGTGCAAATAAAGCACAATGGTTGCGTACGCCTCCCAGAGGCTGCACTAGTTCCCAATTTAGGTTTGGGCCAAGGCTGGTAAACCTCACAAGAAATCTGAGCAAAATTGAAGAGTGGAAAGAATTGCATTCATACAGTGCTTTGCACATCCCAAAGCGTTTTACAGCCAATTAAGTACTTTTTGAAATGTAGTTGTAATGTAGAAAAACGCGGCAGCCAATTGGTGCCCAGCAAGTGCCCACAAACAGCAATGAAATAAATGACCAGATCATCTGTTTTAGATTTTGACTGAGGTATGCATGTTGCTCAGGACACCAGGAGAACTCCTCTGCTCTTCTTCAAAAAGTGCTGTGAGATCTTTTATGTCCACCTGAGACGGTAGACGGAGCCTCGGTTTAACGTCTTATCCAAAAGACGGCACCTCCAACAGTCCAGCACTCCCTCAGTACTGCACTGTCAGCCTAGAATATGTGCTCAAGTCACTGGAGTGGGGCTTGAACCCACAACCTTCTGTCAGAAACCAGAGTGCAACCACTGAGCCAAGGAGTACAGTTACCTTCACCTTTCCCCTGATATCAGGAAACTTTTTCTGTATTTGGAGCCAGCTAGCTAACAGCGCTAACTGAGTTGGTGGCCTTCCTCAATGCAGCTTTCAGCTATGCTTTTACTGCAGAAGGATCTTCAATCATTCAGCATCAAGACTAACCGTACAACTGTGTATAATTAGTAAACTTTCTATCACCACCACAACTTTCTCTTTAATGGAATCCTGCAGCTCTTTAAGAGCTGCTTGTCAGATTTCCCAATCTCCAGCCAAGTGTGCTACTGGCCAAGCTCTCTAGGAAAGTTATTCATGTGCCTGTAGCCTACTTAAATTAGCAAGAGAGACTCCCATCAAAGAAATTAGTGCAACCCACTCTCTGAACTGCCTCTGCACGTAAGCCTGCACATTGGGCTATCTCAACCCCATTTTTGAAACTATTGGAAAATCATTGTGCCTTTTTTTTCATTTTCACATTATAGCCATCCTATTGCCTATCTAAATGAGATTTCAAATTTAAAGTGGATTTAGTCATCAATTTATGTACCATGGGGTCACACCCAACAGGAATTGGTTCAGGCTGTGCAATCGCATTTCACTTAGGACCATTACAGCCAGCAGAGGAGGGAGACTTTTTTTATTCCACTAATAAAGGATACTTTCAAACCTAAGTCCCAGAAGTGAAAGGATAGTGTGTTAACCCACCAGTCAATCCTCTCACAAATGCATCATATATACAGAAACCATAGGAGTTAACAACACCAAAGGGGGCCACTCAGTCCATCATGTCTGTGAGCAATCCAAAACTCATTCCACTGCCATGCTTTCTCCCCATATCTTCCACTGCTTCAAATATTTATCCATTTTTCCTTAAAAGATTAAATGGTCTCTGCCTCGATTACTCTCTGTGGCAAAGCATTCCATGCTCTAACCTATCCCTTCGCTCTCTTGGTGACAACTTTAAACTGATGAGCCCTTGTCAATGACTCCCCAACCAGGGGAAATAGTTTTTCCCTGTTTACCAGATCAAAACTCTTCATAATTTGAAAACCTCTACAGAATCTCCTCTTGGCCTTCTCCACTCCAGTGGAAATAGTCCCAGTATCTCAAGTCTTTCTTCATCATTATAGTTTCCCATCCTTGCTATCATCCTCATGAATCTATGTTATATACTCTCTATGGCTTTAATGTCCTTTCTATATGGGGTGACTAAAACTGCACACAGTACTCAAACTAACCTTGTTTTGTACAAATTTATTATTACCTTTTTTCACTTGCTCTTTTTGTTCCCAAAATTCTATTGGCCTTTTTATGGTTTTATCTACCTGCACTCACACTTTCAAAAAATTAGGTATTGGAACCCCTACGTATCTATTTGTCCAAACTATTCAGCATCTTTCCATTGAATGTATATTTGTATTCCTGTTTTTCCTCCCATAATGCATTACCTCATACTTTGTTTCCAACTTTCTATCCAGGTTACTACATTTCCTTTTATACCATATGCCTGAATTTTTTCATCTAGCACCTGGGAGACACTTTATCAAAGGCATTTTGAAAATCCATATACACTACAACTACTGCATTCTCTTTATATATCCAATCAGTCACTTCTTCAACAAAACTCTGTTAAATCTGTCAAACATGACATGCCTTTAACAAATCCATGCTGACAGTCCTGAGATTAACACATGCATCCCTAAATTCTCACATATTTGGTGTCTCAGAGTTTGCCCAAAATTAGGATTAGACTAAGTGCTCTACAGTTACTCAATTTATCCTACTCTCTCTTCTTAAACAGAGGTGTTGACATCCTAGCATGAGATGTTGACAGAGGTATTGACATCCTGGCTTTCATCATAGATGGGTGGGGACACCTCGCCCCCTTATCAAACCCTCCCCACCTGGCTATATCTTCTACCACCTGCCCTGCCCAACCTATACTGGTGGCAGTGTGGCCCTTATCATCAAGTCATACCTTGGCCTCTCCCCCTATTTCAATGGCACCTTTTCCTCCATCGAGCACCTTATCTTGTTCCACTCCAACCTTACCTTTAAAATCCTCAGGTTTACACCTCCCCAATCCCCATCCTGAGTTTCTCCCCAAGATAGCTTCCGGCCTTTCTTTCCTCAGCCTCAGCACTGAGAAGCTCCTCATCCTCAGTGATATCAATCTCCAGCTCAGCTGCCCTAGCACTCTCCTCTGAATTTACCATCTTCCTGTCCTCTCTGAAACTCTCCCTCTATATAAACTCTCCTACCCATAATCATAGCCACCACCGTGACCTTGTGATTTCTCATGGCCTCTCTATTTCCACGGTTTCATTCACTAACAAGGCTATTTCCAACCGCTTCCTTGTATCCAGCACAACCCATATCCCCCTACCACCTTCAACCCCATTTCTTTCTGCAGTCACCCTGCCACTTTGCTCCAAGTCACTTCCAACTACACTCTGAAACCCCCACCTGGCTAGCCTTTAGATTTCCATTCACCATAATAACTGCAGCAAATGATTTGCTCAACTAGTCCCTCCACCTTTGACGCCTTCCATCCCAGCAAAACCTTTACTCTCTCCCATCCTTGCCATCCCCCTGGTATGGCCCCATCATCGCTCCCTTAAGTCCAAAGGTCACAAACTTAGCACACAACTTGTATAGCCTTGCATTGCCAGATTTGGATCGACCGCATCAAGCTCTACCATCCTTGCTCTCCTCTGCCAAAACTGTCCCCTACTGTAGAATCATCTTGGGGAGCAAAGACAACCCCAGAATCCTTTCCCTAATGCCAACCATCTACATAAACCCCTCCCCCACTCGCACCTCTAACAACAAGTGCAAGGAGCTCATGGATTTTAAGGGCTGGATTTTCCCAGCGGAGGCGGGTTCACGGCGGGAATGCTGGTTGGCGGGTTCTGGTCCCACTCCCGGCTGCAGCCGCTCTGTCAAAAGGATTTTCCATTAATAGGGCTTGTTAAGCCCACCCTGCGGTGTTCCTGGCCAATTAAAAGGAAGTGGGCCTGATGACATCATTTGATGACGTGTCATCAGCCGGTTTCTTTAAAGGGACCATGGTCACATTCATTTTGACAGTTGTGCTGTCAGTATTCTATAGCATTGAGGTGCTGCAAACACTGACAAGCACTGCACAAAGGTGCAGGCTGCACCCAGGCTCTCCCAGGACTCCCTCCATATGCATATGGAGGGAGGTTCTCCTCCCTTCCCATGGGCAGAAGAGACCTCCCCAGGAGATCAATGCAACCTGGTTGCACATTGCACAGGAGGGCAAAAGCAGGGATGTCGCCAAGAGTACCTGGCTGCAGTGGCGCAAACCTTTCAATGATCTCAGTAGATCACGAAACGTTACTGCAAAGCCACACTCAACCTCATCCTGCTGTGCCACTCATCACATCCTCATCACTCTGCCTTCCCTACCCTACTCCTGCACATCCTTACTCACATCAACTTACCTTGCACCTCCACCCATCCCTCTCTACCTACATTATCACTTCCCCATCTCACTAGCCACCCCTCACACTCACCCTCATCCTAGTCCAATCATTCCAGCTAACAACACACAAGGGTAGGCACTTGGGTGTCTTATGCAATGTTCATGTAAATTTTTGGGTAATGTGTTGTCAAACACTGAATTCTTTATTTTCAACACTTTGTCTTATTGTACAGATCTGGGCTCACCTTTGGAAGTGTCTTAGTGAGTTGCAGTGAATGGTGAGACATAACAGTATCCCCGCAATGGTGATGAGTGTGAAAGGAACGACATTGTAGGAATGCTTTATGGTGCTGGTGTGGGGTGGTGTTAACCTGGTGCATCATATGGCAGCCAGGGTGTACAGCGTCAAGTGAAGTAAATGTGGCCATGGTGATGCCATCACTGGCCTCCCGGGCAGCAATGTGGTCGGGTGCTGATGCCCTGTGTCCTGTGCAGCATCAGTTGAATGCGGAGAAGGTTGGTGTTGTTATTGCTGATGTTGGTGTGCCTGGTAATGTTGGTGTTGGGGATGATTGTGGAAGGATTCAGAGGACTAAGGTGAGATTTTTTCAAGGGCATCGATGTTGCTGGAATAGATGGCAGCTGAAGTTGAGATGACAAAAGCGATCTGTCAGTGGTGAGAGAGCTTGCTCCAAGGAGGTGACAGTGGATAGAGAGTTTACTCCAAACACTTCCAAACTGCATACAGCTCAAAAGTGTCTTCCAAGTCCTGAAGGCTCAAGCTTCTGATGTTGGAAAGTGACCAGTTGTGAAATGGTAGCTTTCATACCAGTTTTGCAGCTGTCACCTATTCACAGCAATGGGGGGACATAGAGAACCCGACCTACTCACCTGATGTGATCTCCGAACGACAGGAACCTCGTTAAAAATGTGGGAAAATAGAAAATAGTAAAAGGCTGGCAAAATAGCAGTTAACAAGCACTTAACAAGCAGTTGACTATCTTAAATGCCTCCCCCGCCGCTTGGTGTCAGGTCTGTTCTGAAATAGCAGACCCGACACTTTGGAAACTTACATGGAGGCGGGTTCGCGGTGGATTCCCAACCCGCTGTCAATCATTTTGAATTTAACAGCTGACCCGCCTCTGAACCCGCCCTCTGAGTGCCAGCAAAATCGCAGCCTAAATGCCTACCTTGCATTGGTGTTCACGGCAGAAGATGATGCTGAGTTGCCAATTAACACATCGTAGGGATGATAATAAAACTGAAACTGTCAAAGTGAAAGTAGATATAGTCCTGGCTAGAATAAAAGATCTCAAAACAGATTGGGCTGGTGCACCTGATGTAATCCACCCGAGGGTAATCAAAGAAATGGGGTCTATACTCTGCAAGCCCTTGCTCTTATATTTAACAGTTCACTGTACTGTGATTGTTCCCATGGACTGGAGAGCAGCCCATGTGCTGTCTTTATTTAAAAAGGACAATAAATCAGAAACTGGAAATTACAGGCCCATTACCTTAATTTCAATTGTGGGCAGGTGTCAAGAAAGGATCCTTAGAGATGCATTGTATGACCATCTTGACAGAGAAGGGGATATTAGAGAATTTCAACATGGCTTCTAGAAAAGATAGTACTGTCTCACCAACCTGGTTTAATTTTTTTGGGGCAGTCACTAGGTTGGTGGATGTACGTCGCCCAGTCAACATTGTATAGCTTGATCTTCAAAAAGCCTTTGACAAGGTGCCACACAATTGTCTACTAAATAAGGTTGAGTCCTGTGGGACTAGTGGGCAGGTTTTACGTTGTATGAGGAACTAGTTGCATTTGTGTAGATAGAAGGTATTTGTTAATGGTAGTGGTTCTGTGTGGGGACTAGTCACTAGTGGAGTCCACAGTGGTCAGTGTTAAGGTCTTTGCTCTTCACCATCTTTATAAGTGATCTGGATGAAGGTGCTGAGAGAACTGCCCTCAAATTCACAGAATATACAAAGGTATGTGCAAGGTTGCATGCTCAAGACTGCTGAGTGGAAGAGGACCTGGGTGTTATAATACATGTACCTTTGAAGGCTCACGATCAGTGTTGTAGAGCTAGTGCAAAAGTAAATAAAGTGTTGGGATGTATTGTCAGGATGTTTCAATATAAAACAAGAAATACTATACTATCTTTATATAAGGCCTCATCTAGAACATCGTGTCCAGTTTTGATCCCCTCACATGGGTAATATAGAGGCAAATGAAAACGTTCAGAGGAGGGCCACTAAATTAATACCTAGCTTAAATAGCTAGTTTAGATAGCTGGGGCTTTTCACTCTAGAAAAAAGTAAACTTCAAAGAGATTCAATTGAGATGTTTAAAATAATTAAACAATTAGATTTTTTTTAATTTGTTTATGGGATGTGGGCGTCACTGGCAATGCCAGCATTTATCGCCCATCCCTAATTGCCCTCGAGAAGGTGGTGGTGAGCCGCCTTCTTGAACTGCTGCAGTCCGTGTGGTGAAGGTACTCCCAGAGTGCTGTTAGGTAGGGAGGATTTTGACCCAGCAACGATGAAGGATCGGCGATATATTTCTAAGTCAGGATGGTGTGTGACTTGGAGGGGAACTTGGAGGTGGTGGTGTTCCCATGCGTCTGCTGCCCTTGTCCTTCTAGGTGGTAGAGGTCGCGGGTTTGGGAAGTGCTGCCGAAGAAGCCTTGGCTAGTTGCTGCAGTGCATCTTGTAGATGGGAAACACTGTAGCCACGGTGCGCCGGTGGTGGAGGGAGTGAATGTTTAAGGTGGTGGATGGGGTGCCAATCAAGTGGGTTGCTTTGTCCTGGATTCAGTCTGTGTGAATAGGCTATTTGAACTAGATAGGCTAGGCAGGACTGTGAACATGAGTTTAAGTTACTTAAGCATAGAGCTAGGTTTGATATTAGGAGATATTTCCTTTCACAGAGAGTCTTTGACCTCTGGAATAAGTTGCCAGCATATGCAATGAGTACAGATTCACTGTGACAGCTGTGGCTCAGTTGGTAGCACTCTCGCCTCTAGGTTGTGGGTTCAAGTCCCACTCCAAAGACTTGAGCACAAAAATCTAGGCTGTCACTCCAGTGCAGTACAGAGGGAGTGCTGCACTGTCTTTTGGATGAGACGTTAAACCAAGTGGATGTTAAAGATCCCATGGCACTATTTCGAAGAAAAGCAGGGGAGTTACCCTGGCCAATATTTATCCCTCAATCAAAATCACAAAAAGAGATTATCTGGTCATTATCACATTGCTGTTTGTGGGAGCTTGCTGTGTGTAAATTGGCTGCTACATCACAACAGTGACTACACTTCAAAGGTATTTCATTGGCTGTAAAGCACTTTGGGACGTCCTCAGGTCGTGAAAGGTGCAAAATAAATGCAAGTCTTTCTTTCTTTCTTTCACTGCCAGCACTCAAGAAAACTGGATGGGTACCTGGGCTAACATAATTGCACATAGAAGGTAGGTGGGTTTGGGGGTATATGTTGCCCGGTCACCGTGGTTTCCTGGAACTTGTTAGGGGTCGGAGGGGAATATCTCAGAATTTTTTCCTAAATTGGCATAAGATTTTTTTCTCTTTTTTTCGCTCTCCCTGGAGATTGTGTGGTTGATGAGAGGGGAGTCGGAGCTGACGGGGGTGATGGTGTGCAGAATTTACACCATGACAGTATAAGACAAGCTCAATGGACCAGCTGGTCTTTTCTAGTTCTTTATTTTGGTATGTTTGTACGTTCATGTTTGTTACCAAGATAGGTATCATTCATTCAGCTTCCTCTGCTGCTTCCCTCCCGTCTTTTCCCTTGTCCACGATCAAACCTCCCCAAGTCCCCCTCCCGCTTTAGCCCCAAACCACCATCAGTTTCCAACCCATTCATCCTCCACCCCACCCTCTCTAGTTTCATCTCATCTGTAAGACCGACCTCCAGCTTTTGGCACTATTTCCACTAAATTTATGATGATCCAACCTCCTTTCCTGGCCCCCATGCTAGCTAATATTACAAACGGCCCACTCTATTCGGGCACTGCCCTTTTAAAACTTCCATCATCAAATCCTCCTCAAAAACCATACCCTCAACTGTTCTGCCCTTCCTAGCTACCCTTCCCCCATTGCCAACCTCTCTTTTCTCTCCAAAGTTCTTGAATCCTAGACCTATAGCCATCTTTTCCACAACTCCCTGTTTGAATCCCTCCAAACATGTTTCTGCCCCTCCCACTGGATTAAAACAGCTTTAACCAAAGTCTTGAATGACATTCTCTGTGATTGTGGCTATGGTCTATTATCACTACTTGTCCTCCTTAACCTTTCTGTAGCCTTTCTGTGACCACAATATTCTCCGCCAATGCCTCATCTCTGTTGTCTAGCCCTGTGGGACTGCCCTCCTCATTTCCGCTCCTACCGATCCCATTATAGCCAGAACATCTCTACCAATGGCTTCGCTTCCTACCCCTGCACTTTCATGTCCCATTAGTATCCACTCTTGGCCCCCTCTTCTTCCTCATCTACGTGCTGCCCCTTGGCAACATCATCCAAATGTGGTCAGGTTCTAATATATAAATATCCCGAAGGCACCCAGCTCGACCTCTCTGGCACCTCTCTTGATCCCACCACTGCCTCTGGAGTGTCAAACTGCTAGTCTGACACCCAGTCTTGAATGAGTCATAACTTCCTCCAGCTAAACATTGGAAAAACCAAAGCCATCATCTTCAGCCACCACCACATTTCCATACCATCAGCACTGACTCCATCTCCCCTCCTTGGCCACTGTCTAAGGCTGAACCAGCCTGTTCGCAACCTCAGAGTCCTTTTCAACCTTGAGCTAAGCTTCTGCTTCCATTTCCCATCCATCATCCTAAATTGCTACTTCGACCTCCACGACATCACTTGCCTCTGTCCATACGTCAACCCACCAGCCACTGGAACCCTCACGTCTGCTGTTATCACCTCCAAACTGTTAATCCAGTGCTTTCTTAGCCAGCTTTTCATCCTCCACCCTCCTTAAACTTCAGCTCATCCAAAACTCTGCTGCCCCTATCCTATCCCACACCAATTCCCAATCAACCATTACCGTTGCCCTCACTAATCTACATTAGACCTTGGACACCACCCCCCCCCCCCCCCCACCCCACAAATCTCAAATTTAAAATTTTAATCTTTGTGTTTAAATCATTCCACAGCCTCACTCCCCCCCTACCTAAGTAACCACCTTCAGCCCTACAACCACCCCCATACTTTCTGTTCCCCTGGCTCTGATTTCTTTATTCCCCCTCCCTTCGCCCCACCATTGGCAGTCATACGTTCAGCCTCCTAGGTTTCAATCTCTGGAATTCCCTCCCTAAATCACTCCATCTCCCCACCACCCTCTGCTCCTTTAAGATCCTCCTTAAAAACCACCTCCTTGACAAAGCTAATATCTCCTTCTTTGGCTCAGCATTGTTTTACCCCCGTGCCTCTGTGAAGCACCTTGGGATATTTCTCTACGTTAAAGGCACTATATACATTCTAGTTTTAGTTGTTATTGTGTTACATTGGCTACCCTGCAGTCCTCCAGTACAATTTGCAATCTAAGAAGGATTGAAAAATTGTGGTCAATGTCAGTGCTGTCTCCTCTTTGACAAACGTTGGTGCATACAATCAGGGCCTAGTGCTTTAGCAATCTTGAGTTCTACTCATTCTTTTGGAACCCAATCCTTTTCTACAGTAATCTCTAACAATTGTTCCACACCCTCCTCTAATACACCTACATTCTCCCTTCCACCATAATTTGTATAAATAGATACTATTTATTTAATATAATCTCCACCATACCTTCATATCCCCAATTAGATTTCCTCCTTCATCTCCGAGTAGTTGAATACTCTCTAACTATTTTTTAATTTTTAATATGCTTATAAAAGCCCTTCCTATTTCCTTTTATATTATATAAAAATAGATTTATTCCCTCTTAGCCCTGCTTATCTCCCTTTTCACCTCCCTACTATATTTTCTATATTCCTCATGATTATACTTAATATTGTTTTATGATATGCCTCCCTTTTAAGTTTCAGTTTAGTTTTAATTCCTCTATTTATCTACAGAACTCAATTCTTCAATGCACCCTTTAGCCTTGTAGGAATATATTAATTTGTACTTTCTGCATTTCATAATTGAAGACTTCCCACTGCTGATCCATACTCTTCTGCCCTGTTAATTTGGCCCAGATCCCTTCTCTTACTGAACTATATCTATATATAGGATGTCTTGTGCTTACCACACTTGTTTGCTTTAATGTGTAACTTTAAGTACTTATTTGATTATTTCCTAATTATTTGGTTGCCATGATATCAATCAGTTTCAAATCTGTACTGCCATTATGTTTGTTTTCATCCTTTAACACTAAAATCAGTAGCATACTAATCACAACGGGCTTCCAGTGTCCTAGAGCTTTACAAATAACGAATCAAGCAGCATTGGTTAGATCCTCTAGGAGTGGAGAAACTCAACTGTTCTGTAACCTGAATAGTTGACACTCTTGTTACGGAAAGAAAATCACAGTCAAAAGACACACCAGCTAAACAAATTACAGGGTATTAATATATTTTCACTAACTTTTTCATTCTTATTGGACTTGCAAAATCACACGCAACAGCAGTCGGATGAGAAAATTCAGATCATTCATTCTTCATGTGTCAACAGGCTGTTCAACTGTGGGGACTGGGAGCCATCACAGTCAAGCCTAATCTTATCCTCACTACAGGTTCACTGGATACTGATTTGGAGCACGAATTCTGGTTGATTTTCCTCTACTCCGCCCAGTGATTCTGACGCCTTGCATACACCCAAACTGCAATCCGCTAATTCAACACAAATAAAGGACCATTTCAGTAGTAAACAATGCAATGCATTTACCCGCTGAGCCACAAGAGGAGCTCTTATTCCAGTGAAACTTTTAAGACAGAATGTGAGCCCCGATTTTAACTCGGGGGCGAGAGTTCAACAACAACAACAACTAGCATTTATATAGCACCTTTAACATAGTAAAACGTCCCAAGGTGCTGCACAGGAGTATTTTAAGACAAAAAATTTGTCACCGATCCACATAAGGATAAATTAGGGCAGGTGACCAAAAGCTTGGTCAAAGAGCTAGGTTTTAAGAAGCACCTTAAAGGAGGAAAGAGAGGTAGCGAGGTAGACAGGTTTAGGCAGGGAATTCCAGAGCTTAGGGCCTAGGCAGCAGAAGGCACGGCCACTGATGGTTGAGCGATTATAATCAGGGATGCTCAAGAGGGCAGAATTAGAGGAGCGCAGGTATCTCGGGGGTTGTGGTGTTGAAGGAGATTACAGAGATAGGGAGGGGCGAGGCCATGGAGGGATTTGAAAACAAGGATGAGAATTTTGAAATCGAGGCGCTGCTTAACCGGGAGCCAATGTAGGTCAACTAGCACAGGGGTGATGGGCGAACGGGACTTGGTGCGAGTTAGGACATGGGCAGTCGAGATTTGGATGACCTCAAGTTTACGTAGGGTAGAATGTGGGAGGCCATCCAGGAGTGCATTGGAGTAGTCAAGTCTAGAGGTAACAAAGGCATGGATGAGGGTTTCAGCAGCGGATGAGCTGAGGCAAGGGCGGAGATGGGCGATGTTACGGAGGTGGAAGTAGGCGGTCTTTGTTATGTTGCGGATATGTGGTTGGAAGCTCATTTCAGGGTCAAATATGACACCAAGGTTGCGAACAGTGTGGTTCACCCTCAGACAGATGTTAGGGAGAGGGATGGAGTCAGTGGCTAGGGAACGGAGTTTGTGGTGAGGACCAAAAACAATGGCTTCGGTCTTCCCAATATTTAATTGGAGAAAATTTTTGCTCATCCAGAACTGTATGTCAGACAAGCAGTCTGACAATTTTGAGACCGTGGAGGGGTAAAGAGAAGAGGTCGTGAGGTAGAGTTGGGTGTCGTCAGCGTATATGTGGAAACTGACACTGTGTTTTCGGATGATGTCACCAAGGGGGAACATGTAAATGAGAAATAGGAGGGGGCCAAGGATAGATCCTTAGGGGACACCAGAGGGTAGTGATGCGGGAGCGGGAAGAGAAGCCATTGCAGGTGATTCTCTGGTTACAATTAGATAGATAAGAATGGAACCAGGCGAGTGCAGTCCCAACCAGCTGGACGATGGTGGCGAGGCATTGGAGAAGGATGGAGTGGTCAACCATGTCAAAGGCTGCAGACAAGTCAAGAAGGACGAGGAGGGATAGTTTACCTTTGTCACAGTCACAAAGGATGTCATTTGTGACTTTGATGAGAGCCGTTTCGGTACTGTGGCAAGGGCGGAAACCTGATTGGAGGGATTCAAACATGGAACTGCGGGAAAGATGGGCACGGATTTGAGAGGCGACAACACGTTCAAGGACTTTGGAGAGGAAAGGGAGGTTGGAGATGGGGCGGTAGTTTGCAAGGACGGAGGGGTCAAGGGGTTTTTTTGAGGAGAGGGGTGATGATGGTAGGTTTGAGGGAGAGGGGACAGTACCTGAGGAGAGTGAACCGTTAACAGTATCAGCTAACATGGGAGCCGGAAAAGGAAATTGGGTGGTCAGCAGTTTGGTGGGAATAGGGCCGAGGGAGCAGGAGGTGGGTCTCATAGACAAGATGAGCGCAGAGAGATCAGGAGGGGAGATTGGAGAGAAACTGGAGAAAGATGTGAGTTCAGGGCTAGGGCAGGGGGGAACCTTAGAGGAAGTTTGGCCCAGTGGGCTAGGGGAAGGAAGGGAAGTGGCAGAGGCAACTGAACGGATAGTCTCAATCTTAGAGACAAAGAAGTCCATGAACTCCTCACACTTGTTATCGGAGGTGAGGGTGGAGGAGACAGGGGAGAGGGGTTTAAGAAGACGGTTAGCAGTAGAGAATAGGAGCTGGGGTTTATCTTTGCATTCCAAATGATTCTGGAATAGTGAGCAATTTTGGCAGATGAGAGCAGGGCCCGATAGTGCTTTATGTGTCCAGCCAGACCTGGCGGTGAATGGCTAAACCAGTTGACCGCCATATCCATCCTTTGGACTTAAGGGAGCAAAGATGAGAGCCGCATCAGGGGGAATGTCCAGGGTGAGAGAGGGTAATTGTTTTAGTAGGGACTAGGGCATCAAAGATAATGGTGAGGGTGTGGTTGAACAGATTGGTAGCTGCAGAAATGTCATGGTGAATGGAAGGCCAGCGGCTGGACAGTTGGGATTTCATAAGTACAGTTGTAAGAGAGTTGAGAGAGAGTTTTTTCCAGGGGCGGACACAGAAGGAAGTAGAGTTGGGAAAGGTGGGTGGAAGGGGGATGTGGGTGGAGAGCGATATGAGGAAATGGTCAGAGATGGCCTTATCTGCAATTGACACAATGGGAGTAGCGAGGCCACGAGTGATGGCAAGGTTGAGGGGGTGGCCGTGAATATGGGTTGGAAAGTTTACATGGAGGGAGAGATTAAGGGAGTTCAGTGTAAGGGCAAGTGGTGGGCTCACCCCGACTTGCAAACATGTGGCCCGGGCCATTTTAACTCCCAGGCCCGAACCCGGCAGGACTGACGAGAAGCCGGCAGGTTGGATGCGGGTCACGCGTGGCAGGAGACCACAGCCGGAGTCATGCTGGGGTGGTCACCAGCAGTCAAGGTAGGTAAATGGTGGAGGCTCAGCTCAGGATCGGGGTCTGGGGAATGGGTACACCCGGGGCAGAGGAGGCCCAAGTAATCCTTGTGTGGCCCGGAGGAACATTCCAGCTCCTCCTGACCCACAAGGAAACCTTCAAAAACTTTTTTTTTACTTACCTAGGCTTCTTCTGGCCCGGGAACCCTCTCATGTCCACTTCCCCAGGTGTGATCTACACTGTGTGCAAGTTGCGCCTGAGGTAAAAATAACGTCAAGGTCTGAATGGTGTCATCAGACCCTGACTTTTGCATTTCAATGAGGCCCTCGTCTGCCTAGGACGAGGCCTCCGATGTTGCCCAAAACGCGCCTATTAAAATGGCGCGGGACACGAGTGTGCCGTGGACAAGATCAGTACCATGCTGTTGATATTTTAACCCCGCACACCCTGTTCTTGTCGACTGCAGGGGGTTAAAATCAGACCTTTATTTTCTTATGAGAACGATTAACATATGAAGATCAAATTCTACTAATCCGGAGCAGAATGTCGATATCATTAAGGTTGCAACACGTCACTCATTCTGATAAGATTTTGCTCTCAATACTGTGTGTGGTGCAGATATCCTGCAGTTTGTGTTATCACCTCATTATTTGTTTCTTAGAAATGTATGAATAGCAACCAAGACATTCCATCCTACTCTCTATACCATCCACCAACTGATACAGGCTCCATAATTAAAACACTTAATTTATCATCAAGTTAATTTCTGTTTGTAAAAAAAACCTCAATTGTGAGCATCCCAAAAAATAAATCATTTGTCAACACGCTGGAGAAGTCTTCCTGAGAAGTATAGGCCCCGATATCTGTGGGGAGGGAGCAGCGGGGGGGCAGTTTTGAGTTCGGGTAACCCGGAAGAACAGGTTTCCCTCAAGTCCTGCCGAATTTAACAACAGGACTTGATTACTATATTTGGACTCCGTTTCCCGGCCGCAGCCAGCCAGATTGAGAGGCAGGCTGGCAGGCTGTCGGGGAGTAGGCCTGCAGCGCCAGGCCGCAGCCGGGGAGTGGAGAGGAGGGAGGGAGAGATTGGGGGTTGGGAGGAACATCGATTGGGGGGAGGGGGGTGCAGGAGAGATTGGGGGTCAGTGGGACATCGATTGGGGGGGGGGCCCGGAGAGATCGGGGGAGATGGAGGCCCGGAGAGATCGGGGGAGATGGAGATATCGATGGGAGGGCCGGAGAAATAGGGGGAGAAGATCGCGGGAGGAGGAGAGAAGATTGCGGGGGGGCCGGAGAGATCGGGGGAGGAGGGGAGAAAATCGCTGGGCAGACATCGGGAGGGCTTCGGATTGTTGGGTGGGGGCTGGGGCCTGATCGCTGGGGAGTTTAACAGGTTTCCTTGGTGGGCTGGGGGAGGAACACTCCTGCTCCTCCTGGACCACAAGCAGTGCTAGAAAAGCACTTGCCTGTTCCATGCAGCAGTCCTCACCTCCCTTTAGTTGCTGGGCTTCCCGAGGCCCGGGAAACCCGGCCAGCCAGTGTTAAAGCTGGAATGGAGAATAAATCTGAGGCATGCAGCCCCATTAAAATATTTAAATGAGGTACCCACCTCCTGGGAGCGGGCTGCTCGCCCGCCTCTGTTAAAACCGGAAGTGGGTGGGTTTGAGGTGGGTTGGGTTCAGGTATGGGAATATTTACATTTTTTACTTCCACCAATTTTGGGGGGTTAAAATTCCCCCCATAATCTTTTCTTGTTGGGGCCTGTAAGATAGCAATTATATTGCTTCACTATTTCTGCATATCTAATGCAAGCCAAATCTTTTACTTCTTATGCTGTGCTTGAGTATTCCATTACTTTCAAGCTGTACTCCTTGTCTTCATTAATAATGCACAGCTCTGTAACGATTGTTTCAGCCCCCAGTCCACACACACTGATGGATATATTTGCCAGTACTAGCTTTTAGATTCACAGTAAGGATATACATTTTAGGTTTATTTATTAATCAATTCAGTCCCACTGGACACCTCAGATGAGTCCACAATGCCTAATGTCCTGATCTAAATTATGATTTATTAAAATAAAACAACATGTTTCTGAGCTGTGTCAGGCAGGGAGGCACCAAGTGAAGACTGCAGTGTTCTCCCAGCAGGGGTGGAGAGGGGGAAACCCAGACAGGAGAGTCACAGCTAGCACTGACGGGTAATACCAGGTAGATGAAGAATCGATGATAAAAAGACAAAACAATAAGGAGGAAAATCTGCCCAAATGTTCCCATAAAAATAAAAAATATACAGTTTTGACTTGTCTCCAGAATGAATTCCCGTAAATTATGATCTGTGTAGATCTTCTGTCATTCACTTCCTCGGGGAATTTTGTCAACATCATTCTGTAATCTAACAATACTATTAAAAAAATTACAGAAAACAGTACCCAACAGAGGAGGGTAAGATTCTTTTAAAAAAGTGTATCATAGTATGTCCAGTCACATAAAATAGGTTAAATCTAATCTGTCAACCTCCTCACAATCATCAGTAAGGTGATGGAAATAGACATCAATAGTGTCATCAAGTGGCACGTACTCTCCAATATGCTGCTCTCTAATGCTCAGTCCAAATACTGCCAGAACCCTTCTGCTCCAGACCTCATCACAGACTTGATCCAGACATGGCCATAAGAGCTGAATGCTAAAGGAGAGATGAGAGTAGACCTCAATATTAAAGCAGCATTTAACTGAGTATAGCACCAAATGCCCTGATAACAATGGGATTCAAGGGGGAAACACTCCAGTGGCTGGTTATGATTGCAGAAACCCCAGAACATCACTGCAGGAGTTCCTCAGGGAAGTGTCCTTGGTCTAACCATCTTCATTTGCTTCATCAATGACCTTCCTTCTGTCATAAAATCATAGAGCGGGGCTGATTACTGATGATTCCACATTATTCAGCTCCACTCACAACTTATCTGATAATCAAACAACCCATTGTAGGACCTGGCTTAGGCTGACAAGTCGCAAGGAACATTCACGTCACTTAAGTGTCAGGTAATGACCACCTTGAATAAGAAAAGGCACATTCATCTCGCCTTGATCTTCAACAGCACCTCCATCATCAGCATCTTGGGAATTACCATGACCAGAAGCTTAATTGGACCAGCCATATCAACACCATGGCTATAAGAGCAGGGCAGAGGCTGCGTACTCTGTGACAGCAGAAGTAGATTAAAAGGAAAGCCCCGAAGAAATTCAGGGTGCAGTGGAGAGGAGCTAAGGTGAAAGAGAACACCTGTGTGAAATGGATGACGAAGAGTATCGCCGAAATAAGCTAAATAAATCATGTACGAGGGAAACGAAAAGTAAACAAAACATCTGAGGGAAGTCAAAATTAAAAGTGGCCATCAGATAGAAGGAAATTCAAAAGGGAGCACCTCAGATTAAAAAGTGGGCAATGGGAGAAATATAACTAGAAGGAGAACAACCACAAGAAGTAAAATCAAGATGGAGACCTTAGAGTGTGTGTGTTGTGGAATGTTCACAAATGAGAAAGGCAAATACAGTAGTGGAGGGATAAGATGTAAAATTTGTCTCTTAATCAGTAAGCTTAAAGAAAGAGTTATGGCCTTAGAACACAAGTTGCAGGAACATACAAGTGCAGACAGAAGCAAGGGGATTTTTGAGGCCGAGTGAATCGTATTAGATTCTCAGGTTAGTGATATGGCCCGGCTAACATCAGGCCTCGAAGGTGAAAATTCAGGGATTGGAGCTGGAGACCAACATAATTAAGAGCAGTGTTGTCATAGCAAAGGAACAATTGCTGAAAGAAGCCAAGGTAATGGAAATACTGGAAGGATTAAGGTTAATAAAGGAAGCAAAAAATGTAGGAAACCTATGAAGTTACCCAAGAGGTCGCTCTAGCGAACAAATATCAGGCACTGCCCAATTATGCAGAAGGATACAAGATCCCAGAAGTAAAGATTGTTCAAAAATAAGGGAGTACAGCCTGAACAAAGACACAGTTTGCAAGTCACAGAGAACTTGTAGTCATTGGTGATTCTTTTCTCAGGAAAGTGGTCAGCCAAATATGTTTGTCGTAAGAACAATACCTTCAGGAAAGTGAGCTATCTACCTGGAGCTAGAGTGGTACATCTTGAGGGAAGGATAGAAGGTATACTGAAGCAGACAGGTAGAGACCCAGTGGACACATAGAGGTAAATGACACAGGGAGAAGTAATATAGGGGCCTTAAAAGCCACATATATGAAGACTAACTCCAAACTCAAAGATGGAGGATGCAAAGTAATTTTCTCTGGTAAATTTCCAGTATTTGGGAATGGAGGGGAATTCACCGAAAGAACCAAAGAGATAAATGAATGGCTGTCAGCTTGGTGTGAGAACAGCAATGCTACCTTCATAAATAACAGGGAGATCTTCCAGAATAAAAAAGGACTGGTACAGGAGAGGCAAACTACACTTAAACTAAGTCAGGACAAAGAGACTTGCGAGGAGCATTGAGACAGCACTAGAAAATCGTTTACACTAGACAGGTGGAGGGGGGGGGGGGGAGGGTGGAAATAGGATTCCAGACAAGACAGATTGTAGGGGACAAGGTAGTCAACAGTTAGATATGGACACAGATACCCAGCCAGAATCAGAAACCAGGAATATGCAGACATGGGGAAGTGTAAGAGGAGGCAAATCTATGATGAGATGTGTATACATGAACACTAGAAGCATTAGAAGTAAGTGCTGGAACTGGAGGCTGTTGTGGAAGTAGGGAACTCTGATGTGTTGGGAATATCAGAAAGATGGCTTAATCCAGATGATGGAAATGAATATAACATTCAGGGGTATACAATATTTAGAAAACACAATGTGGACAAAAAAATGCTGGTGGTGTAGCCCTATATATCAGGGGAAACCTGGGAGGTAAAAGAAGTTGATCCTATGAGGTTAGAAAGCACTATTGTTTAAAAAAATTCAAAGCTAACACTGAGGGTATGCAATAGACCACCTGGTGAGCATACAAAAGAGGACAATTTGCTCTATGAAGAGATAGAAAGGATATGTGAGAACAAAGAAGTTATTTTAATGGGAGACTTCAAATATAAACTAGAAAAACCTAAGTTGTTGATGTAGTCCATGACTGCTTTTTGACCCAGTGCATCAAGAAAGCAATGATTGGCAATGCTCACCTTGATCTGGTATTTATAAATGACCCAGATAGTGTATAGGAAAGGAAAGTCCTAGCACCCCTGGGGTCAGTGACCACAGAATGATAAAGTTTAACATGACCTGAGAGTCATAAATACCTAAAACCAGGAGCCAGGTACATAATTTTAAATGGGCTAAATTCAATGAAATTAAAGAACAATTAAAGCAAACAGGTTGGAGGAGATTGTTCAATAACACTTCAGTAGAAGACAAATGCAACACCTAAAAAGTATAATGCTGAGCATGCAGAATAAATATACTCCCAAAACCAACAATTATGTCCATAATGCAAGGAACAGCAAAAAGGACAAAGAAATGGAGCACTCATGATGAGAAGATAGTGGATAAGCTTATTTAGAAATTATATAATCTAGAAGTTTCCTATTACAACACTGACTACGCTTCAAAAAGTCTTTAATTGGCTGTAAAGCGCTTTGGAACGTCCTGAAGTCATGAAAGGCGCTATATAAATGCAGGTCTTTCTGTCTTATATGTTGCAAAGAGAATTCAAGAGAGAGATCAAGAGTTACATTGTTTTTGCTGCCAATGTTTTGACAGACTATGGCAACATCTCTGGAGAAGGAGGGACATAGGCTGAGATGTGAAAAGAAAGTGTACAAAGTTAGTATCCAAATGAACACAATATATGCCAAATGTCAGCATTTTAGGCTGACATCAGCATTTGCAGTGTTGTGTCAGCATGTTAGTGTTTGCTGACAAAAATCAACACTTTCTGTGCTGCCTGGACAGTCTTCTGTGGTTGCTCCAAATGCCCTGCAATTTTCTGGATATAGCCTATAGGACAGAGATGATCTACTCACAGAAATTAGACATAGAAAATCCGACAGAAGGACCTACTAAACTCTCTATACTGTTTGGCATAGAGGAAAAGACTAATCAGGCTGGGGAGATGGGAGACTGAGACTGATCTGTAATATAGGAATGGCACAGACTGCCCTGCAATCCAGGGACTGGCACAGATTACTGACCTGTAGCCTTGGAATGGGGTATAATAGATTGAATTAATTATTTTCATCATTCTGGGAAGTGAGGCAAAGCAGGAATTGTGCACAGAAATTAAATTGATTAAATGGGGGAATGTTGATTTATTATGTGACTGTTATTTTTGAGCTTGTCTACAAACATTTTTTTAAGCAAACCTATTTTATCTGTTTTGAAATTAAAGGTGGAGAACCTGTATCAAAAGTGTTTAAAATTTCCCTTAGTCGCAACTTATTCACTCGTTATGTTCTTAACATGAACTTGTAATGGGTTGCTCTTCTTTTATTTATTTCTATAGTTTATAACCTTCTACTACTTACATTATTATGTCATTTAGCTGTGGATTATTACTTGATATTTGGGAAAACCTTTATGCCTACATTTAAGTCAACTTTTGAGTTGTCAGCTTTTTCAGGACTGTATCAGCATTTTAAAAACCATTTGTCAGCTTTCATGAGTTTGTGGTTGGCACATATGCAACATTTCTGTATGGCGCTGAGAGCTCGATCCTGATGAAGGCTCATTATAGAAGATTGGATGCCCTTGAAATGTACAGTGTAAGGAGGTTATTGGTATCATTTGAGAGGGCAGAGTGACAGTGCTGAAAGAGAAGTGGCTGCGTGAAGAAACAGAGTAAATAGATTTCAATGAGCAAGCCAAATGCGCCATACAGTTGAAGATCAATGTCTTTAGAAGGTGGTAGACATCCTGGCTGGGGAAAGAGTACATGGAAAACTACAGCTAAGATGGTGGGACAATGTACAAGAAGGCCTGAATGGAAGAATGACATTGGGGACACAACTGCAGGAGCTGGCAGAGGGCGCAGCATAATGATGGTGACTTCTGGTGCCTACAGCATGCCTGGTTAATGACAACAGACCAATTGACTGAGAATCCAGTTCAATAGATTTTGCCTTCATGGAAAGCCAGGCAATAGAATTTTCTGAGTCACATTTTTGGTTGTCATAATGATATTTACAATCTAGCAGTATCAGAGTTTCAGCAAAAAAAATCTAGAAAACTCCTGCTCAGTGAAAAACATGAAAAGTAACATTTTTATCAATATTGGTACAAAATGTATGACATCCTAACAACATAAAGACCTACTGAATCTTCAACAATAAACATTGCTACATTGCATTTGTGTTGGTAAATGCATAATAATTCCATGTGACTGACAGCATATGCACTTTTGGATACAAATTAGGACATAATGAGACATTTAAATAGGTAGGGATTCATTAAAAACAGGTACAAAGTAAGTGGAGCCGATGTATTTAAAATACAGTTGTAAATGTTTAAATGTCGAAATGAGCAGAAATGTGGTGACTGCTGGTACACAACCTGAAAATTAAATGCTCCAGTTTTAAGAACAGACACAAGTCAAAATTGCCATTTTGAATTTGCAACATGGCAGCTTTAATCAAGTCAAATCCATGTCACTGGTATTTTAAGTGGCATTTAAACAATCAAAACAATGTTTTAAGCACTTGGATAACTAAACAACAATCTAATATATGCAGCCAGTTACTTATATTTAAGAAAAAAAATCTAACAAGAGAAATTTTGAAAGGAGCAAAACCTTTCAATGCACAATTCTGTTCCCTAATTGTTTCCGTGACACTAATTTCCTATTAAGTACAAGCTGTACTGCTTATAACAAAGTGTATCAGGTGGTGGTGCAGAGAAACTAATTCACAGCAGCACAGAGTGTGGGGGGAACATGGGTTCTTGCCCTGATCACCCACACACTGAGCTCCTGATTGAAGCCGCATCACTGTGGGGAGGAATGGAGGGAAGGAAAATTGTACAGGAAGTCATCTGTAGGCAGCTTTCACATAACTCCTGTCAGACAGCTATAAAACAGCATTGACTGCAGCCTGGCAGTCAATGCCAGTCCCTAAACCACAAATATTTTGGCATGGCATCAACTGGGTAAAGGGGAGAAATAAACTTTAAAAAGAGGGAATGTTGCCCTCATTAAAAGAAAGTTCATTCTACTGTAATGTGCCCCTATTATGCTTACGCTGAGTCCTAGCTACAAGTCTATGTTAGTGAATTGAGCAGAAGTGCCCCATTTACACTACCAGCTCTCAGCTGAAATTTTTGTGTGCTGGTTTATAATGTAGTTTGCATACCTAAATCAGATGCAGTATTTATAGTTACATCAAACGGGCATTTATATGTAAGGGAAAAAATTCCAATAAATAGATGGTGACTAGAACAGGCAACTAGTGGAATGGAATGGATGTAGCAAGCAGAGTGGCAATGGCAATGAAACGGAATATGGCAACAAATCTGTTGGGCATTTCCATTGCACTGCCTCTGAATTGGTCTTTCCACCCAACCTCCTACTGAGGCGGGTTTACTTCATGCTGCCACTATTGCACAATTCAAAATTCAATGAGTTTACATTGGCAAACCAATGTGAAATTTAAGCAGTCCACTATGACTTCCAATTTCAAGAGTACATGGGGTTATAAGGTGACCTTGCATTATTTTCTTTTTCTGTAGCTTCTGCTACTAATCACTAGTTAATAGCCCACCGCTTCAAAATAAAATTTCCAAATGTGTTAATAGCCTGGTCATATGCCAGTTTATTTGAAAAGCACATGCCATCATAGCTATAGCCAGAGGAATTACCCTAATGTAATGTCTGTCAGCTGCTGAAACAAAGATTGCATTTGTTTTATATTGTATTACTGTACTGGGTCTTAGAGGTTACTCTACTTTAAATCATGTGGCTAAGGAGTAATTTAACTCCATGTACAAAGTGCTGGATCAAGTAGCAGCAAGTGCCAGCAAGGTGAAATCCCGATAACAGCAACTTCAATTTACAGCAAGGATCTTGGGAGAAATCAACTATGGTTAAAGCGGAGTTAAAATTAGCGTGAGCATGAAGCAATGATTGTCTTTAGATTAAAATAATGCAGCCCTGAATACAATATTTTAAAATCATTGAAACAATAAAACTGAAAAGGCAATTACTAACTTCTGAGCAATCTCTTAAAATATATATTTTTTAATCAACGGCACTTTATTTCCTCCCAAAAGGAAGGTACTGCCAGGATCACTTAGTCTCAATCATACATGTTTAGAGGTTTAAAAGCTGAACTCAATTTTCTTTTTTTGTTTGTTTTTTTAATAATGGATATTGGCTCTGACCTCAGACTTGCAGTGTACGAATATCATGATTGACAGGATGGTCTGTCAACAACACAAAAAAGGTGATTGTACTAAGATCAGTTCAATGGACCCATTTTAGTATCTCTCAAACTGAATTGATTTAAATTGTGATGCAAGCAGAAGTTATATATGTTGGAAAATATTATTGACTTTAACTAAGACAGTTGCCAGAATATACAGCCTTTTACACCCTAAACTAAGAAAAGCCAAATAAATTATGAAACATAAAATGAAGAGGCTATACATCATAGTTTCATGGAAGCTGTCTCATGGAACTTCATGTGCATTGTCAGCTGAAAACAGCTGATCTGAATTCTGCAAAAGGCGACACGTAAACCTCTGCAGAATTTCAGTTTTCAAGGTCAAGTGAAGGTCAATTAGATGACGATGTATGAAAAACAAGTTGAGAGGCTGCAGCACAGCAGTGTGCTGGGAGGTGATTATGATTTTGTTATGTGCTGTAAACTAAAGTTTTTAGAACCTGCCTAGAAATGTACTGTGTGGTATAGTACTGAGCCAAACAGCCCATAAAGTTTCCAGGTTTGACCCCTGGTCTGTACTGAGTTAACTGACCTCAGCTGTGGGGCTACTTAAACTAAACTGAGCATCCCTAGGTGAGGAAGGAAAGAAAAAAATCTACCATGGTTCCAGTTCCTAATCGCAATTCAGCAACACCTTTTGGGGGTACACATGTATTGACATTGGGTAATAACAGAATCAGGCTCAACTGATTTGGACCCAGCAGTCAATTCCTCCCCCCAACCCTCACCAGAACTCCCTATCCAGACATACCCTGCAGAATGGCCAGTTGGCACGATACTGGAGGGCTGTCGTTAACATGAAGCTGCATGGGTTGGTTCAGGGAGAGAATCGGAGGAAATTAGAGCAGGAAAAATGTGTATGATATTTATTTTATCCCAGGTTTACCCTCTGTTGTTCCTCGTGCCATGCTCCCATCTCAGCCTGGAGTCAGGTAATCTACTCCAGGGTCTCAATCAAAACAGTTCCATAATTGACTACTATAAGATGCCTGAGGTGAACCCAGAGTCCAGGGTGACTATATCTTTTGTTTTCTCTTTCCACTTCCCTCAACCCCTCTCATGGGCAAGTGCCTGACCTGCACTTGTTGCCTTTTGCAACAGGACAGCTGAGACCACAACACACTGTCTAATTATTTGTGGGTACCTTTCTCACAACACTGCAAATTATATATTTTTTTAAATTGTGGAGCTCCCCTAAAGGCTCAATAGGGGATTGTAATGTGTGGTACGGTACTGAGCCATACAGCCCAAAAATGTCCCAGGTTTGGTCCTTGATTGGTGCACACCCTAAGCTACAATGTACTGTATTGAGAGAAGAATTTTGGCCTTGTTCCAACCTCAAAGAACTGAATACTCAATAATTCAATGTGTCCACTGAGAAAAAACATCACCTAAAAATACTTGAAGCCAGGCACTTGGATGGAAAACGCTCCTCCCAAAAGTAGATTGTAAAAGGTTACTAAAATTGGTGATGTATATTATATAGATGGAATCAGTCCAGTGGTGCAGCATGACAGAGCATCAAGCACAATGTCATGGAATGGGGGTTCTCAGAGTTCCCAACCTAAGCAGAAAGGCACCAAGTGCAGGCCAACTCTCTCCTTAAAGTGGTGAGGGGAAAAAACAGAAATGTCTCTGGGTTCACCATAGCTCTTGGCAGCTGGTAAAGAGCAGCATTCGTTGTGGCCGGGGAGCAGGAAAGCTATTCTGCTCTCTCAGGTGGAAGAGGTGCATTGCTCAGGTAGGGAGGGAGGATGTGAGGGGGGGGGGGGGGGGGTGTAGAACCAAAAGAGATGGTCTTGCCTCATGGGTGGGTTTATACCACTCAAAAGAAAATTATAGCCAAAGTGTTAATCAATCTCCCACACAAAATACTTTTCTTATAAAAATTAAAGCTGACCCTTTAGTTTTTTTGTTTGGTTTTGGGGTGAGGTTGGTTCTGGATGGCGGGTCATTGAGACAATAAACGCACTGTTTTCAGTTGTTTGCTCTGTATCTGTCTGTATTCCAGCAGTTAACTTGATAACATAACAATAGAAAAGTGAATACAAAGATTTTAAACTTGAAAGCACAAAGGGTGGTCCTCAGCTTTATCAAAGATAGCAGGCATCTCCCCAAATAGTGAGAGGGGCTTGCATCGCGGGTATAACTGTCTTTCCTTTTTCTTAAAATATTATTTGTGGCGCTCAGGAAGTGATTGGCATGCCAACTGGAGCGCCTGGCTTTGAGCGCTTCTGGGTGATATTTTTTCAGCTGACACCTTGAGCTATTGGGTGTTCGGTTCCTTCAGAAGTTAGAATGAAACCAAGCTCTCCCCACACACTGCTCCCGCATGCCACTGATCTCTGCCCTGTCACCGTGTATTTAGAACAGATAACACAGACTCTGTGTGGAAATATCAATGCCACACCCAATATATTAACAGTATAAGCACAGAATGCGCGACTTCAAAAAATGGAGTGAGATCACTGAACGCCTGCGTCGTTTACCTTCAGTTATTGCATAAATGATGAATGACTACGGGCGCGTCTAGTCTTATTGTTCCCATTGTTATACCAATGCAAGACTAAATGATATACTAAAAATGTAATTAAGTGTATCTATAGGAGAATAAATCTGGTTAATTGAAAGCATATGGTCGAATGAATAACGGGTATGGAGGAAAACAATATGCAATACACACATTAGTACAAAGGTATTAAACCTGGAACGCCCCCATAATAAACCGATGGCTCCCTCGTGGTCCTAGCGCCGGCAACCCTGCGCGTGTTCAGAGCTCTCTAGTCCTTGATTCTAGTACTAAATCTCCATAAGCAACTGCAATTGGAAAAGGAAATGCAATGTTTTATCCAATTTCAATCAGCTATATATCCGAAGTTTGGTACATTTGAATCAATAATGAGGCTAAATAAAAGCTGAGGTTTGAACTTCAAAATAATTTTGCGAAATTGTGAATTAATTTTAATTTAAAAGGTGGTATTTATTCAGAACACGTCCATCTGCTGAATATTTCGTCAGCTTTTGTACGCGGTAGTTTTGCTGACACAAAAGACACGCCTACACTTTCCAGTTACTGAATTTCCCAGCGGAGTTCAATCTGGAAAGTGTCCTCAATCGAAGAATGTTGCATTATACATTCAGCGTTAGGCGTATGTGCAGCTTGCAGTCAAAGCTCGCTGTAGAAACGCAACAATTATACAAGGCAGCCACGGATACGCTGCAGCTACTGATGCATATCGAGCGGTTGAGACCTTGCAGAAAAAAAAATGCTGCACATTGCCGAAACGCAGCAGCCACCTCCCCCCACCCCCGCAAATGTCTTTTCGGCAGTACATTCAGCAAACCGCAACACTGCACGCTTAAAAGAGCAGTTCATTTTAGAGTTTGCAGGTAAACTGATTGTAATAATTCTTTTGTGGAACACGATTGTACTGCCAGTTAAACATTAAACCAGCACCAAATGCAATAAGCATCCGACATGACTCTGCACTGACAGTTAACTGTTTAATTTGAGGAGGAAAGTTAGTCAAAGTGTATAGGATGGCAACGAATGTAAGATATAAACAGTCAATAATCTACCATAATGTAAAACTGAGCAATACGGTTAGTGCTTCCACTTTGGTGACCATCTACTTGAAATGTTAATCTTTTTTGGGTGGGAGGCCACGCCACACATTTTAGTTGTGAAGTGCTGCACTGAATTTAGGGGTACTTCATGAAACAGCAATTAACAGAAGTGCAAAATAATCCCACTCTCACCTACCTCCTCCATCAGAGAGTTCAAGACATTAGCTACCTTCTCTGGTGCCCTTCAACATTTCAATATTGTTTTTCAAATATAATATATACTTTTTTATTAACAACAACATTCACGCAATAAATCCCTAGTCGATTCAAGTGGAATCGATTTAAATACAGTTACTTGGCCGACTTGTCACGCAACACTCACTGCAGTGCTCTGTTCATCGGCTGCTGAAAAACTATGACCTTCAGGATAAGACTGAGAAAGTAAAAGTCGATTGTGATGTCTAATGTCTCTAGTTACAAAAAAGACAACCCTGGAGAGTAAAACAAAATACATCGGTCAAGTTAAAAATTGTGTGGGTTTAAATCTAACCAAACGACTTATGAAATGTAGCAGGTGCGTGTCACCCAGCGCAGAGGTAGGCGAGGGCAGGAGGCACTGCAGTAAAAGAGACACCAGCTGCTTTAACACAAGCAGCGCCAGGCAACTGCATACACGGGAGGGTGCGCTTGGTGTGGGGACAGATAGGACGGGGGAACAAAGAATCTAGACTTTCACCAAAAAGAGAAAAGGACAGAATCTCCTGAAATTCTGACAGGAGTGAGGTAAAATATGGTGTGCCAATACATTGGCTTGGAAAAGCATAAAGTCTGCGCAAAGGAAAAGAAGGCTGCTGCAGCGATATGACTAACCTCAGGAATCTGGGGGTGGGGAGATTATATTCTCGCATCAGCCCAGGTATCAAACTTCCCACATTCAGTTTCTACTTCAACCCATCTCCTCACTCCCCGCCTCTCAGTCTCACCCACCCCTCAAATAGGATGGGTGAAATGGATTCCTGTGCCAAATGTTACTTGCTTACTGAAAAAATCAATTAAAACTCTACTTTGTTCGAAAATGTTTAGTCTCCGTGTACTAAGTTCTTTTCAAATGTAGTATTTTATTTTATTAAAAACATTTTACAAGGCGTTTGAGTGTAGATGATAATCACTGCAGCAATTCTGCCCTCTCTCCGCTTTCATCTTGGGGCTCTTGTCTGTTCGAGTCTCTTGTTTTGCTAATATGCTTTACCCCAGTAGATTAGATCTTATTGTATTTAAGAAATAGAGATATCCCCTGCAACACTGACTTTCTCCCCAAAATGGTTTGTTACGACGTGCGTTAGGACCCGGGGGATCTCTCCCTCTCCCTCTCTCTGGAAATGTAGCAGTGCGGCCGCCGTACAGACACCTGCTGGAGGCGTGAACCCAGAGCGAGAGGCTTGGCCAAAGCCCTCAGCAAAAACTATACATTTACCCCCTGATGACCAAAATTGATGCTTTTGATGTTTAGAAAAATACGCCTTTAATCAACTATAAAGACAAACAATTTCATCGCAGGGTCATCGCGCACACGTGGCCCAATTTACTCTTTTGCATTTCGACATTCAAAAATATATTGAGGAAACACTATCTGATTAAAAATGTATGGCGATGTGTTAAATAAGTCTTCGCTGTGATCTCCCCAGCAATCACCTCCACTAGTGAGTCATATGATTGCAGCAATCCACTGCGTTTGCAATCCCTAGCCAACTTTGACTGCACAAAGCTGCCGATTATTATTTTACAGTCTACCTGTCCGATTATAATTGTACAAATAGGGCAACCCTGTCTGAATGCCTGCATGTTCTAACAACATACATTTTAAGTTAGTTTCGAGTCTGCCGTCCTCGTAAATGACATTTACATAAGATCACACGCAAAAGGTCGCGGGAACAGGTAGATGGACGGCCGCAGACACATATTCCAAAGCAAACGCATCTTAGTCATCATCCAATAGCTAGGCACCTAAATTAATGATACAGTGTGGTTATATCATTGCACCATTAGCCAGAATCTATTTTTATATATGCATACATGTACCTATGTCATATAACCTGTCCATTTTTCGCAGCCTATCATTTTAGAAAGTTATTTCTCTATTTGTCATCTAAACGAAATTTAGGTCAGATCCTCGCGTAAACAGGTAGGTACAGACGGAGGCGCATGTACTGATGCGTTTAAAATTAATTTGCCATTACCAGCGGCTATACACCTAAATTAATGCGATGATCCTATCATTTAGTCATGTCTGATATTCTTAGATCACGTTATAGGAATCAAAATACGTTCCGACTGCTGTCCGCTCGCACGGTAGAGCCTCGCTGCATTAAACTCTTCCATCTGGCATTGTCATGAAGAGAAAAAAATCATAAGAAGACGCTTCTTTTATGACCTACTTAAGTGCAATTAGGTGCTTTGTCTCTCTGCTACTTACCAAATCGGCTGTGATCCTGTCTGGTTCCCTGGATAGTTCCATTAGGAAAAATCTCTAAGTGAAAGCCAGTCCTGCAGTAGAGCTGTCTCCGCCTGAGGATCCCCTTTAAGTGAGCCAGGTCCGTGACTGATCCCCTGCTCAAACCCCCCTCGGACTGGCCGAGATGATCACTCAGGAGAACCGGGTTATCCACCGGCAAAACGGGCACATTCCCAAAAGGTATTGCATCCTGGACACCAAGATAGTTCCCAACTTCACCTAACGGAGCCATCAGTCGCCGCCGGCGATTCTGCTTCTGATAATAACAACAAAAAAACACAAGAATAATAATAATATAGGTGTCAGCCCGAATTGATCTCGTGTGTGTTTTCCTCTTTTTTCTTTTAGAATGAATTGTTTTGACTGCAATCCATTAAAACATACATAAAAAGTGATATGCTGTTTTGGTTTGGGGCAGGTTCAAGGTCAATCACTGTAGTCTACGAAACCACCACTTTATACTCACACATTAACATATTGTTTTTTTTAAATAATCCCAGGTCTAGCAGGCTGTTTGATCTTCAGGCGATCCAGCTGCATTGAGAATAAAAATTCGTAGTTTCTCCATTGGAAGAAGATAACGATGGTCATAGCAACTTAAAACCCGGCGTTATCGGATTTTTTTAGATGAACAAGGCTACGTCAGAATTTATGGACTCTGACTCCAGAAAGGCATGCGCTGTTTTTACTCTATAAAAGACTGCATACATCAGCATGAATCCTTGAGAAAATATAGATCGCACGTTGCTCGCTGGGGCAATCCAAAAACTTTGATCTTATTTTTTTCCCAAACGTCACCTTTTTATTATCCAAAGACTTGAGGGAGATCAGGAGAGTGTCTGGGGCTTCAGGCGCTCGCCTTCATCAGCAGAAAGATCTGCAAGTCCAATGCTGGGTTGCTGGCTGCCTTGAAACAGGTGTTCCTTACGCAGACCCCACTGTGAAATGTGTGTACTATCTGCGTCTGAACTATACTCTCCATAAAGCACGCAGAGTGGCGCAGAAAAGCAGGCATGGGTTGGGTTTAAGGTAGTCTTACCAACGACATATAGGCTCCTTCTTGGTCCTAGTGCCCATGGGTTACTTGAGGAGAAATGTAACTACTTGAAGCGGCCCTTTTAAACTATATCGGACATATATATTAAATACCTCTTTAAATTAATCTTTTCAGATGATGTCAGCTATTCATCTCTGATGAAAGTACTTTTCGGATTAAGATTGTCTTTAACTGATTTTATCAGGGATCAGTAACATTGTAGATTAATTTTCATATCACTGAGACATCACTTCTGGATTCTTCTCCAAAACAGCAATCAATCAGAATCACACTCAGATCGAGATTATGTTTAACCTTAATAATTGGAAGAATACCTATACCGTTGACCAGCAAAACAGATGTACAATGAAAATGTTTTTAAACTCTTGAAAACTGTTTTAGCTGTACATCTTCAGAAATACAGCTGCCCAAGAGGGTAGATCTGCATTAAACATTTCACTTCTCTCAACTCCTTCATTTTGTGAGAATTATATAGGAAGGTACCACTGAAATTGGCAGCCATTTGTATAAAATAATCTTGACTACGAAAAGCTTCAAAGATGAAGTTCCTTCGGCTTTCTGATAAAAGCTGGCACATGTTAGTTCTATCGCATAAATTGCACTTGTTTAGGTTTAAAACCCTGTGCAACACTACATTGTCGATTTAGGCACCTTCGTGAAGATATCACCTTCATCTCTTTGGCTACATTGTCTATAAGACAAGCTGCAACCAGAACAAATTCTGCTTAATATTATGCATTTTAGGAATTATATTACTTACCACAAATGTTCACATTACCCATAAAAATACACCGAAAATGGGCCTGGACTGAAGGTGATTCATACTTGACAGTATGTGAAGCGATGAAGACAGGATGGAAAGTAAGATGTTCGATGTGTTCAATGGGATGCCACATTTCTGAATAATGTAAAATTCTAGATGTATATTGTTTTACTTAGATACCTGCCCGAACAGTCAAAGTAATACAGACCTTTTCCTCACTTGGGGAACGTGTGGCCAACAGTAACTTAAGTAGGTGGGGCTTTTTAAATGGTGAGAACGGTTGTTGAATAACTCATTAAGTATGCTAATGAATCACGTATAGTGATCGTCTTGCCGCCCTCACAAATTATAATATGCAAATTATAAACAAATCGATCTACGATGCAAAGAGGAGACTGAGGTAACTTTGGCGAGTCAGCGGGAAGATAACGACGGGCACTAGGACCCGGGATGGTCTCGGCGTTAATTTGCAGTCCTGACTTTTTTTTTAGAATAATTTGCTGTTTCGGGAATAAAGATTGTCCGGGGGGGTGGGGGGGAGGTGGGGAGTGTTAAGATTAAAATCGGGAGTTGAAAAACGTCTATCCATCCATCAATCACGCCCTTAACTAGGTCTGGGAATCGGGTCGGCTGAAGGCAGCAATGCGAACTGGCAGCAGACTCGGATAAAGGGCTGCGGTACTTTCGCTAGAAGTCGCTGTAGAGCCGGCGCTCGGACTGGATTAGGAGCATTCTGTAATATTCTTTTGTGTGTGTTTGCTTGTATTATTATTTATCCACTTTCTTTAGTGGCTTTCTGTCCAAGTCTGGATTGTTTTTAGGCTTGATCATCTCCTTCAATATAATTTGTATACTAACAATTGTTACGCTTAATAATGACCAGTCGGACTTGAAGGGTTTTATTCAAAAACTACTGGAAAGCATTTATTTGCACCGCTGCTCTGCTCGCTTCTTTCCCCTGTACACTCTCACTTTGCCCATCTATGTCTGGACAATGTCTTCCAGACGATTCCCTTCAATGGGAATTTAATACGTTTCATTTTTCAGGTTTTTTTATTGAGCGGGAATATGTATTTCTGTACAAAATTGCCGAATGATCATCGATTTCATAAAAGCAAGTCTTGGGGGGGGGGGGGGAGAGGTGTCATTAATATTTAACCCTGCTCTCGTGTTTTTATTGTGGAGTAAATGTTTTATTTGAATCCCAATTATTAATGACGTGTATACTCGTGTGGCCACAGATGTTCTTCAATCGCTGGAGAAACATTAAATGAAAATCGGAAATGTAACATTTCCTGAAGAGATTCCTTTGCTACAATGTAGCAGTAATTGGAGCGGAACCGTCTATACCGTCTTGCGCTCTTTTTTTAGATCGCCACACACTGTAATTTAAAGGGGCAGGACCACGGTTACCTCATCAAGTCACATTCGGGTTTTTTTGTACTCGTAGTTTGGCTTTCTCTTTGAGGCCAAAAATAGAAAAAAGTATACTCAAATATTTGAAGAAATTAAATAGGACAAATATTGAGCACGTTATTTATGTGGTCATGTGTGGAACTATGTTAAATGCTAAACAGAATTGAAAACCAATATATACATTATTTAAAGCATCTACTGGCTATTGCAGGTGTGCTCAAGACAAAGCGTTTCCAATCTTAAATTAGGTTTCCATTTTTATTTTGAAGAAGACAACTCTTTGATTAAATCTTAAAGGTTGTCAATTTGCGAATGGGTAATGTGTCACTATTAAGAGAAATCTTATTACCCGTTTTATATTGCCAACATGTTTACATCAGGCAGTGCCACGTACTTCGGTATAGAATTACTTTCTTGAATTTTTACAAAACGTAAAATTACAGGTAACACAACCTGTGTCATTGCGAGACAAAGTTGTGGAACCGACACGAGTGCGTTTGGTTTGACACCCAATTATTGTAGATGAGACGTTTTGACAGGCGGAGAGCACTGTACGTTTAGATTGGAGGGTTAGAATAGCAATAACACCATTAAGCTCCAGGAACTAAAACAGACTTCAGGAGATCGTAATGTTCAACAATTGGCAAATATGAACGTTCTTAACAAATATGGAGTAACGACTTCATTCGTTATTGGGCGTTTAATCATTAATCATGAGATACAACAGGTGTTAATAAATAAAACAAAACAGTAATACAATCCATCAGTTTGTATACCCTGAAATAAAAAAAGAAATTGCTAGAAATACACAGCAGGTCAGACAGCATCTGTAAATAGAAAAGACAGGTCGACCTTTCTGATGGAGACCCTTCTTCAAAGCTGTTATCTAATCCCTTGGCTATTGTTGAGCCCTGGATCCAGAACCCAAGGTCAACATTCGAAATTGGTCCCTCCCATTAATGGAAGTGCCACACCAACAGTTCCCTGAACAAGGAGGCGCAAAGTAAATCTTGCATTCTCTATCTAGCCCTATCCTGACAACACTGTCGTCCTCCTCCACAATATTTTTCTCCAAACTCCAAGCTGTGATTTTTTAGCTACCATCACACTAAAGATATGTTCAGAACTGAAGAGTCTGCACCTGAAAGGTTAACCTGTCTTTTCTCTTTACAGATGCAGATTGATTTATTGTGCATTTTCAGCCACTTCTGTTTTTTATTTCAGATTTCCAACATTTGCATTCTTTTTTTAACAACAACAACTTGCATTTATATAGAGCCTTTCTTGTAGTAAAAGGTCCCAAGGTGCTTCACAGGAGTGTAATCAAACAAAGCAATTGACGTGGTGGCAAAAAGAAGGAAACATTATGATCGGTGAGCTAGGTTTTAAGGAGCACCTTAAAGGAGGAGAGAGAGGTGGCGAGGCAGAGAGGTTTAAGGAGGGAATTCCAGAGTTCAGGACCTAGAAAACTGAAGGCCGCCAATGGTCGTCAGGATGCGCAAGAGGCCAGAATTGGAGGAGCGCAGAGATCTCAGAGGGTTGTAGGGCGGGAGGAGGTTATGGAGATAGGGAATGGTGAGGCTATGTAGGGATTTGAAAACAAGGATGAAAATTTTAAAATCCACAGACCAATTAGTGAAAATATTATACCCTAAATTCTATAAGCAATCTTAAATTGTTCTAGCCTTCAAAATCATCATCATGTTATATAAATTAGTGTTTGCACTACAGAAGACTTCATATGTACTTCTTTCAAAGTACATCTCTGAGAAGAATACATACACTTCTTGTCTCCCTGTCCAGCAAAGCCTGAAATTTAAAATTCCCTATTTTAATCGCTCCCTCATTGGCGGCTGTGCTTTCAGCTGCCTGGGCCCTAAACTCTGGAATTCCCTCCCAAAACCTCTCTGCCTCTCTACCTCTCTCTCCTCCTTTAAGACACTCCTTAAAACCTACCTCTATGACCAATCTGTCCTAATATCTCCTTATGTGGCTCAATGTCAAATTTTGTTTGATAACGCTCCTGTGAAGCGCCTTGACACGTTTTACTACATTAAAGGCACTATATAAATGCAAGTTGTTGTTGTTATTTGGTACTTCTTCTTATTGTGTCCACGGACAGTCTATACATAGCCCAGCCAGAACTGGGCACATTTTTGCGCCTTGTTGTTGGATTCAGCAAGATCTGCAACAGTGCAGGGTTCCTCTAACGATGGGCATTGCAGGAGATGTTGCATAGTCTGTGCCTCAGTTCCACATTCACAAGTTGTCGGGCTGGTTGAATATCCCCATTTGCTTAGTGACACCTTTGAGCAACCTACACCGGTCCTAAGTCTGTTAAGGCACTTCCAGATTGCCCAGTTGCAATTAGCTCCTGGGGGAAGGCTTTCATCAGGTAAAATTTCCATCGCTGGGGGTTGTTCAAGACTGGCGAGCCGGTCTTTCCACAAGACGATGCGGGCTTCAGATGAGGTTGATTGTAATGGAACAACACTGTTCATGAAGCCCTTCCTTGACTTTAGGCGGCTGGGTGTAGGTGTATGACAATGCAGAGGGTGCCTCTCATCTGATGTTTGACGGAGTCGCTCTTTCTTGCTGGCTACCATTCTTCTTATATCAGGGGGAGCGATACCCGCCAGGATATATAGGCTATTGGTGTTTGTTGGTTTTAAGCAACCTGTGATAAATCGGCAGCTTGCATTCAGAACGGCATCCATCTTCTTGGCATGAGTGGACCTTTCCCATGCAAGGCAGGCATATTCGGCAGTGGAATAGCAAAGAGCAAGTGCACTGGTTCGCAATGTTTTCGGGCTTGCTCCCCATCTTGTGTTAGTGAGCTTATTCAGGATGTTGTTTCGTGCGCTCACTTTTGCCTTTGTCTTCTCGATGTGGTTCTTGAAGGTGAGGCATCGGACAATTAATAGATTAGCATTTGCAAAGATGCAAATTGGCCATTAGTTTGGAAATTGGACATTAATATGGCATTACCAATTGTTATTCACTTAACAAACTATCACTATAATGAATTTTAAAAATTACATTTAGAAAACAAATTCTCAGCAGGTGCAACCTCAAATTAAATTGATTGCAATACAATAATTTAAACTTGACACAAATGTTACATCTTCAATTTCTTAGCTATTGTTGAGCCGTGGATGCATAACCCAGACTCAATACTCAAAATTGGTGCATTCCATTAATGGAAGTGACACACTGACAGTTCTCTAAACAAGCAGGCGCAAATTAAATTTTGTATTCTCTGGTCCACCCTATGCTGACATCACTGCGGTCCTCCTCCACAAAGGTTTTGTCCTTAATTCCTGGTTCTGCTCCTTTAACTCTCAGCATACTAAAGTCATGTTTTTATTGTGGGCCCGTAATATTTGAAGGGCCACTGGTGCTCTGGGTTTGCTCTATTTACATTGATCCAAAAGCACTGCAAAGTATGCAAGAGCAGTCGTTCAAAAGTCACATTTGTGGTCTTCAGTTTCTGCCTCTGGATCTTCTTCGATATCAAGGAAAGGTCTGAACAGGCCATCAGTGTAAACATCCACACTGCTTGCCTGTACAAGTGAATGGTGCTCATGGCCAGAAAAATAGTAGTCAGTGGCATCCATTCATTTCTGCCTGTGGATGCTGCACAGCAATAAAGCTAGGTTGGAGGTTTAAAAGCATACATTGACAGCATGTACTGTTCTGATTTTAAATGAATCTTTTATATCCTTCCTTTGATTTTCATTTGACTGTGCTGGTAGTGGAACAATAAATCCCAGTAGGTCAGGTAGGCGAATGAACTAGTGATGAAAGGCAGGAGTGGTAGGAATTCTGCAGAAAAATGGGGCTTCCACTATGTAGCAGCTGGCTTCTGTCTGCATCTCCCAGATGGATAAAACTAAGTCTTAAGATAGATCTTTCAAATCTAGATTCCAAATTGGAGGAAAAGGACTTTGGGCTTTGTATGAATTGGCACTGCAAATGTTACTTTTTTGTCAAACACACAACATAAATAAAAAGCAGTAAAATGGTGGGAATTAAATTAAGTAGTTCAGCTCAACCAGCTCCCAGCAACTAGTTTATTTTCTGCAGATAAGAAGAAAACCTGCAAGTGCTAGAAATCTGAGATTACATTTTTTTTAAATGCTAGAAATATACAACATGTCCGTCAGCATCTGGAAAAGAAAGATAAATTAACATTTCAGAGCATTATGGTGAAGGGTCCAATCTGAAATATTAATTTATCTTCATCTTTCAAATACTAACCAAACTGCTATTTTATGGACCTGTATATTCTGTCTCAATGCTTTATCCTTCTGTCCATCCCTCCAAAATCAGTCATTTATCAATTTTCTTCATAAAATTTTACACAGCTGCAGCCCTCACTATAATTTATAATCGTTTATTTCAGAAATTTACAACTATGCAAAATAAAGGTATGACTCAGATCACATCGAGCTTTTGATTGCCTAAGCTAATGATCATGTGACCCCTGGTTCTTTGCTCCTAGCTCTTCACAAATTACTTTTCAATTTCCACAATGTCAATTGCTTGCATAGCTTTAAACACTTGGATCTTATCTTTAATCTTTACTTTTCAGATAAATGAAGATTAGCTCTTTAAACCTTTTCTCATAGCTTGGTGAGCTACTCCACAACTATGCAAATTACAAATGTTGGTGTTTGTCCTTTTTCCTGAACCAATGCAGTCCTTGTGGTGATAATGCTCTCATGATAGTACTTAAAAAGGTAATTCCAGGATTTTGATGCAGTGTCAATGAAGGAACAGCGATATATGTCCAACTCAGGATGGAGTATGACAAGGAGTGTAACTTGAAGGAGATGATGTCCCCATGATATTGTCTCTGCCTGTCTCTAAAATTCTGATGTTCTCCCTCTCTTTCAGACTCTCCCCTACCAAATCCATTGCTTGAGTGCAATTGAATTAAAGCGCAAAATCTCCTGGGAGTCTCTATAGTCCATCCATCATTTTTCCTTACTCATTAAATAAGCACATTTTTATTCAGTCATTCTTATCTGGCTGTCTCCTCCCAGTCTTCACTTGAATCAATAAAAAAGTTGTGGATTTCATTCACTGGATGTGGCGCTCTCTCATGCACACACTGATTGCATCAATAAATAAGAGCAATCCTTTGAACTGGAGCTCTGGCTGCAAGGTGGCTCTTGGGAATTGTAGTCTTTTTTCTGGACAATGCACCTGTGACTTGTTTAATGCATCTCTGCATAGTTAATTAACTAATGCTTGTGGTGTCCCCTGTGACAGCCAGGAATAATCCTGTGGCATATAAGTTCAGGGCAGATGAGACCATGCTTCTGAAAGTACATTTATATAGCACTTTTAACATAGAAAAGCATCTCAAGATGCTTCATAGAGACGTAATCAGACAAAAATCAATACTGAGCCAAAGAATTAAGTATTAGAGGTGGGTATTAAGAAGGGGCTTAAAGGAGAAGAGTGAAGCAGAGGGGTTTAGTGAGGGAATTCTAGATCATTGGGCCTAGAGCGGGACAAAGGAGGGATACATAAAAGTCCAGAGTCAGAGGAATGTAGAGTTCTGGGGGGATTGTAGGGCTGGAAGAGGTTACAGAAAAGGGGAGGAGTAGGGCCATGAAGGGATTTAAACATAAGGCTGAGAATTTTAAACTGGGGAACCGGGAGACAATGTAGGTCAACAAGGACAGCAGTGATGGCTGAGTGGATCTTGGTGGGGATAGGATACGAGCTGCATGCATTCTGGATAAGCTGAAGTTTGGAGTGTGGAGGATGAGAAGCCAGCCAGGCAAGTATTGGAATAGTCTAGTCGGGAGGTGTCAAAGGCATGGCTAAGAGATTTTAGCAGCATATGGGTTAATGCAGGGTGGCGGCAGGTGATGTTACTGTTTTAGACAGAATAAAGAACCTCAAAACAGATCAGGTTGCCGGCCCAGATGACATCCACCCGAGGGTCCTTCAAGAGATTGGACATTTGATTTCTGAGCCCCTTGCCCATATCCTTAACAGCTTGCTAGAGTCAGGGGCTCGGATTGGAAAGATGCTAATATAGTTACAATTTTTTTAAAGGGTGATAAGGCAGAACCAGGGAACTATTAAATCATTCGTTTGACTTCAGGAGTAGGTAAGATGCTTGAATGGATCATAAGAGAAGGAGTCATCAGCAAAATTCAACACGACTCCTGAAAAAGAAAGTTGTATCTTAATCATTTTTTGAACAAGTCTCTAGGTTAGTGAATGAGGGTAAGAAAGAAAGAAAGACTTGCATTTATATAGCACCTTTCATGACCACCGGATGTCTCAAAGCGCTTTACAGCCAATGAAGTACTTCATTGGTAACCTGGTAGACATTGGCTACCTGGACGTTCAGAAAGCCTTCGATAAGGTACCTCACAATAGAATGCTCTACACAAGATAGAACCTCGTGGAATTAGTGGGAAGCTACTGCAATGGATTAACAATTGGTTGCATGCCCGTAGGCAGAAAATTGTTGTCAATGGCTATGGATCTGTTTGGGAACCGATTACCAGTGGTATCCCACAGGGATCAGTGTTAAGGCCTTTGCTGTTTACTATCTTTATTAATGACCTAGATGAAGGTATTAGGGGAATGATCCACAAGTTTGTGGATTGTACCAAGATATGTGTAAATGTTAGGACTGCACAGGAGGTCAAACAGATCTAGATATGCTGGAGGAATGAGCCTATTTGTCAAATTTTATTCAACTTAGACCAGTGTAATGTTATGCACGTAGGCAGGACTAATGCTAAACATATATACACCCTACAGGGAAGGGAATTGAAGTCAGTGGTGAAAGTAAAAGACCTTGGTGTTGTAGTTCATAACTCTTCAAACTTAAGGTTCATGACAAATGCAGTGAAGTTATATCTAAAGCAAGATGGTACTGGACTGCATCCACATGATTATTCAGTATAAAACAAAACATATAATTTTGTCCTTCTACAAGACATTGGTGAGACCTCATTTAGAATACTAGGTCCAGTTTTGGACCCTCACATGCTGGGTGATATTGAAGATTTGGAAAAAGTTCAGAAGAGGACCAGGAGATCAATTCCCAGCTTAAAACAATTTAGCGACCCAGATAGGCTCAAAAAGATGTGTCTATATACTTCAGAGAAACATGGGCTCAGGAGTGATTTGACCAAGGCCCATAAAATAATGAAGGGACTAGATTGTGTTCACGCTGACAAATTATTTCAATTAGCTAAGTTGGGGAGGACCAGGGGTCACACTTATAAGTTGCATAAGGGTAGAATTAGACTAAATGTTGATGGTTCTTTTGAAGGGATAATTACTAGTCCTAGCCCTTTTCGGGCTACCCCAGATCAGGCGTATTCCCCAGATGTTCACCTTCAACTAAAGTTAGAGATAGCCGAATTCTATAAGACGCTTAATTGGGTCTAAAGGTCCAGGCTATCGCTCTCTAAAGGAAAGGAACGACTTGAAGATGTTACCATCTCCCAGATAGCACTTTTAATAAGTTTAACTAGACTGTAACCTTCCAGATATTATGAGGGTCAGGAAACCACCACCCCCCCAGAATTCTGCAACTCCTCACAAAAGAGTATACAGAGATTGAGTTCATGAGTTTGATACAGAAATACTATTTGAAACAATTCTAAAAATATATAGATTTATTTAAGAGCCGACATACAGTTAACAGCTTGTGAGTCAATCACAACTTTAACAGTTCAAAATACAAATAGCTTACATTTCTTATTCTCAGAGATCCTTATTCTCAAATCTTAACTTTATTACATTTATACATTTCTTATTATTTCTAATCCAGACTATCCACCAAAATCAAATAAGAGTACCTCTTGATCCCCAAGACTCAAAGAGTTAAAAACTTACAGAACCTGCCTCTGAAGTTGAGAATCACTTGCCCTTCCCAGCGACTTCTGACTTTCCATCTGAAAAGCTCTATTTTTACACTTTTTTTTAGTGGTTTATCCTTTGAAGTTTTCTGCTGATGTAAGCTAATTATCTCTAGTCATTCTCTGTTGAATTCTTTCTATCTTACTGTCAGTTCAGCTGCCAACTCTCAGAATCCTGTCTGCTGTATAGGTGTTTCAAAAACTTATCATAAAATGGCTACAACTGATTTATCTCTTTGATGCCATTCTTACAAAGGACTTCAATTCAATTCTTAATATTGGCTTAACTGGTTATTAGCAGACGTCGTGTCTCCTAACTATTCCATTTTCAATACAAAAACCATGTGATTGCTTGGTGTCATCTATTGAAGTCATATTTTCAAAGTCTTCTGTAGGTACTTTTTACAATATGTAAATCAAAAACACTTCAACTAGGGTGTTTGTTGCATTTCTTAGCTACTTCAATTGGTTGTATATATAATCGTGTTTCCTGTTTCATTTGATGTTACTTTTACAAAGGCATATGGTTTTTTAATATTCTGTGTTCCTGTTCGAAGTGTTAGTTTTTAACACTTTACTTGGGCATTGCTATTGTGTTGGTTCCAAACTGCAGACTCCTCAGAAGCAAGCCTTTGCTTCTTCAATAGGGCCTTTGTCTCAGTATTAACAATCAATTCCCATTTCAAAAGATTGTGTGGTGTTTACAACTTTTGTTTTAACACTTCATCTTATCTCAAAAGCCTGTATTGACAGCTTGTGTCGTTGAGGCTTTTTAGATTTTTAAACCCAGTGGCCTAGAAATTCAGTTTGGGCCCGCCAGCTCGCTTGCGCCCAGAAGTTACCGCTGCGCGCGGAGCCACTTGCGCCCGCCGGAAATTCAGTTTCAGCGCCCCACGTCGAAGCCGGCCGCTATTCAAGGGTTTCGGCGCCCCCGCTTGGGGCGCTGAAACTGAATATCGGCGCGCTAGGTGCCGCAGCGCCACCCGCTGCGGAGCGGCAGGCTGCGGTACTGCAGGCCTTCCTCCCTCTCTCAAGGGGGAGGTGCCTGCAACAGCGAGATCGCCGCTCGCTAGTGCCGGCAAATGAGCCCGGCACCACGGAGAAGTGTCGGGCTCCCGGAAAACAGCCGGCAATGCCGCGGGGGGGGGAGGGGTGGAGGAGGCCGGGGAAGGAGGTGCGGGCAGGCGGCCGCCAAAAAAGCGACCGGCCGCACATCCGCCTTAACTCGCCCCACTAACGCTACAGTACGGCCCCGTTTTCTGATCGCTGTTTGCGGCCGCTGCGGAAGAGGCGGCCGCAACTCAATATGGCGGTCGGGCTGGTAGCGGGGCGGTAGCGGGGCGCTGCGCACACCGATGACGTCATCAGTGGCGGCGCAGTGCTACTGGCTAACGCCGCCATTACCGCAGCGCAGAATATCGGCGAAAGCTCAGCAAGTGGCGCAAAAGCCCTCTTTGGGCGAAAACTGGGCGCAAAGCCTACTGAATTTCTAGCCCAGTATGTCATGTATTAATAAAGTCAGAATTCTATTCATAGCATGGTGTATCTTTCTGAAATATGGCTTTTCCTTTACACCCCCTTCTTGACCAAAAAATGAGCTGGAACATCTAGACAGAGTTTGGTCAATATTCCTCATGAGGTTACAATAGCATATTAATTTCACGAGATGCACAATCATGTGTTACATGAAAATTCCTTTGATGTCACCCTAGGACAATGTTTTGCCTTATTTTAAATTGAACACAATTTAAAAGGATGATAAGTACATAGTCATGCAATTAGCGAAACAACATGTACTTAGAATGTCCAATCGGCAGATGTACGTTCCGTAGTGGTGAGTTATTCATACAAGTCAAGGAGACGTCAGTTGAAACTAGTTGAAGCTTGACACACTGTTCCTTCAATCCGGCGTGTGTACAGATGTGTGTTGTCGTAAAGGCACTCAGTTGATTCCTTCTTTATCTGCGGTGTCTTCCTCCTTCACTGAAGTAACTCGTTGATCTTTCCTTGTTTCGGTTGTTGCTTTTCGCAAATCCAATTCCTGATGCGTTGCCAAGCAACGTGTGGAAGAGCTGGCGACACAGTCTGACTGACCATCATCAGTAATTCGATCGCATCCATTTCCTGTGTCGTGCTCCAAGCTGGGTCTTGAAAGACAGTGTATGACTGCACCTTGTATTGTTCCTCCTTTTCGGTATCCCGCAGGACATCTTTTGATATTGTCTATGGAGACAGTTTTAAGAATATGCTTGCCATCCAGTTGGTTAATATGTATTTGAACTGTTCTTTCGTTAATAACAGACTGTATTTGAACAGGTTTTTTCCACTTCGGTCTTAAACCAGGTTTCTGCTCAAACTTCTTTTCCTGTACCCATTCTCCTATTATGGGTTGCCATGCTTTATTTGTCAATTTGTTCTGCCTATTTGCTGCCCTTATCCTCTGATCAATTCAATGAATCTCCTCTGTTACTTTTTTAAAAATCTAACTGCCGCTGTCGGGTCAAGGACACAGAGTGTGTAGAGGCAATAAAAGAACTATGGGTAAGCGGTGTGTGCAACTCAACCCCATACATCAGATAATATGGAGTTTTAGGGGACACTGTCCCTGATGCAGATGTGGGCACATTATTGAGTGATAGCTGCACCTCTGAAATGATGGTGGTCCACTTATTCCCCCTGATTCTCAACAGTTTGACCAATAGTTTTTTTACTTCCTGGTTTTTACATTCCACCAACCCCATTGATTGCAGATGACATGGCGTGCTGTGCTCTAAGCCAATCCCCCTTTGTTCGCAGTAGTCTTTGAAGACCTTAGATACAAAGGCTCTGCCTTTATCGGAGTGTAAGATTTTGGGTGCACCAGCTACAGTAATTATATCAGAAATAGCCCTGGCAAGTGTGTTCTCCGAAACAGTTTTTGTGGGGACCAGCCAGCAGAAGGAAGTGCATCCATCTACACAAACGAGAACATGTCTATATCCCAAAGATGGGGGAAGTGGTCCAATAAAGTCAATAAAGAATTTTCCCATTGGCTCATCAGCTTTCACAGGAGCCAATGGTAGTGGTTTAATTAGTGATGATTTACAGGCTTTAAGCATGCCTGGCCACCAATATAAGGGGGTCAATTTGCAGAATGTTGTTCTGGCACCACAATGTGCTTGACATATGCCCTCGTGAGCTTCTTTTACAAGCTGTTCTCAACAAAGGAGGACAAAGGGATTAATTAAGAGGGGGAAAATAGAATATGAGAGTAAGCTTGCAGGGAACATAAAAACTGACTGTAAAAGCTTTTATAGATATGTGAAGAGAAAAAGACTGGTGAAGTCAAGCGTAGGTCCCTTGCAGTCAGAATCAGGGGAATTTATAATGGGGAACAAAGAAATGGTAGACCAATTAAATACATATTTTAGTTCTGTCTTCACAAAGGAGGACACAAATAACCTCCCAGAGATGCCGGGGAACATAGGGTCTGATGAAAGGGAGGAACTGAAAGAAATCAGTATTTGTAGGGAAATGGTGTTAGGGAAATTGATGGGATTGAAGGCTGATAAATCCCCAGGGCCTGATAATCTACATCCTAGGGTACTTAAGGAAGTGGCCCTAGAAATAGTAGATGCATTGCTGATCATCTTCCAACATTCGATGGAATCTGGAACAGTACCCATGGATTGGAGGGTAGCTAATGTTACCCCACTATTCAAAAAAGTGGTAGAGAGAAAACGGGGAATTACAGACTGGTAAGCCTGACATCGGTAGTGGGGAAAATGCTAGAGTCCATTATAAAAGATGTAATAGCAGAGCACTTGGAAAACAGTGACAGGATCGGACAAAGTCAACATGGATTTACCAAAGGTAAATCGTGCTTGACTAATCTACTGGAATTTTTTGAGGATGTAACTGGTAAAATAGATAAGGGAGAACCAGTGGGTGTGGTGTATTTGGACTTTCAGAAGGCTTTCGATAAGGTCCCGCATAAGAGATTAGCGTGTAAAGTTAAGGCACATGGGATTGGGGGCAAGGTATTGACTTGGATAGAGAACTGGTTGGCAGACAGAAAGCAAAGAGTTGGAATAAACGGGTCTTTTTCCGAGTGGCAGGCAGTGACTAGTGGGGTACCGCAGGGATCGGTCCTTGGACCCCAGCTATTCACAATATATGTTAATGATCTAGACAAGGGAACTAGATGTAATATCTCCAAATTTGCAGACGACACAAAGCTGGGTGGGCGTGTGTGCTGTGAGGAGGATGCCGAGAAACTCCAGGTTGATTTGGACAGTTTGGGTGATTGGGCAGAAGCATGGCAGATGCAATATAATGTGGATAAATGTGAGGTTATCCACTTTGGTGGCAAAAACAGGAAGGCAGATTATTATCTGAATGGCAATAGATTGGGAGAAGGGGAAGTGCAATGAGACCTGGGTGTCCTTGTGCACCAGTCGCTGAAGGTAAGCATGCAGGTGCAGCAGGCGGTTAAGAAGGCAAATGGTATGTTGGCCTTCATAGCGAGAGGGTTTGAGTACAGGAACAAGGATGTCTTGCTGCAGTTGTATAGGGCCTTGGTGAGACCACATCTTGAGTATTGTGTGCAGTTTTGGTCGCCTTATCTGAGGAAGGATGTTCTTGCCATGGAAGGAGTCCAGCGAAGATTCACCAGGCTGATACCTGGGTTGGCAGGAATGACGTATGAGGAGAGATTGGGTCGATTGGGCTTACACTCGCTGGAGTTTAGAAGAATGAGAGGGGATCTCATTGAAACGTATAAAATTCTGACAGGATTGGACAGACTAGATGCAGGAAGGATGTTCCCGATGGTCAGGGAGTCCAGAACCAGGGGTCATAGTCTAAGGATAAGGGGTAAGCCATTTAGGACAGAAATGAGGAGGAATTTCTTCACCCAGAGAGTGGTGAACCTGTGGAATTCTCTACCACAGAAGGCAGTAGAGGCCAATTAAATATATTCAAGAAAGAGTTGGATATATTTCTTAAGGCTAAAGGGATCAAGGGATATGGGGAGAAAGCAGGGACAGGGTACTGAATTTGGATGATCAGCCATGATCGCATTGAATGGCGGAGCAGGCTTGAGGGGCCGAATGGCCTACTCCTGCTCCTATCTTCTATGTTTCTATGTTTCTAATATAAAATTAATGAGCATTTAGAAAGGCATAGTTCAATCAAAATCAACCAGCACATTTGCTAAAGAGAAGTCAAATTTGACAATTTTGATTTTTTTGAAGAGGTAAGTGGATAGATAAGGGATTAGTATATATAAATTTCCAGAAGGCCTTTGATAAGGTGTCTCACAAGGCTTGTTAGAAACATTCAGGCATATGGTATCAGAAGAAATGTAACAGGATAGATAGACATTTAAAATTTTTTATTTATTCAAGGCCAGCATTTATTGCCCATCCCTAATTGCCTTTGAGAAGGTGGTGGTGAGCCGCCTTTTTGAACTGCTGCTGTCCGTGTGGTGAAGGTACTCCCACAGTGCTGTTAGGGAGGGAGTTCCAGGATTTTGACTCAGATGATGAAGGAACGGTGATATACTTCTAAATCAGGATGGTGTGTGACTTGGAGGGGAACTTGGAGGTGATGGTGTTCCCATGCATCTTGTAGATGCTACACACTGCAGCCACGGTGAGACACTCGCTGCAGAATTCCCAGCCTCTGACCTGCTCTTGTAGCCACAGTATTTCTGTGGCTGGTCCAGTTAAGTTTCTGGTCAATGGTAACCCCAGGATGTTGATAGTGGGGGATTCGACGATGGTAATGCCATTGAATAACAAAGGGAGTTGGCTAGACTCTCTTTTGTTGGAGATTGTCATTGCCTGGCATTTGTGTGGCATGAATGTTACATATAGGAATGCATAGGGCTACATAGGATATACGGCACAGAAACAGGCCATTTGGCCCAACCAGTCCATGCCGGTGTTTATGCTCGACTCGAGCCTCCTCACGTCTTTCCTCATCTAAATCTATCAGCATAATCCTCTATTCCCTTCTCCCTCATATGTTTGTCTAGCCTCCCCTTCAATGCATCTATACCTTTTGCTTCAACCACACCCTGTGGTAGCGAGTTCCACATTCTCACCACTCTTTGGGTAAAGAAGTTTCTTCTGAATTCTCTATTGGATTTCTTGGTGACTATCTTATATTGATGGCCTCTAATTATGATCTTCCCCACAAGTGGAAACATTCTCTCTGTATGTACTCTATCAAAACCTTTCATAATTTTAAAGACCTCTATTAGGTCACCCCTCAGTCTTATTTTTTCAAGAGAAAAGAGATCCAGCCTGTTCATCCTTTCCTGATATATATACCCTTGCATTTTTGGTATCATCTTTATAAATCTTCTCTGCACTATCCCCAGTGCCCCTAAATCCTTTTTATAATATGGTGACCAGAACTGTACACTGTACTCTATATGTGGTCTAACCAAGGTTCAATACAGGTTTAGCATAACTTCCCTACTTTTCAATTCTATGCCTCTAGAAATAAACCCTAGTGCTTGGTTTGCTTTTTTATGGCCTTGCTAACCTGTGTTGCAACTTTTAGTGATTTGTGTATTTGTACTCCGAAATCCCTTTGTTCCTCTATCCCACCTAGACTCGCACCCTCCAAGTAATAAGTGACCTCCCTATTCTTCCTACCAAAATGTAATACCTCACATTTATCTGTGTTGAACTTCATTTGCCAATTATATGCCCATTCTGCAAGTTTATTAATGTCCTCCTGCATTTTGTTGCAGTCCTCCTCAGTAGTGACTATCCTCCCCAATTTGGTGTCATCCGCAAATTTTGAAATTGTGTTTTTGATTCCGAAGTCTAAATCATTAATATAAACTGTGAACAACAGTGGTCCCAGCACTGATCCTTGTGGAACACCACTTCCCACCTTCTGCCACTCTGAATAGTTACCTTTTACCCCTACTCTCTGCTATCTGTCTTGAAGCCAGCCAGCTATCCATTCTGCTACTTGTCCCCTGACTCCACATTCTCTGAACTTGTTCATCAGTCTATTATGGGGCACCTTATCAAAGGCCTTTTGAAAATCTAGATAAATTACATCTACTGCATTACCATTGTCTACTCTCTCTGTTACCTCTTCAAAAAATTCAATGAGGTTGGTCAAGCAAGACTTTCCCTTTTGAAATCCATGCTTACTATTCATTACTATGTTTTTGGTTTCTAGATGTTCTCCTATATTCTCCTTTAGTAGGGATTCCATTATTTTTCCTCCCACTGATGTTAAGCTGACTGGTCTATAATTCCCTGGACATGTCTATCCCCCTTCTTAATTATAGGTATTATGTTAGCTATCCGCCAGTCCTCTGGCACTACACCTTTTTCTAATGAATTATTAAATGTGTGTAGTAATGCCTCTGCTATCTCTTCCCTAGATTCTTTAAAAATATGTGGATGTAATCCATCCGGACCAAGGGTTTTATCCTCTTTGCGTTTGATTAGCTTATTTAATATATCCCCTCTTTTTATTTTAAATTCATTTATCTCATTACTAATCTCATCATCCAATGTCATATCCACCTGTTCTACCTCCCTGGTAAATACTGAAGCAAAATAATTATTTAATATTTCTGTCATCTCTCTATTGTTACCTGTGGTATTAGCCTGTCCATCCCTTAATGGCCCTATTCCCAACCCAACCTTCCTTTTTTATTGATGTACCTGTAAAATATTTTACTATTTTGTTTTATGTTCCTTGATAATTTAATTTCATAGTTCTTCTTTGCCTTCCTAATTGTTTTTTTTTACTTCCCTCCTAATCTCTTCATATTCTCCCTTATCATGCACTCCCCTGCTGTCTATGTACTTAATGTATGCCTCTTTCCTTATCCTCAATTGTTCCCTTATGGCTTTATTCATCCATGGAGTCTCATTAGTGTTTAGTTTGTTCTTTCCTTTTAGTGGAATATATTGTTCCTGCACTCTGTTGAACATCATTTTAAATGTTTCCCATTGCGGTTCTACATCGTTATTTGCCAATATTGTTGCCCATTTTATTTTCCCAAGTTCTATTCTCAGCCCCTCAAAATCAGCTTTTCTCCAATCTATTACCCTGGTTTTCATCATACTTATGTCCTTCTCATTTATCATCTTAAAGCGTATTATATTATGGTCACTATTGCCTAGATGTTACCCTACTTTTACTTCTCTTAACTGCAATTCCCCATTGCAAGATCCACTAGCGAATCCTCCCTTGTTGGGCTTTTTACATATTGGGTTAGAAGGGAGTCCTATACACATTGTAGAAACTCTATTCCCTTATCCCCTTTACCTAACTCTTCTGTCCAATTAATATTGGGGTAGTTGAAATCCCCCATGATTATTATTCTATGTTTTTTACTCATTTCCCTAATTTGTGTGCATATTTCTTCCTCCAACTCCCTTCCACTATTAGGTGGTCTGTAGACTACATCTATTAGTGTGAGTGATCCTTTATTATCTTTTATCTCTATCCATATGGATTCTATTTTTGTCTTGCTGATAGCTGTGTCACTTTTTTCTACTGCCATTATGTTATCCCTAATAAGTACAGCTACTCCACCTCCCCCTTTTCCCGCTCTATCTTTTCTAAATATGTTGTACCCTGTAATGTTTAATTCCCAGTCCTGATTTTTCTGTAGCCACGTCTCAGTAATCCCTACTAAGTCTGGTTCCTCGCAACACATGATTGCCTCCTGCTCCCTTGTTTTATTACAGACACTGTGTGCATTGCTGTACAGACAGTTTAACTCATTTTTATTAGGATTTCCTCTCACTTTATGTTTAACCATCATTTTAGACTCCTGTTCTATAAATCTATTTATTCCCTTGCCATCAATATCCTCCCTTACTTTATTCTTTCTTATGCTCTCTTTTCCTGTTTTGTTTATAATTAGGCTGGTTACATTTCTTGTAGATCCCTCCCCCCATCTTACTAGTTTAAAGCCTTTGCCATGTCCCCATTTACCCTTTCCACTAGGACATGGGTCCCATCCTGGTTCAGGCGGAGCCCGTCCCATCGGTACAACTCCCGCTGTTTTAAGAATCGCTACTGCTGATACCGCCTCCAATTAGGTCCGCGCTGCCTGGTCTCCCATTGTTTTAACTACCGCCACCACTGATACTGCCTCCAATTACTTGCCACTTACCAGCCCAAGCCTGGATGTTGTCCAGGTCTTGCTGCATGTGGGCAAGGACTGCTTCATTATCTGAGGAATTATGACTGGAACTGAACACTGTGCAATCATCAGCGAACATCCCCCCTTCTGACCATATGATGGAGGAAAGGTCATTGATGAAGCAGCTGGAGGTGGTTGACACTGCCCTGAGGAACTTCTGCAGCAATATCCTAATACAAAGCTGGGTGGGAATGTAAGTTGTGGGGAGGATGCAAGGAGGCTTCAAGGGGATATAGGCAGGCTAAGTGAGTGGGCAAGAACATGGCAAATGGAATATAATGTGGAGAAATGTGAAGCTATTCACTTTGGTAGGAAAAATAGAAAAGCAGAGTATTTTTTAAATGGTGAGAGATTGGGAAATGTTGGTGTTCAGAGGGACCTGGGTGTCTTTGTACAAGAATCACTGAAAGTTAACATGCAAGTACAGCAATCAATTAGGAAAGCAAATGGTATATTGGCCTTTAATACAAGAGGATTTGAGTATAAGAGTAAAGACGTCTTACTGCAATTATATAGGGCCCTGGTGAGACCACACCTGGAGTATTGTGCACAGTTTTGGCCTCTGTACCTAAGGAAGGATATACTTGGCATAGAGGGAGTGCAATGAAGGTTCACCTGACTGATTCCTGGGATGGGGCGATTGTCCTATGAGGAGAGATTGAGTAGACTAGGCCTATGTTCTCTAGAGTTTGGAAGAATGAGAGATGATCTCATTGAAACATACAAAATTCTTACAGGACTTGACAGGGTAGATGCAGGGGAGGATGTTTCCCCTGGCTGGGGAGTCTAGAACCAGGGGTCACAGTCTCAGAATAAGGGGTCGGCCATTTTGGACTGAGATGAGGAGAAATTTCTTCACTCAGAGGCTGGTGAATATTTGGAATTCTCTACCTCATAGGGCTGTGGAGGCTCAGTCATTGAGAATATTCAAGAGAGAGAGCGATAGATTTTTGAATATTAAGGGAATCAAGGGATATGGGGATGGTGCAGGAAAGTGGAGATGAGGTAGAAGATCAGCCATGATCTTATGGAATGGTGGAGCAGGCTCGAAGGGCCAAATGGCCTACACATGCTCCTATTTCTTATGTTCTTATCCTGGGGCTGAGATGATTGGCCTCCAATAACTATAACCATCTTCCTTTGTGCTAGGTATGACTCCAGCCAGTGGAGAGTCTTCTCCTTGATCCCCATTAACTTCAATTTTACTAGGGCTCCTGGGTGCCACACTCAGTCAAATGCTGCCTTGATTTCAAGGGCAGTCACTCTCTGCTCGCCTCTGCAATTCAGCTTTTTTGTCCATGTTTGGACCAAGGCTATAATGAGGTTTGGAGCCGAGTGATCCTAGCAGAACCCAAACTGAGCATCGGTGAGCAGGTTATTAATGTGTAAGTGCTACTTGATAGCACTGTTAACGACACCTTCCATCACTTTGCTGATGATTGAGAGGAGGCTGATGGGGCAGTAATTGGTCGGATTGGAGTTGTCCTGCTTTTTGTGGACAGGACATACCTGGGCAATTTTCCACTTTCTCAGGTGTTGTAGCTGTACTGGAACAGCTTGGCCAGAGGTACGGCTAGTTCTGGAGCACAAGTCGTCAGCACGACAGCCGAGATCTTGTCGGGGCCCATAGCCTTTGCTGTATACAGTGTGCTCAGCCGTTTCTTGATATCACGTGGAGTGAATTGAATTGGCTGAAGACTGGCAACTGTGATGGTGGGGAGCCCAGGAGGAGGCCGAGATGGATCATTCACTCGGCACTTCTGGCTGAAGATGGTTGCAAATGTTTCAGCATTGTTTATTGTACTCACATGGTGTGCTCCGCCATCATTGAGGATGGGGATGTATAGGTAGCCTCCACCTCCCGTTAGATGTTTAATTGTCCACTACCATTTACAACGGGATGTGGCAGGACTCTGATCCATTGGTTGTGTGATCACTTAGCTCTGCTTCCTCTGTTTAGCATGCATGTAGTCCTGTGTTGCAGCTTCCCCAGATTGGCACCTCATTTTCATGTACACCAGGTGCTCTCCTGGCATGCTCTTCTACACTTCTCATTGTACCAGGGTGGGTTGCCGAGCTTGATGGTAATGGTAGAGTGAGGGATATGTCGGGCCATGAGATTACAGATTGTGGTGAAATACAATTCTGCTGCTGCTGATGGCCCACAGCGCTTCATGGATGCCCAATTTTGAACTGTTAGATCTGTTCTGAAACTATCTCATTTGGCACAGTGGTAGTGCCACACAACACGATGGAGTGTGTCCTCAATGCAAAGATGGAACTTCATCTCCACAAAGATTTTGCAGTGGTCACTCCTACCAGTACTGTCATGGACAGATGCATCTGCAACAGGTAGATTGGTGAGGACGAGGTCAAGTAGGTTTTTCCCTTGTGTTTGTTCTCTCTCCACCTGCCGGAAGCCCAGCCTGGCAGCTATGTCTTTCAGGACTCAGCCAGCTTGGTCAATGGAGGTACTACTGAGCCACTATTGGTGATGGGCATTGAAGTCCCCCACCCAGAGTACATTCTTGCTACCCTCAATGCTTCTTTCAAATAGTGTTCAATATGGAGGAGTACTGATTCAACAGCTGAGGGAGGACGGTAGGTGGTAATCAGGAGGAGGTTTCCTTGCCCATGTTTGACTTGATGCCATGAGTCTTCATGGGATTCAGGGTCAATGTTGAGGACTCCCAGGGCCACTCCTTCCTGACTGTATACTGCTGTGCCGCCACCTCTGGTGGGTCTGTCATTTCAGTGGGACCAGACATACCCAGGGATGGTGATGGAGGAGTCTGGGATGTTGGCTGATAAGTATGATTCTGTGAGTATGACTATGTCAGTTTGTTGCTTGACTAATCTGTGGGACAGCTTACCCAATTTTGGCACAAGTCTCCAGATGTTAGTGAGGAGGACTTTGTTGGGTCGACTGGGCTGGGTGTGCCTTTGTCGTGTCTGATACCAAATTGGTGCTAGAAAGGAAACTGTTAGGTTAAATAGATGTTACTCAGATTGAAGAAAGGTTGGAAGTTTGAAAGAGAACAAATTTGGGCCAGCTGCCCATGTAAAGTTTCATTAAAGCTCCTCTTTATTTTTATATAAACGAAAAATCCAATGACATAATCCACAATACCATGCCTTGATTTTTTTTATTTTGCAAATATCTACACAATAACTTAAAAAAAAATCCGGTTGGGATGGTTGAATAATGTTAATACGTCAATTTATAATAATGATACTAAAGTGCATTATCCAACTAAAATTGAACTATTCATGTCCAAATATAATGATGGTATAATGAACTTTGGGGAGGGAATATATATTTTTTGGTTTTGGAAGAGCTGAGTGTGAAGTTTAACTGCATCATTATGCCATCCTGGTTAAGCAATGTGATGACATTTTAGCAAGATGATGATGTTCTAGCCATGCAAGTAGTGCCATCTTGATTTATTTCCTGCAAATTGTTGTAATTTGTTCTCATCTTTATGGAGTTGACTGTACTTTGAGACATGAATACTTCTGTCAGAGTTGTATTAACACAGCAGATCTTTAACATAGTGATTGAATTTTATATGATTCAACCTAAACTTTAAAAGAAAATGTTTAACACAGCAGACATTTAAGTAAAATAAATCAAAGCACTTGATCTCAGGGACAATGTGGCAGAGAATTCTAATGCCAGGGTGGCAGTCAGAATTACTATTCAATCTCCAATTTTTCATTATATAATTTAAAAAAAAGTTAGTTCTGGCATCAAAGGGTCAATCAAAACACATAAAATGTCAATAGACACTGTATAGACAACAGATGTAGAGACTCAAATTAAAATTTGCAGTGTATATAAAACAAACATTTGACATGAAGCTGTGTGCCCATTTTCTTTTAATAAGGGGAGGTGCCTTTACAATAACAATAAAAAGGGAGCCATGAAACCATCTAAAAAGGATAGATGGAGATTTATTCTTTTTTAAAGTGCTGTAGTTCAAAGCAAAATTTCAAATGTGGTCTTTACTCAAAGTATTAATTTGAAAGTTCTTCTGAAACATTCATTTTAAAATTACATGTCATAAAATATCTATTATAAAGGATCAGTTTCCAAAAAGCATATAAATAATAAGTGTATTTAAGCATCCCTGTAAAAACTTAAGCTTTGAAACAATTCTGAGATTGATTTTAATGTGATCTGTGATTAAATCACAGTATTTAAAAAAAAACTTTTATATTCTATTAGTAATAAAAATGCATCTTAAAATTAAGTTTAAAATTAAAAGCTTAAATTATAAGTATTTCTTATGGTAATTCTGCTTAAAAATATTTTAATCCAGAATTAAAATGTTAGAATTAAAACTTCTAAAACATTTCAATAGGATCTGTAGCTCACTATTATTGAATAATATAATATTATAGTGTCAGCTGTGGCTCAGTTGATAGCACCCTTGCTTCTGAGGCATGAAGGTTGTGTGTTCAAGTCCCACTCCAGAGACTTGAACACAAAAATCTAGGCTCCCACTGCAGTGCAGTACTGAGGGAGTACTGCACTGTTGGAGGTGCCGTCCTTCAGATGAAACGTTAAACTGAGGCCTGTCTGCCCTAACAGGTGGACGTAAAAGATCCTGTGGTACTATTTCAAAGAAAAGCCCTAGCTGATCTTTATCCCTCACTAAAAACTGATTTTCTGGTCATTATCACATTGCTGTTTGTGGGAGCTTGCTGTGTGCAAATTGGCTGCCCCAATTCCTACATTACAGCAGTGACTGTACTTCATTGGCTGTAAAGCGCTTTGGGACATCCAGTGGTTGTGAACGGCGCTATATAAATGCAAGTCTGTATTTCTTTACTATGAATTTTCTACCACTGAAAGCATACCTAACTTTATAAATGGATTTCTTAGAATACTTTACATCATTCAATTCTGATGTCAGTGAATGGAAAGATAGAGACATTGGGGGGAAAGTTCAGTTGTTTGCGCCTCCCGTTAGCGCCTTAAGAGGGCGCTAATGGGGCGCAAAGCAACTAGCGCCCGGGCGCAGCGGTGTTTGCGCCGCTCGTGAAATTAACTAGACATTTTGCGGCGGCGCTAAACACTACCGCCATGATCTCCTGTGCCGGCAGATTGTGACGTCAGTCGAGTGCGCAACGCCCCGGTAGCGCCCCGGATCGGATACTGAGTGGCACTCCCTGCCTTACCGCCTGCCGCTAGCAACGACAGGTTGAGGGGAGCGTTTTGCAGTCAGAAAGGGACTGGGGGAGCGCTATTTAAAAGTGACCGCTTCCTGCCTTTTTTTGTTGGTGACATTTTTGCACCACACATTCTGAGAGAGAGAGAGAGACTTCTGGAGGGATTCAACGCTGTGTGAAGGAGTTTTGGGTATTGAGCAGCACTTTGCAGGTTCATTTTGATTTGCCCTTCCTTGCTTCGCCAGCGCTCTGAGGTAGCGCCTTGCTCCTCGGCCTTTGCGCCTTAAGACAGGTGTGAAGCGCCTGATTTAGCGCTCTAATCACCTCCAGGGTGATAAAAGCCAAGTTTGCCGTCGGAGGCGATAATGGCGCCCCAAACGGGACAATACTGAATTTTTCCCCCATTGTATCATCAGGGATTTTCAACAAGAAAAGTGTAAAATAATGTTTAAGCTAGCATTAGATAAATTGTCAGACAAAATTTGCTGGCACAGGCATGATGGGCCAAATGGACACCTTCTGCGCTGTATGATTTTATGAAATTAGGGATTTTCGTTGGATAATATTTACATTGATAGGTTCGATGTCCTAGTGAAAATGTCATTGCTTCAAGCCCCATTGCAGGACTTGACCATATTACCTAGGCTGATACATCAGTGCAGTGCTGAGGGAGTACTGCATTGTCATAGATGTTGTCCTTTGAATGAAAGGCCTAATTGAAGCTGCATCTGCATATTCAGGTGGAGAAAGTTAGATGCTCCCCCAAGAGGTGTAAGAAGGAAATGTATACCCAAGCTGTTCTTATTCACCTTCCAGAAGCATTGGTAGATTCCTTGAAGCAAGCTGCTCACATGTTAGCCTTCCAATCTCTTGGCTGCGATTGGTATGTAGACCAAACTGTGTATTGAAACCCAAAAGAGAAATGTTTACACTCCTAGGCTTGCAGTGTTAGGATCACTCATCCCAGCATAGAATGTATCTAACTATTATATTATATTGTGTTTCAACTTTCCTATATATGGCATATACATATTTTCTCAAAATTTTCACCTGTAACATAACATTGCATTGATATTGAGCCTTGTCACATTGAAATGTCTCTAAGTGATTCACCGTGGAGTTCAGTGTTATATAGGCAAATGTGACATTGTGATCCAGACCCCAGACCACCAAAACCGAGGAGAGCAAAGAGCCCCAGATCAAAGAGGTTGAGAAAGCAGCTGAAACACTGGCCCCTCCTGTAATGATCAGTAACATGTCATTCTAGAATGGTACACTAGGTAGAGCTGTATGTTTAGTAGTGGGCTACCTACAAGGCAGTAGTCAAGATGGATGCCTGTACACTAGTCCACATGGCTGAATAAATGACTAGCTCAAGCTAGCTGTTCATAATGAAAACGTCTATATGTTTATGAACATAACATGGTACCAGGAGTGGTAATATCTGCTGAATATTGTGAAACGCGACATGGAGAATTTGAAGCCACCGGAGGGTTTGAAACTCACGGGGAATGTCGACTGCAATTGGCGGACTTTCAAACAACAATTCGAACTCTATATTGCTGCCATCGGGTTCGGTACAATGCCAGACGCAAGGAAAATAGCGTTACTGCTCACGGTTGCAGGCCCGCAGGCGATAGAGGTATTTAATACATTTGTATTTGATCAAGAGGAGGACAGAGAAAAAATGGACGATGTGCTAAAGATGTTTGATACACATTGTTCTCCCAAAAAGAACGAGACCTATGAGAGGTACGTGTTCCGTTCACGGACACAGCAGCAAAATGAGACTTTTGATAGCTTTGTGACCGATCTGAAACTGAAAGCACAGACATGTAATTTCTCTGAACTGAAATCATCCATGATTCGTGACCAGATTGTGTTTGGTATTCATGATAAAAAAGTCAGGGAACGTTTGTTGAGAGAAACCGAACTAACATTGGAGGATGCTGTGAAAATATGCCATGCCAGTGAGCTAGCTCGGCAGCACGCAAAGACTTTCAGTGAAATTAATAGTGGTGCGACTGTAGGAATGGACAGTGCTGCTGTCGGTGCTGAGTCCTACAAGGGGAAGAAACGTGGGCAGAACAGAAATGCAAAGCAATCGGAGGATGGAATTTTTAATTGTAAACACTGTGGTTACTAGCACCAGTCAAGACAATGCCCAGCATTTGGGAAAATGTGCACAAAGTGTAATGGAAAGAATCACTTTGCCAGACAATGCTTTTCAAAAGTAAAAACAAGGAAAGAACATAAAGTTAATGCAGTAAAAGAGGACACTGATTTAAGTGAGACATTTTTTGTAGGAATGATGTCATGTGACAATACCGAAAAGGATACAGAAAATGTGCAGCCCTCAGGAATGGACAATGCTGAACATAAAGTTAATGCAGTAAAAGAGGACAAATGGATGATGCCACTGCAGGTAAATGGAGCATTAGTTACATTGAAACTAGACACTGGGGCAAAAGCAAACTTAATCAGTATGAGTGACATTAAAAATATGAAAGAAAAGCCCAAAATACAGAAAAAGTCAGTACTACTGAAGAACTATAATGGACAGAAAATAGATAGCTTAGGTGTATGCAGACTTAAAGTGACAGTCAAAGACAAAGTGCATCATCTCATGTTTTCTGTTGTGGCTGAAGGACTTGATTCACTATTAGGTGACAAAGCTTGTGAGGACTTAGAACTGGTCAAGAGAGTCTACCGTATAAACTGTGCCATAAGCAGACCAGATGACTCGGTGGATTCTGTAGTGAGTAATTTCCAGGATGTGTTCAAAGGATTTGGAGTTCTACAAAGATCCAGCTAAAGGAGGATGCTCAGCCAGTGGTACATGCTCCACAGAGAGTTCCAGCACCCCTGCGTGACTGGCTCAAGAAAGAACTGGACAGAATGACCACACTAGGAGTCATCAGGAAAGTCGAAGAGCCAACAGACTGGGTTAACTCCATGGTATGTGTAAAGAAAAAGAACAATTATCTAAGAGTATGCATGGATCCAAAGGACTTAAATGCAAACATAAAACGTGAACACTACCAGATTCCCAAGCGAGAAGAAATCACCAGAGAAATGTCAGGTGCCAGATACTTCACAAAGCTCGATGCCTCACAAGGATTTTGGCAACTAAAACTGGATGAAGAGAGCACCAAATACTGTACCTTCAACACACCATTTGGCAGGTATTGTTTCCTCAGAATGCCTTTCGGGATAATATCTGCATCTGAAATCTTTCATAGAGCGATGGAACACATAATTGAAAGTCTGGAAGGAGTTCGGGTCTATGTTGATGACATCATCATCTGGGGCTCCACACTGAAAGAACACAATGAGAGACTGACTAAAGTGCTACAGAGCATACGCCAGAATGGACTGAAGCTCAACAAAGCCAAGTGTCAGTTTGGCGTCCAGGAAGTCACTTTCCTAGGAGATAATCTATCTGGTAAAGGAAGAGAGCCAGATATGGAAAAAGTAAACGCCATACTCAAAATGCCCCGACCCACTGACAAAAAAGGAGTGCTACGCATCATGGGGATGATAAACTTCATTGGAAAGTTAATTCCTAACTTGTCAGCCAAGACAACCTGTCTGCGAGACCTGCTACATAAAACAAATGAGTTCGCATGGACAGAAAGACATGAACAAGAGTGGATGAACCTCAAAACAGTGCTGACAACCACACCTGTACTCACCTTCTTTGACCCAACAAAGAGAATCAAAGTGTCAGCGGATGCATCAAAAGATGGCCCATGCACGGTCTTGCTACAAGCAGAGGGTGAAGATTGGAAGCCTGTTGCCTATGCCTCCAGGTCTATGACTGACTCTGAGTGTCGATACACCCAGATTGAAAAGGAATGTCTAGGCTTGGTAGTTGGACTAGAAAAGTTCCATGACTACATATATGGACTTCCCACCTTCACAGTTGAAACAGACCACTGCCCACTGGTTGCCATCATAAAAAAAAACCTGAATGAGATGTCTCCAAGGATTCAACGACTCATGATGAAGCTGCAAAGATATGACTTTGAACTGATCTACACACCAGGCAAATACATAGTGTTAGCAGATGCACTATCCCGAGCACCCACAATGAGTCATGTGAGCTCTACTGAGGAAGACGTGGATGTTCATGTGAGTATGGTCATTGCTGCGCTGCCCGTGTCAGACACAAAATCAAAGCAAATAGCAGAAGAAACAGTAAAAGATACAGTGTTACAAACAGTAATAGAGAACATTCATCATGGTTGGCCAAAAGGTTCCTGTCCAAAGTACTTTCACATCAGGTCAGAGTTGAGTGTCGCAAGTGGACTATTACTAAAACAGAACAGAATAGTAATTCCACAGGCTCTATGTCAAGACATGCTCAAAAAGATTCATGAGGGACACCTCGGAATTGAAAAATGCAAAAGGAGAGCAAGAGACACTGTTTATTGGCCTGGCATAAATAAGGACATTGAGAACATGATAGGCATATGTGAGACATGTCAGAAACACCAAAACAAACAAGCAAAGGAACCAATGATAGTAGCTGACTTACCAACAGCACCATGGCAAAAGGTTGGTATGGACCTTTTTCATTTGAATGGTAAAGACTATCTATTAGTGATTGACTACTATTCTAACTATCCTGAGATGGCGCTGCTCTCAAGCACATCAGCAAGCAGTGTCATAATGCATGTTAAATCCATCTTCGCCAGACATGGAATTCCCAGGATTGCCATTAGTGACAATGGTCTGTGCTTCAACTGTAAGGAGTGGCAACAGTTTGCAGCACATTATGACTTTCAGCACATCACATCCAGTCCTCTGTATGCTCAATCAAATGGTAAGGCAGAGAAAGGTGTTCAAGTTCTCAAACAGCTACTGAAGAAAACAACAGAAAGCAAGTCTGATCCTTATCTCGCCCTGCTGAGCTACCGAGCTTCCCCTTTAGACTGTGGTTCTTCACCTGCTGAACTCCTAATGGGTTGCAAGTTGCGCACCACGCTACCCTGCTGTGCAAAAGAAAAGCAGAGTAAGGAACTGAGACAGAGACTTCAACTGTTAAAGCTGAAACAGAAATCACACTATGACAAGTCATCCAAAACTCTGAAACCATTGACAAGGGATGATGTTGTCAGGATTGAGGATCCAGATGCATGGAACAGGAAAGCTACAGTTCTTGAGGAAGTAGGACCAAGGTCATACACTGTTAGAACGGAGGAAGGACAGATTCTCAGGAGGAACCGCCGTTCCCTCCTGAAAACACAAGAAACTATCCAAGAGCAAATCGCTGACAATGCCGCAACTGAATCTTGTCACTCACCACCAGAACAATCTAACACAAACACACATACAGGCTCTCATGCAAACACATCAGGCTTACCTGTGCTGAGAAGATCCACACGTGAAGTAAAAAAGCCTGATAGACTTAGCCTTTGAGTACAAAGAAAACTATAATAAAAGAATGAAAAGCTTAGAGTTCATAAAGTAAAGCTTTGAAAATGTGTTGACTGTTGTGAAGATGTTTATGTCATTATGATTGATTGATATTGATTGATATTGATTTTGTTTAACCTCTAAGGAAGGGGGATGTAATGATCAGTAACATGTCATTCTAGAATGGTACACTAGGTGGAGCTGTATATTTAGTAGTGGGTTACCCACAAGGCAGTAGTCAAGATGGATGCCTGTACACTAGTCCACATGGCTGAATAAATGACTAGCTCAAGCTAGCTGTTCATAATGAAAACGCCTATTTGTTTATGAACATAACACCTCCTACCTAACAGGCCCCAGCCAACGAGTGAAGACCTTGTCCCAGGCGCCTCTGTCATCAAAGGCAGGCATCTTGGCTCCCAAACGAAACAAAAAGACCTGGAAAAAAACAACAAAGTAATAAGACCTCAATCCACAAGCAACTACATCCTTCGAACAGCCATGCCAGGAAATGGAGAAGGGGCAAAAGGGAGGAATAACAAAGAACTCATAAAAAATAAGTGGGTTTATCAATTTTCCCCCTCCCCTGATTTGATTCTAACTCGCCCGACAGGAACAGGTTTTACTATCTATCAAAAATAAAATCTAGGCCATTCAGAACATAAATTGCTCTGTCCATGTTAATAATAGCAATTTCCTATGTAAAAGTGCTGTGTTACAGCACCGCCAGTGGCAGGAGTCTGTAATTACAGCGTGATGGTTTACATAGGGATTTCCCATTATAAAGATGTTTATTCCTGATATTAACCTCCATCGAACACCCAAAGAGTCTCCATTTTCTATCAGGGCGGGAAGGTGAATTAACATTTTCAACAAACAAACAAATTAAAAGATTGTAATCCTTTGCGATAAATGTTCCAAATTTTGGGATTGATTGGTCACTCTCCCTATGATGTCTATAGGTGAAGTGGGGGGGGGGGGGGATTAATTGTTCCAGAGTCGTAATTTAGTCTGCCTTTTGAAAGTTCTACCTCGCTATTGTTGTACTCCATTATTAATCAGCTGTGGCTCAGTGGGTAGCACTCTCACCTCTGAGTCAGAAGGTAGTGGGTTCAAATCCTACTCCAGAGACTTGAGCACAAAAATCTAGGCTGATGCTCCAGTGCAGTACCGAGGGAGTGTCACACTGTCAGATATGCTGTCTTTCAGCATGTGTGATGATGAACCGAGACCCCGTCTGCCCTCAATGGATGTAAAAGATCCCACGGGCACTATTTTGAAGAAGAACAGGGGAGTTATCCCCAGTGTCCAGGACCAATATTTATTCCTCAAATCAATATCACTAAAACAGATTATCAGGTCATTATCACATTGCAGTTTGTGGGAGCTTGCTGTGCGCAAGTTGGCTGCCACATTTCCTACATTACAACAGTGACTACACTTCAAAAAGTACTTCATTGGCTGTAAAGCACTTTGGGACGCCCGGTGGTCATGAAAGGCGCTATATAAATGCAAGTCCTTTTTTACTTTCTGTTGATTCCCCATCAACAACAACAACTTGCATTTATATTTCTATATCACCTTTAATGTAGTAAACATCTCAAGGCCCTTCACAGGAGTGTAATCAGACAAAAAAGGCAGAGCCAAAGAAGGAGTCATTAGGACAGGTGACCAAAGGTTTGGTCAAAGAGGTAGGTTTTAACAAGCGTCTTAAAGGAGGAGAGGTGGCGAAGCAGCGAGGTTTAGGGAGGGAATTCCAGAGCGTAGGGCCCAGACAGCTGAAGGCACGGCTGCCAATGGTGGGGCAAAGGAAGTCAGTGATGCACAAGAGGCCAGAATTGCAGGATCACAGAGTTCTCGGAGGGTTGTAGGGCTGGACGAAGTTATAGAGATTTGAACATAAACTGAGAATTTTAAATTTGAGGCGTTGGTGGACCAGTGTAGGTCAGCGAGCACAGGGATGATGGATAAATGGGATTTGGCGTGAGTTAGGAGGCAAGCTTCGATTGATGTCCTCCTCGCCATTACCCACCGACCGCCCCCCCCCCCCCCACAGAAGAAGAGGCAAGCTTTAATTCCCAAACCCCTGGAAGAATTTCAGGGATTTGGGGGAAGCTTAGGTCAGCATTACATTGGACCAATCAATCTAGGATGACAGTGCAATTAGAAAACAGAAATAGAGCAACCAGGGTAAGCCGAGACAATTGTTCGGGGAATATGGACAGATCAGAGTAACAAGGAGACTGAATTCTGTGAAGACTGAGACAAAGAAACACAAAAATAGAGAGACACAGGAACAAAGAGAGATTCACATATTGCAAAACAACAAGATGACCAAGAGAAAGCACATCTTTGAAGAAGAAACACAAACATGGAGCTTACAGCAACACAATTAAGAAGATACAAACATCAGGTGAGCAAAGGACCCACCGTGATCAATGCCATGGGAATCACACGCAAACACAAATATATCTAAAATAACAACAGAGAATGCTGGAAAAACTCAGCAGGTCAGGCAACATCCGTGGAGAGAAATTTGAGTTGACGTTTCGGGTTAAAACCCTTCTTCAAAACTCATATATCTATATGGTTTTATTTTAAAGACATATGAACAAGAACTCAAAATTTGTGCCAGTAAACAAATATGCTCTTATCACGAATATAAAACATGTTACACATCTTCGCTCATCTCAAGTTACCTCTTCAGGTGGCAAAGAAGTTTGCAAAACTGCAATAACATGATTAACATCAAAATGCGTTGCCTGATGCTTATTTACACATATATGTTCCCAATACATTAAAGCACAGTAGTAGCAATGAGATAAAAATAGTAAAACTTCAAAACTAGAGGCCATCAATACAAGATAGTCACCAAGAAATCCAATAGGGAATTCAGAAGAAACTTCTTTACCCAGAGAGTGGTGAGAATGTGGAACTCACTACCACAGTGAGTGGTTGAAGCGAATAGTATAGATGCATTTAAGGGGAGGCTGGACAAGCATATGAAGGAGAAGGGAATAGCGGGTTATGCTGATAGAGCTAGAAGAGGAAGGGTGGGAAGAGGCTCGAGTGGAGCATGGACTGGTTGGGCAGAAAGACTTGTTTCTGTGCTGTATATTCTGTGTAATTCTATGTCAAAAGTTCTCAAAAATTATTGCAAAAGTTAGACCATTTATTAAGAGGATTTATTAAAAAAGACTTGCATTTATATAGCGCCTTTCACAACCACCAGACATCTCAAAGTATTTTACAGCCAATTAAGTACTTTTTTTGAAGTGTAGTCGCTGTTGTAATGTGGGAAACGCGGCAGCCAATTTGCACACAGCAAGCTCCCACAATCAGCAATGTAATAATGATCAGAGAATCTGTTTTCGTGATGTTGATTTGAGGGATAAATATTGGCCAGGACACCGGGGATAACTCCCCTGCTCTTCTTCGAGATAGTGGCATGGGATCTTTTACGTCCACCTGAGAGAGGAATTTGTTGAAATCACAGAAATCCCACAGTGCAGATAGAGGCCATTTCGGCCCATCGAGCCTGCACCGACACATATCCCACCCGATCCCCGATCCCCGATCCCCGTAACCCCTACACCAACACATATCCCACCCTATCCCAGTAACCCCACGTATTTAATCCCCCTAACACTAAGGGTCAATTTATCATAGCCAATCAACCTGTGGACTAATTGCAAGAGATTGCAAATACATCGAAATAACTGAGTTTTTAAAAGAAAAATAAACGAGTAAACATAACCCTCTCCAGCTCGGAAATGTAAAGAAGGCTAAAAGCCCAGCTGGAGACACTCCAGACTCGGGCTGTCACAGACTGACAGCCGCTCTCGCGAGATCGTCCGGCACTTCCGCGAAGATGGCGACCTGGCGGTGGCTGTCGCTGATCATCAGGGAACCTGCAGCAACTTTCACCGGGCTGAGGAGCGCCGGCAGCCGGCGGAGGCTGAGTCCCGGGGTCCTGCTGGGACTGGGAGTTGCCGGAGCCGGGGCGGTGCTGGCTGGGGGCCTGGTGTTTCACAACGGTGGAAGGCGGTGGTGGAGCGGTAGCGACAGCGGCCTGAGCCGCAGGTACAGCGTGTCCGCGGCTGAGCAGCAGGTAAGGCGATGCTGCGGGCTGAGCTCCTGACACTGACACTGGGCTGGCTGACCACTGCACCCAAAGGGCGACAGCAGTCTCCGCACCTGATGCTGCTACTCCAAGATCTGCCCATATTAGTAATCACCAACTTATTGCATGTCAGAAAGTATCACAAGGTTGTCCCAGCTTCAGGGCAAATAGAAACTTGTTACTGGTTGCAATTCGTTTCAGTTTTGTTTACTTTTAAGTACCTGCAAAACACACACACACACACACACAACTGTCACACCGGCTTGGTTGCTGAGGATGTATAGTTGGTTTGTACACAGTGGAGGGAGGTACATAGTGCATTGGTCAGGAATGTTTTTTTGTTGTGCAGTGAAAGTGTTTTGGGGGTGCCTGGGTAGAGAATAATCTTCAGTCCTAAACAGATAGTATTGGTACATGTTAACTATAAACTTCAGCAGTAAATATTTCAAAATCGTAATCAGTAGGTTGGGGATTCAAGCCTCAGTCCAGGATTTAAGAACATAATATACGCTGACACTTTAGTGTATAGTACTGTGGGAGTGCTGCATTGTTGGAATTGCTGAATTTTGGATGAGATGTTAAACTGAGACCATGTTTGCCTGTTCCAGTAGTGCAGATGGACGTAAAAATCAAATGGCACCATTCAAAGAAGACCTGGAGTTCTACTGGCTATCTGGCTAATAATCCTCCCTCAATCAACATCACCAAGATAGATTAACTGGTCATTCATCTTATTTGTGGTTTGTGTCACCTTGCTGTGCATGAATTGACTACCACATTTGCTTAAATGACAACAGTGACTGCACTTTAAAAGTACTTTGTTGTGACGTGCTTTTTGCTTAGTTGTGACGTGCTGTGGGACGTCCTAATGAGGTGCTGTATGAAAGCAAGCTCTTTTGTCGTTCTTCAGTTTTTAATAATTTAACAAATTACAAAGTATACAAATCTTGAGCTTATACTTTTTTTTGTCTATTTTTGTCCTCCGTGTAAAGTTGTAGGACTTGCATAACCTATTACTAGGAAATGCATTACCCTTAGGATTACAAAGAACATTTGTGCTGTAATGCAGCCTTTATTGTAGTGGCTAAATAGTTTGTAATTCATTTTTTGGACACTAACTGTTTCAGTATATTTATATTAAAAATGTTGTTAAAAGTTAATACATTTAGTGAATCGTCCATTCATTCGAAGATGTCTACTGCCTTGAATTCAAAATAGTTTTTTGTGCAACAATTGAAATTATTTTGAATATGAATTAAGCAACTCCAATAAAACAGCACAGGAGCTTATTTTGTTGCACAATTTCAATTTGAATTAAGCAACTTCAAATTAAAAGGAGTAGCCTGTGTAACCTTTAATGCAGCGCCTCACATGATGCTGGAAGAGTATTCTGTTTATATACAGCACAAGACAACAAGAAAAAAACAAATGATGCAGAACGACCCGAGTAGTGAATAATCACTGGGTTAACGATCACTTTTGTGTTCATAATATGCTTGCTTAGGAATACAAAATAGTGATCCCGCTACAAAGAACAGCATTAAATACCTCAATGCCATTTGAATATACAAAAATTACATTTAGGTATTTAATTAAATGCATATGATTTACACACACAATCTCTCCAGTCAGTTAATGAAGAGGCTAAGGTTAGGGGAAGTACTTTCAGCACAAACGACACCCCATGTGAATTTACAAAATTGAAGAAGTTATTTCCTAGTTTATGATCGCTTTCCCCTCTTATGGCATCATTCTGTTTTGGCGCCTGCTTGTCCCTGGGATTTCTCATGTTTTAGGGACAGGTCTGTTCCAAGAGGAGCTTTGTTCATTTATATAGGAATCATTGCATTGACCTGGCTAGGTCATCAGCTAGTACTAATGTTTGCTGACTTGGATACTTCTGGGTCGTCTTCCAAGTCAGTCTGAGGTGCCTACATGCATTTTAATGAATTGAAATATTCTGCGATACATGTAGGTTGTTACAGCAGCTTACCTTGTTGGAACAGTTCATGGTACATACTGGAGGGGGAAAACCAATTACAACAACAATATTTGTGTAAAAGGGCTACTTTTTTAGTTTGTTTTTCAAATGGATGTTTTGGGGATGAGGGGCCGGTGGTTACATTACCAGTATCCATACTTTCAGTACAATCGGCTTGTTGAATGCTTTAATTATATCATAGTTTATATTTCTAGATTTGAGATGCAATTTTTGTTTTAATTGCAAATATAATCAGATGAACACGAGACTAATTTAAACAGAGGAACTTGTGATCAAGCAATAGCCAGAGTGTTAAATATCTTTTCCCTGAATTATGGAATCGGACAATGTCAGATATGTACCTGTTGGATATGTTGCTTATCTGTTTTGTGGTTTGGCCTTAACATAATATATTTCTAAATTTGTTGTTGTTTCACTATTCAGTTGAATCTTGTAAATACTTTAATCAATTGGACTAAAGGGAGATGTATCTTTTTATACTATAAGTTTGCAGATGTAAATCTATGATAAAAAAGAAAGAACAAACTTGCATTTATATAGTGTCCAAAAGCACTTTTGAATTATAGTCACTGTGGTAATGTAAGGAAATGTGGCAGCTGATTTGCACACAGCAAGGTCCCACAAACAGCAATGTGATAATGACCAGATAGTCTTGTTGGTTGAGGGATAAATATTGGCCAGAATACCGCGGGGGAACTCCCCTGCTTTTTTTCGAAAAAATGCCGTGGGATCTCTTATGTCCACCTGAGAGCGCAGACGGTGCCTCGGTTTAACGTTTCATCCGAAAGACTGCACCTCTGACAATGTAGCATTCCTTCAGTACTGCACTGGAGCGTCAGCCTAGGCTCTGAAGTGGGACTTGAACCCACAACCTTCTGACTCGGGAGTGCTACCACTGAGCCACAGCTGACAATGTGTGACATAGAATATAGGGTAATGCATAGTATCACACTAAAGCCACAGAATGGGAGGATGCATTTTTCAGCCTATGTTCTACAATGCTGTTGTGTAGAGGCCAGCTGCTCCCCATCTCTTCTGAGCAGTCATTTTTAGTAAAACCAGAATGGAGGGGATGGGGGAAAGTGTCTATCCTCTCATTGAAGATAGTAAGTGACAACACAAGAAAGGGGAAGGAAGTAGGAGCATGTTACAAGATAGTAACATATCAAATGGTTCATGTCTATGAGAGCAATGCTTTATAGTTTATCACGGTATGTTGTACACTCCAGGAGGTGGTCTTTATAGCAAACCTACAGGTGGTGCTCATGGTAGAAGTTTGGTCGGTGATGGACATCATGCAGTAGACTTTGTTGCTCTGGAGTTATGAATCAATTTGTGGAAGTAAAAACAAATTTTCCTAAGTATTTTACTTTTCCTTATAATGTAACTTCTGTGATGCTTAAAGGTGGAGGCGTATGCCATTTTTGATCAGTTTCAGATACGCATCAATTCAAAAATGGCAATATAACTTGGGAGATGAGTCAGTGATCTGATTCCCAAGTGCACTAAAAGTGTGTGATGTTAGGCCATCTCTAGCAGGTAATCTTGCCGTCGTTCACGTTTGCAATAGATACATCACTTTTTAGTACAACATTGCATTATAAAAGTGCCCTGAATCTCCTGGGAACTTTATAAATGTATTTTTGTAATGTTGGGGGAGCAAGCATACAGGAGAAAAGAAGCCTGTACTCTCTTAATAATAAAAAATTATCAACACAGGAAGTGGAGTAGAACTATTGCTAAGTTTAGTGTGAGACAGTGTTGGCAGTATAACTCCGCTTTGCCAATGCAGTTCAAACACAATTGCTGCGCCTCACACATTTTCTGCTCCTATGCCTGGTCAGCTCTGGTGTTCCATCTTCAGTTCCTGTTACAATTTGATTGCTTTTCCTTGTACCGCTTCCACAGGCGACCCAATGCTTCCTATGACTTGAACTAGTGACCTCATGCACACACTGTCTGATAAAAGTATGAGATACCTTGTACTCTCCTGATCTCTCTGACAGACAACACTTTATCAGATCATATGTCTTGGGTTGTAACTATGAATTAAGTTTATTTAGTAAGTGAAATTAAACAGTGGCAAGAGCAAACACATAGTTTTCACGAGATTACAAATATTTATCCTGGAAACCCCATAAATGTGAGGTTTAGGTTCCTTATATAGGCACAACCTGCTGGCCAACATTGTTTCAGGCATTTCAAACAAAGAAAATACCATTGTATAGGTAAATGTAATCATTTTTCTTATAGCTAAGAAATCAAGGAGTTGCTAAAAGAATTTTCTAAAATATATTTGGAGTCATTTCAGAGCCATCTAAAGACACTTTTGATTCGTACATGGCTTGTCTCTTTAGTTCTTAAGTTGCTGGTTTGTGAATATGGAATTTGAATCAGAATGCATGGGTGTAATCTGTAAAGTGCAATATGATGGACAAAACTCAAGCTAGACAGTATATTAACAAATCTCCTGTGGTGCTGCTTACAATAAACAATTCTGTTTTATGAGGACAGAAACACTAATGCAAAATTCTACTACTGAAGTTTAGGCGTGTGTCTTTTTTTAAGGTTACAAAATCTAATTGTTACTAAGTAGATACTAGGTAAATTCATATGGAGATCAATTAAGAGTATTCAGCTATTCTGGCAAAGACACTATTTTGTGTTCTTTATCCTTTTGTTTTGATGAGTGATACATAAATTTGTGTGTCGGAGAGGTGTGATGGATAGAACTGTATTATATGGAAAAAATATATAGATTTTGATCTGCTTTCCATACTTTCCCATTCCCTAGATTCCATTTATTCTTGAATATTGTTAAGACCAGTTCCATAATAATCCATGTGTAAGTAGTAATAAGGTGCTGAATGGTGTGGACGAACATAGGAACCGAGGGGTTCAAATACATCATTCCCTGAAATTGCACGTACAGGCAGATAATGTCATTAAAAAAGGCCAACAGGATTTTGGGTTCTATAAAAAGAGGCCAAGAGTAAAGAAATAATGATAAATTGGTTAGGTCACAGTTGGAGTACGGTGTGCAGTTTTAGGCACCCCATTATAAAAAGATGATAAAGCCATAGAGTGTGTAGATCACCAGGATGAGGAATGACTTGAAATATTAAAACTATTTCCACTAAATCAGAGAAAGCTGAAGAGATTTAATAAAGATTTTAATGTCCTTTCCATAATGGTGCACCCAAAACTGGACACAGTGGCCTAGAAATGCGGTTGTTAGCGCCGGCGATTAGCGCCTAATGAGTCCGAAATGTGGGGCGTTACCCAATGTTCGGGCGGGCGCAATGAAGATAGCGACACCTCCCATATTGACTATACATTTAATGCCTGCGCTAACTGTTAGCGCGCGCCCGCGTGCGCAGGCAGACCATGACGTCATTTCAGTGTGCAACGCCTTTTAGGCACCCCTGACCGGATATTCGGTGGTGCCCGGAACCTTACCGCCTAGCGCTATTATTGACAGTTCGATGGAACGTTACCAGGCCCTTCTCGGAGTCGGGGGGCGCTATTTAAAGGGGGCAGCTCTAGTATAAAAGCTGCAGCCACTTGGCCTGTTTATTGTGATCGTTGCTGGAGAGAGTTGGTGAGCTACTGTTGAGCAGATTTTTTTGGATTTAGCCTTAGAATACTTGGGACCTTCAGACCTGTCCGGAGCAGTTGGAGCATTACACCTAACAGCGTTTTGCCCGACTGGCATCGGAATGGGAGCTGCTTTGGAGGGCCACGTCCTCATGGCCGGACACTTTGAAGGGGCACGAGACGGCGGGAGAGAGGGCCGGGATTGGCCAGAAGGAGGAGGGGCAATGGAGATCGGCCAATCCGAGGGTACGCTGCGAGGGTATTCAGACAGCAGGTGTCATACCTTGCCATGTCGGAGGAGCAGTGTGTTTGAAGGCTCCGATTCGGTAAGGCGGTTGTAACTGACCTGTGCCACCTGCTTGCTGAGGATCTGCAGCCGCGTCTATGGTGCAGGACCTCTGTCGGTGGCCGTCAAAGTGACTGTTGCCCTCAATTTCTATGTCAGCGGATCCTTTCAGTCAGCCACTGGGGACATTGCGAATATCTCTCAGTTTGCAGTGCATTGTTGCATCCGGCAAGTGACAGCTGCCCTTTATAGAAGAAGGCGTCAATTCATCACCTTCCCTCTGACCCTGGAGAAGCAGGCGGAGCGCGCGCAGGGCTTCGCTGCTATTGTGGACTTCCCCATGGTGCAGGGGGCGATTGATTGCACACACGTGGCTTTGCGGGCGCCATTACTGAATCCTGAGGACTTCCGCAACCGCAAGGGGTTCCACTCCCTCAATGTGCAGCTGGTCTGTGACCACCGCCAAATGATCATGGCAGTCAACGCCCAATTCCCAGGGAGCAGCCACGATGCGTTCATCCTGCGGCAGACCTCAGTTTGTGACCTTTTTGAGGGGCCGGATCACCCACGAGGCTGGCTTCTTGGGGACAAGGGCTATCCTCTCTGCCCATGGCTCATGACACCGCTCCGTTTGGCCGCCACCCCAGCAGAAGAGCTGTACAACAGCAGCCATCAGGCGACCAGGAACATTGTGGAGCACACTATTGGTGTGCTCAAACAGCGTTTCCGCTGTCCAGACCATTCGGGGGGAGCCCTGCAGTACTTGCTGGAGCAAGTGGGTCACATCGTCGTCCGTCTGCTGCATGCTCCACAACTTGGCCATTCGATGCACCCAGCCAATGCCAGCTGTCCCTCAAGGTCCAGCAGAGCAGGCGGACGAGGAGGAGGACGACGAGCAGGCGGACGAGGAGGAGGAGGAAGATGGGAGGGCTCCTGAAAGTGGAAGGGCCATCCGTCAGAGGCTCATCAGGACGCGGTTCGAGGCCCCTCTGACGGAATGATGGGTGTCATTCGTCCTGCGCACTTCGGATCTTTCAAAGCCTCTGAAGGCCAGCATGACTGTAAGTAGTAACGTGTACCGTTGCAAATTAAAACTTTTCTTTATTGTCAAAAAAGTCCTTCCAGCATAACAACGTCATGTCAACAGAAACCATAACTAACTAAATAACAGTTAACTCTTCGGCAAAGCCGCAAAACTAAACAAACCATTTCCAACAATCACAACAGGTGAGGGAGTCCTTGAATTTGGCCAAAGAAACGTCTCAGCACCTCCCTCTACTGCTGGCCCCTTGATGGAGAACGACTTCTCTTTCGCGGTCGGCCCCTTCCCTCCCTGCTGCTCCTACGTAATTGAACCCCAGTGGCGGGGTCAAGGCTGGGGGACGCCTGCTGACTGTGTGGAAGCGCAGAAGCCCCTGAGAGACGGCCTGGACGACCTCTGGTTTTGGAGGGTGCGGAGGCTGGCTGCTTGATCTGGGCATGGCTGGAAGCAGTGTGCACTGCAGGTGGTGGCAGCTGCACTGCAGACGTACCAGCGGTGGCATGAGCAATGGTCACCTGCCGAGAGAGGACACCTGCACCATGGTCGGACGACCCACTGGCTCTCTGAGGGGACCGGTTCGGCTCATCCGCCACAAGCGACTGCTCCACTGATTCCTGGCCTCGTATGGTACTGGAAGGGCCCGGGGTGATCCTAGCTGATGCAGATAGGGTGGCTGCAGTGAGAGTTCGCGTTGCCTCAATCTGGGTGTGGACGAGGCCAGCAAGTGACTGCGTGGCAGCAGTGAGGACCTGTGTGGCAGGTGCCAGTGCTTCGGAGAAGCCCTGGACAGTTCTTTCCATTGCTTCAGACAAGGCCGGAGCACTCCGTTCCACTGCCTCAGACAAGCCCTGGACAGACCTTTCCAGGGATTGTCCGAAGCTCTGAACAGTCCTTTCCATAGCAGCTTCAGGGCGCAGATCCCGTATTGGTGATGCAGCATCTGAAAGCAGGGAGGTCGAAGAATGGCTTTAGCAAAAGGACAAGTTGGCGGCAAGGCATGCCAGATTGCGGCAAGGCTCTGACATGGCTGCACACTGAGAAAGCATGTTGGCGGGGGGACCAATTGGAAGGTGTGGTGTATGTGCCTTTAAGAGCAATTATGGTGTATGTGCCTTTAAGAGCCCCAGGTGTGCGTAATGCCAGTAATTGCCACTTGGGCTATATAAGCCTGTGTATTGTGTATATCCTTTAGAAACCCCCCCCCCCCCCGACTTGCTTAGTAAATACCTATGAACCAACTCCTGTCTTCAGTGTCTTTATCTACACACGGACACTACAGTGGCGACGAAGTGGAAACGGACTTACCTGCAATTCGGCAGCACCTCAAGGACATCGATTCCTCCAGCGTCCAGAAGACTCAAGGAAGTAAGAGAAACTGTGGTTTCACCAGCTGGCCAAGCTGGTGACAGGTACTGCGCTAATCCTTCCTGGGCGTCAGGCTGGAGCTCCAGCGGCGGGCTCTACAGCTGAGACAGGCAGCAAAATCGGAGGCAAGCAATAACGGACTGGGAGGGTGCACTCGAGAGACGGCCGGCGCGGCAAGCAGGTCAGCGTTTAGACCTCCGTCAGGAACGAGTCTCCAACAGTGAATAAACGGAAACCACAGTAAAACAGCGTTGTTATCGGTAGCAGCGGCGGGAAAGCACGGGAAGCGCCATATCGTTGCTACAGAGAGAAAAAAAAAGCGCGGGAAGCGCCATATCTTTTCTGAAATGCCTAAATCTGGTAATATTGAGGCTTTTGATGGCGAAATAGAAGATTGGACCACATACGTGGAAAGAGTAGAGGTTTATTGCACTGCAAATGGAATAGCAGATGGAAAAAAAAGCTTCAGTACTTCTGAACTTAATGGGCGCGAAGACATACGGGCTGTTACGAAATTTAATCACTCCAGCCAAACCAAAGGACAAGACTTTTAAAGAAATTGTTGATACCCTGCAGGAGCATTTAAACCCAACACTGCTGCTGATAGCGGAACGATTCAAGTTCTTCAAGAGAAATCAACACAAGAATGAAAGTAGCGCTGATTACCTAACTGAATTAAGAAAGTTATCAAAGTACTGCCAATTCGGAGCAGGACTATCGGATTATCTTCGAGACAAATTTGTTTGCGGTCTCTTAAGTGAAGGAACACAAAAAAGACTGCTTTCTGAAAAAGATTTAACATTGGACAAAGCTTTCAGTATGGCTGTATCATACGAAGCAGCAGCAAAAGGAGCTGCAGAGATACAACAAGAGACACAGGACTTCGGCACCCATAAAATGACACAGGAGTTCGAAAGATGTTATCGCTGCGGCTGATCCACCCATAACCAGAGGGACTGCTGGTTCAAGGGCAAAGCATGCAGGCAATGTGGTAAGATTGGACACATTGCACGGGTATGCCAATCTGGACAAAATAAATCCACTGACAGGAAACAAAATCAATAAAGAAAAGTACAGGAAGGTACAAATGATGACGGACAATAGCTCCGAAGACCAGAATAGCGATAGCGACTCTGGAAACAAGAGACTAAGCTGTCTCAAATTACATAATGTACTTGCCAAAGAGGATTACCAAACCATTTGGGTTACCCTCACAATAGCAGGGTCCCCAGTTAAAATGGAGCTAGATACAGGATCAGCTCTAACCGTAATAAATCGACGAGATTACGAGAGGCTATTTTCGCATATACCTCTAAAAGACACGTCCATTATCTTAAAAACATATACGGGGCAGAAAGTCTACCCCAAAGGAAAAATAAGGGTGCCTGTGGTATACAACGGCAAAGAAATACAAAAGTTGTATTTATACATTCTACAAGGTGTTAAGGAAGCTAAAGGGATTGAAGGTGGACAAATCCCCAGGGCCTGATAACATGCATCCTAGGGTACTGAAGGAGGTGGCCCTAGAGATAGCGGATGCACTAAGGATGATTTTTCAGAATTCATTAGACTCGGGAACAGTGCCGATGGATTGGAGGGTAGCTAACGTTACCCCACTATTCAAAAAGGGGGGTAGGGAAAAAGCAGGTAATTACAGACCTGTAAGCCTTACATCAGTTGTGGGCAAAATGCTGGAGTCCATCATTAAGGATGAAATAGCGGAGCACTTAGCAAATGGGGACAGGATAGGACAGAGTCAACATGGATTTACAAAGGGTAAATCTTGCTTGACTAATCTATTGGAATTTTTTGAGGGAGTAACTGGTAGAATAGATGGGGGAGAGCCAGTAGATGTGGTGTACCTGGACTTCCAAAAGGCCTTCGATAAGGTCCCACATAAAAGATTAGCATGGAAAATTGAGGCTCATGGGATAAAGGGGAAAGTTTTGGCATGGATAGGGAACTGGCTGTCAGATAGAAAACAGAGAGTTGGAATAAACGGCTCATTTTCTGAATGGCAGGCAGTAACAAGTGGGGTACCACAGGGATCTGTCCTGGGCCCCCAGCTGTTCACAATTTACATTAATGACCTGGATCAGGGAGTCGGATGCAGCATTTCCAAATTTGCAGACGACACTAAACTAGGAGGGGGGGTGGGCTCAGAGGAAGAGACCAGGAAGCTCCAGAGCGATTTGGACAGACTGGGCGATTGGGCGGATAAATGGCAGATGCACTATAATGTGGACAAGTGCGAAGTTATCCACCTTGGGTGCAGGAACGGGAGGGCAAATTATTATTTAAATGGCAATAGATTGGGAGAGGGGGAAGTACAGAGAGACCTGGGTGTTCTTGTACACCAGTCACTGAAGGCGAGCATGCAGGTGCAACAGGCGGTCAAGAAGGCAAACGGTATGCTGGCCTTCATAGCAAAAGGGTTAGAATACAGGAACAGGGATACCTTGCTGCAGCTGTACAGGGCACTGGTGAGACCACACCTCGAGTACTGTGTACAGTTTTGGTCGCCTCATCTGAGGAAGGATGTTCTTGCCATGGAGGGGGTGCAGCGGCGATTCACCAGGCTGATACCAGGAATGGCGGGAATGACCTATGAGGAGAGACTATGTAGTTTAGGGATGTACACACTGGAGTTTAGAAGATTGAGAGGGGACCTCATAGAAGTGTATAAAATTCTGACAGGTCTAGACAGACTGGATGCAGAAGGAATGTTTCCCTTGGCGGGTGAGAACAGAACTAGAGGACATAATTTAAGGATAAGGGCTAAACCATTTAGGACAGAGATGAGGGGGAATTTCTTCACTCAGAGAGTGGTGAACCTGTGGAACTCATTGCCACAGAGGGCAGTGTACGCCAGCTCATTAAATATATTTAAGAGGGAATTAGATATATTTCTACGGGCAAAAGGGGTTAAGGGTTACGGAGAGAAGGCGGGGACGGGATACTGAATTAAAGGATCAGCCATGATCTCATCGAATGGCGGAGCAGGCACGAAGGGCCGAATGGCCTACTCCTGCTCCTATCTTCTATGTATCTATGTATCTATGTAAGATGGTGGTCCACCGTTGTTGGGACATGAATGGATCAGGAAGATACGTTTAGACTGGCACTCCATTCAGGCACTGACGGTGACCAGTAAGGAAAAAAAACAATGATGACATCATACCTGAACGATTAAAAGACATCTTGGCCAACGCCAAAGAAGTGTTTCAAGAGAAACTAGGAACCTTGAAGGGCATCACCGCCTCAATAAAAGTGGAAGATACAGCAATTCCAAAAATTTTTAAGGCAAGACCGGTGCCATACGCGATACGTCCAGCAGTCGAGGCAGAGCTGGAGAATTTGGAAAAGGCAGGCGTATTATCCAAAATAGATTGGAGCGAATGGGCAACACTCATCGTTCCAGTCATGAAAAAAACATTGAAAAATAACTGAGGAACAGAAAAAAATTCGCATCTGTGGGGACTTTAAGGTGACTGTAAACCCGGTCCTTCACACGGTACAGTATCCTCTTAGAAGATATTTTCGCCTCACTATCCGGAGGGAAACGTTTCACAAAAATTGACTTGGCACAGGCATATCTACAGATGGAGGTTGAGGAGACCTCTAAAAAGTATCTCACAATAAACACACACAAAGGCCTGTACCAGTACAATCGACTGGTTTTTGGAGTAGCATCAGCTCCAGCTATCTGGCAAAGAGCTATGGAGCAAGTCCTGCAAGGGATTCCGGGGACTCAATGCTACCTAGACGACATCCTTATAACAGGAGAAAACGACAACGAGCACCTTGCCAATTTGGAGCAGGTGATCACTAGGCTGAAAGAACGGGGCCTACGAGCAAATCGCCCCAAGTGCGAATTTTTCCAAAACAGATATCATATTGTGGCCACATAATTAATAAGGAAGGGTTGCATAAGCCACCTGAAAAAATTGAAGCAGTTATAAAAACCCCAGCACCTGAAAATGTATCACAATTAAGGTCATTCCTGGGATTAATAAATTACTATCATAAATTTTTACCGAACTTATCAACTATTCTACACCCTCTTAATGATCTTCTACAGACAGGAGTGATTTGGAAATGGAACGAAGACTGTAAGCGTGCCTTCCATAAATGTAAAGACTTAATCACATCCGAGAAAGTTTTGGCTCATTACAACCCATCACTACCAATCAGACTGGCGTGCGATGCATCCCCTTACGGCATAGGAGCGGTATTGTCCCATAGATTCCCTGATGGCTCGGAACAGCCGATAGCTTTTGCGTCACGCTCATTGAACTCAGCTGAGCGTAACTATGCCCAGATAGACAGGGAAGCACTCAGCCTGGTATGGGGAGTGAAGAAATTCAACCATTACCTACACGGACAAAAATTTACCTTGCTGACTGACCATCAACCCCTCATCTCCATATTCAACCCTAAAAAAGGTGTCCCCATTATGACGGCACAAAGACTACAGAGGTGGTCCCTTTTTCTAGGGGCACACCAATACAACATTGAATACAAAGGGTCAAAACAGCATGGGAATGCTGACGGTTTATCGCGCCTACCGTTGCCAACGATAGAAGAGGCACCTACAGTAGACCCAGTAGAGATATTCCACTCTACCATAGTGGAATGTCTACCGGTGACAAATTCTGCCATTGAAAGGGAGACAAGAAATGACCCTACTCTCTCACGGGTCTACGATTTAACAGTGAAGGGATGGCCAGCACATGGCGAACCACTGTTGCCAGCATTCTCGCAAAGAAGAGAACAGCTGTCAGTGTGCCGAGGAACCTTGATGTGTGGATCCAGAGTGGTGATTCCACCCAAACTCCAGGATAAAGTGCTAAAGGAGCTTCACGAGGGGCATCTGGGTGGAGTGAAAATGAAGAACCTAGCTAGGGCGTTTGTATGGTGGCCAGGTATCGATGGAGACATCGAAGACATGACCAAGAGCTGCCTAGGATGCCAGAAGGTCCAAAATGCTCCGCCACAGGCCCCTCTACATCCATGGGAGTGGCCCTCATCTCCCTGGCAAAGGGTGCACATCGACTTTGCTGGTCCATTTATGGACTCAATGTTCTTAATCGCGGTTGATGCACACTCCAAGTGGCCGGAGGTAATAAAGATGTCCTCCACCACCACGGAAAAAACCATCACAGTATTAAGGACCATATTTGCCAGGAATGGGCTGCCGGAACAGATCTGTTCTGATAATGGACCGCAATTTGTGTCCGAAGAATTCAGAAAGTTCTTAAAGAACAATGGGGTAAAGCACTACACGTCCGCCCCATACCATCCCGCCACCAATGGATTGGCTGAAAGGTTTGTCCAGACCTTCAAGAAAGCCATCAAGGCCATGGGTAATGAAGACATAAAACTTCAGCACAAGGTGGATAACTTCTTATTTGCATATAGGAATGCAACGCATATGGTTACTAACCAAACTCCTGCCATGATGTTCTACAATAGAAACCTAAGATGCCGGCTGGATTTGGTCAAGCCCAACATCTGAAGGGACGTGGAGAACCGGCAGTTTCAGGGCATAAATGAAAGGCCAACTAGGGCCTTCCAGATAGGCCAACCGGTTTTGGCCCGGGACTACCGTACCGAGAAATGGCAGCCTGGAACTATCTGCACACGATTAGGACCACTGATGTATACCGTGGACATCGGAGACAGCATAATAAGGCGCCATGCTGACCAAATCATCAAGTCATCCGAAAAGGGACAACCTACACCACCACTCTATACATCTAACGATGAAGTAGAGATACCCATATCTACCTCCGATCCGGTGATACTGGAGCCCGATGAACCCGACACTGGCCTTCAAGCCGAATCAGCCTTGCCAGAAGAACCTACTACACCACCAGAAACTACTACACCCCCGAGGCGTTATCCGGACCAAGTCAGGAAGCCTCCTGAGAGACTAACTTATAATTAATTAATACAACAATGTATATTATTTTGCATATAACATGTAATTAATAATTACTTAAAATATGCTGTACTAGTTAGCTAGAAGGGGAGGAATTGTGGTGTATGTGCCTTTAAGAGCCCCAGGTGTGCGTAATGCCGGTAATTGCCACTTGGGCTATATAAGCCTGTGTATTGTGTATATCCTTTAGAAACCCCCCCCCCCCCCCCCCAGACTTGCTTAGTAAATACCTATGAACCAACTCCTGTCTTCAGTGTCTTTATCTACACACGGACACTACAGAAGGTGTTGTATCCGTGTGTTAATAGAGACACGGAAGGCAGGAGTAGGGTTCACAGGTGTTTACTGAACAAAGTCTGGAGGTGAACTAACAAATACAAGACAATATACAGGCTTATATAGCCCGAGTGGCCATTACCGGCATTACAGTACACAGGGGGCTCGTAAAGGCACATACACCACAATTCCTCCCCTTTTAGACAACCAGTACATAATATTTTAAGTAATCATTAATTAACATGTTACAAGAACAATAATCTACACATTGCTGCAGTTAATCAATTATAAGTCAGTCTCTCTGGAGGCTTCCTGACTCGGTCCGGATAACGCCTCGGTGGTGTAGTAGTTTCTGGTGGTGTAGTAGGTTCTTTTGGCAAGGCTGATTCGGCTTGAATGCCAGTGTCGGGTTCATCGGGTTCCAGTATCACCGGATCAGAGGTAGATATGGGTATCTCTACTTCATTGTTAGGTGTATAGAGTTGTGGTGTAGGTTGTCCCTTTTCGGATGACTCTATGATCTGGTCAGCATGGCGCCTTATTATGCTTTCTCCAATGTCCACGGTATACATCAGTGGTCCTAGTCGTGTGCAAATAGTTCCAGGCTGCCATTTCTCGGTACGGTAGTCCCGGGCCAAAACTTGTTGACCTATCTGGAAGGTTCTAGTTGGCCTTTCATTCATGCCTTGAAATTGCCGGTTCTCCACGTCCCTTCTGATGTTTGGCTTGATCAAATCCAGCCGGCATCTTAGGTTTCTATTGAAGAACATCGTGGCGGGAGTTTGGTTTGTAACCACATGTGTTGCATTCCTGTATGCAAACAAGAAGTTATCTACCTTATGCTGTAGATTTATGTCTTCATTACCCATGGCCTTTATGGCCTTCTTGAATGTCTGGACAAACCTTTCAGCCAATCCATTGGTGGCGGGATGGTATGGGGCGGACGTGTAGTGCTTAACCCCATTGTTTTTTAAGAACTTCCTGAATTCTTCGGACACAAATTGCGGTCCATTATCAGAACAGATCTGTTCAGGCAGCCCATTCCTGGCAAATATGGTCCTTAATACTGTGATGGTTTTTTCCGTGGTGGTGGAGGACATCTTTATTACCTCCGGCCACTTGGAGTGTGCATCAACCGCGATTAAGAACATTGAGTCCATAAATGGACCAGCAAAGTCGATGTGTACCCTTTGCTATGGAGATGAGGGCCACTCCCATGGATGTAGAGGGGCTTGTGGTGGGGCGTTTTGGACCTTCTGGCATCCTAGGCAGCTCTTGGTCATTTCTTTGATGTCTCCATCGATACCTGGCCACCACACAAACGCTCTGGCTAGGTGGTTCTTTTTCACTCCACCCAGATGCCCCTCGTGAAGCTTCTTTAGCACTTTATCCTGGAGTTTGGGTGGAATCACCACTCTGGATCCACACATCAAGGTTCCTCGGCACACTGACAGCTGTTCTCTTCTTTGCGAGAATGCTGGCAACAGTGGTTCGCCATGTGCTGGCCATCCCTTCACCGTTAAATCGTAGACTCGTGAGAGAGTCGGGTCATTTCTCGTTTCCTTTTCAATGGCAGAATTTGTTACTGGTAGATATTCCACTATGGTTGAGTGGAACATCTCCACTGGGTCTACTGTAGGTGCCTCTTCTACCGTTGGCAACGGTAGGCGCGATAAACCGTCAGCATTCCCATGCTGTTTTGATCCTTTGTATTCTATGTCATATTGGTGTGCCCCTAGGAAAAGGGACCACCTCTGTAGCCTTTGCACTGTCATAATGGGAACACCCTTTTTAGGGTTGAATATGGAGACGAGGGGTTGATGGTCAGTCAACAAGGTAAATTTTTGTCCGTGTAGGTAATGGTTGAATTTCTTCACTCCCCATACCAGGCTGAGTGCTTCCCTGTCGATCTGGGCATAGTTACGCTCAGCTGAGTTCAATGAGCGTGACGCAAAAGCTATCGGCTGTTCTGAGCCATCAGGGAATCTATGTGATAATACCGCTCTTACGCCGTAAGGGGATGCATCGCACGCCTGTCTGATTGGCAGTGATGGGTTGTAATGAGCCAAAACTTCCTTGGACGTGATCAAGCTTTTACATTTATGGAAGGCACGTTTACAGTCCTCGCTCCATTCCCAAATTACTCCCGTTTGTAGCAGTTCGTTAAGAGGGTGCAGAACAGTTGACAAGTTCGGTAAAAATTTATGGTAGTAATTTATCAATCCCAGGAACGACCTTAATTCTGAGACATTTTCAGGTGCTGGTGCTTTTATGACCGCTTCAATTTTCTCAGGGGACTTATGCAACCCTTCCTCATTAATTATGTGGCCACAATATGATATTTGTTTCTGGAAAAATTTGCACTTGGGGCGGTTTGCTCGTAGGCCCCGTTCTCTCAGCCTAGTGAGTGCCTTCTCCAAATTGGCAAGGTGTTCGTTGTCATTTTCTCCTGTTACAAGGATGTCATCTAGGTAGCATTGAGTCCCAGGAATCCCTTGCAGGACTTGTTCCATAGCTCTTTGCCAGATAGCTGGAGCTGATGCTATTCCGAAAACCAGTCGATTGTACTGGTACAGGCCTTTGTGTGTGTTTATTGTGAGATACTTTTTAGAGGCCTCCTCAACCTCCATCTGTAGATATGCCTGTGCCAAGTCAATTTTTGTGAAACGTTTCCCTCCGGATAGTGAGGCGAAAATATCTTCACTGTACCGTGTGAAGGACTGGGTTTACAGTCACCTTGAAGTCCCCACAGATGCGAATTTTTCTCTGTTCTTCAGATTTATCATTATTTAACGTTTTCTTCATGACCGGGATGATGGGTGTTGCCCACTCGCTCCAATCTATCTTGGATAACACGCCTGTCTTTTCCAAATTCTCCAGCTCTGCCTCGACTGCTGGACGAATTGCGTATGGCACCGGCCTTGCCTTAAAAAACTTGGGAATTGCTGCATCTTCCACCTTTTATTGAGGCGGTGACGCCTTTCAAGGTTCCTAGTTCCTGTTGGAACACTTCTTTGGCGTTGGCCAAGATGTCTTTTAATCGTTCAGGTATGATGTCATCATCATTTTTTTTCTTACTGGTCACCGTCAGTGCCTGAATGGAGTGCCAGTCCAAACGTATCTTCCTGATCCATTCACGCCCCAACAGCGGTGGACCACCATCTTGCAGAACGTATAAATACAACTTCTGTATTTCCTTGCCGTTGTATACAACAGCCACCTTTATTTTCCCTTTGGGGTATACTTTCTGCCCCGTATATATTTTCAAGATAATGGATGTGTCTTTCAAAGGTATATGCGGAAATAGCCGCTCGTAATCCCGTCGACTTATGATGGTCAGAGCTGATCCTGTATCTAGCTCCATTTTAACTGGGGACCCCGCTATCGTGAGGGTAACCCAAATGGTCTGGTAATCTTCTTTGGCAATTACATTATGTAATTTGAGACAGCTTAGTCTCTTGTTTCCGGAGTCGCTATCGCTCTTCTGGTCTTTGGAGCTACTGTCCGTCATCATTTGTACCTTTTCTGTACTTTTCTTTATTGATTTTTTTCAGTCAGTGGATTTTTTGTTTCCAGATCGGCATACACGTGTAATGTGTCCCATCTTTCTGCATTTCCTGCATGCTTTGTCCTTGAACCAGCAGTCCCTCTGGTCATGGGTGGATCTGCCGCAGCGATAACCTCTCTCGAAACCCCGTGTCATTTCATGGGTGCCAAAGTCCTGTGGCTTTTGCTGTATCTTTGCAGCTCCTCTTGCTGCTGCTTCGTATGATACAGCCACACTGAAAGCCTTGTCCAGTGTCAAATCTTTCTCAGAAAGTAGCTTTTTTTGTGTTCCTTCACTTAGGAGACCGCAGACGAATTTGTCTCGTAGAGAATCTGCCAGTCCTGTCCCGAATTGGCAGTGTAGGGTATCAACAATCTCCTTAAAATTCTTGTCCGTCGGTTTGGCTGGAGTGATTAAGTTTCGTAACAGCCCGTATGTCCTTGCGCCCATTAGATTTAGAAGTACCGATGCCTTTTTATCATTTATTTCATTCGCTGTGCAATATTTCTCCACTCTTTCCACATATGTGGTCCAATCCTCTATCGTTATCAAAAGCATCAATATTGCCAGCCTTAGGCATCCTGGAAAAAAAAAATGGCGCTTCCCGCGCTTTTCTTTCTTTCCTGCAGAAAAGATATGGCGCTTCCCGCGCTTTCCCGTCGCTGCTGCTGCTGACAACGCTGTTTTCCGCAGTTTAAAAAAAAAAAAAAAAATTATTTACAGGTGGAGACTCGTTCCCGCCGGACTCTCTGGGACTTTCCCCCCCCCCCTCTGCTAGGTCCGAACGCCGACCTGCTTTGCAGCGCCAGCCGTCTCCCGAGTGCTCCCCCCCCCCCCCCCCCCCCGTCTGTTTCTGCTTGCCTCCGCCTTCGCTGCTTGGCCTCGCTGCAGAGCCAGCCGATGGAGCCCCAGCCCGCCGCCCAGGGAGGATTATTGCAGGAGCTGCCCCCAGCTCGGCTAGCTGGTGAACCCACAGTTTTTTTTTTTCTCTTGCTTTTCTTCGACTTTGGACGTCTGAGGAATCGATGTCCTTGAGATGCTGCCGAATTGCAGGTAAGTCCGTTTCCAATTCGTCGCCACTGTTGTATCCGTGTGTTAATAGAGACACAGAAGGCAGGAGTAGGTTTCACAGGTGTTTACTGAACAAAGTCTGGAGGTGAACTAACAGATACAAGACAATATACAGGCTTATATAGCCCGAGTGGCCATTACCGGCATTACAGTACACAGGGGGCTCTTAAAGGCACATACACCACAGAAGGAGACAGCTGAAATAGGTGAGAGACTTACCCTCGCTGTCGACAATGGGGTCGGCAGCTGCAGTGGTAACAGGACCACTCGGACGTCCTCCAAGAATCTGGTGCACTCTCCTCGAGATCCGTGAGAGTGACCACTTGTGGAGGTCCGCCACCGGTTCGAAGCTGGTCCTTGTGGATCGTCACCAGCTTGGACTGCAGGGGAAAGAAGGGGAAGTTCTGTTACATGATGCCCTGAGTGATCATCTCATGCCCCCCATGGTGCAAGAGCCCTTACATGATGCCTTGAGTCAAATGTGCATGTGTGTGCCCAGAAAGGGCCATGGGTGCTTGCTGACAGATGGCCATTGGGGCATCATGGCTACAGGGTGCGCGAAGTCAGGTGCAGATGGAGGGAATCAGAAGTTTGCATAAACAACACTCACCCTAACGACCCGAGTGAGGTCATTGAATTTCTTCCTGCACTGAACAGGGCTCCTGGTCGCCATGCTGCTGGAGTTGACCCTCTGACAAACATCCCTCCAAGCTCGGCGGTACTCCTTTTGATTCGGCCTCCTGCCATTGTCAGGATAGAGAACATCTCGACGGCGCTCCACTGCGGACACTAACTGCTCCAGAGCCTCAGTGCTGAAGCGCTCTGCTCTCTGTCTCACCTTCTCCATCTTGACCAAGTTTTCTGCGCCAGAGAACGGCGAGCGCCGATTCTGAGGCCTACAGGGTGATGAGTGTGGCAGCTCAGGCTGACTGACCCACCCCTTTAAGAGCCGGCCGGCGCCTGGAAGTCTCGTGGTTATCGGTAATTGAGATCACCTGCGCTGCGCCCGTCCGCGCCGATATTTGGTAGCGCCGGAAGTTTTGCGCCTTAGCAACATCTGAATTCGCGCCTCAATCCCTTTTGGGGGCGATGCAACCCAATATCGCGCCAGGCGGCGATAAGTTTCGTCTGGCTATAAACTTTGCGCAGCGCCATTTCTAACGCCTCAAGCGGGGCTATACCCAATTTGTAGGCCAGTTTTCCATCTGTGACCTAACCAATGTTATTATGTATAAATATATTGCTTCTTTACTCTTGGACCCTAATGAAGGGTGTCGATAGTGAATAGAGAAAAGCTATGTCTTTTGGTTGGGGAGGCTGTGGCAAGAGAGCATCAATTTAAAATTGCCACCTAAGAGTATGGAGAGAGGTAAGGAGACTTTTTTTTTTGCAGAGGGTTGTTGGAGTATGGAATGTTTTGCCATAGAGAGTGTTTGAGGCAGGACCATTGCAACTTTTAAAGGAAAGTAGGATAAATATTTGAAGCAGATGAAGATACAAGTCGAAGCGGAGAGAGCAGGACAGTGGGATTGGTTTTAGATTGCACAAGCCAAGAGCCAGCAATGAGGCAATAGGCCAAATTGCAACCTCCTGTGCTGTAAACTTCTGTGGTACTTATTTTCCCCATTGAGAATTATTGCCAGTTTTGTGAAAATTATTATTGTAAATAAGTAATGAGTTATGATGACGTTAGAACAATTTTTATTTTACCGTTTCTTAAAAGACACTAATGAACTCAAAGCCAGTGCTGGTGTTTATAGATAATTTAATACTGAAACAAATAAGCTTGTTTGAAGTTTATTTAAAATTTGAGATGTCAACCTTCAAGCCAAAGAAGAATATTTGTATGCATTTAATTTTATAGATCTCAAGGGTACTTTTAATTTATGAATGTGTTGCACTAAAACGCCAAACCATTGCACAGAATTTTAGAAATTGGTACTGTTGTGAATCCAAAGTAAGATGAAAAACACGCACAAGTATTAATTTACCTCTGGTGTGCTGTAAGTGAAGTTATTTCCAGATAAAGATCAACGCTTCATAAAAGGATTAGAGGGCTGAAGTGCACGAGTGACCATCACCCTGTGGACACCATTTCACGAACTGAGCATTAATGATCTTGTTAGTAAATTTGGGAACATCCATTAATATTTCCTGAGGTGAAGCAAGGACCAAGTAATTGTTTACATAAATAAAGAAACTGTTGAGAAATAATATACAAAATATTTCATTATTGGTCTCAATTTACTACAGCAGAATACTAGTGCATGGTCCCAAAATTAGGTACTTGACCTATATTTTACATTTATAAAAGTGTGTGTGTGTGTTAAAACAAAAAAAAATGAAAGCTGTCTTTCTGGAGGTTTACCCTGTTGCTATGTCTGTTATAACAAAAAAGGAATATTGATTCTCAATTAATAGGAGTATGGACGATTCCAGTGGATTCTGGGCATGGTTTGGTAAATTATGCAACACTACCTCCTAGCACACCAGTGTTTTTTTAATTTATTCTTGGGATGTGGGCATCGCTAACAAGGCCAGCATTTATTGCCCATTCCTAATTGCCCTTGAGAAGGTGGCGGTGAGCCGCCGCCTTGAACCGCTGCAGTCCGTGTGGTGAAGGTACTCCCACAGTGCTGTTAGGCAGGGAGTTCCATGTTTTTGACCCAGTGACGATGAAGGAACGGTGATTTATGTCCAAGTCAAGATGGTGCGTGATTCAAAAGAGGAACTTGGAGTTGGTGGTGTTCCCATGTGCCTGCTGTCCTTGTCCTTCTAGGTGGTAGAGGTTGTGGGTTAAGGAGCTGCTGTCAAAGAAGCCTTAGTAAGTTGCTGCAGTGCATTGTGTAGATAGTACACACTGCAGCTACGGTGCGCTGGCGGTGGAGGAAGTGGATGCTTAAAGTGGTGGATCGGCTGCCTTGACCTGCATGGTGTTGAGCTTCTTGAGTGTTGTTGCAGAAGCCCCCATCCAGACAAGTGGGGAGTATTACATCACACTCCTGACTTGTGCCTTGTAGGTGGTAGAGAGGCTTTGGGGAGTCCGGAGGTGAGACACTCACCGCAGAATACCCAGCCTCTAATCTGCTCTTGTAGCCACGGCAACTATTTGGCTAGTCAAGTTGTGTTTCTGGTCAATGGTGACCCCCAGGATGTTGATGTTTGGGGATTCAGTGATGGTAATGCCATTGAATGTCAAGGGGGAGGTAGTTAGACTCTCTCTTGTTGCAGATGGTCAATGCCTGGCATTTGTGTGGCACGACTGTTACTTGCCACTTATCAGCTCAAGGCTGGATGTTGTCTTGGTCTTTCTGCATGCGGGCATGGACTGCTTTATCTGAGGAATTGCAAATGGAACTGAACACTGCAACCATCAGCGAACAGCCCCACTTCCGATCTTATGATGGAGGGAAGTTAATTGATGAAACAGCTGAAGATAGTTGGGCCTAGGATGCTACCGTGAGGAAGTCCTGCAGCATTATCCTGAGACAGAGATGAGGTCTCCAAGAACCACCTTCCTTTGTGCTAGGTATGACTCAAGCCACTGGAGAGTTTCCCCCCTGATCCCCCATTGACTTCAGTTTTACCAGGACTCCTTGGTGTCACCATTGGTCGAATGCTGCCTTGATGTCACTCTCGCCTCGCCAGGAATTCAGCTCTTTTGTTCATGTTTGGACCAAGGCTGTAATGAGGTCGGGAGCCAAGTGGTCCTGGCAGAAACCAAACTGTGCCTCGGTGAGCAGGTTATTGATGAGTAAGTGCCACTTGATAGCACTGTTGGCGACTCCTTACATCATTTGCCGATGATTCAGCGTAGGCTGAACGGACGGTAATTGGCTGGGTTGTATTTTCCACTTTGAGGACAGGATATACCTGTGCAATTTTACACATTGTTGGGTAGATGTACTCGAGCAGCTTGGCTACAGATGCAGCTAGTTCTGGAGCACAGATCTTCAGCACTACAGCTGGGATGTTATCTGGACTCGTTGCCTTTGCTGTGTCCAGTGTGCTCAGCCTTTTCTTTATCATGTGAAGTAAATCAAATTGTCTGAAACCTGGCTCCTGTGATGGTGGGGACCTCAGGAGGAGGCCGAGGAGGATCATTCTCTCAGCACTTCTGTCTGAAGATGGTTGCGAACACTTCATCCTTGTCTTTTGCACTCGCGTGCTGGGCTACGCCATCGTTGAGGATGGGAATGTTCATGGAGCCTCCTCCTTCCATTATTTGCTTAATTGGCCACTACCATTTGTGACTAGATGTGGCAGGACTGCAGAGCTTTGATTTGCTCAGTTGGTTTAGGATTGCTAGCTCTGTCAATAGCATGCTGCTTCCGCTCCTTTTAGTATGCATGTACTTCTGTGCTATAGCAGAACATTTTCAGGTACGCCTGGTGCAGCTCCTATCATGATCTTATTCACTCTTCATTGAACCAGAATTGGTCGCCTGGCTTGATGGTGATGGAGGTGTGAAGGATATCGTCGACCATGAGGTTACAGATTGTGGTGGAATGTAATTCTGCTGCTGCTGATGGCCCACAGCGCCTCATGGATGCCCAGTTTTGAGCTGTTAGATTTGTTCTTAATCTATTCCATTTAGCATGGTGGTAGTGCAACACAACATGATGGAGGGTGTCCTCAGGTTGAAGATGGGACTTCGTCTCTACAAGAATTGTGCGGTGGTCACTGCTACCAATTCTGTCATGGACAAATACATCTGCGACCGGTAGATTGGTGAGTATGCGGTCAAATAGGTTATTTCCTCGTGTTGGTTTTCTCACCACCTGTCGCAGGCCCAGTCTGGCAGCTATGTCCTTCAGGACTCTGCCAGCTTGGTCAGTGGTGGTGCTACTGAGCCACTCTTGGTGATGAATATTGAAGACCCCCACCCAGAGTACATTCTTTGCCCTTACTACCCTCAGTGCTTTCTCCAAGTGGTGTTCAATATGGAGGAGGACTGACTCATCAGCTGAGGGAGGTGATAATCAGCAGGTGGTTTTCATGCCCATGTTTGAACTGAAGCCATGAGACTTCATGGGGTTCAGAGTCAATGTTGAGGACTCCCAGGGCCACTCCTACTAACTGTATACCACTGTGCCCCCACCTCTGGTGCATCTGTCATGCCAGTGGGACAGGACATACCCAGGGATAATGATGGAGGAGTCTTGGATGTTGGTTGATAGATATGATTCTGTGAGTATGACTATGTCAGGTTGTTGTTTGACAGGTCCCTGGGCCAGCTCTCACAACTTTGGCCCCAGACATTAGTGAGAGCACTTTGCAGGGTCAACTGGGCTCGGTGTGTCTTCATCGAGTCCAAATCCGATGCCTAAATCAAAGCTGAATGTTCCGTCCAGTTTTAGTGTTCTTATCCTTCTTTGTAGCAGTTTGATACAACTGACTGGCTTGCTAGGCCATTTCAGAGGGCAATTAAGAGTCAACTGTGGCGTTGCCACATTGGGGAAACAGTGTGTATGTAGATAAACCTGTATAATCCCCTTTTAACTGCTGTATTCCCCTCCCCCCGCAAGACAGTTGCAAGCTGAGAGGAATAAGGCATGTTCAGACTTGCCTGCTGCTGAGAGAAGGAAAACCAATCAGGTTCCAGCAGGTGACCAATCCGTGAGTCATCACAGGCTCGTGGGCTTTACGAATTCAGTACTGTATTGTGAGAGTTGGAGTAAAGACCTATTTCTTGTAGCTCGCTGTGTTGCCTATTTCTTTACGCGGGAGACTGTAGTCTCCCACATTGATGACCCCGAATGTCGGCGGCCAAAGCCCCCGACTCACGTAGCCCTACAGAGGCCAGCAACGACCCAACGGCAACCAGCAGCAGCCCGATGTCGGCCGGCGCCGCGTCCTTGAAGCTCCCCACCTTCTGGGAACACCAAGCACCAGCTTGGTTCGCGCACACGGAGGCCCAATTCACCCTTCGCAGGGTTCAAGACGATGAAGAAAGGTACCTCCACGTAGTCTCAGCACTAGCAAGCTCCACTGCCGCCGAAGTTCTCGACCTGCTGGGGAACCCACCACAAACCGGCAAGTACTCAACCATTAAGGGCCACTTGCTGCAGGCTTACGGCCTGTCCGGGGAGGAGAGGGCCCGTAGGCTTCTTTTACTACCAGGCCTCGGCGATTCTACCCCGACCCAGTTGATGAGCCGGATGCTTGCGCTCCTGGGCTCTGAACCGCAGTGCTTCTTGTTTCAGGCCCTTTTCCTCAGCAGGTACAGACTGCCCTCGCGGGGTCCCCGATCACGGACTGCGTACAACTGGCAGCCGCCGCGGACAAAGTCTTCGCCGTCGCCCAACTCGGCTGTGCAGCCGCGAGGCTCCCCGACACCACCGAGCGCGCGCTGCCACGCCAGGCCGCAGAACTATGTTACTACCACGCGCGTTTCAGCCACAAGGCCCAACGCTGCAGAGCACCCTGCTCTTTCGATCAAATCAAGATGGCCGCCCAGCCCAAAGCGCCAGCCCCGCGCCGCCGTCTAGGCCCGCTCGACCGCACCCCCGCCGCCACGATGGCCATTGGCACCACAGGTAAACTGCTGTACATAACCGACTCCCTTTCAGGGCGCAGATTCCTTTGCGACACCGGAGCCCAATGCAGCATAATTCCTGCCTCCCAGCTCGACATCCAGGCAGGCCCACCCCTCGTGGCGGCAAATGGCGCAGCCATCGCTACTTTTGGAAAGCGACGGGCCGAGGTTTGTTTCAACGGCCAGCGATTTACGTGGGATTTCGTGACGGCCTCGGTGGCACATCCCTTGCTGGGCGCCGATTTTCTTTGCGCCCACGGACTCCTGGTCGACGTCCGCGACAGGCGCCTGATCGACGCAGCAACTTTTGCTTCACTGGCCTGCCAGCAGAGCAACAGCCCGGCCCTCGTCGGGTCCTGCTCTGCCCCGGCGGATGACGACTACGCCCGCCTACTCGCAGATTTCCCGAGGCTCTCACAACTGACCTTCTCAGCCGCGGCAGCCAAGCATGGTGTCGAGCACCACATCGCCACTACGGGACCACCAGTGTTCGCCCGAGCCAGACGCCTGGACCCAGCCAAGATGGCGGTGGCCAAGGAAGAATTCGCCACGATGGAGAAACTGGGCATCATCCGCCGCTCGAACAGCCCCTGGTCGTCCCCCCTCCACATTGTGCCCAAGCCGGGCGGTGGCTGGCGCCCCTGCGGCGACTACAGACGGCTCAACGACGCCACCACGCCCGATAGATACCCCATTCCGCACATCCAAGACTTCTCGGCACACCTAGCAGGAAAGTCCGTCTTATCCAAGGTCGACCTGATTCGCGGCTACCATCAGGTCCCCGTCCACCACGCAGACGTCCAGAAGACGGCGGTCATCACCCCCTTTGGACTGTTCGAGTTCCTGCGCATGCCCTTCGGGCTCAAGAACACCGCACAGGCCTTCCAACGGCTCATGGATTCCGTCCTACGGGACCTGAGCTTCCTGTTCGTCTATCTGGACGATATCCTCGTGGCCAGCACCAGCAAGGCCGAGCACATCGCGCATTTGCGCTCTCTTTTCCAGCGCCTCAGCCAACACGGGCTAATCGTCAACCCGGCCAAATGCCGGTTCGGAGCAGCCCAAATTGACTTTCTCGGCCACAGAATCTCGCCAAGGGGAGCCATTCCCCTACCTTCCAAGGTGCAGGCGGTGGCGGACTTTCCCCAGCCCACCTCGGTCAAGGCGCTGCAGGAATTTTTGGGGATGGTCAATTTCTATCACCGTTTCGTGCCCAAGGCCGCCTCACTCATGCGCCCCCTCTACGAAGCCACCAGGGGCAAAACGGGCAAAGAGCAACTCACCTGCTCCAGCGAGATGGCGACAGCCTTCCACCAGACCAAAAACGCTTTGGCCAACGCCACACTACTGGCCCACCCCATCCCGGGCGCCAAGACCGCCCTCACCACGGACGCCTCGGATTACGCCGTCGGCGCTGTCCAGCAACAGTGGGTCGAAGGCGCGTGGCAGCCACTGGCATTTTTCAGCCGACAGCTGCGCAAGAACGAGCAGGCCTACAGCACATTCGGCAGAGAGCTCCTGGCCCTGTTCCTGGCAATCCGGCACGTCCGTTTCCTCCTGGAAGGCCGGCCGTTCACCGCATTCGTGGACCACAAGCCGCTCACTTTCACCATGGCCAAAGTAACCGAACCCTGGTCCGCGCGCCAACAGCGCCAACTCAACTTCATCTCGGAGTTCACCACGGACATCCGCCACGTCGCCGGCAAGGACAATTTGGTGGCCGACTGCCTCTCAAGACCCTCGCTCCACGCAGTGCACCTGGGCGTCGACTACGCCAGCATGGCGAGAGACCAGGCCACCGACGCGGAGATCCAGGCCCTCAGGACGTCAACCACCAGCCTCACTCTGGCCGACATCCACTTCCACGCAGCTGGCACAACCCTCCTGTGCGACGTCTCAGTCCCCTCGCCTAGGCCGGTCGTCCCATCCGCCTGGCGCAAGCGAGTTTTCGACATCATCCACGGCCTCTCACATCCAGGGATGTGTGCGTCTCAGAAACTCATGTCCGCCAAGTTCGTCTGGCCTGGACTCCACAAGGACGTGAGAGACTGGACCAACACATGCGTGGCGTGTCAGCGCGCTAAGGTCCAGCAGCACACCAAGGTGCCATTGGAGTGTTTCCCGGTGCCCGAGACGCGTTTCGACCACGTCCACGTCGATCTGGTAGGCCCTTTGCCGCCGTCGCACGGTTTCACACACCTCACGATCGTCGACCGCACCACCAGATGGCCCGAGGCGGTTCCCCTCGCCTCCACCACCAACATCGTGCGAGCATTCGTCTCGACATGGGTGGCCCGGTTCGGCGTGCTGACCGACATATCCTCGGACAGAGGCCCCCAGTTCACCTCCCACTTGTGGAATGCCATCACCGCCGGCCTCGGCACCAAGTTGCACAGGGGAACAGCCTACCACCCGCAGGCCAACGGGCTCTGCGAGCGCTTTCATCGTTCCTTGAAAGCCTCCCTCCGCGCCAGCCTGGCCGACACCAACTGGATCGACAAACTACCCTGGGTCCTCCTGGGATTGCGCACCGCGCCCAAAGAGGACCTCCGCGGCCGAGATGGTCTACGGCCAACCGCTCAGAGTACCAGGCGACTTCCTCCCCCTGCCAACGGAGCCGTGGTCGGCCGCCAGACAGCTTTCCCTGCACCAGGACGCGGCCCAGCAATTCCGTCCAGTGCCCACTTCGCAACACGGCCCGCAGCCGTCCTACGTGCCTCGGGACTTACGACATGCGGAGCTGGCACCATACACCGGCCCCTTCTCAGTATTGGAGACGGGGGACAAAGCTTTTCTTATCGACGTCGGCGGGAAGCCGGACCTTATTTCAGTAGACCGCCTCAAACCGGCGCACCTGGACCTCAGCTTCCCGTTTCGTCCGGCTCTTCCCCCACGGCGGGGCAGACCTCCCGTGTTGACGGCGGCTCCACAAGAGGACCAAGACACGCCAGAACCTTACTTCTCGGCCGCCGCCCCACCTTCGCCGGCAGCCCGTCCAGCCAGCCCACCGGCAGACCAGCCGCCAGACCAGCCGACGAACCAACCGGCCGACCTCCCAGACAGCCCTCCTCCCACACCAGATGGCTACTATAGCCGCTACGGCCGTTTGGTCAAACCTCCGCAGAGACTGACTTTTACAGTTAACGAGGATTCTGGGGGGGCGTATGTGGCGTTGCCACATTGGGGAAACACTGTGTGTATGTAGATAAACCTGTATAATCCCCTTTTAACTGCTGTATTCCCCTCCCCCCGCAAGACAGTTGTAAGCTGAGAGGAATAAGGCATGTTCAGACTTGCCTGCTGCTGAGAGAAGGAAAACCAATCAGGTTCCAGCAGGTGACCAATCCGTGAGTCATCACAGGTTCGCGGGCTTTACGAATTCAGTACTGTATTGTGAGAGTTGGAGTAAAGACCTATTTCTTGTAGCTCGCTGTGTTGCCTATTTCTTTACGCGGGAGACTGTAGTCTCCCACACAACCATGTTTGTGTAGGACTGGAACCACATATAGGCCAGACTGGGTAAGGGTGCCAGGTTTCCTTCCCTAAAGGACATTGGTGAACCAGTTGGATTTTTACAACAAACCCACAGCTTCATGGTCACTTTTATTGATAGCAGCTTTTTATTCCAGAATTATTAATTTTAATTTTAAACTGAATTCAAATGTCTCTGTCCAGTAACATAACCACTATGTTAACATACCCTGATTCTATTCACTGTCGTGTATCAAGATGTAAGGGATGAATGCTTTAAAAAAAGCACATGGACAGAACTGAAGATTAGTTGAAAGCTCAACAACAAAACTATGCTGGGTCATAGGTTGTTAACTTTTATATATGTAATATAAAAGCCCCTTTGGACCCTGGAACCACAAAGACTTTGTTTCATTTGATCCTTGGGTCTGTGAAGTGGGTTTTGTCTTGAAATTGTAACCCAGTCAGTAACTTAGAAACTTTAAACAGTTTCAGGTGTGAAATTGTTTGGTTACTCACTTGGATGAAGTAATAATATATAGTCTTTTAGATGAAAATGTTAATTGTGAAAAATTTAGGGATTTTGGGAGCATCACGGAAAATCTTACTGATTTTGGAATGCTTTCTTCTTTCCAAAGGTCCATCCAGGTCCAATGGCCAAGATGTTGGACTGCTAGCACACTATTATGGAATGGTAGCATGCAGGATCCGATCTACCAATTTCCCACATGATGAATAATGGTGTGTTAAAAATCTTGACTACATCACTGATGAAGTGTATAGTGAAGGCTAGGGGCTCTCCTCATGGGCAGGCATGGAAAATCGAGGGAGTGTCTTTTCCAACTGCTTCCCCCTCCCCCGCAGGACCAGTGAGGGCCAGTTAATGCTCCTTGCTAAGAAGGTGAAAATGGTACATGGTGCTAGATTGTCATCACTAGAATGTCAGTAAAGCATAATGGCAAGTGTGAAATTTTTGTAATGAATCATTTAAACTATGAAAAGCACCCAGGAGTGCTGTTATGAATTTTGCCTTCCAAATTTGGATTGAGTCATGGGAGAACATTTTGAGCTAGATATATATCACTAATTTGAGATGATAAACTGAGTGAAGCACAAAAGAAGCATAATGCACAGCATTAATGCATATTGGCTTCAGTATAAGTTTAACAATAGCATAGTGGTATTAATGTACCAAAGACACCTAATGATAACATGGGACAACAGAGAATTGGTAGGCAAAAAATAAATTCTCAGTCCATAGTCATCCAATACTACGGCCACGATTTTCCGGGCGGGTGGTGGGTTGGGTGGGAAAGTTTTTTTTCCCCCCCAGCTGTGAACCCGCCGCCACGCACCTTTCCCTGATGTTGGGTCTGTCAGCATGGAGCAGACCTGAGACGCAGCAGCAGGGGACCCAATTCCGGTAATTAAGATCTTGTTTAGAGATCATTCCGAATACATTTGAGCTCGAGTTTGATTTTACATGCTTGCCCACGGGGTATCGCTGCACAGGGATCATGTCTGTTAAGCTGAGACAGGAGAGGAATGCCATTGAATCAGCTGATTACTTAACTGCTTGAAATGTGCTATAAAAGCTCCCACCTCACAGCATTTCACTTTCCAAGTTCAGAAGCTGTAACTTACTGCATTTGAAAGACATTGAGCTTTATGCAGCTTGCAAGTGTTTAGAGCAAACTCTCTATCCAGTGTCACCTCATTGGAACAACCTCTCTCACTATTGACCGATTGCTTCTGTCATCTCAACTTCACCTGCCATCTATTCCATCAGCATGGGTACCGTTTATACTCTCTCACCTTGGTCCTCAGAATCTGACCATGATCAGCCCCGACACCAGTAGAACCGGGCACACCAGCAGCACCAACAACAATGCCAACCTTCTCCTCAACCACCTGATGCTGCACAGGGCATCAGCACCCGACTACATTGATGCCAGGGATGGCCTCACCATGGACACATTTACTTCACTTGACGCTGTACACCCTGGCTGCCACATGATGTGCCAGGTTGGCACCACCCCACACCAACACCATAAAGCATCCCTACAATGCCCAATCCATTCCTTTCACACGCATCACCATTGTGGGGGATACCGTTATGTCTCACCATTCACTGCAACTCACTAAGCCACTTCCAAAGGTGCACACACATCTGTCCAAGAATGCAAAGTGTTGAAAATAAAGGTTTCAATGTTTGACACTACATTAACAGAAACTTTACATGAACATTGCATAAAACACCCAAATGCCTACCCTTGTGTGTTGTTAGTATGATTGCAGTATGATTGCACTAGGATGAGGGTGAGTGTGAGGGGTGGCTAGTGAGATGGGGAAGTGATAATGTAGATAGAGAGGGATGGGTGGAGGTGCAAGGTAAGTTGGTGTGAGTAAGGATGTGCAGGAGTAGGGTAGGGAAGGCAGAGTGATGGGGATGTGATGAGTGGCACAGCAGGATGAGGTTGAGTGTGGCTTTGTACTAACGTTTCGTGATCTACTGAGATCATTGAAAGATTTGCACCACTGCACCCAGGTCCTCCTGATGACATCCCTGCTTGTGTCCTCTGCAATGTGCAACCAGGCTGTGTTGATCTCCTGGGGAGGTCTCTTCTGCCCATGGGGAGGAAAGAGGACCTCCCTGTGTGCTGTGACTCCCTCCATAAGCATATGGAGGGAGTCATGGGAGAGCCTGGGTGCAGCCGTGCACCTCTGTGCAGTGCTTGTCAGTGTTTGCAGCACCTCAGTGCTGTAGAACACTGACAGCACAAATGTCAAAAGTTGGCCATTCCACTTTAAGGAAATCGGCTGATGACACGTTATCAAATGGCCAGACCAGCTTCCTCTAATTGGCCGGGAAATGCACTGGGCGGGCTTAATGAGCCCCATCAAAGTAAATTAATTTTAGGCAGCGGGATGAGGCCAGCAGCGGCATCGGGACCCGCCACCGACATCGCCTGCCCCGGACCCACCGAGGTCAGCAAAGTCGCGGCCTAACTTTCACTTTTGGAAGTGTCCAAGTGTACTGAAATAGTATTTCTTTGTTAAAAATGTGTTTGTGCTTGTATTTTGACTTTTGAATTATTCTTGAGCCCTCAGTGTTCACCGAAGTGCCTTTTAACTTCAGAAGTGATGAGTTAACTGAAAAAAGATAGTCTCTTTTGGTAGGTACCTTGTTCCAGAAAGAATTCACCCAAAGTGTAGAATTTATTAGCTTTTATTTGTTAACCTAAGATTCTTTAAAGCTGTTGAGCAGAGAATGATTGCAAACTGTTTTCAACTCTGCTTTCTGTCTGCTCTACCAAAGGATCCAGTTGGGACAGACCTGTAAATGTATCAAAAGTTGATGAAAGTTTGCTGACCAGTTTATAGGTTCTAGCGATCCCCTTTTGAACTAGGTAGGTTCCCCTTGGCAGGAAACCAAATATTTTTTCTGGTGTTTTATTGCAGCTGAAAAAAAAATTCCTCACTGAGACCTGCACTACATTTTTTCATTCTATTAATGCATTTTTATGGCATAAGTATAAGTCACATTGTAAAGCTTCCCTGATTGCAGGTTCTTAAACATGCTGTGCCTAATGTGCATGAATGATTGTTGAATAAGTTGAAACTTTAATTTTCATACTTGAAGAAGAGAGATATATGGACCCTGATATTTATGGGGAGGGTGCGGGGGTGGCCAAAAATGGCCGAAGAAACCGCAAGGCCGGGGATGCGGAGCTTCTGCCGAACCTAATGGCATTATCAATTTTAGATCCGTTTCCTGCCTGGCAGCTAGCCAAATTGACAGCCTGGCCAACGGCCAGGTGGGAAAACCAGCGTCAGGAGACTGCGACTGGGAACCCATGGGGAGGGTCCCTGGCAATCTGGAGTGGAGAAGTTCGGCCATCGTGGCAGTGGGGGAAAGAGAGGACATCGCGGATTGCGGGGCGGGAAGATCGGACAAGGTTTGTGGGGGGCGGGGTGGGGGAGGAGAGTGGGGAGACGACATCGAGGCTAGAGGTGGGGGAGAGAAGCCATGATCGGCCGAGAGAAGGCCGAAGACTTCCTTGAGGGTCCGGGGAGAGCACTCTTGCTCCACCTGGCCCACTAGGAGTGCTGAAGAAGGTGCTTACCTTGTGGAGCCGGCATCTCCTGCCTCCCTTTCACTGCCCGGTTTTCCAACCCCTGGGAAACTCGTGCAGCAGCAGTGAATTTTAATTCGGGCTCCCAATTACACAGTGGGAGCCTGATTTAAATATGTTCATGAAGTGTCCTACGTCTGCACAGCGGGACACAACGACTCCACGAAACCCGCTGCCGCAAAAACACATGCGGCGCGTGCGTAGCGGGCTAGGGTCGCGTTTTGCGCATTTGATGGTTTAACCCCCCCGACCCCCTCCGACCAGTTATGGGGGGTTAATCTGGCGGCCATGGTGCGAGTTCGGCACTTTCCTCGTGCCCCCATTGTTTCTGATTTTAACCCATTTTACACCTGGGCGTATTGTAATGAGATTCGCTGGAAATTTGAGCATAACTTGACATCGGCTGAATGGGTGCATTTTGGGGTCTAACTTCTGCGTTACACCCACGGAGCAAATTCCAGCCATGTCAGGTCTACCTACATTTAAGCTAACTTACAGACAGGCTCAACATATTATAATATTGAGGGTACGGTAGCATAGTGGTTATGTTACTGGACTAATAATCCAGAGGCCTGGACTAATAATCCGGAATAACAACAGAAAATGCTGGAAAAACTCAGCAGGCCAGGCAACATCCGTGGAGAGAAATTAGAGTCGACATTTTGGGTCGAAACCCTTTTTCAAAACTTAATAATCCGGAGATACGTGTTCAAATCCCACCATTTAAATTCAGTTCATTAAATAAATCTGGAATTTTTAAAAAAAGCTAGCCTCGGTAATGGTGACCACGAAACTATTGGATTGTCGTAAAAACCCATCTGGTTCACTAATGTCCTTTAGGGAAGGAAATCTGCCACCCTTACCTGGTCTGGCCTATATGTGACTCCAGACCCACAGCAATGTGGTTGACTCTCAATTGCCCTCTGAAATGCCCTAGCAAGCCACTCAGCTGTACCAAACTGCTGCGACAAAGTCAGCACTGTGAGAGTACCTTCACCACACGGACTGCAGCGGTTCAAGAAGGCGGCTCACCACCACCTTCTCGAGGGCAATTAGGATGGGCAATAAATGCCGGCCTTGTCAGTGACGCCCACATCCCATGAACGAATAAATTAATAAAAAAATTAAAAAATTTCAATGAGAGAAAGCTGATTTGCCACAAACTGCTTTGTGTCAAATTGATTAAAGCTAATGTTATAAATTACATGTCACTTATTTGGGCAACTGGGGACAACTCTGCAGAGTTTTTTCGCTATCATCTCTTATGTTTATTATATATAGGTATAATATTTTAAATAATCACTTAAAATGCCAAAACAAAGACTATCATCTTTTATTAAACTGTTTGTCTTGTAATAGGTTTAGCTATGATTACATAAATAGAAGACAATCGTTAAAGTTGTAGTGTAAGCTGCATTTCACTGAATTGCCTCGTAATTTCTGGATTCTATGAAGGGAACTATCTGTACGTTTGCCAGTGTTCCTTTTTTCTCTTTTTGATGTACTACTGGCTGTACTGATTTTTGTTTTCCTTGCTCAAGGCACCTTCCAGTTGCCATCCAGCAAGATTGCAGTAAAACTGCACGCTGATGGAAATAATTCCTTGTTTCATTGGAGAGGCTTCCTACAATGGGAGACCTGAATTGGCAGGTTTCAAGGAGAAAGAAAAATAAGGTCTAAACTGTCTGCCACAAGTGGAAGGTTTTTTTGGTTAATTTTAATAAGTCTGGAGATTGGGGGGGAGGGGTGAAAAGTATCCTGTATTGAAAGTACTCCGCACCGTTTCCCTTTTAAAACTGCTGGTTAAAGGTAATTTGTGACTAAATATTGTGTGTGGCACTGCCCTGATACTAGTCATGAAATGTCAGTGCAGTGGCATGGTGATGTGGGGTGCTGTCCTCGGCTCACTGTTTTCATTCATGCTGTTGCATCATTGGCATTCTGTTCCAGTATCTGTCACAGCCAACAGCCTTAAACAATAAGATATAGTAATAAGTGACTGGTAAGATTATAGTACAGTGACTTCCCTTTTTTATATACTAATATAAGAATTGAGACAATTCCCTTGGATGTACTTTCCCTTTCTCCCTCCCCCTTTTCAATTTCAGTTTTTAAAAAGTAGTTGTAACGATCCTTTTTTCCAAGTGGTGCGTACGCGGCCATGAGTGCCTCGCAAGTTCTGGGTTTACACATGGCCGAAAACCTGGAACTTGCGATCCTCCGCATCCAACTCTTGCCCAGCGAATGGCCTTGAAACTCTTGCGCCTGGTAAAAGTTGGTGTAAGGCCTTCTTTTACTAGCGCAAGGGTGAAAATAAATATTAAAATAAAATTTTAAAAATCATTTTAACATGCAAAAACCTGCAAAATAAGTTTATTTTTGGCCCCTTAAAAATGTTTAAATTTATTTTTCAAAAAAAGTTTAAATTTAATTATTTTAATTAATTTCAAACTTGTAATTTTTTTAATTTCAAGGTTGTTAAAGTGTATTTTTTAGGTGATTCCTATTAAGCTTATGGGGATTCCGTACATAAATGGAATCCCCATAAGCAGAATGGGAATAGAAACATAGACATAGAAGATAGGAGCAGGAGTAGGCCATTCGGCCCTTCGAACCTGCTCCGCCATTCAATGAGATCATGGCTGATCATCCAAATTCAGTACCCTATAGAAACATAGAAGATTGGTTGGGCCGGCCCACATGATCCCAGGGGCGCTTGTGAACCGCCTGTGCCCTTGGGGTACGTGGGCCTCTGCGCCGGCCTACGTGTAGAGACCCAGGAGCGCGAGTTCCTGGGGATCCAGGGCCATCAGGTAGGCTCGTACATTGTTTTGCCGGTCAGAGGTATCCGCTCGTGGGAAGCCTCCGACCGTAAATTCAGGCCCATTAATGTTTGTAAAGATAAATTTATTTTGATAAGCTAAAGGAAGAAAGGCAAAAGAACATCTACAGTTCGATTAAACCTAAATGTAGGTTCCAATACCAACAACAACTAATATTTATACAGCGCCTTTAATGTAATAAAACGTCCCAAGGCGCTTCACAGGAGTGTTAACAAAAACAATTTTTGACTCCGAGCCATATAAGGAGATGTTGGGGCAGATGACCAGAAGCTTGGTCGAAGGGGTAGGTTTTAAGGAGGAAAGAGTAGAGAGGCAGAGAGATTTAGGGAGGGAATTCCAGAGCTTAGGACCTAGGCAGCTGAAGGCACGACTGCCATTGGTGGAGCATTTAAAATCGGGGATGTTCAAAAGTCCTGAATAGGTGGAGCGCAGAGGTCTAGGGGGATTATAGGGTTGGAGGAGATCACAGAGAAGGAGGGGCGAGGCCATGGAGAGATTTGAAAACAAAATTTTAAAATTGCGTTGCTTAACTGGGAGCCAATGTAGGTCAGCAAGCACGGGAGATGGGTAAGTGGGACTTGATGCGAGTTAGCACACGGGCAGCAGAATTTTGGATGACCTCAAGTTTATGGAGGGTAGAACTAGGGAGGCTGGCCAGAGGTGCCTTGGAATAGTCTAGTCTAGAGGTGTTAAAAGCATGGATGAGAGCTTCAGCAGCAGATAATTTGAGGTAAGGGCGGAGACGGGTGATATAACGAAGGTTTGTTTCATTTGGCACCATCACAACGTGGCCTAAATAGTAAGTGAGCTTATCCAGTTATATGGATACTGAAGTGAAGTTGCTATTTTAATGCTCCATTGTATAATGTTCTTGCTAAAATCTGCATTTTATTTACAAGGTAGCTATACCCAAATAACACCTCACCTGAGGGCGGGGGAGGTATAAAGACTATGGTACCTATAAAACTTTCAACTTCACGAGTTCACTTTCCCCATAGTACAGACTGACCAGGATAACTGAAGCCATCTTTAATGTACAACTTAATGTAGCAGTAGGATTTCAGTTGGCTTTCTACAGCTGCATTCTTTGTCTGCTCCATTATTGTCTTATTACAGAGAACCAATTTTCCCAACTTCTGGTTGGCTAGAATTTCTCATCCGGGAAGACTGTCCCCAGTGTGGAACACGTAAGAGAAAGAAAGAGTACACAATCACATCGCTTTTAATTGAGTGAGTGTGTTGGTTTAATGTTGCCCCCAAATTTTAGAATAACCGAGTCAAGTTCAGAGAAGGGTCTCGGTAATCTGGATTAATTTGTGTTTATAGAAAAAAAAATTGCCGATGCAAGTCATCCAAAAAAAGGATACTATAGTATAATTATTTCATACTTAGCTGAGCCAAGTCATGCATGAGCCAAGTGTAAACAGAACAAAGATGTGTGCAGACCCAAAAAGCAGGAGTGATGATGGGATCACTGAGATTTGATAGCTTAGAAATAAGCAAGCTGTTGGGAAACTTTCACTGTGTTCCTAAGTGCACTAATATCAATTTAACCTTTACCATGATTGCAGAAGAATTCTAACCCACAGAACTAAATGCAGTAATTGATGTAATGAAGATCAGTTATTATCAACATGAGTGCCACTGAGATAGGTCTTAAACCAACTGCTTTTACCAATTTGATATTGGGAGATGGTAACCGATGAATTAAAAAATGCAGATGCAGAAACAGAAGTGAAAGATGTAGCTGGACCTCATTATCTCAAGTACAGTGGGTAGGGACATTTCCTGATTAGTGATCTTGGATATTGAAGTCTGTTATGCACATGTTATTTTGGTGTCTTCCACATTCAAATCCTTGATTTAGAAGTACACAGGACTCAGCCAAATAAGTGCAGTTCATTCACATTTCTACCAGCAATTAGTACACAAGGGAAGTAGATTTTTTTTAAAGTTAGTGTTCTATCTTGGGTGCTTTTTATATTTTGTCCTTGAATTTTCTTAGAAAGTTTGGTAAAAAATACATCATAAAATGTAGCTTATTGATTAAAATCATGGTTAAACAATAAAATGTGTCTACACTATGCAGTGAGAGACTCGGCAGGCAGGAGTTTCTGCCAGGTAGCCATGGTTTTTTCAGCGAAATTCGCCCGAAATCGGCCAAACCAGTGCAAAAGATTGGGGAATTTTAAGTATAAATTTCGTTCAGTGCAAATCGAGTTTCCCCGATCATTTGCACTAGTTTAAAAAAACCGCGCAAGAAGCAGGCCCCACCCACAAAACTGGCCACGCCCCCGATCGAATTAATCACCAATGCGAGTTTCCAATAATTGCGCCAGTTTGCCGGCCTTCGAGGAGGCTCCTAAAATTAAGCTTATTTTTAAGGGACAAGGACACTTATTGTTTTAAAGGCTTTGATTTTTTTTTATTGATGAAGGAACTGACTACTGTGTATCAATGTAACTAATAAATGGTTCTGTATCTGCTCACTGATGCTCAGTTTGGGTTCCACCAGGATCGCTCAGCTCCAGACCTCAGTACAGACTTGGTCCAAACATGGACAAAGCAGCTGAATTCCAGAGGTGAGGTGAGAGTGACTGCCCTTGATGTCAAGGCAGCAGTTGACCAAGTGTGGCATCAGGGAGCCCTAGTAAAACTGAAGTCAGTGGGATCGGGGGGCGGGGGTAACTCTCCACTGGCTGGAGTCATACCTAGCACAAAAGAAGTTGGTTGTCGTTGTTGAAGGTCAATCATCACAGCCCCAGGACATCGCTGCAGGAGTTCCTCAGGGCAGTGTCCTAGGCCAAACCATCTTCAGCTGCTTCATCTATAAACTTCCCTCCATCATAAGGTCAGAAGTGAGGATGGTCGCTGATGATTGCAGTGTTCAGTTCCATTCGCAACTCCTCAGATAATGAAGCAGTCCTGGCCCGCATGCAGCAAGACCTGGACGACATTCAGGCTTGGGCTGATAAGTGGCAGGTAACATTCGCGCCACACAAATGCCAAGCAATGACTAACTCCAACAAGCGAGAGTCTAACCACCGCCCCTTGACATTCAGCGGCATTACCATCGCCATCAACATCCTGGGGGTCACTGTTGACCAGAAGCTTAACTGGACCAGCCACATAAATACTGTGGCTACAAGAGCAGGTCAGAGGCTGGGTATTCCACGGCGAGTGTCTCACCTCCTGACTCCCTAAAACCTTTCCACCATCTACAAGACACAAGTCAGGACTGTGGTGGAATATTCTCCACACTCCTAGATGAGTGCAGTTCCAACAACACTCAAGAAGCTCAACACCATCCAGGACAAAGCAGCCCGCTTCATTTGCATCCCATCCACCTTAAACATTCACTCCCTCCACCACTGGTGTACCGTGGCTGCAGTGTGTTCCATCTACAAGATGCACTGCAGCAACTCACCAAGGCTTCCTCGGCAGCAGCTCCCAAACCCACTACCACCTAGAAGGACAAGGGCAGCAGACACATGGGAACACCATCACCTCCAAGTTACACACCATCCTGACTTGGAAATATATCACTGTTCCTTCATTGTCGCTGGGTCAAAATCCTGAAACTCCCTCCCTAACAGCATTGTGGGAGTACCTTCACTACATGGACTGCAGTGGTTCAAGAAGGCGGCTCACCACCACCTTCTCGAGGGCAATGAGGGATGGGCAATAAATGCTGGCCTTGCCAGCGACGCCCACATCCCATGAACGAATATAAAAAAACACGTTTTTTAAAGCCATTTTCAGGTCTTTAAAATTTGTGTTACTCACAGGTGGTAGATTAATGGAATAAAATGCTTACTTTTTGTGATCACCTTTTCAGCTTAATTAATAAAGCTACACCAAGTTACCAATCTTAAATATATCCAGGAATATTTTTTAATGCAAAATATGTATTTTTTTTAATTACTCTCAAACGCTGCCTGATTATACTGGACCATAACAGACTTTATGTTCGACGATATGCAAATGAGTTTGAGCAGAAACTTTTATAAAAAAAAAAAGCTTCTCAAAACTAGCTCAATTTTGAGCGCAATTTGCACCTGGATTGCCAAGTGGAAACTCTTGGCCCGCATATGGCCAACTTGATGATTGCTGTTTTGCATTTGTCAGGATGACATTATTTAGGGCGCTTAATATTTATGTCCGGCCTGAGTACATCTGAGACATCTTAAACACGGATGCAATGACTGCTTTGAAGTCCAGTACTTTTGTTATGTGGGCAAATTACAGTAATTGCTGTAATCATATCATCTGTAATGAATTGGGATTTGAATATTTAATTACATCAGTTTACATAGAAGATAGGAGCAGGAGTAGGCCATTCGGCCCCTCGAGCCTGCTCCGCCATTCAATGCGATCATGGCTGATCATCCAAATTCAGTACCCGGTCCCTGCTTTCTTCCCATAACCCTTGATCCCTTTAGCCTTAAGAAATATATCCAACTCCTTCTTGAATATATTTAATGTATTGGCCTCTACTGCCTTCTGTGGTAGTGAATTCCACAGGTTCACAACTCTCTGGGTGAAGAAATTCCTCCTCATTTCTGTCCTAAATGGCCTACCCCTTATCCTTAGAATGTGACCCCTGGTTCTGGACTCCCCGACTATCGGGAACATCCTTCCTGCATCTAGTCTGTCCAGTCCTGTCAGAATTTTATAAGTTTCAATGAGATCCCCTCTCATTCTTCTAAACTCCAGCGAGTACAAGCCCAATCGACCCAATCTCTCCTCATACGTCATTCCTGCCATCCCAGGTATCAGCCTGGTGAATCTTCGCTGAACTCTTCCCATGGCAAGAACATCCTTCCTCAGATAAGGCGACCAAAACTGCACACAATACTCAAGGTGTGGTCTCACCAAGGCGCTGTACAACTGCAGCAAGACATCCTTGTTCCTGTACTCAAACCCTCTCGCTACGAAGGCCAACATGCCATTTGCGTTCTTAACCACCTGCTGCACCTGCATGCTTACCTTCAGCGACTGGTGCACAAGGACACCCAGGTCTCGTTGTACTTCCCCTTCTCCCAATCTATTGCCATAAGAACATAAGAAATAGGAGCAGGAGTAGGCCAATCGGCCCCTCGAGCCTGCTCCGCCATTCAATAAGATCATGGCTGATCTGATCCTAACCGCCAATCCACTATCACAGAACCATCTCCTGAATCTAACAGAATTAGACACACGAAATAGGAGCAGGATCAGGCTACACGGCCCCTGGGCCTGCTCCGCTACCCACAGGGCCATGACCGATCCGAACCTAGACTCATGTCCAAATTCCTGCCCGCTTCCCGTAACCCTTAATTCCCTTTTACTTCTAGGAAACTGTCTATTTCTGTTTTAAATTTATGTAATGATGTAGCCTCTACAGCTTTTTGGGGCAGCATATTCCATGGACCTACCACCCTCTGAGTGAAGTAGTTCCTCCTCATCTCAGTTTTGAAAGAGCAGCCCCTTATTCTAAGACTATGCCCCCTAGTTCTAGTTTCACCCATCATCGGGAACATCTTCCCCGCATCCACCCGATCCAACCCCTTCACAATCTTGTATGTTTCAATAAGATCGCCTTTCATTCTTCTGAACTCCAATGAGTAGAGTCCCAATCTACTCAACCTCTCCTCATATGTCCATCCCCTCATCCCCGGGATTAACCGAGTGAACCTTCTTTGTACTGACTCGAGAGCAAGTATGTCCTTTCTTAAGTATGGACACCAAAACTGTACGCAGTATTCCAGGTGCGGTCTCACCAATACCTTGTACAACTGAAGCAATACCTCCCTATTTTTATATTCTATCCCCCTAGCAATGAAAGCCAACATTCCATTGGCCTTCTTAATCACTTGCTGCACCTGCATACTAACCTTTTGAGTTTCGTGCACCAGGACCCCCAGATCCCTTTGTACTTCAGTACTTTCCAGTTTCTTGCCATTAAGATAATAACTTGCTCTACGATTTTTCCTGCCAAAGTGCATAACCTCACACTTTCCAGTATTGTATTCCATCTGCCAAATCTCTGCCCACTTACTTAGCCTGTCTATGTCCCCTTGCAGGTTTTTTTATGTCCTCCTCACTCACTACTTTCCCTCCCATCTTAGTATCATCTGCAAACGTTGATATAATAATCTGCCTTCCTGTTTTTGCCACCAAAGTGGATAACCTTGCATTTATCCACGTTATATTGCATCTGCCATGCATCTGCCCAATCACCCAACCTGTCCAAATCATCCTGGAGTTTCTCGGCATCCTCCTCACAGCACACACGCCCACCCAGCTTTGTGTCATCTGCAAATTTGGAGATATTACATCTAGTTCCCTTGTCTAGATCATTAATATATATTGTGAATAGCTGGGGCCCAAGGACCGATCCCTGCGGTACCCCACTAGTCACTGCTTGCCACTTGGAAAAAGACCCGTTTATTCCAACACTTTGCTTTCTGTCTGCCAACCAGTTCTCTATCCAAGGCAATACCTTGCCCCCAATCCCATGTGCTTTAACTTTACACGCTAATCTCTTATGCGGAACCTTATCAAAAGCCTTCTGAAAGTCCAAATACACCACATCCACTGGTTCTCCCTTATCTATTCTACCAGTTACATCCTCAAAAAATTCCAGTAGATTAGTCAAAGAAACCATGTGTTGAATTACATATGTAACAAGATTGGAAAATGTTTATTATAGATTTTCTATGCAAAAGATCCCACGTTTGGATCTCTGAGGAGAATAATGCAAATATTTTGTTGCATAAGACGAAAGATTCTATTGATGACGAGGTTAGTGCCTATTGCTAGAAATATGCATGATAGGATAGGGTACAGCATCTATTTTAGTAAGATCACATGTATCAGCTTTCGGCAAAAGGGTGCTTGCTGCAAGGGTTTGTCAGACTGAGGTGATTGATTAGTAAGTCTGAGCAAATTGGGGAAAACAAGTGGCTTTGAATAAAATGACAGTCTTTTATGAGAAAAATCCAGGGATCTGGAGAGAGCATCCCCAGCCTGCATTGATCTTGCTGGTTGCTTGTCTGGGATATCCAATAATACTTCAGTAGGAAAACACTGATAGGATATGGCCTACAAAAGATTCTACTAATTGTAATCGTTTGTTTCTGTTCTGTCTCGGGAGGTCATTCATTTATATTACATTCATTTATATTAGATTTCACTTTAAATGGTAATACCTTTGTTAAAATTTCTTAACGTAATCAAATGTATAACTACTATCATAGATTCCTAGTCGTAGCCATCTCTATTGCAAATTTTTGACTAACCAAAAATACATAGCGACAACCTCAAAATTCAGTATCATGAAATTCCTTGTTCTGCTACTCATCATATGGAGCAAGAGATAGCAGCAGACATATGGTAGTGATCAACACAGTTTCCACCCATTTCTATAAATCGTTCTACACCCACATTCTAAACACATTTTTCATCGAACTCACTGACCTACACCAAAGATAAAAATAATAATCCAAACATTCATCTATCATAACAAACTCACCATTGATATCTCTTAATAGAAAAAATAAATTGTACACTGCTGTTAATTTTAGAGAAACTGGCTGAAGAGTCTACAGCCAAAACCTTAACCATCATCTTTTTCCAGTTGCTGAATGAACTGCTTTATATATTTCCAGCATTTTCTGTTTTTATTGAACATTTTAGTAAAGGCATTGTGAGTTTTCGTTGAAGCTGAAATTTTTGAGGATGACTGCGCTGATACTGTTACCTTCGGTTCATCCTACCAAGAAACATTGTCAACAGATTAATGGCGAATAACATTTAATCATATGTTTTTTCTTTGAAAAGAATTGAAATGGTGTCTGTTCTTCGTTTTTTCTGACCTCATGCCTGTTATACCATACTTGACAAGGAAATAATTTATTGCTACTGTCATATTGTTGGACAGAATGTTGCATTGCTGCAAAATCTCTTTCTGAAATTTGTCACTTTATTTAAAGTATTATGGTTGTGCATTCCAGGACACATTTGGAACAAAATATATTAATGTTACCATTTTTAAAATGCTAATTCAACAAATAATCCCGTATTTGTGAAGATACCAGTATGGGCAGTTATTGGTTTCGCCAACCATTTTGAACTATCTGGTCAGCTATTTTGTTACTTTGTCAACTAACGTTTTTCAAATCTAATGCACAAATGATATCCAGTGAAAACAGTGTCAAATTCTAGTACTTATTTCAGGTTCTCAATATAAGTGAGAACTCCTGAGGCTGCAAACAGACGGTTTTCTTATATATTCGGTTTTTTAGAAATTTATTAAGCATAGGTCTTTGTTCTCATGAAGTTCTGTAATGTTTATCAAGAAATCTCAAAAAAGATCATTGACTCCAGTCCAGTGGATGGTAACAAATACTATATACAGGGGCATAGCATGTTCAGAGAAGATAGAGCAACAGGGATGGAGGTGGTGTAGCCCTATATTTAAGGGACAACTGGGAGACTATTGAAGTTGGATCCTGCAGTCGGTGGAGAGTTACAAAATGAACAACTGTAGTTTGATATCTATGTGAAAAAGACAAAACTAACACGAGAGTTATGCTGCAGATCACCAAGCCAGAAGAAAGAAAGAAGACGGTTTGGTGTACAAAGGGTATGTGTAAAATGGGCAACTTTAATTCACCAAACATAAGTTGGGAATACCTAAGTAGTTCGGAATTAGAGTTGGTAAACATAATGCATGAGCCAGTGTGTCAGGGAAACCACGAAAGGTGATCTTGTTTTGGTAATGATAACTGACCCAGACAATATATAGGAAATAACAACAGAAAATGCTGGAAAAATTCAGCAGGCCAGGCAACATCCGTGGAGAGAGAAATTGACTTTTTTTTCTCTCCACGGATGTTGCCTGGCCTGCTGAGCTTTTCCAGCATTTTCTGTTGTTATTTCGGATTTCCAGCATCCGCAGTATTTTGCTATCGTACAATATATAGGAAAATCCACCGAATCTGAGATTCAGAAATACAAAGACCAGGAGTCAGGTATGTAATTTTAAAAGGTCTAACTTCAAATAAATAAAGGATGAGCTTAAGAAAATTAATTGATGGGATTTGTTATACAACATTTCAGAGGATAAGTGGAACAACTTTAAAGGTATAATACTGAACATGCAGGTTAAATACATACCTAGAACCAGCAAGTGTAGACTAAAAAAGCATGACCCTAAAATCAGAAGCGAAATAAATAAGCATGACCCTAAAACCAGAAGTGATATAAGGAGGAGGAATGACTTCTGCAAGTCATGAAGGGAGAAAGTTGAACGGATTGACAGGGATGAATATGGGAACTTGGAGATGCATTTTAAAAGGTTGGTCAGAGGGTTAAAGAGAGATGTGGTTAAAAAGCATAGCTATTGATGCAAAACGTAACATTAAGAAATTCATTCAGTACTATAATAGTAAGAGGACAGTCAGAGAAAAGGTGAGAACTATAAAAGATGCAAACAGGGTAGAAACAGAGGATGAGCATAAGATATTCTGAATCATTACTACCTTTAAGGTATGCACATGGAAAGACGTGAGCAATGTGTTCTTCCTACGTAGAACTGATCACTTCGATATAAATGAACTGGCTGTCCTACATAGGCTAAAAGAGCTCAAAACAAAAAAATCCCCCCAGATATAATTGGTATTAATCCTACTGAGAGATGAGGAAGGAGATTTGTGAAGCATTGATGGTGATTATGAGAGAATCAGTGAATAATGGGGACATACCAGTTGACTGGTACCAAAAAGATAGCCAAGAGAAGCAGGCAACTACAAACCTCTAGTCTCATTTCAATACAGTGTAAAGTAATGGAATTGATGATCAGGACTAAATTTGTGGATTATTTTTACAATAATAGTCTAGTAAACAGCAGCGGACATAAACTCAGAAGGGGAAAAGATCCTGTTTTACTCAACAACAAAAAAAGTCATGGTGATTAGTCAGTGACATCCCAAAGGAATATTGAAAGCCCCATTGGTATGGTGTGCCTGGACTTCCAAAACAAATTGAACAAAATTTGGGCTTTTCAGCCTTGAATGAGGAGACTGAGGGGTGATAATCGAGGTATATAAGACGCAAATATTATGGAAAAGGTTAATCCAGATTTTTACTTTCAACTAAATTGTGAGAGTAGGACAAGGGAACAGGTTCAAATTAGTAAAAGGCAAATTTAGGGCTGAAGTCAGGAAGTTCTTCACAGACGGGGTGATCAATGCATTGAATGAGCATCCCGACACACAAATGGAGATGATAAACCCTAGAATCATTTAAGCTTCAGTGTGGGTGGTGGTGGGTGGAGGGAAGAGTAGGTTCTTTCTGGATGGATGAATTAAGATGTGCCAAATGGCCTTTCTCGTCTGTATTTATTTTGCAATTTTGTGAACTGATTGATTTTGCTCAGACTGTTAAGAATTTTGAAAAACATGACTAATAAGTTAGAAGTCCTCATTACATTTTTTTCCCTATCTTACTATAGACTTTTTGTCTCGTTTTTAAGATTGCTCTCCATAGGTGAGTCTCAATTGCCTATGCCTTTCAGAGTATCCTTACTAGATTTGATATCTATCTAGACTTTCATTAGTGCATCCTGGATAACAAACAGAAACATTTTCTGTTAAGTGCTTTTAGCTACTGGAATTTTATTATGCTTCCATCGTATCTCTCCATCTTCATTGAACAATAGAGCATCAGAACATCACTTATGTTTAGCTTTAAATTATAAAAAAGAACATTTATATAGCACCTTACACACCCTCAGGATGATCTAAAGCTCTTCACAGCCAAAGAAATACCTCCCTGAAGTGTAGTCAATATTGTAAAGTGAGCAAACATGGCAGCCAGTTGCACAAATGGTAATGATATAAATGACCAAATAATTTGTTCTTACAATGTTGGTTGAGGGATAAATGTTGGCAAGAAATCAGGACAACTCCCCATGCTCTTCGAATAGTGCCATGAGATTTTTTACATCCACCTGAGAGAACAGATGAGGCCTTGGTTTAATGTCTCATTCAAAAGAATCCATGACCCCACTGACTCAGGCGAGAATGCTGCCATTGAGCCAAGGTGTTAGCAGGTAGATAAAGTCATTAAAAAAGGCCAATAGAATTTTGAGTATTATATAAAGGGCCAGAAAGTGCAAGAGTAAAGAAGTAATGATGAAATTATGCAAATAGAGTTTTCAAAATTACGAAGAGTTTTGGTAGAGTCAGTAGGGAAAGACTATTTCCTCTGGTTGTGTAGTCAGTCACAAGGGGTTATCAATTTATAATTATCATTGAGAGTGAGGAGAGAGCTTAGGAGACATTTCTTCACATGTAATACTTTGGCATAGGGCATAGGCAAAGACTATTGCTTCCTTTAAGGGAAAATTGGATACATATTTGAAACCGAGAAAGATGTCGGGAGAAAATGAGGCATCAAGATTAGTTTTGGATTCCTCTAGCATTGTGGTTATATTCCAGGACTAGTAATCCAGAGGCCTCGACTAATGATCCGGAGATATGAGTTCAAATCCCATCACAGCTGGGGAATTTAAATTCAATAAAATAAATTTGGAATAAAAAATGCTCGTCTCAGTAATGGTGATCATGAAACTACTGGATTGTTGTAAAAAAACATTACTAATGTCCTTTAGAGAAGGAAATCTGCTGTCCTTACCCTGGCCTATATGTGACAGCAATGTGGTTGTCTCTTAACTGCCCTCTGAAATGGCCCAACAAGCCACTCAGTTGTACAAGGCAGCTCACCACCATCTTCTCGAGGGCAATTAGGGATGGGCAATAAATGCTGGCCTTGTTAACGACGCCCACATCCCGTGAATGAATTAAAAAAAAAAAAGCAAACAGCCAACAGACACACAATGGGCTGAATGGCTGCCTTCTGTACTATAAACTTATTTGGCTCTACATTTTGAAATTTTGGGCCAGTAATTCCGGTCCCAACGCGTGAGTACAGACGGTGTACTCATGCGTGGGCCCGTTGGAAGTGCCGGATTCCAGCATGCACAGCGCATGCGCGGGAAACCGGCATTTCCTCTCCATCGAACTAAGGGGTTAAGTTGAACTTCCTTCGTTTAGACAGGTTTGCGCGTGTGCAAGGGACTGAACTTTTTGGAAATGAAAAAAGGAGGCGTAAGCAGTGGATTCTTGACGGTAAGTGGTCTAATATTTAAAATTATTACATTTTTTCCACAGATTCATTGTTTTTAAGGACTTTACAGTAAGGTAAGTTTATTTTTAGACCCGAATTCATTAAAAAAAAATTCAAAAATGTTATTAATTGTTTTAAATAGTTTTTTTTAAAGTTATTTATAGTTTATTTAATTATTGGGATGTTTTTTAAAATTTTAATTAAAGTTAAACTAGTCTTTTGGGCGCCCGTACTTTTCATGAGTTTGACAGTCTTTACTATCAAACTCATGAATGAGTTTTCCCTCCCCTGATTGGCTGCAGAGTGCTCACCTGATCCCAGCCGGCACATCGCACTAACTACGCCGCTGGATCAGGTAAGCACATCGCGCCGACATCGGAACCGGGCCAGTGACAGGAAATGCAAGCAGGCCCGGGCTTCAGATGTCAGCGCGCAGGGTGAGTGCAGATCGGGGGCTTGCACGCGCGGCAAGCACCCAATCCTAATTTCTGGCCCTTTATCTTTGGAGGCAGGGGATAAGGAAAGGAAAAGATTGGGAGTGTGCTATTTTTACAACGTAGGCTTTTACTATGAAATGTGTCTTATTGAAAATAACAGATGTTGGTTAACCTAATGCTTTACATAAACCATCCTTTGAGAATATAGATGTGTGCCTAAAAGAAACGTTCTACTTTTATAACCATGTGAGCTGAGAATAGACCATATTAGCAGTCTACAAGCCGAAGTGACCACAGACATTCCAGGGTTTTTAGTCATGTCTAAATGTGATGCAAGTCACAGTTGCTTGAGCCTTTAGATATCAAAGAAGGTGAAATATGTAGGAGAATGAATTAATGGATACTGTAAATGGCTGCCAGTCTTGACCATTTGGGCTTTATGTAAGGGAATACAGTACTTGTCTGGAAAGTAGTAAGACAACATTTATACTAAATCACATGAGAATCTCCAACATTGCTTGTATGTCTGAGTTAACATTGTGGTTTGAATACATTGGCCTAGAAATTCAGTATAGCCACGTTCGGGGCGCTACAGTCGGGTGGCCGCTAAAGTTTGCGCCCGGCGCAAGTTCGCGCCACCTTCGCCGATATTCAGTCGCATTGCCCCAAGAGGTTGCTGCTGCGCTAAAACAGGCGATGCACGACTATCATTAGGCGCTAAGCCGGCGGTCCGGGGCGATACCCCCGAGGGCGGGCGCAGCGCAGGTGCGGCGAGTTGCTGATTGACGGCAGACACTCTGGCGCCGGTCAGCTCTTAAAGGGGGAGGGTGGACTTGTCTGGCTGCCATGCCCTGCGCACTGCAGCCCTGAAGCAAGGCCTGACCAATGCTGGTTCATCAGTTCTACGCCCTGGACCATGGGGAAGCCCGCTATTCTTCCAAATCCCATTGTACGCTCTTGCTGCTTGTCCAGGGTCATGGGGAAGGAGATGTACTGACGTCTCCTTCTGAAAAGGGCATTGTTCACCTGTCGGATGCAGCAATGTACCGCGAACTGGGAGATGTTGGCAATGTCCCCAGTAGCGGATTGGAAGGAGCCGGTGGCATAGAAGTTGAGAGCCACCGTCACCTTCACTGCCACCGACAGAGACGTCCTGCTCCTCAGCTGTGGCTGCAGATCTCTGCGAAGCAGGTGGCAGATCTCAGTGACCACCTCCCTTCTGAATCGCAGCCTCCGAACACACTGCTCCTCAGACATGTTCAGATATGAGAACTGCTGGCGGTATACCCTGGGTGGGTAAGGCCCCCTGTGCCGAGACCTGTTGGCCCTTCTCCGTCTGGCCATGACTGGCACTCTCTCACGGCGTCTCTGATCCCTTTGAATGCAATGCAGAAAGCCAACGTTTCCACCCATTGTAGCCCCCATTACAGTATATGTGGCGACTCAAGGCTATGGCACTGAAAGTGAAATCCAAGTGCAAAGCTCTGGCCTGAAGCCAGAAGTACCTGTGCGAGCGCTGAGTCAAAGCAGAAAGCTCTCTGCCTTTGTCTCTCACACAGAAGGATTGGCACAAAATGGCTGTCACTTATAATGCAGGAGGAGTCCCCTTTAAATAGCGCCCCCCGCAGCGACTGGGAACCGTTCCCCTCTACCAGTCGCTGGGGGCGCCAGGCGCAAAGAAGGGCGGCGCCAGGCGCAAAGAAGGGCGGCGCCAGTGAAGTTCCGGTTTGGGGCGCACAAAGGGCGTTGCACGATGAAATGACGTCAGGATCTGCGCGCGCAGCTGAGCGCGCGCAAAGACTTTGCGCCGACGCTAAATCTCTAGTGAAGTTGGGGAGAGGTGCGGATCGCGCTGCGCCCGGCCACTAGCCGCCTAGCGCCCATCATCTCTTCCTCCTAAGGCGCTACCGGCTGGCGCAAGCAACTGAATTTCTAGGCCATTGTGTTTTTAAAAAAAAAAAATAATATGGCAGATCTATAATATACTTTGAAAGCTGCACAATTTGGATCCAATCCAGGAAAGTTTGTCTGTTGGTATATATTGTCAGGTGATCAATTTATATAATTACAGAGCAAACAAATAAGGTAGACCATCTCAACTGTGCATCAGTTGTCCCCCACCCCCGTGGCTGTAAATTGCACTGAATTTTAAAGATATGAGCAGTACTGTCGCTAGGATTTTACATAAGCCTAATACTGAGAGAATCAAATTTTCACTGTTCACTTTCATTTTGAAAAATACCTAGCAATACAATTGAACTTGAGTTGTTCGTGCAGAGAGCTGTTTTGAGCTACGTAACACTGAGGAGAAGTACTGATGGTTTGCAGGCCTGTGGTATTTTGTGTCTTCACCCTACCTGTTGCACATCAAGATTTGCTTGGACTATCTCTTTACCATTACTTGGTCACTTTCTGTTTCCATCCCTGATTGATTGATTGCCATGCTTTCAAGGTCTGCTGTTTTCTTCTCTCTCTTGGGTTTCTCATGATCGACTCCTAGACTGTTGCGAATTGTACTCTATAGGCAAGTGTTGGAAGATGTGTTGGAGCGACCCAAATTGTTGATGTTCTGTTGTTGGTTCCCTTGCCATCCTGTTTCGCCACCCCTGCTCCCCCCAACACACGTACTCCATGAATAGAGCTGAAATAGCTGAGGATGAAGTTGAAAAAGACCTAGGAGTCATAGTAGACTTGACTCAACATGCCCAACCAATGCAGAGCAGCAGTTAACAAAGTGGATAGAATGTTGAAATATATAGCTAAAACAGATCAGAGGGAGTGATGGTCAAACTGCATAGTGCTGTGATCAGACCTCGCCTTGAGTGCCATATCCAGTTCTGGTCAATGAGACACAAGGCCAATGCCTAGTTTTAGAGATCTTAGCTATGTGGAAAAACTGAAGAAACTAAGGCTCTTCAACCTTAAAGAAAGGTTTCTTAGAGGTGATCTAATAGAGGTATGTAAGATTGTAAATGGTTTGGAAAAGGTAAATCTGGAAAACTAAATTAAATTGTGAAAGTAGGACAAGGGACAAGTAGGACACCAACTTTTGCTTTTATACTCAAAACCCTAAATATAAAACAAGAATCTCTTTTTTCCTTAATTTTTTTTTTAACCTACAATTCTCCTTTTGACAACTGTGTATTTGATCTCTCTGTTACTCCACTCCTCCATTGAGGATGTTACTGCTTTAGGTTATATTTCCAATCTCTGCTACTTTTTTCCCCAAAAGAACATTACTGCGGCCTGGACTATGTTGAGCTGCATTTGCCACTTGTGCCCACTCCCCTAACAGCCTCTTGCATTTTTGTTCAGAGTGCCTTGCTCCCTAGTTTGGTTATCATTGGCAAATTTTAAATATTATTTCCTCAATGCCCATGTTCAAATCATTTATGTATGTGGAGAATAAGAGTTCCCAACACAAATCTATGGGACATCCCACTGACTACATTTTGCCAATCCAGAAACATCCATTTACTCCTATTGTCTGCTTTCTACCCTTCAGCTGTCCCTCTATGCTTGGAATCTAAATTATTCCAAGTATTTTAGTTTGTGTAAAATGCAGCCTGAATGCTGCAGTGTTTTCAGGACTCACAGGCGATAATGTTAGCTGATTCCTGTGGCACTTAATTTAGGCACAAACGCTGAAAGTTGCTTCAGCAGCTTTGAATCTCCATACTGTGATGCAGAGTTTGAAACCGCAATGTCTTGCCTACTCACCATAAAACTTGTAAGTGATCTACGTGATAGGGCAGAGGAAGTCATTCAAAGTCTGAGTTGATGTAATGCATCAATACATAATAGCGTATTTTGTTATGAAAAATGTCTACTTATAAATATTTACGTGAATTTAATTGAAATTATACAAGATCTGTGTCCATATTAAAATTGTAGGTGAAAATATTGGATTTTGTTGAATTGAAGAAAGGAGTTCAGTCCATGAAGAGAAACTACTGATTAGGTATTTTACTCATGGATAAGTAGTTCTGATTATGCATTTGAGATTTAACATCAATTTTATTTCAGTAACTTTGTCTTTTTACATTGTATATTGCAATGTGCTCAACAGTGCCGCTCTTGATCAGTCCAAGAATTGCAGTACAAGCGAACAGTTCAGAAATGTCACACTGCAATATGATCCTGTGGGTACCTCACCCAAGTAGTCATTCTCCATGTGTAAGCTGAGATGGTGAGTGTTGGCAGGCTATCCCAGTCAAGCCCAATCCTGTTCTCGTCAAATGTCCACGGACACATGCTTTCAAACAGAGGTCACTGGATAGCGATCAAGCTGGCGTCCCCTTCTTCCATTACTGCGATGATGAGGCTAATTGTAGTGCCCCCTACTGCCACCCTGGCTGCGATATTTCTACCTCCGATTCCTGGTCTGTGGGGTTCAGTTTCACTAGGCAGTGTACTTACCAAGTCCCCAGTATTGTAGTTCTCTTTTGGTATCTGCAGTGGTTTGAGTATGATATTTGACTGTTGGCCGTTAGCATTACCAGCAGGCTGGAGTTGTTAACCAAGCATTTTGGCCTGGAATTTGCGGTTGGGATGACCTGTGAAATGGCAGCGTTCGCCGTCATTTCGCCTTTGAAACTGACCGCAACTTCGGGATTTAGTGCAATCGCGTGCGGAAATCCTGAAGTTGTGGTCTATCATTCATTGCTCCTCCACAGGCTGCGCTGTTCCCCCCACAGAGTCGGCAATCAGTGAAATCTCTCAATCGGGGAATCTGACGGAAACTTCGGCTCCTCCGCAGTATTACCGCTGTTAAACATAGAAACATAGAAGATAGAAGCAGGAGTAGGCCATTCGCCCCCTCGAGCCTGCTCCGCCATTCAGTGAGATCATGGCTGATCATCCAAACTCAGTACCCTGTCCCTGCCTTCTCCCCATATCCCTTGATCCCTTTAGCCTTAAGAAATATATCTAACTCCTTCTTGAATATATTTAATGAATTGGCCTCAACTGCCTTCTGTGGTAGAGAATTCCACAGGTTCACCACTCTCTGGGTGAAGAAATTCCTCCTCATCTCTGTCCTAAATGGCTTACCCCTTATCTTTAGACTGTGACCCCTGGTTCTGGACTCCCCCGCCATCGGGAACATCCTTCCTGCATCTAGTCTGTCCACTCCTGTCAGAATTTTATACGTTTCAGTGAGATCCCCTCTCATTCTTCTAAACTCCAGCCAGTATAAGCCCAATCGACCCAATCTCTCCTTGTATGTCATTCCTCCCATCCCAGGTATCAGCCTTGTGAATCTTTGCTGCACTCCCTCCATGGCAAGAACATCCTTCCTCAGATAAGGCGACCAAAACTGCACACAATACTCAAGGTGTGGTCTCACCAAGGCCCTGTACAACTGCAGCAAGACATCCTTGTTCCTGCACTGGAATCCTCTCACTACGAAGGCCAACATACCATTTGAAACATAAAAACATAGAAGATAGGAGCAGGAGTAGGCCATTCGGCCCTTCGAGCCTGCTCTGCCATTCAATGAGATCATGGCTGATCATCCAAATTCAGTACCCTGTCCCTGCCTTCTCCCCATATCCCTTGAGCCTTAAGAAATATATCCAACTCTTTCTTGAATATATTTAATGAATTGGCCTCCACTGCCCTCTGTGGCAGAGAATTCCACAGGTTCACCATTCTCTGGGTGAAGAAATTCCTCCTCATTATGACCCCTGGTTCTGGACTCCCCAGCCATCAGAAACCTCCTTCCTGCATCTAGTCTGTCCAGGCCTGACAGAATTTTATAGGTTTCGATGAGATCCCCTCTCAATCTTCTAAACTCCAGTGAGTATAAGCCCAATCGACACAATCTCTCCTCATACGTCATTCCTGCCATCCCAGGTATCAGCCTGGTGAATCTTCGCTGCACTCCTTCCATGGCAAGAACGTCCTTCCTCAGGTAAGGCGACCAAAACTGCACACAATACTCAAGGTGCGGTCTCACCAAGGCCCTGTACAACTGTAGCAAGACGTTCCTGTACTCAAACCCTCTTGCTACGAAGGCCAACATACCATTTGCCTCCCTAACCGCCTGCTGCACCTGCATGCTTACCTTCAGCGACTGGTGCACAAGAACACCCAGGTCTCTCTGCACTTCCCCTTCTCCCAATCTATTGCCATTCAAATAATAATCTGCCTTCCTGTTTTTGCCACCAAAGTGGATAACCTCGCATTTATCCACATTATACTGCATCTGCCATACATCTGCCCAATCACCCAACCTGTCCAAATCATGCTGGAGTTTCTCGGCATCCTCCTCACAGCACACACGCCCACCCAGCTTTGTGTCGTCTGCAAACTTGGAGATATTACATCTAGTTCCCTCGTCTAGATCATTAATATATATTGTGAATAGCTGGGGTCAGAGCACTGATCCCTGCGATACTCCACTAGTCACTGCCTGCCACTCGGAAAAAGAGCCGTTTATTCCAACTCTTTGCTTCCTGTCTGCCAGCCAATTCTCTATCCAAGTCAGTACCTTGCCCCCAATCCCATGTGCTTTAACTTTACACGCTAATCTCTTATGCGGGACCTTATCGAAAGCCTTCTGAAAGTCCAAATACACCACATTCACTGGTTCTCCCTTATCTATTTTACCAGTTACATCCTCAAAAAATTCCAGTAGGTTAGTCAAGCACGATTTACCTTTTGTAAATCCATGTTGACTTTGTCCGATCCTGTCACTGTTTTCCAAGTGCTCTGCTATTACATCTTTTATAATGGACTCTAGCATTTTCTCCACTACCAATGTCAGGCTTACCGGTTTATAATTCCCCACTAAAAGTTAGGCCCAAAGGGATTAGGTGTAACTGGGGTTTTAACAGCGTATTGACTGCTAAACAAAGGCTATGGGCCTGAAAAACTCATTTCAATTTTGTGCAGTGTGAAATTTATCCATTTTAAGAAACTTTATTTAAAAAAAAAAAAAAAAAATCTTTATTTTTAAAAGTTTGTTCATCTATATTTCAGGTTTGCCTTTTCCCCATGCGAGAGCTCCAATTTTTGGTTTGCTCTCACTAACATTTATAAAATGTTAGAATTTTAAGAGCTTACCCACTTCCTTGTTTGCTGTCTGTGAGAATTCTGCTTTTTGACTGGCTGCTTGGACAGCCTGTTGACGTCACAGCAGTTCGCACAAGGGAATCCCCATTAACTTCTGTTAATTTGAATTGAAGGTTGGAAAACCCGAAATTCTCGACACAAAGATCACGAGATCTTTGTGCGAAGCTTACTTTGGGGCCAGTGGCAAACGGCTTCACTTCGCCGCTGACTGCAAATTCCGGGCCTTTATTATTTTGTGAGACAAACTATGCGCTCTATCTTTTCAGATCCACTCAATTCTACCACAGTTGAGACTGCTAAGTGTTTAGGATGCAGATATTGTTTATGTCAATCTGTCCTTTTGCTCCCTGAGTTTCAAGGAGTGACTGATTTTAACTTCAGACAGATAATGGGTGTATTTACATGCCACCGGCGAGCTTTGCTGCCAAGTGGGAAATCAGCCGGCTCCCATGCTGAGCAGGCCAATAGTTGGAGCCTTTGGGGTGGGAGGCTATTCTGGAATGGGCCAGAGTGTGTTTTGTGGGCCTGTGTTTGCCTGTCCTGGATCTATCAAAACAAAATTAAAGATTGCCTGGACTGTTTTTGAGCGGCCTCCAGCGGTCCCTTTAAGGACTACTGGTTAGGCTGCTCAATGCCCAGGACAAATAGGCGCAGCGTGTGTGGCAAACACTCCGCCCATTTGTTCCTTAAAATCAAAAGGAAAATTGAGCCATAATTCCTGCTCCTGATCATTAAAAGTGAATCATACTGTAAAGTGCTCAACCTACAGTCTCTATCACAGGTGGGGCAGACGGTGGTTGAAGGGGCGGGTGGGTGGGGTGCTTGGGTTGACGTGCGCTCCTTCCGCTGCTTGCGCTTGGCTTCTGCTTGCTCCCGGCGAAGAGACTCTGTGTTCGGAGCCTTCCCAGATGCTGCTGCTTCACTGTGCGGTCTTGGGCCAGGGATTCCCAGGTGTCGGTGGGGATGTTACACTTTTTCAAGGAGACTTTGAGGGTGTCCTTGAAGCATTTCCTCTGCCCACCTGGGGCTCTCTTGCTGTGCCGGAGCTCCAAGTAGAGCGCTTGCTTTGGTAGTCTCGTATCGGGCATGCGGACAATGTGACCCATTGTAATGCGGACCAGATCGGACTTGCCTGTCCCCACTGTTAATGGCCTGCCCACGTTTGCTTCGGACTCTCGCAGAAAAACAGTTTCTTGGGTGACCCACCAGAGAGCTGCTGGCACCTGTGGCACTATATATCCCAGCATTATTTAGCACCTTCGAGAGAGAAAATTAGTGGGGGGACTTTTAGTGAGGTTTAAAAAATAAATGCTTGTTTGCAGAAAATTGCAGTGCTTTGGTAGTTATACAAACCGTTCTTTGTTAACCACTAAGTAAACTGATTAGTTTGTCAAGTTAAGCTCCAGTAAATTAATTGTAGTAATCACAGAAATCTATTTGGCTTATCATGTGTTTGCTCTTTTTGTTCTAATGTGTTCAAGTGTAAATTTTATATGATAAGAGGGTAACTGGGTTGCCAGATAAAGCTCTTTTCATCAACAAACAAACCTAAAGTTCTTTACACTGGTAACTCTGTAATGTGCCTTCAGCTATTTGCACAGCAAATACTGTGTCAGTGAATGTTTATTTTCAAACTGTGTTTGCTGAAAATGTAAATGGATCGGATAATTGGTAACAAATTTCTTTTGCCAATTTTTTGGTTTCGTTTCATAGAAGCAGCATACACATTTTTGCTGATGAATTTGTGTCCGATGATGACTTGTACTTTTTAGAGTAGCTCCATAAGTAGTTCTTCCACCATCAAATGTCTAAGACAAGAGATTACTGTTGGGCATATATGAACAAATATTTAATGTATTCGTATGACATTCTTTTAGCAGAGGCGTTAACCCATTTAAAATAATGCTCGACTTGTTAAGTATTTGTCGGTTAATATAACCAACGATAATATTTAGGCGATGACGACGAGGGCTGACCAAGAGCTTGGTCAAACAGACGGGTTTTGAGGAGGTTTTTAGAGGAGGAAAGCAAAGTGGAGAACATTAGAGAGGACATACGCAGACAACAAATCACCTAGTCCATCAAGCCTGATCCATACTGTCATTGTGCAACTTATACATACCATGACTCCCTTCCACCCACATAGAGAAAAAAACTCTTGACCAAATTAGGGGAAAAAAATCTGAGAAATTTCTCAAACCCCCAAAGGACCTTCTTCTCTTAGGCAGTCCTTTGGAACCGAAGATGACTTGCTTCCACATTAAAAATGAGTTCTCAGGTGACTGATTAGTCCAATGCGGGACCTACAGTCTCTATCACAGGTGGGGCAGACAGTGGTTGAAGGGGCGGGTGGGTGCGGTGCTTGGGTTGACGTGCGCTCCTTCCGCTGCTTGCGCTTGGCTTCCGCTTGCTCCCGGCGAAGAGACTCGGTGTTCGGAGCCTTCCCAAATGCTTCTTCTCCACTTTGTGCGGTCTTGGGCCAGGGATTCCCAGGTGTCAGTGGGGATGTTACACTTTTTCAAGGAGGCTTTGAGGGTGTCCTTGAAGCGTTTCCTCTGCCCACCTGGGGCTCTCTTGCTGTGCCGGAGCTCCGAGTAGAGCGCTTGCTTTGGGAGTCTCGTATCGGGCATGCGGACAATGTGACCCATCCATCGGAGCTGATTGAGCGTGGTCAAAGCTTTGATGCTGGGGATTTTGGCCTGAGCAAGAACACTGACGTTGGTGCGCCTATCCTGCCAATGGCACACAGCAGGGTGGGTATCACTGCTGCTCTGTAGACCATGAGCTTAGTGCCGGGTTTGAGGTCCTGGTCTTCAAACACTCTCTTCCTCCGGCGACCAAAGACTGCACTGGCACACTGAAGATGGTGTTGGACTTCGTCGTCGACATCTGCCCTTGTTGACAGTAGGCTCCCGAGGTATGGAAAGTGGTCCACGTTGTCCGAGGCCTTGTCGTGGATTTTGATAATCGGGGGGGGGCAGTACTGTGTGGCGGGGGCAGGTTGGTAGAGGACCTTTGTCTTACGGATGTTTAGTGTAAGGCCCATGCTCTCGTACGCTTCGGTGAAGGTGTTGACGATGGTTGGGAGTTCGATCTCCAAGTGAGCGCAGACGCAAGCGTTGTCTGCATACTGTAATTCGACGACAGAGGATGGGATGACCTTGGATCTGGACTGGAGACGACGGAGGTTGAACAGTTTCCCGTTTGTTCTGTAAATTAGCTCCACTCCACAGAGACTGGGAGACACATTCCCAAATACCCCACCTACCTTTTATATGCTGTGATGTCGGCCATAGCTAGGAACTCGTCCAGCTCCCTTTTGAACATTTGCAGCCAATCCTCATTTACTCCATGTGTAGGCAACTTGTTCCGGAGGTCAGCGACCTTCTGTGAAAAGACGCATCGCCTGATATCTAACATAGTTCCATGCTTACAGAACTTGGAAACATGTTTCCATGTTCTCTCAAACGTACCTAACTCAAATAGCCTATTCATATGGATCCAATCTAATCCTTTCATTATTTTAAAGACTTCAATTACATCTCCTCGAAGTCTACACTTTAGAAAAGCCCCTGCTTTCTACGCCTATTGGAGTAACTCGGGGCCTTTAAACTAGGTATCAATCCTCCTCTGAACCTTTTCCAGGGCCTGTATATCACCCATCATTTGAGGACACTAAAACTGGACAAAGTATTTTAGTTGAGGCCAAACCAAGTGTTTTCTGTTTTGATTGTCCTGGCAGTGCATCCTGACACTATTTGCTTTTGTTATAGCCTTGCGGCACTAGGTGTGATCCATCAGAGATTCTTGTACTATGATACTTGGGTCTTTCTCCTGCTCAACAGCCTTAAGTTCACAACCCTACTTCTGTGCTTGGTGTTAGTACTACCCACATGCATAACACTACATTTATGTAGATTATTAAATGACTTGTCCCAGGTGTGGGCCCAATTCTCCATCGCATCTAGAGTTTGTATTGAGATATGCAACTGGAGGAGGTTGAGGAAGTCGGTTGGGATTAACCATGGAAGGATTTAAAGATGAGGATTTTTTATTTGAGGTGTTGGCTAGGGAGCCAGTGCAGGTCAGTGAGGACCAGAGTGATGAGTGACTAAGACTTGGTGTAGGACAGGAAACATACAGCAGTGTTTTTGATGAGTTGCAGTTTATAGAGGGTGGAGGATTGGAGTAGTCAAGCCTGGAGGTGATGAAGGCGCGTATAAAAGTTTCAGCAGCAGAGCTGGGCAATGTTGCAGCGATGCAGTAAATGATCTGTGATGAAGATGATATGGAGTTTGAAACTCGGCTCAGGGTTGTACAGGACATTGAGGTCATGAACAGTTTGATTTAGCTTGACTGAGTGGCTGGATATGGGGTAGGGGGAGGGGAGGAATTCATGGAAAGGGAGAAAATTTGTGGTTGAGGATGATGTCTTTGGTGTTCCTAGTGTTGAGCTGGAGGAAGTTGAGATTTATCTAAGACTGAATGTCAGGCAAGCAGTCTGATAGCACAGAGATAGTGGAGGGGTTGAGAGCGGTAGAGCTGGGTGTCATTGACATTCATGTGGAAGCTGACCTTTTGTCCATGGATGCTGTTGCCAAGTGACATGTAGATGAGGAAGAGAAGCCAAAGATTCTGGAGGTTGCATGTCGGGGGTGGCGGGTGTTGCTATTGCTGGAGATGCTTGTGGCTAATTTGAGCAGGACCATGCAAGGGCAGTTCCCTGAATCTGGACAACAGAGAGGGACATCGGTAGTGGGGAAAATGCTAGAGTCCATTATAAAAGATGTAATAGCAGAGCACTTGGGAAACAGTGACAGGATTGGACAAAGTCAACATGGATTTACAAAAGGTAAATCATGCTTGACTAATCTACTGGAATTTTTTGAGGATGTAACTGGTAGAATAGATAAGGGAGAACCAGTGGATGTGTATTTGGACTTTCAGAAGGCTTTCGATAAGGTCCCGCATAAGAGATTAGCGTGTAAAGCTAAAGCACATGGGATTGGGGGCAAGGTATTGACTTGGATAGAGAACTGGTTGGCAGAGAGGAAGCAAAGAGTTGGAATAAACGGGTCTTTTTCCGAGTGGCAGGCAGTGACTAGTGGGGTACCACAGGGATCGGTGCTAGGACCCCAGCTATTCACGATGGCCCAGTAATTCCGGTCCCAACGCGTGAGTACGGACGGGGTACTTGCGCGTGGGCCCGTTGGAAGTGCCGGATTTCAGCATGCGTGGAAAACCGGCATTTCCTCTCCTCCGAACCTAGGGGTTAAGAGGCGGTTCCCTAGCGACGTTTGAGGCAGCGCGTACGCGTTGAACTCTTTTTTTTGACCGGTTTGTCCGTGCGTGAAGGCCTCCACTTTTTACGAATGTAAAAAGCAGACGTAAGGACTTAGTTTTATAAGGTAAGTGGTCTAATAATTAAAGTTAGAAATTTTTTCCACAGGTTTATTATTTTTAAAGAATTTACAGTAAGGTAACTATTTTTGGACCTGATTTCTTGGAAAAAAAAATTTTGGCAGAAATTTGAATAATTGTTTAAATTAGTTTTTTAAAGTTATTAATAGTTAATTTAATTAATGGAATTTTTTTTAACTTTTATTTAAAGTTTAAGTAGTGTTTTGGGCGCCTGTACTTTTCATGAGTTTGACAGGTCTTATGTCTAACTCATGAATGGACTTTTGTAAACTCCCATTGGTTGTCCAGTGCTCACGTGATCCCAGCCGGCTCATCGCACTAAGTACGCCGCTGGATCACGCACGCACAGCGCGCCGGGAGCTGAACCGGGCCACAGACCGGAAATCCAAGCAGGCCCAGTCTTCAAATGTCAGCGCGATATGTAAGTGTAGGTCGGGGGCTTGCACCCGCGGGAAGCCCCCGACCCAAATTTCTGGGCCGATATATATTAATGATTTAGACGAGGGAACTAGATGTAATATCTCCAAGTTTGCAGATGACACAAAGCTGGGTGGGCGTGTGTGCTGTGAGGAGGATGCCAAGAAACTCCAGTATGATTTGGACAGGTTGGGTGATTGGGCAGATGCATGGCAGATGCAGTATAATGTGGATAAATGCGAGGTTATCCACTTTGGTGGCAAAAACAGGAAGGCAGATTATTATCTGAACAGCAATAGATTGGGAGAAGGGGAAGTGCAACGAGACCTGGGTATCCTTGTGCACCAGTCGCTGAAGGTAAGCATGCAGGTGCAGCAGGCTGTTAAGAAGGCAAATGGTATGTTGGCCTTCATAGCGAGAGGATTCGAGTACAGGAACAAGGATGTCTTGCTGCAGTTGTACAGGGCCTTGGTGAGACCACACCTTGAGTATTGTGTGCAGTTTTGGTCGCCTTATCTGAAGAAGGATGTTTTTGCCATGGAGGGAGTGCAGCGAAGATTCACCAGACTGTTACCTGGGATAGCAGGAATGACGTATGAGGAGAGATTGGGTTGATTGGGCTTATACTCGCTGGAGTTTAGAAGAATGAGAGGGGATCTCACTGAAACTTATACAATTCTAACAGGACTAGATGCAGGAGGGATGTTCCCGATGGCGGGGGAGTCCAGAACCAGGGGTCACAGTCCAAGGATAAGGGGTAAGCCATTTAGGACAGAGATGAGGAGAAATTTCTTCACCTAGAGAGTGGTGAACCTGTGGAATTCTCTACCACAGAAGGCAGTTGAGGCCAATTCATTAAATATATTCAAGAAGGAGTTAGATATATTTCTTAAGGCTAAAGGGATCAAGCGATATGGGGAGAAAGCAGGGACAGGGTACTGAATTTGGATGATCAGCCATGATCTCATTAAATGACGGAGCAGGCTCGAGGGGCTGAGTGGCCTACTCCTGCTCCTATCTTCTATGTTTCTGTGAAGGCGTTGGAGGAGGATGCTTTGTAGAATGCTGCAGAGAGGTTGAGGAGCCATACTGCATTACGGTCACAGTCATGGAGAAAGTCGTTCATGACTTTGGTTAGGGCAGATTTGGTGCTGTGGGAGGGGCAGAAATGGGACTGGAGGGATTGAAATGGAGTTATGGGAGAGATTGACATGAAACTGGGTTGTATGTTCAGGGACCTTAAAGAGGAAAGTGGTTAGTGATGGGCGGTAGTTGGTGAGAACAAAAAGATGACTGGTGGATTTTTTGAAGAAGGGGATAATGACAGTTTTGAAGAGGAGAGGGATGGTGCCTGAGGAGAGGGGTCCATTGACAATGTTGGCTACCACGGGGCAACGAAGGGAAGTTGGGTCGTCTGGAGTTGAGTGGGATAGGGCTTGAGAGAGAGTAAGAGGTGGCTCTCATTGACCAGGAAGCTTGGTTAGGTAAGGGGGAGATTGGAAGAACGTGCAAAGAGACAGGGTTCAAGGCTGGAGCCATGGAGGACTAGGGGAAGGGGAGAATGCAGCCGAGCTAGCTATATCATGGTCTTGATCCTGGTGATGATACTAGGAGAAAAGGTGGATGCAGGAGCCATCCTAGGGTCGAACTAAGTAGGAAATGCAGGGGAAAGAATGGAATAGAAGCCTTCTTCACATTATACCTAGTAATGTAATACTGGCAACATTTCAACACCGATGGAAGTGGGAAGTATATTTACAATGGTGATGATTCGATTTGCTGTGGACTGGGAGAAGGTAGAGTTCCTTAAATGCCGTGAGTTTATACTAACTGAAATAAGAGGCAAGACAGATAGCTCTTTTAATTTGGTTAAATTGAAAGATGGTCTACTGTACTGCCAGAGGTTAAGTTTTAAAGTAGATTATATAATAAAAAGCAACTTTGCAGCAGCTGGTACAAACTAAAAATAAAGCAAGAGCTCCTCTTGGTTACTCTGATATAGTAGCTGCAGCTTCTATAGAAAAAGAAATCAGTCCTGCTTGTATGCAAATTCTTCAGAGAGAGACACTGTTCTCTACAGGCAGCTTGACTGGTAATTCTGCCAGCAATAAAGTGTCACCATCTCTCTGGCAATCTCCTATAAGAGTCAAGACTCTGGAACCATGACCTTCATGTGCAAAAATTCAACTGCTGAGTTAACCATCATTTGTTGAACCCTGGTTGCTGGACCATATATGAATGTATGGGACTTGCCTGTCGGGTTGTACAATTTTTCTAAGTCTTTATATGTTTCCAACACTGCCAGTGTCAATTTTATGAGAATATGTGCTCTGGATAGCTGCAACCAATTTCATTACCTGATGTGTACCTCCATTTTTAACAGACACACACACACACACACACACACACACACACACACACACACACACACACACAGACACACACACAGACACACACACACACACGCAGATCTCCTGTGATGTTGCTCATGGTGAGCTGGCGGGTGCGCTGTTTTATGACAATAGTGGTGTGATGGCAACAGTGTTCGAGGAAGTGTGACACTTCGAGGAAGTACACAACCAGATGCTGCCTAAGATCAGAGGGAAAATGTTATGACAACCCCAACTCCTTCAAGGTCTTGAATAATGAAGACAGAACCAACAAAGGAGATTGTAAATTGAAGATTACACTCTTGCCCATTAGTTCCTTTCTGAAAGCAATCTATGTCATAATTATACTTTGCAGACACAATAAAAGCACTATTCAAAGCATTCTCACCTTGTAACATTTATACCCCTTACTTGGAATAAATTGACTCCAGAAACCAACAAATATGCAGAAAGCTTACTTATATTAGCAGCAGAATGCAGTTCTATATCTGTCTCCATACACAGTATATTCTCAAACTGAACCAGTTTTATTTGTATATAATGTAGGAAATTCAGTAGTGTATTTAGACCAGATCTGCAAGGGCTTCTTATTCTCAATTAGAACAGAAAAGGGAAAAAATGCAAATGCTGGAAACATAGCATTCGTCAAGACAGGTTAACATTTTGAGTGTAACTATTTGTCAGATGCTGATAGAACTGCTCTGTATTTCCAGCATTTTCTGTTTCTGTTTTAATGAATATCTTGAGCTGGGAGACTAAATATCCTTCGGGACCATTGTTTTTTCAAATCAGAGTCTTTTCCCCACAGGTTTTCACCATCCACACATGATTGTGTAACAGAAAATCATCATCTAAACATGATCATTGTGCAACGTTATAACTTTTGGGAGACTCGGGAACACCTTTGCACAAGTAGTTTTAAATGTGTATGTATATTAGAAATGTGTTTTGGTTTGTTTAAAGGTGAGAGTGTTAATGTTCATGCTAATCTGTTACTAAAAAGTGTCCACACGTTGTTTGGTTTGTTTCTCGCTTTTAAACTATTTCATCTACTTTTAGCATTTCATTTGTTTTCTATTTGTATCAACCGTACTGCATTTTTAAGGGCGCACAATAAATTGGTTCTCCATGTTGGATTTTCTCCTTAGTTATTCATATTTTTTTTTCTCCTCTACAATCAGTCCACTCTTGTTATCTTGTTTCAGAGCTACTGGTTAGAGATACTCTGAAAGTATATATTTTGTGTAGGGTATCCCTCATCTGACACTGCGAGTTCTGTGCCATGTGACTGTATGAATGGGGATGATGGATTGTGGGCAACACACACTGTTCATGATGTCATTGGAGAATAGGTTTAAGGAGTGCCACGAGAAAGGGAGTACTTACTTTGTAAAATATCTGTTTGCATGCTACCTCAAACCAGCTGTTCTCCACCATAAAACATGACAGTCGAAAACTCCAGTCAGCATTTGGATGTCTTTTTTTACATTTCAGGCTATCGAGTATATTGTAATAAACTATGTAGGGGAAGGATATAATAAGAGTAGCAAAGAAGGAAGCCAGAGCTAAAGAAAATTGTTAAATAAGAGCAAGCTGTAATATTTGCATATTGATTTATCATTGGCCCGCAGGCATCTGTAAGGAATACCTATTATATCCACGTGATCACATGCTGCGTTGTCATTGGCCTGCAGGCATTTGTAAGGACTGCTATTGTTTAGAAGACCCAGGGGCCCTGACTCCATCTTATCCACACGATGCTGTACTGATATGAGTAAGCACAGACCTGATGCTTCATAAAATAGTTTAAACTGTAATACTCCGTTGTCCTGCAATTTATTATTTTTGTACAAAGTTTGCAAAACAAGACATGGTGTCAGAACAGGAATTTGAAATGGACATCGTTGGAGCTCCCTTACCCCAAATGAATTGGGAATCTTTGAACTTACCTAGAGAATGGCGCAAGTTCAAGCAACACGTGGAGTTAATGTTCTCTGGTCCACTGAAAAGCAAAGGGGAGGAAGAAAGATGCAGCTACCTACTGTGGATCGGAGAAAAAGGGAGAGACATTTTTAACACATGGTCTCTCACCGCAGATGAAGCAAAGGTACTGAAAAGTTATTTTGACTGTTTTGAAGCATATGTGATGCCCAAGACAAATACGATATTCGCTAGGTACAAGTTTCAGGAGAAACTACAAGGAGCTAGTGAGTCGTTTGTACAGTTCGTGACTGAGTTAAAACTGCTGGTAAAAGACTGTGTATATGCAGATAAAGATGAGATGGTCAGAGACCGCATCGTGTTTGGAATACATTCAGCTAAAGTGAGAGAAAAACTTTGGAATGTTGGGTCCGGGCTAACGCTGGACAAAGCTATGGACATAGCTCGATCGCACGAGATAGCCCAAGCACAGTTGAAAACCATAACCGGCGCCACGAGCAGCTCGAGTGAACAGACAGTGCACGCAGTTAATAGACACACACCAAAGAACACCGCCCAGAGAGCGTGTTTCAGAACAGAAAGAGTTCTAAAACTGGGCGACACAGACATAAAACGCTTCAAAAACTGTGGATATTGTGGAAACAACTGGCATGGAGAAAAGGAGTACTGCCCTGCCAAAGGAAGGCAATGTACTAAATGTGGTAAACGGAACCACTTTGCTAAAGTTTGCAGGACTGTTTTCGGAAAAACAATACACACAGTGAGTGACTGCCAGATAGAGAGCCAAACGCAGAGGAACCGTTTATTGATTCTGTGTCACACAAAAAACAGATTTCAGAGACTGAGCAAGCCTATGCCGATATTGAGATAGGAACACAGGGCACAGAGCTTAAGTTTAAACTAGACACTGGATCTCAGGTTAATGTAATTCCTCTGAGTGAGTATCACAGCTTGAAGGATGAGTGTGTGCTACAGCCCACCTCACGCAGACTGACCGGCTATGGGGGTGAGCAGCTCATTGTAAAAGGCACATGCGTGATGAAATGCAAGTACAAAGAAAGCGACATGATGTTGGACTTTTACATTATTGACACTCGAGCACCTCCAGTGCTAGGTCTAAAGGCATGTTTAGACATGGACCTAGTCAAGCTAGTGCTATCATTGACAGCACCAGTTGAGAAGCAGACAGTCATGGAGGAGTTTGCTGAGGTTTTCAAAGGAATCGGACTATTCCCAGGTGAATGCACTGACCCAGCAGCAACCCCTGTGGTTTGCCCACCGAGAAGGATACCCCTTGCTCTACGTAGTCGCCTGAAGGAGGAGCTGCAGAGCATGGAGAATACAGAAATCATCGTCCGGGAAACAGAACCGACAGAGTGGGTCAACGCGTTAGTAGTGGTTGAGAAACCACGTACAGGCAAGCTCAGAGTCTGTCTCGACCCCAGAGATTTGAACAAGGCTATCAAACGCCCTCACTACCCTCTACCAACGCTAGATGACATCACACCCAAGCTAGTGGGAGCACGTTACTTCAGTGTAATGGACGCACGATCAGGATACTGGACTATCAAGCTCACGGAAGAGTCATCTAAGCTAACAACGTTCAACACACCATTTGGACGCTACCGATTTCTGAGTTTACCATTTGGTCTTATCTCCGCTCAGGATGAATTCCAGCGGAAGATCGACGAAACCTATGAAGGCCTCGATGGAGTAGTCGCAATCGTAGACGACATCCTCATCTATGGCAGGAATAGAGAGGAACATGACGGGAACCTCCGTGCGATGCTACAAAGGTGACGGGAGAAAGGTATCCGGCTCAATCCCGAGAAAAGCATAATCGGATCCACCGAGATCAGTTATTTCGGGCATCGCCTCTCAACCAATGGCATTAAGCCGGATCCAGAGAAAATCTCTGCCATCAAGAAGATGGAGCCGCCGAAGAACCGCGCAGAGCTAGAGACAGTACTAGGCATGGTTAACTACTTAGCCAAGTTTGCCCCGAGCCTCTCCGAAATCAACGCACCCATGCGTCAGTTGCTCAAACAATCTAATGAGTTCCTGTGGGACAAACAACATGACACAGCATTTCAGAAAATGAAAGATCTAATCACCAGAGAATCAGGACCAGTTCTTGCCTACTTCGACCCCAACAAAGAGCTCAGACTACAAGTGGATGCGTCAAAGTACGGACTAGGCGCAGTATTCCTGCAAGAAGGAAAGCCCATCGGCTACGCTTCCAGATCTCTCTCAGACAGTGAAATCAACTATGCTCAAATCGAGAAAGAGCTATATGCATTTCTGTTTGGATGTAAGCGTTTCCACCAATATGTCTATGGACGACAAGTCATTGTAGAATCCGACCACAAGCCCCTCGAGTCAATCATGAGGAAACCACTAGCCGCAGCCCCACCAAGGCTACAGAGAATGATCCTTCAGCTACAGAAGTACAACTTCACAATCCTTCACCGTCCAGGCCAAGACATTCCTGTCGCAGACACGCTCTCCAGAAAGTCTTTTAGCTACCAGGACAGCAGCCTCAGTGAAGGCATGGATGTGCAGGTGCACATGGTGTACAGCAGCTTACCTGTGAGTGACTCAAAACTGAAGGAGATCCGAGCAGAAACAGAGAAAGATGCACAACTCGCACTGCTGAGCAAAGTCATACATGAAGGATGGCCTGAGGAAAGGAGGAAATGCCCTCAGAGCATATCTGAATTCTGGAACCACAGAGACGAACTGTCACAAATCAACAGAATCGTTTTCAAAGGAGAGAAAATCATCATTCTTACCAGTCTCAGAGAAGAGATGTTGACAAAAATTCATGCTGGACATATGGGCATGGAAAAATGCAGACAAAGAGCACGTGACATTGTTTTGGCCCGGAATGTGCAAACACATTGAGGATATTGTCGGAAAATGTTCCATTTGTCTAGAATGCTGCCCATCAAATGCCAAAGAGCCCATGATACCTCACCGTATCCCAGACAGACCCTGGCAGGTCGTCAGCTGCAAGCAAGTGCATGCAAAACGCGTACAGAGACAGCAACACCAAAAGAGATACTATGACAGGTCAGCTAGACTACTGCCACCGCTGCACAATGGAGATTCCGTCAGAATCCAGGAGCATGGCTACTGGAAGCCTGCAGTCGTCCAGCCAGCCAGCTGACACTGAGCGATCGTATCACGTCCGCACCCCAGAAGGACAGGTGTACCGCTGCAATCACAGGCACCTCCTGAACACCAAGGAACAACACCGTCATTCCAACGAGAGGTCAAGCCTAGAGTTATCCTTGACTTGTGAACTGTCAAAGGGTGTAGGCGGATCGCTGCCCTAAAAAACTGTACATCGTTATTGAAATGTTGAGATGTTTTCAGTGCTAGTTAAACGTTCAGTTTACTTATATGTTGATGCTACTGAGAACATTATGTAGAAGAAAGGTTCAAAAGTAATGCATAACATTTTTCTTTTAAAAGAAAGGGGATGTAACATTTGCATATTGATTTATCATTGGCCCGCAGGCATCTGTAAGGAATACCTATTATATTCACGTGATCACATGCTGAGTTGTCATTGGCCTGCAGGCATCTGAAAGGACTGCTATTGTTTAGAAGACCCAGGGGCCCTGACTCCATCTTGTCCACACGATGCTGTACTGCTATGAGTAAGCACAGACCTGATGCTTCATAAAATAGTTTAAACTGTAATATTCCGTTGTCCTGCAATTTATTATTTTTGTACAAAGTGTGCAAAACAAGACACAAGCGAAAGGAAAAGTTACAACAAAAAGAGACATAAGAAGACTGGAAGAAGCATATATGAAGGCTACCTGCAAGTGATAAGTTTTCTGCTGTAATATTAAGTAAAACTTTTGTAACACACAATGCAAAAAGTAGAAAATATGAATATTCTATTTTTTTTCTTAGTGCATTTGTATTTTTGTATGTACAGGAAAACCAGAATGAGAACACGGGCTCTAAAGTAAGGTTGTGGGATAGAGGCTTCCGTCTGAAGTTCCATCTCGACTATTTTAGCAGAGGCATTAGCTAAATTTCCGATGAATTTTGTTGTCCTTGTTTCCCATAATTTCAAAGCTAGGGAGAAAAGGCTTATCCACAAGAATAGTCTGATCAGGACCATGGTACCATAGCCCAATCCAGCAAAACTTGGTTCAGAAGGTGGTGGTTAACTCTGCATTTGAACTTCTTGATACCAGCACCTGTGTTTTCTGCAACAGACTGTCTTGGAGAGAGTTTCGCAGGCGGGAAGAACAATGTTTATTACAAAACTTGAGGGAAACTTAATTGATTCTGTTTTTTGAGATCAGGTTGTGGCGGTACCACTGGTTGTCCCTTACATTGAGACACATAATTCCCTTTAACTTACCTTACTGTATGTTTAACTTACCTTTTGGGGCCGTTGCCCTTTTAACTTACCTGTTGGGGCCATTGCCCCTTTAAGACGCGCCCTAGCGCACTGACGTCACGTCATGTACAACATGATATGCGTGCGCCAGCACAGCCCGGCCTAGCTTCTTCGGCCTCAACAGCCAGCCGACGGGAGCGACGCGATCTTCCGCTCCCGCAGCAAGCACCGGCACAGCCCGGCCTCCCGACTTCGGCCTCAACGGCCAGCGACGCAACGACGCGCATCACGTGACGCCCTAAGAGCGGGAAACGCGAACAACGTGATGACACCACAACACAAACGCGATGACGTCATCACGCTCCCCACAGGACTGCGAACTCAGTCCTCGTGGAGTCCCCGCTGGGACAAGACCTACACCACGGTGCTCCTACAGTCAGCCATCTTACCTGCTGTAATTAGCCTGTTCCTGTAAATAAACAACTTATTTATAGTTCGTCAAAGTCAAACTCTCTTATTTAGTGGCGATCTACACGAACCGCTACATTGGTGACCCTACGACGTGAGTACGGGAGCTCATCAATTCCTACGCTACAATTGGTGAACCCGTATCCGTGAACGATTTTCACGGTAGCAATGCGCAGCCTGACCCTCGTCTTCCCACAAGACGACCAACGCACAACCGACGAACAACCGCGGAACAGCAACCGCCTAACACCGATTCCACCAAAAGCGACCCCGTCTTTGCGAACGTCTTCGCAAAGGAAGCGCAGCTTGGAGGTGAGCCCGTTTTTCACGAACGATGTCACAGAGGTAGAGCACGACCAACGGCAACCGTCGTCCACCAGCGCTACAATTGGTGGGTTTGTGAACGTCTTTCACAAACGAAGCACGCTATGGAAGCATCAGCCATTCTGCTGTCGCTACCGCAATCCAGGGAGCCACGGTCTCCCTCGTGCTTCATGAAGGAAGAAGCCCTGTTCGCCGAGAACATCGATGCGGCACAGACCACGCACGTGCTCACGGTCTTCGTATTCGACTCTTCTACCGCCACACGGATCGTCCGCCTCTACGTCCAAAGCAACAGCAAGTATACATCCCTCCAAGCGCGGGGTACGGCATGTTCGGGCCCACAAGATCGGAGCGCGCCCCGCGGGGATACCACGAGGACTCACCCCCGCAAAACACGAGGACGCACTCCTCGCGCACGAGGACCCATCCCTCGCGAACCACGAGAACCCATCCCTCGTGAACACCGACGACTCCTTCTCTGCCGACGGCGCACCAGCCCTTCAGCTTGCTGGTTGTGTTACCTACTACACGATTCGGCGTGAACAAAAAGCGTGCCGCCCTCCCGGCTGTTTTCTCCTAAATCTACAACAATTTCAAGTGTTGCCGCCCTCCAGGCAGAGTTTACCCCGCCCGAAAGCAACAACAACCTGGACCGTTGCTGCCCTTTATCCAGTTTTCCCTTTAGCAAACGCAAACGTCTACTGAAGCTGCACACAGCGAGGACGGGTCCAACGGGCATCCTGCGGCCGTGATCAGCCACATGAAAGTTGCTGGCCTCACCGATCACTGATCAACGCAGCAACTCTTCACCCTCCATTATGTTATCGTCGTAGCACTATGGCACGCACCGTTCCGTGCGTTCTAGCCTCCCGAAGGTTTCGCTCACCTGTCGGCGAGTTCACCGACCTCACCAGTCAAGTCCTCCTGGATCGCCCGTCGGCGTTCCTGCAGATTTCGTCGGAACAAGGACTTGTTTCAACATCAATGGAGACATCGCCCACGTCCGCCCAACCTGCCCGTCACTCTGACAAGGCCTGCTGTTTTGCACATCTCCACGGTCCTTCGCCTGACGGATACGTTTTATTCGCCACGACGCGTGTAAGGATCCGCTCATGAGCAGCATCTTCATACCTCTCCTACCAAGTCGAGACAGCACGACCGCCGTGACCACCAGCTCGTCAGACCATCTCATCCTTGGACTTTCGTTAAAGCGAATTCTGGGGGGGCCTATGTGGCGCTACCACTGGTTGTCCCTTACATTGAGACACATAATTCCCTTTAACTTACCTTACTGTATGTTTAACTTACCTTTTGGGGCCGTTGCCCTTTTAACTTACCTGTTGGGGCCATTGCCCCTTTTAAGACGCGCCCTAGCGCGCTGACGTCACGTCACGTACAACGTGATATGCGTGCGCCGGCACAGCCCGGCCTAGCTTCTTCGGCCTCAACGGCCAGCTGACGGGAGCGATGCGATCTTCCGCGGCAAGCACCGGCACAGCCCGGCCTAGCGTCTTCGGCCTCAACGGCCAGCCGACGGGAGCGACGCGATCTTCCGCTCCCGCGGCAAGCACCGGCACAGTCCGGCCTCCCGACTTCGGCCTCAATGGCCAGCGACGCAACGACGCGCATCACGTGACGCCCTAAGCACGGGAAACGCAAACAACGTGATGACGTCATCACGCTCCCCACAGGACTGCGAACTCAATCCTCGTGGAGACCCCGCTGGGACAAGACCTACACCACGGTGCTCCTACAGTCAGCCATCTTACTTGCTATCTTACCTGCTGTAATTAGCCTGTTCCTGTAAATAAACAACTTATTTATAGTTCGTCAAAGCCAAACTCTCTTATTTAGTGGCGATCTACACGAACCGCTACAAGGTTGCCTTTTCTGAAAGTGTCTACATTGCCAGGTAGCATAGTTTAGGTTGTCCTGGCCTGTAGAACAATAAGATTTAGTATTTACAACCTGACATGTTTTTCTGAATATGTTACCAATGCATGACAAGATTGCTATTGGGATGTGGGCAGCTGCATCAGTATTTAGTTCAGTGTAAAATGATCTCAAAACCTCCACCAATCAATACGTTTGGCTTCAGAATAGTATAGTTTAAATTGCTTTTGATGCTACTGCAATAATGTGTTTATTAGTTCCTTTAAATTATTGTTCTCTTCCCTCTGGATATTATTGACGAGCTTTCAGTCAAACAACATTGAGAATGGAGAATAATACCATGCATGAGTTTAAACGTTTGTTTGTCTGCGTACATTCGCTAGGAAGTTGCTAGGGGTGAGAAGTTATGATTATGAAGAGATACGAGAAGTAAGGAATGCTTTCACCTCTGCTGATAAAGTTAAGGGGTGACTTGATAGAGGTCTTCAAGATTATCAAGGGCTATAGTAAGGTAAGTACAGGAAACTTTCGATTAACCGGCCCCTAAATAACCGGAAATGTCGGTTAACCGGCAAAATTCAGGAGTAGGTTCAGGTAACTTTTATTTTTTTTACTCCATTTGTTGCTGTGCAAGGGTGTAGCTGCAGCTGTTGCTAAGCTACAGAGATGCTTGCAATTTGTGCCGATTGTTCTTAAGCAACAGGGTTTGTTGCTTTATATGGAGCTCTGAGCTCCGTATCTTTTACTATAGTGTTCGGTTATCCGGAATTGTTGATGAACCGGCACCACGTCGGTCCCGTCCGTGCCGGATAAAAGAGAGTTTCCTGTAGTGAGATTATTTCAATTAGACGATGAGATGCTAATGAGAGACTACAAATTTAAGATAATTACAAAAAAGAATTAAAGAGGATAGAAGAAGTTTCTTTATACAGACCATGTTTAGAATCTGGAATTCTCATCCACAAACCATTGTTGAGGCAGTGTCAATACACTCTTGACAAAGGAATTAGACTTGTTGTTTGGAAAAGAGAAATATTACAGGGGTTGGGAGTGAGGAGGAGAGCAGCATTAGACTAAGTGGCTGATGTGGGGGAGGAACACCAGCACAGATCTGATAAATCAAATGGGCTGTTTCTGTGTTGTAACATTCTTTGATTCTACCAAAATAGCAATAAGCTAATGCAGTCTACTATTCATTTGTTTGTGTCATTTGTTGCTCCAGGTGATAGTGCAAGAAAAAATATTTTGCTACTTTAAAGTCAATAGGAACTCATTGGAAATTTGAACCTTCTCTCTGTTGTTAATCATATATTAACCTGCTATTTCAAAACTGCTCTTTCATTAACCTTAAACATTTGGATCGCTTCCATTGATTTTTTTAAGGCGTTCAACCCAGTGTTTTCAGCCCCCTAGGCCCCAAGATCTTGAAGTCCCTCCACAAACCCTCCCACACCTCTCTCCTCCTACAAGACCCTCTTTAAAACCCACCTCTTTGACTAAGCTTTTGGTCCCTCCTATGACTTCTCCAAATATCTCCTTTTTCTCCAAATATCAGTGTCCATTTTGTCTGATTTTTGCCTCTGTGAAGAACCTTGGGATGTTTTTCTGCATTAAAGGTGCTATAGAAATGCTAGTTGTTGTTGTCGTCACAGTGACTAGTGCTGCTCACATGAAGAAGCCAGAAGCAATGGAAGTTCATGGCCAAAGCTTATTTGGGATGTGTACTTCAGCACCAAGATCAGTATAAGGGTAGATGAGACATTCACTGAATTTATATATCTCAAGAGGAATGAAGCAAAGTAGTCCACTGTTACCCATAATATTCAGTGATGTGTTGGATAGCATCATGGGAGATAGTCCCAGATGGTCTGTTTCAGGTATTTCTTCAAGTATTGTGGTGTTACATTTCACAGATGATATGTTGTTTAACTCACCTAGGGGATACTTGTCACCCTGAACAATGAGCTAACTAGTGAGTTGTGTTTTTGGTTGCCCCCACATATGGTATTCTGACCTTGCACAGCTGAAGAGGGGATATTGAAGATATTGATTGGAAGATACAAGAGGCATCTGTCCCAATTGTTGATTCATATTGGTGCCTGGGGGGTCCTGGTGGATGTCAACTTCAGACTAGAGACAATGCGTCAAGAGCACACTAAAAATGGCAAAGGTCATTTTGACCTTATTTTTCTTCAATGATACCAAAGTCTCAATACAGGTTAAGTTTGTGGTATAAGATTGAAGACTGGTCAAACAGTTCCTTTCATAGTTTAAAACTTCAACAAGAGAAGTGTTTACTCCAGCCCATGTGTACGGTCCAGGAGCAGCCTGAGAGTTTAATTTGTGGCCAAAAGGAGAAGCGATTCTTGTGAGGAAGGACTGTGGCCTACACTGACTATCCTGGATGGATTAGTCAGCCTAGACTTGTCTCCTTGCTGAAGCCCCTCACATGAGGACTTGGATTAAGCAATTGGTGATGAGTAAGCCTGGTACGCAGCACTGGAGTTGAATGTCTGGAACATGAAGCTGGCCGGCACGACACAAGTTTCCTGTGTAGATCCTTCCACCATGCTGATGTTGTATAGCTGATGGGAAAACTTAGACTTGGAACAGCAGTTGCTGGAAGGACACCCAGCTCACCAAAATAATTAATCTCAGTACTGAACTTCCTGTGCGGAGTTTAGAACCTTTGGAACTGGCAGGAAATCTTTGATTATTCCAACATTGGGTTTTTGTAGAAGTGTACTGCAGAAAAACAAATGAAGATTAGGAACACATCTTATTCCTGTGCTGTTCCTACCATCAGTTGGGAACAGAGCTAGGTTGGAAACAGCACTTCCAACCCAGCTTCACCCTCCCCTCCCAACCCCTGAATTTCCCAGAGGTCCTAGGTCATCGTGGTCCATGGTAGACTACACAGGCCATCTGAATTGGCCATTAAAGGGTGTGTTTGGATTTAGTAATCTGTTTGAAATTAGAATTTAATTACTTTCAATATCATTAGCACTGTCCTCAAAAAGTAGCAAAGAAATAACTTGAGTGTACTGCTACTGTTTTTTTAACAAGTGTTAGCAGTCGATGGAGATTTTGCACCTAATAGTATGTTGGAACGCTTAAAAGGGGTATTAAAACAGAAATATGAAAATAGCGTATTAGTAATTTGGAATGCAAACTATAGAGTTTTGAAGCGCTGAGTTTTATTCCCTAAGATGCCATCCTTTAGCTGCCTGAATTATTTTGTAGAAATTTTTGTTTACTATCTTTCATACACAGAGTGGAAAATGTCCTCCCCCAGATCTCTCTGGTATTTTAAAGAGGGTAATGCTAAATTTAGTTGGCATGGTTAAAATGTGTAATGGTAACTGGGTTAGGAAAGAGAAAATCAGACAGGGTCCCTGTTTCTAATTGCTATCCAATAGCTCCTGCTGGAAGCGTGCATGTGTGGAAGTGTGGTGAGGACTTGATTGGTCTTGGCTATGATGCCCCCTGTAGTTGAATAGTCAGTTGTTACACACCATCTGGGCTCACATACAAAGAATAGTCACGTGAAGGAGATACTAGAAGACATCTAGCATCCATAGAACCATATCTACAGAAAGAATCGACCAAGCTGGCAGAAAATAAGGGGAAGGAATAAACTTTTTTAAAAAGACAAATGTATCTGGGCATTTTCAAACTTGCAGTTTTTTAAAGGCTTCTCTTTCACCCCTTCCTGCCAAACATTTTTTATTATACAGTATTGTCCGTTTAAGCACCCTGCCACATACCATTCCCCAGCCAAGAAGGTGCCTAATTGACTCTTTCTGATCTCTGCCAGTGCCATGCTAAAGCTGCTTTGATGTTACAGAAGTGCAGCATGTAGGGGACATGTAGGTTGTCTTTTCACCGGCTGCACTCCATAGTGTAAACGTTCTGTTGTTCAAAAATGTAGGTTAGTGACTGTGTCATTTAAGTGATCCAGTTTTAGTAAACACCTGGAGGGGGTTTGAGCATTCGCATTCTATTAAGCAGTTGGACCTGCCCCACCATACAGCTGAGCCCAGCACCAACTTAAAACTAAAAGGGAGAGAGTGGAACCTGAAATTCGCACTGGGAACAGTGGGGAAATTGGCAACGTAAATTGGCATTTTTCATTTGACTGTCTAGGGTGACTCTCATTCCATGTTTGCAAGAAACTAATTTCTGCTCCCTAACCTACTTCATGATCATTGATGCTGCATACTATAGACCAAGACTGGTGGTCCCGCATTGGACTCATCAGTCACCTGAGAACTCGTTTTTAGTGTGGAAGCAAGTCATCCTCGGTTCCGAGGGACTGCCTAAGAATACTAGTTATTGATCTGTCATTTATCAACAATGGTGTGTACTGTTTGTTATACAGACATGACAATCAGCACTTTTCATGTGCAAAGTTTAAAACTAAAGATTGATTTTAAACAAGAATTGCAGTTCTATAATTAAAATGCACTCATAAAATAAATTTTAAAATGTAGTTAAAGTTGAAGCAGAAAAATTGCAATTTCTTTTTGCTTAAATTTTAACATTCATTTTAGTGGGAAAAGTTTTTTTCTTTTTAAAATTCTCATCCTTGTTTTCAAATCCCTCCTTATCTCTGTAATCTCCTCCAGCCCTACAACCCTCCGAAATCTCTGCGCTTCTCCAATTCTGGCCTCCTTGAGCATCCCTGAATTTAATCGCTCAACCATTGGCGGCCGTGCCTTCAGCTGCCTCGGCCCTAAGCTCTGGAATTCCCTCCCTAAACTTCTCCGCCTCTCTCTCCTCCTTTTAAGATGCTCCTTGAAACCTATTTCTGTGAACACCTGTCCTAATATCTCCTTATGTGGCTCAGTCTCGCACTTTGCTAATGCTCCGGTGAAGCGCCTTGTGACGCTTTACTGTGTAAAAGGCACTATATAAATGCAAGTCATCGTTCTTTAAAGTGAAAGCAATATCTGAAACATACTTAACCATCCAAATGGTTTTTAGCTCAGTGAAAAAAATTAAATTTTTCAATCTGCGGAAAGCGCAGCAGAAATTCCAATTTTAAAGTGTTCAAATCATTGCAGTAAATATTGAGTTACCCCATACAGCGGGAATTAGAACTTTCATACTTGAACCACCTTTATTAGTTAAACATGCTGACACATGTTCAATACCAAGCCCATCAGTCTCAAGTCTGACAGCAGCAATACACCACTCAAGCTAATGTGAATCGACATTCAGTGTTGTATAGAATCAATGCATGTATTTAAAAAAGAAAATGCTATGGTCACCACACAGGACTAAGCAATTTCTCAAAGCTAAGGATCTTCCTACAGTATTAAGTGATTTTATCCTGTACATTTAATTTCCAAACTTATAGTGCTCCTTTATATGACCTGTGACTTTAATATTGAATTCACCCATTGAGAGCAAAGGGAGCAATATAAATTTGACGGAACTTCTGATATATTGCATTTTAAAACTATAAAAAAAAAATTCACTTCAAAAAGGACTTATTATTTGTTAGCATTTTTTGAAAGAGCAACTCCAATTTACAGTAAAATGTACTATTGGGATGTTTGCTGGACAGTAAAAGTAGGTGCCAGAAAGTTCTTTCCTTGGGAGGAACAGTGTGTTCTAACAAGTATGCATGGTACTGTTTTGAGTTGAGTAAAAACTAGACTTGGTGTGGAGAGTGGTTTTACTGGGCCGTGCTATTTTTAAATTTGTTCTTGGGACCTGGGTAACACTGTCAAAACAGTATTTCAAGCCTATTCCTGAGGGCATTAAGAGTGTGTAGGGCAGACTGGGTAGGGGCAGCAGGTTGCCCTTCTCTGAAAGACATTAGTGAAGCAGTTGGGTTTTTACAGCAATCCAACAGCTTTCATGGTGCTAGCCCACAATTTCACAACTTGCCATGGTGGGATTTGAACTCCTGACCTCTGGGTTGTTCATCCAGTTCCACAACTACTAGGCTACCCTATCCATCTAAAACTCTTGCAGTGAAATGGTGTAACCGCTGAATTGTGAAAGCGTGCACACTGTTGTGAATGAAAAGTCGTTGCAACACCTCAACTGCAACTTGTTTGGTTGCCAACTTGGCTTCAGAGTAATCTCTGGTATTCTGTGACGCTCTCAGACTCATAGTCTAGAAATGGAATGATTCTCAATACTTAGCATGAAGTTAGAGTCGTAACCTGTAACATTTCCAGACCCCTTGATGGGGTGTGGTATATAAGTGGATGTTTTCTTATTGACGCACTAAGATGCTGCAACAACTTTTCATTCACAACAGTGTGCACGCTTTCACAATTCGTAGTAATACTCGTCTGTACTTATCAGTACAAAGCAAAATACTGCAGATGCTGGAAATCTGAAATAAAAACAAAATATTGGAAATACTCAGCAGGTCAGGCAGCATCTGTGGAGAGAAAAACAGTGACAAGTGGATGTTTCCCACATTACAACAGTGACTACACTCAAAGTACTTCATTGGCTGTAAAGCGCTTTGAGACGTCCAGTGGTCTTGAAAGGCACTATAGAAATGCAAGTCTTTTTTCTTTTTCTTATTGAAGCACTAATCTGGAGTCCACCAATGGAAGGATGTTTTGCTTAGATCTTCATCAATGACCTGGTGTATGTCACAAAAGGTGGTAGATATCCACTTTTTTGATATCTTATGTAGACTGGAAGTGACTTTGTCACCACACGCCCACCGTGTGTATGTATGAATATAGTTTGAGAGTAAATAGACACATAGATGGTTCTTTCAGGAAAGAAAACAAACTACTGTATTGAGAAAGATTGCTCTCGAGACAAGTTAGACTGTAACCTTCTGAGTTGATCCAAAAGAAATTGTACAGAATGACTACAGTAAAGCCTATCCACTTGTGCCGATGGAATACTCTCCCAGAGAGTAATTGCCTGGAATTCTGTTTTGCAAAAAATAGAAAGCTTTTTCAGGGGTACCTATTTGATACTAATGATTGTATGAAAATTAAACAAATTAGCTTGTCCTATGAAGAAAACCCAAGAGCCAGTGGTCAGATTTTCAAAATGAGTGCTTATAAAGGGCACTGAGTTTAAAAAATAAAAAAAAAAAAACATTTGAAAGTTCTTGTTAATCTTTGTTTATAACCTGAAAATTTGTGTATGAGGCAATTGTGTTTTGAAAAGGGATATGGTATACTAGCTTAAACTCTCAAACTCCAACTACCAACCAATGGGTGAACAATTATCCTGATTAAGATTAAATCTGTGGTACCTCCAAAAGTAAACTGTAGAAGTATCTGCAGTATTGCCAACCTCATCACCTCATAAATCAGGAGACAAACTCTTAAAAATCATGAGCTTTGGTATAGAAATCATGTGTTGCTATTTTTTTCAAACATAAACCAATATAGATTGACATTTGGTTTTTAAACCTCATTAGTGGCTTTATTCCCCTTTCCTTTAACTACCTATCCTTAAATGTTGCATTCCAGAGCCGAACAATCCACAGAAGGCAGTGGAGGCCAATTCATTAAATATATTCAAGAAGGAGTTAGATATATTTCTTAAGGCTAAAGGGATATGGAGAGAAGGCAGGGACAGGGTACTGAATTTAGATGATCAGCATGATCTCATTGAATGGCGGAGCAGGCTCGAGGGGCCGAATGGCCTACTCCTGCTCCTATCTTCTATGTTTGTGTAAACCTTGTGTGCCCTTGCTCGAGAACCCCCGCCCCACCCCACCCCATCACTGGAAATCTGCCTCTTTCTACCTACTCTGTCCCATCTCATTATTTTAAAACATCTCTATCAGATCAAATTTAATCTCTGTTCTTGCAAATATAGTCCTATTTTTTCCAAGCCTTTCTTCATATTTGTTCAGATAAATTTATTTGCACAGAGGACTGTTGGAACATGAAATGCTTTGCCACAGGGAGTGGTTTGAGGCAGAGAACATTGCATCTTTTAAAGAAAACTGTATAAATGTTTGAAACAAATGACGATATGGGGCAGAGAGAGAGTGGAGCGGGGGATCAGTTTTTGGATTGCTTTGGTAAGGAGCCTGTTTTTGTACCGCTATACACAACGACATAAAATAATAAAGCAGCAGAGACTGAGAGTAACTTCAAGTGATCTTTACTGGTTAACTGGAACTTCGGCACTGACTGTACAAATCGATATGCGTCTGTTATATACGCTCGCAACTAAGGATGTACATCCGCAAAACAAAGTAGTCCCTTCAATGTTGTATACATTACACTTCCTCCCCCTTTAGTTTAATAGTATATTAACGCAAAATTTCTATAATTAACATACAGAGCCTGTCTTTACAGTAACCTTTTTGTTTTCTTAAAAGTAACAAAATTCAAATTCCAACATAACATTTTATTTTGTCAACAGCCCTTTTACAAGTCAAGTCTCTGGGGAGGCCTCCTCTGCCTCTCTGGGTAACGTCTCTCCAGACTCTCTTGCTTTGGGGAATGAGACTGTACAGGTACAGTTGCATCAGGTGAGCTATCAGCACAGGTAGAGCTCTCGGCTGTGGATGAGGCTGGTGCTGATGCTGATGAATCAGGAGTGTCTGTTTCCATGTCAGGTGAGTCTGGGCGAGGTATAGGGGTGTTTTCCACCTGAACATCCAGAATTTGGTCCACATGACTTCTCAAAACGTTCTCTCCCACATCCACAGTATACATCAGTGGTCCCTCTCTTGTGGATATTGTCCCTGGTTGCCACTTTTCCGTCCGGAAATCACGAGCAAGAACTGACTCCCACACTGAAGCTTCTTGTTGGCTTAGCATTCAAATGTTTGAACTGTTTGTTCTCTACATCACGACGTACATTCGGTTTAAGAAGGTCCATGCGAGATCTCAGGTTCCTGTTCAGAAACATCATCGCTAGAGTCTGATTAGTGGCTGCGTGTACTGCGTTCCGATAAGCAAAGAGGAAATTGTCTATCTTGTGTTGCAGTGGTAGATTCTCGCTGTACATTGCTTTGATGGCCTTCTTGAAAGTCTGTATGAATCTTTCTGCCAAGCCATTTGTAGCTGGATGGTACGGGGCAGATGTGTAGTGCTTGATTCCATTTTTCCTCATGAAACCTTGGAATTCATCAGAGACAAATTGTCGTCCATTGTCTGCAGATTTGTTCTGGTAGGCCATTTCTAGCGAACATGGTCCTCGGAACTGAAATGGTCTTTTCAGATGTGGTTAATTTCATTTTAATGACCTCGGGCCATTTGGAATGTGCATCGACTGCAATCAAGAAAATGGAGTCCATGAACGGTCCAGCAAAGTCGATGTGCACATGTTGCCATGGTGATGAGGGCCATTCCCATGGATGGAGAGGGGCTTGTGGTGGTGCATTCTGGACCTTTTGACATCCTGAGCAGCTCTTTGTCAGGTCCTCGATCTGTTTGTCAATTCCCGGCCACCACACGTATCCACGGGCAAGGCTTTTCATCTTTACCGTACCTAAGTGGCCTTCATGCAGTTCATCTAGCACTCGGTTACGAAGCTTGGGAGGAATCACAACTCGTGAGCCGCACATCAGTGTTCCCCGACACACTGATAACTGCTTCCTCCTAGCTGAGAATGATGGAAACAATAAGTCACCAAGCGCTGGCCATCCCTTCACGGTGATGTCATAAACTTTTGACAATGTAGGGTCATTGCGTGTTTCTCTTTCAATGAGGGAGTTTGTCACTGGTAGTTGCTCAACTATTGTGTGAAATACCTCTGCTGAGTCAACTGTTGTAGTTCTCTCTGAGGTTGGCAGTGGTAAACGTGACAAACCATCGGCGTTGCCATGTTGCTTGGTCCCCTTGTATTCAATGTCATACAGGTGAGCCCCTAGGAAGAGTGACCATCACTGCAGCCGTTGTGCCGTCATCACTGGAACGCCCTTCCTTGGGTTGAAGATTGAAACGAGAGGCTGGTGGTCAGTTAACAGTGTAAACTGTTGACCATACAAGTAGTGGTTGAATTTCTTGACTCCCCACACAAGGCTGAGGGCCTCTCGGTCAATCTGTGCATAATTGCGTTCAGCTGTAGTCAGTGATCTTGAGGCAAAGGCTATTGGTCTTTCTGAGCCGCCTGGGAACTTGTGACAACACGGCACCAATGCCATGGGGTGAAGCATCACATGCCAGTCGAATAGGTAAGGATGGGTCAAAGTGAGCTAGCACCTCTTAAGTAATGAGTTTTTTACTCTCTTGAAAAGCTTGTTCACAGCTGTCACTCCACTTCCATTGTGACCCTGCCTGTAGCAGTGCATTTAGTGGATGTAACACTGTGGATAGGTTGGGCAAGAACTTGTGATAGTAGTTCACCAGTCCAAGATATGATCTCAACTGAGACACATTTTCAGGTGTTGGTGCATTAATCACAGCTTCAATCTTGTCTGGAGACTTGTGTAAACCGTCCTTGTCAATCACATGTCCACAGTATGAGATTTCCTTTTTGAAAAACTCACACTTGTCTCGGTTCGCTCGGAGCCCATACTCCCGTAACCTGATGAGCACCTGTTCGAGGTTGGAAAGGTGGTCGTTGTCATTCTTGCCAGTAATGATGATGCCATCAAGATAACACTGAGTACCTGGGATCCCTTGCAGGACTTGGTCCATTGCCCTTTGCCAGATTGCAGGAGCTGATGCTATTCCGAATACCAGCCGATTGTACTGGTAAAGGCCTTTGTGCGTATTTATTGTCGGGTGGTACTTTGATGCATCATCAATTTCCATTTGGAGATGGGCCTGGGCCAAGTCAATCTTTGTGAAGCGTTCCCCTCTTGACAGGGAAGCAAAGATGTCCTCCATGCGAGGCAATGGGTACAGTACTGTGTGGAGGACTGGGTTAACAGTTGCTTTAAAGTCGCCGCAGATGCGCACTTTTCTTGGCTTTCCTGGTTTTGTGCTGGAGGTTTTCTTCATCACTGGAACTATAGGTGTGGCCCATTCACTCCAATCCACCTTGGACAGGACCCCTAACTGCTCCAAGTTCTCCAGCTCTGCTTCTACTGAAGGGCGAATTGCATAAGGCACTGGCCTGGCCTTGTGGAACTTTGGATTTGCGTTCTCCTCAATCTTAATTTTTGCTTTCATGCCCTTAAGTGTTCCTATTCCCTTCTTGAACACTTCCTGAGAGTCAGAGAGTATGTGTGACAGTCTCTCAGGAGTGGCGTTGCTGTCCTCCTTTGCTGACACAAACAGTGCTTGGATGGTGTGCCAATCCACCTGTATTTTCCTGAGCCATTCGCATCCCAGCAATGGTGGTCCTCCATTTTTCAGTACATAGAGGTTCAATTGCGGTATTTTTTTTTCTTTGTGTGTCACTGTCACTTTTATTTTACTTTTGGGGCATACTCTTTGTCCTGTGTATGTCTTTAACAGTACTTTAGTTGTGAAAACAGTCGTTTGTAGTCATGTACAGAGATCACTGTTAAAGCTGAGCCTGTGTCCAACTCTATTTTCTGCCTAACTCCTGCCACTTCTGGAGTAATCCATATTATTCTGTGGTCCTCTGTCTCTACCACACTGTGTAGTTTCAGACAAGCCAAATCCTCTTCCTCTGAGTCTGTGTCACTTTTTTATCTGAACTGTTTCCAGTCACGTGGTGTACCTTCTTGTATCTTTCTTTGAAAGGTTTTTGGTTTTCAGTCACTTGATGTACCTTCTTGTTACTCTGTATTGTATCAGTTTTCTACTTATTTGCTTTGCAGACTCTTTCAATGTGCCCTTGTCTGCCACATTGTCTGCAGTCTTTGTCTTTAAACCAACAGTCATTGTGGTCATGTGACATTTTGCCACAGCGATAACACTTCTTTTCTTGTTTCAGTGACATTTTATTAGTTGAATATTCCAGGGCAGCTATGAGCAGTGGTTTGGGGCTTAAATGGTCTTGGGGTGTGTCCAATATTTGTTTGAATGTTTTGTTTGCTGGCTTTTCAGGGGTTAATAAACTACGTAGCAGCCCATATCTCTTTGCGCCCATAACAGTCAGCAAAACAGTGGCTTTCTTTTCTACCTCCACTCCGTTAGCCTCACAGTACAACTCCACTCTTTCAATGTAAGTTGCCCAGTCTTCAATGCTGCTATCAAATGCTGCAATAGTGCCAATCATTGCCATTTTTTTTTCCCAAACCCGTTTTTCTTTCTTTACTAGTTAGCTGGCGTCATGCAAGTCACTGTGCACTTTTCACTTGACTTACGTATCCCCTGCCTAGCTTAGCAAGCGTACTCCGTTTTCTCTGCCTTCTCGCTCCTTTCTTCCCAGTTTCGGTGTCCTCTGGATGCGATGCCAGAATAGGAAGACATAGGTTCATAATTCTCGTCGCCAATTTGTTGTTTGTACCGCTATACGCAACTGCATAAAATAATAAAGCAGCAGAGACTGAGAGTAACTTCAAGTGATCTTTACTGGTTAACTGGAACTTCGGCACTGACTATACAAATCGATACGCGTCTGTTATATACGCTCGCAACTAAGGATGTACATCCGCAAAACAAAGTAGTCCCTTCAATGTTGTATACATTACAGAGCCAATAAATCTGAGGGCCCACCGGTTACTGTACACTGACAGGAGTCAGAACAAGGGTCTCTCTCTAAACCTTAACCTGTCATTCTGAATCACCTGCTGACCGACTGGCTGCGTGTTTCCAGTTATTGAGCACTGTTATTTAACTCGTGTTAACCCAAATGACCAAGGGATGACTGTAGTGCCCAGCAATCGGGACACCGAGTAACGCGACAACAGCACATGCGGTCCCGGGTGGTACTCACAGGATGCCTAAGCATGATGTACAGACGTAGCTACCGACAATCATGTGGATGTAGGTCAGGCCGCGCTGCTCGCACTCGAAGCACTGCCGGTTGTGGGGCCGCACGCCCAGCTCCCGCACCAGCTTCAGGTGCTTCTCCTGCTTGCGGCGTGGCCGACATGCCGGAGGCGGGAGGGGGAAAGAGAGCCCGGTGCCTAGGGGTCGGGTGGGGTGGGGCCGGGGGCCAGGCAGCGGATGGCGGCTTCAGTGATTTTTCTTTTCCGTGCATTGTGCAAATTGGCGGTTTACCTCCCCCACCCTAAAAAAAAACACCCCACGATTTAGGCGTTCTATCACGAGATTGCGAGTGATGCTTTATTTCATTCCAAAATCACGTCTAACGTGATGGAATTGTGAGAGTTGGTAATACTGCACCTGGGAGCTGATTGTGGAGTATGACCCCTCCACTTCCTAATTATAAATTATAAATAATTATATTCTGTAATAACAGTTGGGATGGAATGTAAACTGGCAAAGGAATCAACTATAAAGATTAAAAAGTAACCTTTTGCAAAGAGAGCTGTACTCAAACACCTCATTGGTGATGAATTTGAATCCAAGTAGTGGACAACATTTAATTCTATTTATCTCATTTATTGGGGTAGGTAATCAGATAGTTGTAGTGCCCTGCTTTATGTGTTGATTATTTATTATTTATGATTTTAACCATTCTCTTTGTTGCTGCAGTCTCCTTTTCATCCTGTTATATAAGTTTGTTTTTTTACAAAGACTATGCAGTTTGGAAAGCATAGAATTGGAAAAAATATGATCCATGATCAGATTTGGAGATTTGGTAATTGCAAAGTAAGGAGATTGGAGTCTCCGCTTTATTTTTTTTGCTGTAATGATTGGTGGTCTTGTCCCACCCTGAAGTAACAGCCTGACATTGAACAGGAGTGATGCAATCCTCAGACCACAGCAGTGGGAAGTGAATGCCTAACTGGCAGAAATAGGCTACCTCATATTCTCATTTTTAAGACAGAACAAATAGTTTCTTGCAATTGTTTCAATACAGGACAAAAGCAGGATAACTAGTTGTAATGAGTACAAAATTGAAGAACTGTTCTTCCTTATAAAAGCTTTAATAACTATTTTTACATACAATTCTGTTTCAACAAACAACCTAATTAGAAGGATATCTGATTTAAACAGCCTAATTATCAGATACGTGGATAACCTGTTTCAATAAAATAGCTCAGGGTAATGTTGATGAGATATAATCTCAGATTTCCATGCACCAGACTAATGGTTTTGCTCTCTGGCATCTTTTCAAAGCATATTAACAATCAAAGCATTTTCATTATCATAGTTATACTTAAGTCTTGGTACAAAAAATGTCAAGAAGATTGATCCAGGTGGCTTTTTTGTCAACGGGAATGACACTGCTGACTGTATAATGCATTGACAGTTCATTAGACTGGGGATTAGAACTTTGCTGACAGTATGCGATGAAATGGATACTTAGGCACAGCTGTAGATTGCTACTACTATAATTGTCCGCAATTTAGTTGAAGCATTTGTGCAGCATTGCGTTTTTTGAATACTGTGTTCAGTGTTTTGTTTTCATTAAGACAGGCTGTTGAGATGTCACAGAGATTGATGGATTAGTAAACACATCAGCAATGCTTTTGTCAAATTTTCTGACTGAGTAAAAGTTACTGTCCCTTAGAGACTAGGAATTGAAAAATACTATTATTAAGGTACAAATACAGTCGGGTAGGAAGTGCATTAATGGTATATAGACCTTTACTTGGGGATACACTTGGGGACAACAGCCAATGAGTGGGAATGGCCTGGCATATGAATTGTACAGTAATTTCCTCATCCCTCAGCATGTGGCAAGTCTTTTCATTATTTCTGATGGATGTAGTTGTAATTATTCTTAGCACAGCTGTAGATTTGTGTTAATTAATACAGGGCAAATTAATACAGGGCAAAGTTAAGAGAGGAACACATTGAGCAGTGTTTTGCCATTTTTACATTTTTGCTGAAGTACTGTACATGAGGGATAGACCATGGTCGTAGGGGTACTTATCGAGTTGTAGATACCCAGCTGTACTCTTGCAGTATCCCACAATGGTAAATCTGAGCCATTATATTAATGCATAGGTTTTCAAATATGATCCTAGCGGGTTTCTGAGGTCATCGGACTTATCCCTGTTGTTAGATTCTGTATTTGTTTGCTTATTAGCACATTATTTTTAAAACTCTACACTAGTTTAAAAAAAGGTTTTCTGCAATTAAAGCACCATGTCCTTAGGAGTGTGCTACTGTTTGAAGAGGAGCCCTGGGAGTGTGTTCATGGCCTAGAATTTCCTGAAAAGCATAACTACGGTGTAAGAGCAGAGTTGCGCCATTTTTTCCTAAAGAAATTCTCGGGTAACTGATTCACGCTGGTTTTATGCCCAAACATTGCGACACACCTTTCCCGAATTATGTCCCCCAAAACCCCATGTAGCTGATTAACATAGCTCCACTACATACAACAGACCACAGCACGTTTAAGACAATGCAACTGCGCAAGCTTTTCTCTTTATAATATAACAGATTTTGATACCAAAAAAAGCATTCAAAGACATAAAAAATACAGTGCAGGACTCCGTAAGGAGGATTTTTTTTAAATTGCTGTGTTGCTGCATCTACACCAGTTCTGAATGGGTGCAAATTTACACTCAAAATTGTAGATGCAATAGGACCCATAGTCACTATTTCTGGTGTTTTATATGGATCTTTTCTCAGCAATTTTTAAATTTCCTGCACTGTATTTTCTATATCTTTGAATGCTTTTATGTTATGGTATTAGAATCTGTTATATTATAAAGAGAAAAGCTTACATAATTGCATTTTCTTAAACATGCTTTGCTTAATGTATATAAATGATGGTTTTATGGCTTCAAACTTTAATCTTTAACATCAATAAGATAAAGAGGGACTTCAGGAGGATGTATGGTTCGTGCTTTCCTCAAATCCCAATTGTTTACATTGATTTCCTCATGTTTTACGCCAGTTTTTATGTTCTGGCGTATGTTAATGAGAATCTCAGGAAATTTTGGCATAAGTTATCATCTGCAATATCGATATGGAAACTGGCGTAAATTTCAGTGTAATATCAGCATAAGTTAGTGCAACCTATTTTGTATCTTGCACAATAGGTTACCTCACTTTATAAAACAAAAAAAAATAGGCATACAACAGGAATAATTAGAAACTTATTGACCTAGGTTTTCTGATGGTAACCCAATTACAATGAATGGGTTATCATCAGCATTTTGATCGGCATAATGGTCTATATTTTCCAATCATGGCAAGGCAAATCAGGTCTACAGGGTCTTGTTGTCCGAGGGGAACGGATGCATTCACTGATTTCTCTTGAGAGCTCCCCAAAAAAATGCACTCACTGATTCTTTATCAGTACTGTTACATTATTTTGTCAAGACCAAATTAAGACCAATTAAATAATGTAACTTTATTTTATTTTTCTGCTGCTAGTTTTTTTAATCTGTAATTGCATGATTAATTTAAGCATTTCACATGCAACAGTGTGTCTCACCTCCTGACTCCCCAAAGCCTTTCCACCATCTACAAGGCACAAGTAAGGAGTGTGATGGAATACTGTCCACTTGCCTGGATGAGTGCAGCTCCAACAACACTCAAGAAGCTCGACACCATCCAGGACAAAGCAGCCCGCTTGATTGGCACCCCAACCACCACCTTAAACATTCACTCCCTCCACCACCGGCGTACCGTGGCTGCAGTGTGTACCATCTACAAGATGCACTGCAGCAACTCGCCAAGGCTTCTTCGACAGCACCTCCCAAACCTGCGACCTCTTACACTAGAAGGACAAGGGCAGCAGGCGCCTGGGAACACCATCACGTGCAAGTTCCCCTCCAAGTCACATACCATCCTGACTTGGAAATATATTGCCGTTCCTTCATTGTTGCTGGGTCAAAATCCTGGAACTCCCTCCCTAACAGCACTATGGGAGTACCTTCACCACAAGGACTGCAGCAGTTCAAGAAAGTGGCTCACCACCACCTTCTCGAGGGCAATTAGGGGTGGGCAATAAATGCTGGCCTTGCCAGCGACGCCCACATCCCAGGAACGAATTAAAAAAGAGTTGTGCAACATTCAAAACAAGTGTATTTTTTTCCCCATTATTTATCCATGTTGGCACTTCACGTTCTTTCTAAGTCTATTGTAAGTTATGAACTGAAGCATTTAAAAGAGAAGAATATGAGCTGCTTTAAGGCAGCCAGTTCCTGCTTCGTATGCATTTTTTCCTGAGTCTGCTTATACTAGGAGATTTCTAAAGGTGGTTAATGTCTATCAGTTCAAGGGTCAGAATTATTATGCTGTCTGACACAATCTATAAAAATGACCACTGTAGCAGCATCATGGGGCTGTTCAAAGCAATAGAGTTAATCTGTAAATTTGTTTTTAATTTCAATGTAGGGATGTTCATAATCTCATGATCTTTTCCAAATGAAATTCTGTTTTGAGGTATCTCTACATCATTCCTTTAGAACGTACTGCAAACTAATTCATATGCTGGAACAATTCTGAGAAACTACTGCATGAAAGTGTGTTTTTTTAAATTGAAGATTATGCTTTATGAGTGCCTTTCAGTATGCAGTCACTGTACATGAAGAAACTTGGTAGGGGTTTGCTTTGATCAATCATGGCATCATATAGCCTGCATCCTGGTTAACATGCTCCATCGGTGCTGGAATAAAGCACGTCTGATAAAGGTTTATATCAAAAAGTGCCTGAAGCAAAAAATTGAACATGTGTGGCACACTGTACTCATCAATGACTGTACTAAATTATGGTGTCTCGTCAGTTTCTTAATTATATTAAATCTGTAAGTTCCTTCCTGCACCTTTTACTTTGATATCTTTGTGACAAATGGACATTTCTTTTTTTCATTTTGGTTGAGGCATGCCACTCTCTAATCATTAACTTTTGATCTCTAGTGTCTGAAAATGTAATAAATCAGGGAGGGGGCAGGGCGGGCTTAATTTCAGGAACATGAACAAAATGGTTGTAATAGATATTGACCTGTTAAGTGAGCTTATGAATGAGACTGCTTTGCTTGAGGGACTTTTAAGAATGTTACTTTTCCTCAGTATTTTGTAACTTGGAGAAGATGGTCCCAAAAAAATAATTTTCCACAGATTAGTCGGGATGTCAGCTGGATGCTTGTTCCACCTTTGTTGAAAAGAGTAGGGAGTTCTCCTGGCTAACACTGCTGCCTCAGCCATTGGCCTGTTACTCCCATTTGCTGATTGTGGGTCCTAGCTGGCAGCCGAGTGTGCCTACATAACAACTGTGACTGCACTTCAAAAGTAATGAGTTAGTTATGAAGCGTTCTTGGATTTGGTAAGATGCTGTATGAATGCAAGTTAATTTTCTAAACAAACGAAGGCCCTGAATTTCCATGGGGCTTTCCTGATCTCCTGTCAGAACTTCAGCAGGAGATTGGTGGAACGCCCAGGGGAAACGACGTAAATGGCTGTTCTCAGTTCTTGCACCGTTTCACCAGGGGTTCTGCCGATCTCCTGCCAGAGAACCTCCGTGGAAATTCCAGAGCTTTATAGCTCAAGCTATTGGACCATACCCCTTTCTACATCATGTAGGTAAATGTTTGCTTTACGCAATGGACAGTTATCTTTATAAAGATTGGCAATTGTTGTAAGTGTATCTAAGTAAAACAGATTGGAACTCCATTAACTTGATTTTCACACTTTATCCTTGGAGTTGGTTGAAATTCAGCACCATATGGGAAATTGATTAACTGTTCTGACATAACAAAAATCAAAATATCACAGCTGATTCAGACTGGGAGTTGTACTGCAACAGTAACTTGCCTTGCAATAAAAGGGTCACTTACTGTGGTAAACATGGGCAGCTGCATTAAAGGGTTATGCTTGTTTCTATGTGTAGCATCACAAAGTGGGTCCCTATTGGAGTGATAAATGACTAGTTCTGTAATTAAAAACTTTGTCACTCAGTAACAGAACCCAAATGAAACTTCATATTATAAATCCCTGGCCAGATTGGCCAGTAGTAAACTGTATTTTAATTGTCTTTTGCCAAGCTAATTAACACAATTGCTAGGAAGTGACAACAGTAGTGCCCTTGCCGTTGATTGGAACGCTGCAGTAGCCAAAGCCCCTGAGGTTCCATGACAAAAGGTGGAATTCTTTAGCAGGTGTCGTAAACATACTGTAATTCAAAATACTTTTATTGGCAATGTGAAGAATATAGGTTTTTACTCAACTCAAAAACAAAAAGTGTTACATGTCAGCACTTGCCTTATTGAACTTTTTCCCTGTCACCTTTGTCATTATTTTGTGGCTTGAAACAGGAAGATGATAGAAGAGTGGCTAACTGCCAGATGTTCAAAGAGTATATTTAGAAAAAGTGGGTGTGGGCGAATAGACTTGACATCCACCTGCTTGGTGCTGTTTGGATGGCACACTCTGCCGAACCATTGGAGATTAGCACACCTTCATTCTTTAATTGGACACCAGGGATTTTTTTTAATTTTAAAGGAATTTCCCTCCTACTAGTCAGTTAAAAGCATCTTTGACCAAGACGTGCAATGTAGTGACTGTGCTAATAATGTATAATGTATTGTTCTGCTCGAAGTTCAAACAAAATTTGTGCCATTGATCAAAATGTAACCAGCATGGCCAATAAAATAACAGCCATGTAGAGCCCTGTAATTCTTCCATGGTTGAGTTACTTGATATTTAGCTGGCACGGAGTTCAAATGGTTGTTTCCTTACTATTTTGTAATTTGATTGCAGTCATGCATGGTCTTGTTGACAGCTGTTTACTGTGCTCTACAAGGTGTACTACAAGATAGCCTAACGGCTATTTCATCTTTAAAAGTACCAGCACAGTGTGCAGAGCCACTTTCCTTTGTGGTATTTCTGCTAACTAACAATGTTGGCATGTGACTACATTTTATGTAAATATATCTGATTTGTAATGTAGCAGAAAATTGTGCAAGTTTTTTTTTACCTTTTTCAATTTTAAGTAGTATTCTACGTTTTCCCTATGTAATGTTTATCCCCCTTCCTTTGCCCACCTGTCTAATGCCTCTGTCATTGAGAGGGAACGTGCCCAACCTGCCCCCAAACCACCACTCAATGACAAGCAGCCAGAAAGGTCTCTGGGATAGCCCTGTCATCACATCCATTCCGCTTTTTACATCGTCCTAAAGAGAGATGTTGAAGCCCCACTTGTGTTTGAGCAGGCAGATTTCAAACTGAGCTTGGAGGGGTTGTCCTTTATTGCTCATTTGTATTGAGCGTTTGCGTGCTGCCCTTCTTGTGCAAGATTTAACCATTTAGTAAAAAAGATCTTCCACTTTTAATAAATCGTGCTTGGTGTTCTACAGGATCTGTGTTTACATAGACAGGATAGCGTGTGACTTGGAGAAGCACTTCAAGGTAATGGTAACACCATCACTTCCAAGATCTCCTCCAAGTCACACACTATCCTGACTTGGACATCTCTCACTGTTGCTTCAGTGACATGAGGTCAAAATCCTGAAACTCCTTCCTAATATCATTGTAGGAGCATCTTCACCACATGGATTGTGGAGGTTCAAGAAGGCGGCCCACCACCACCACCACCAGAGATGGGCAATAAATGCTGGCCTTTCAAGCGACGCCCACATCCTGAGAAAGACATGAAAATTGTGCAAAAATCTTATTTTGTAAACTACATTTGTAAAAGGTTCTATTAAAAAAAAATCTATGTAATGAAGAAAAATTATACAGAGAACAGTATATGCAAAAATGAGCAAAGCCACCCATTTAAAATGTTAACAAACATCTTATTTTCTGAACGTCTGAACCTGTAAGGGATGACTAAAGTACTTTTAAATACTTGGGTAAATTGGGTAATCTGTCTGTACCTTTTAAACCCCTCCCCTCCAATACATTTTACATGTTCAATTCCAGTCTAGACTTTTCACCTTCATTGTTTGTCTAGCATTAAAGAACCTAGAAACCCTAATTTTCCAATAATGAGCAAATGTTCACCTGTACCTGTAACACCGAGGGTGGACGTGCCCCAGTTTTCTGATGGGGGGGTCTCTTCCTCTAATTTGAATAGGCCACAGGAAAAGGTTGTCCTTTCGCACACTTCGCTGGGATCAGAAAATCCAGCTCCTAAACCGCTCTTAAAGAGGAAGTTATAGTGGGAATAAAAAAGTGGAAGTATTGATCACAATGGCATAATGGAGACATTTGGGTAACATTGTTCCCTTTGATGCTGAAGAGTTGGAGATCCTGTTGTGGAAAATGCACCAATGAGGATGGCACTGAAGACGGTCCTCCAGTAAAAGCACAAATGCAAACCGCACGGAGGAAAGTTGACAACATTCACCCAGGTCCTTTGCATCTGACTGCAAGTGAGGAGATTTGCTACTTTCAGAAGGAAGGCAAAGGTAAGTGTTCTCACTTTTGCACACATTCCCTGTGGGGCTCACTAAGCATGACACAGTCTAAGCTGGGAACTCCTACATTCTCTGGGAGGTACCATTACAAGCATTGTACACCACTGTGGTACTTTTGCATACGCCTTTCCATTGTTCCAAAACTGGATGGCACACTTTTTCAGAGATAGATTTGGAACAGCAAATAAATGCTCAAGGTTTTAGTACATGGCCCTCCCATGTTGTTTCTCAATTAGATCACCGGCCTTGGATACAGAGGTTAGAGTAACTGATCTATAGTTACTCGATTTATTCTTTTCTCCCTTCTTGAACAATGTGTTACATTGGCTGTTATCCACTTCAACCAATGGCACAGTTTGAATATTTAAGGTGGATTGAACAAACGTGACCAGGTTTTTGCCAGCTCCGCTTTAATTTTTGGTGACTTAGAATCAAACAGCACAGAAGGAGGCCATTTGGCCCATCATGCATATGCTGGCTCTTTGAAAGAGCTATCCAATTCGTCCTGCCCCCTGCTCTTTCCCCATAGCCCTGCAAATGTTTCCTTTTCAAGTAAATAGCCAATTGCCTTTTAAAAGTTTCTATTGAATCTGCTTCGACAGATCCATTCAGGCAGTGTATTCCAGATCATCATAACTCGCTGTGTAAAAAAAAAAGTCCTCATCTCCCCTCTGGTTCTTTTGGCAATTACCTTAAATCTGTGTCATCTGGCTACTGACCCTCCTGCCAGTGCAAACAGTTTCTCCTTATTTACCATATCAAAACTCTTCATAATTTTGAACACCTCTATTAAATCTCCTCTTAACATTCTCTCCTCTAAGGAGAACAATCCCAGCTTCTCGAGTCTCTCCGCATAACTGAAGTCCCTCTTCCCCAGTACCATTCTAGTAAATCTCCTCTGCTCCCTCTCCAAGGCCCTGAAGTGTGGTGCCCAGAATTGAACACAATACTCCAGCTGAGGCCTAATCAGTGATTTATAAAGATTTAACATAACTTCCTTGCTTCTGTACTCTATGGGCTGGATTTTCTCAGTGGGAAGCTTTTGGAGGCGGGACTGCTGCTTGCCGGCTTTCAATCCCGCCTCCATCAGCTTCTGGCCAACCAGTGGGATTTTCCCCTGATTGACCTTGTTAAGCCCGCCCAGTGGGCTCAGCGGGCCAATTAGGGGGAAGTCAGTGACAGATCTGTCAAGAACTTCTGAAAGAAGAAATGTCATCGTTTGACAGCTCTGTGAAGCTGTCAAACACTGACATTCTGTGTAGTTTGATGAGTCCTTGTGTTCAGGACCTTTCAACTTTGCAGAAATCACCTGGCTGTTGGTTCGGAGGATCCAACAGCCAGTCTGTGATATCTACAATGGAGATGTCGGGACTCTGGCTCCACAGCGGCTGAAGGCTGTGGGCAGAAACGAAGGTAAGTGAACATTTTCTGACACTTTACACTCACCTCACATACTTACCACGCCACACTTGCACCCACCACTCACCTCTACATCGCACCTTCAGACCCCTCCGATCCCCGCAGACGACCTCCTCGTCTCCTACACCCTGGCGGGGTTCCCCGAGGTCGGGAAGCCTGCACTTCAGAACGAAAAATGGGGATAATACTATTTTCTGCCTGTTAACTACCTGTTAACAGGCAGTTAATAGGTTTTAATCCCTTTCCCGCCTCGAGGAGACGGGACCCGGGGCAGAACGGCTTCCCATCTCCTGGCAAGAGGGCACGCGGGCGGGTTTGCCCCCCGCCCCCAAATTCTGCAACTTTACCGGCAGTCCCGCCTCCATACCCATCTCCTCGGGGTGACAAAATCCAGCCCCATGTCTCTCTTTATAAGCCCAGATCCCTTTTTTTAAACAGCCGTTTCAACTTATTTACCTTGAGTTCTAATCATTTTTTTCAGTATTAATTCCTTTTCTACAGTTACCCCTAACTATTGTTCCATATCCTCCCCTCGTATATTTATGTTCTCACTTGCACCATCATTTGCAAAAAGTGATGCAAAGTTTAATTCAATGGCCCAAATCCTGCTGGCGTGGGGCACCTCGCGGTGTGCGCGGTTAGTTCGACGTTTTCCTGCACCCTTCAGCTTAAAAATGTTTTGCCCTGTAAGTTGCTGGTAGTGCGAGCTGATAATGGCGCAGTGAAGGCAACGGGGCATCTGGGACCTTAGCGAACAACGGGACCAACAGTCTATCTCCTTAACCAATGAGATTTAAGGATTGAGAAAGAAACAGGTACAATGGAGAAGAGAGAAATTAAGAACGGGGAAAGAAAAATTGGATAAAGAGAGAGAGAAAAAAGAGACAGAAAGGAACGGTGAGAAAAAAATTATAAAATTTGCAATTTAAATTTTTTTTAATCTCTAAGAATTTAGTACATGCAAGAACAAGACTTTAACAGTTTAAATTGTTCCCTTTCTAGGCCGGAGAGGTTGATTGGCATTGCATTAACAATTATCACATTGTTAAAAGGGTACTTAAGTACAAGCCCTAACTTTCTGCGACGAGTTTAATTTTAATTTGCGTTTAATGTGCAAATCCAGCGAGTTCTTAAAAATAACAGAGGTTGAGGACGAGATGCCGTTTGTGTGAGGCAAATGGCGAGCGGCGTAAATTGACCAGCAGGTTATGGTGATTCGCAACTCACGACTTATCTCTGCTTCACCTGAACTTGCTGGCCAATTTGCGCAGTAATAACGGTGTGTGTCATGAACTCGCTGTTATTTTTCCAGGACGATTTGAGCCATTATCTCTAACATAACTACTTTAACCACAGTTAAACTTGCTATTTCATCCCTGAGTGGTCTTAATCTCTCAATTTTTTTAAAAAGCTATTGTATGCTTATGAAAACTTTACTATTTCCTTTTATATTATCCGCTAGCCTTTATTCATATTTCCTTTTAACCCTTCTAATCTCCCTTTTCACCTCCCATTACACTTTTCAAATTTTTCATAATTTTCTTTAGTATTGTTAGCCCTAATTTTATCATTAGTGCTCCCTTTCAAGTTTCAGTTTTGCTCCACGTAACTCTATTTTATGCACCTCATTTCGCCGTATAGGAATATCTTTAATTTGTACTCTATCCATCTCACATTTGGTGATTCCCCACTTGATCTGTCAATGTGTTTGTTAACATTTCTGCCGATTTAATTTTTAAAAAAAAGAAATAAAGACTTGCATTTCGATTGTGCCTTTCACGACCATCGGATCCCGAAGTGCTTTACAGCCAATGAAGTACTTTTGATGTATAGTCACTGTTGTAATGTAGGAAACACGGCAGCCAATTTGCACACAGCAAGCTCCCACAAACAGAAATGTGATAATGACCAGATAATCTGTTTTTGTGATGTCGATTTGAGGGATAAATATTGGCCAGGACACCGGGGATAACTCCCCTGCTCTTCTTCAAAATAGTGCCATGGGATCTTTTACGTCCACCTGAGAGAGCAGTCTCATCCGAAAGATAGCATCTCTGACAGTGCAGCACTCCCTCGGCACTGCACTGGAGTGTCAGCATAGATTTTTGTGCTCAAGTCTCTGGAGTGGGACTTGAACCCACAACCTTCTGACTCCAAGACTGGAGCTTGCTGTGCACAAATTGGCTGCCGCGTTTCCTACATTACAACAGTGAATACACTTCGAAACTACTTAATTGGCTGTAAAGCACTTTGGGATGCCCGGTGGTCGTGAAAAGTGCTATATAAATATATAAATTAGGTCTTAGCACAAAGCAAGTTTGAACGGGAATGAATCGGCATTTGAATGACATGAGACTGAGACAAGCAATCAAAATAGAACGGTCTGTATCTGACAATGCCTTTTAAACGTAATAGTTGCAGTTGTTCATACTTCATATATGTTTGGAAATTTGTACTGAACAACTTGTACCCATGACACAAGTGTTCTACTGAATTGAGTGGATAATTTCCAAACAATCTGAAAAAAACAAATAATTGTTGAGTGCAGAACTAGACAATTGACAATAAAATAAACAAGGTACAAGCTAGACTTGAACAGAAGGACTTTTGCGCATGTGGAATAAACTTACAGATAAAGCAGTTAATGCTGTATCAGTTACCCCTGTATGGTCTCTTTTTTTACAACAGCAAGTAACCCAATAACAAAGTACCCAAGGGGTCTTATCATCAGAGATGCTTTTTAAACCTGGTTTGACACTATACTGGAGTTATACTGCTTTTGAGCATGAACATAAGTGGTGTGAGACTGTCTACTCTCACATCATCTGGAAAAGGCCCAGACTGTTGGTTTATGTGACAGCTTTCATGTCATCATGAAGCAGAAACCGTTGTGCAGCGATACTGGTTGGAGTATAATCACCCTTGGATTCTAAAGGTGCCATTACACTGCTAGGTGTATTCTATAGGCCACCAACAAGTGGGAAGGATATAGAGGAGCAAATTTGCAGGGAAATTAGAGAGAGCTGCGAGAACTATAGAGTAGTGATAACTGGGGACTTCAACTATCCTAATATAGACTGGGATAGTAATACAGGTAGACTACCTTTTATCCGAACTTCCGAAAACCGAAACCCTCTAAAAACCGAAGGTTTTTTCGTTCAGCATAAGTCGTGCGCACGACATGACCAGAGTGGCGCACGACTTACGCTGAGCAGAGGGTCAGCGTAAGTCGTGCGCATGACCCCGACCCCCGCCGACGACCCCCCCCCGCCGACCCCGACCCCAAAGGTAGGGCAACCAAAGTCAGAGCTCCCTGGATGATGATTGAGATAGAGAGTAAGATAAAGCAGGAAAAACAGCGTATATGACAGATGTCAGGTTGAGAATACAAGTGAGAATCGGGCTGAATATAGAAAATTCAGAGGGGAAGTGGAAAAAAAAGAGGGGCAAAGAGCGAGTATGAGAATAGATTGGCAGCTAACATAAAAGGGAATTCAAAAGTCTTCTATAGGCATATAAATAGTAAACGGGTAGTAAGAAGACGGGTGGGGCCAAAAAAGGAGACCTACGCATGGAGGCAGAGGGCATGGCTGAGGTACTAAATTAGTACTTTGCATCTGTCTTCACCAAGGAAGAAGATGCTGCCAAAGTCATAGTGAAACAGGAGGTAGTGAAGATACTGGATCTGATAAAAATTGAAAGAGGAGGTACTAGAAAGGCTGGCTGTACTTAATGTAGATAAGTCACCAGGACTGGATGGGATGCATCCTAGGATGCTGAAGGAAGTTAAGGTGGAGATCGTGGAGGTACTGGCCATAATCTTCCAATCCTTCTTGGATACAGGGATAGAAACATAGAAGACAGGAGTAGGAGTAGGCCATTCGGCCCCTCGAGCCTGTTCCGCCATTTAATGAGATCATGGCTGATCATCCAAATTCAGTACCCTGTCCCTGCTTTCTCCCCATATCCCTTGATCCATTTAGCCTTAAGAAATATATCTAACTCCTCCTTGAATATATTTAATGAATTGGCTTCAACTGCCTTGTGTGGTAGAGAATTCCACAGGTTCACCACTCTCTGGGTGAAATTCCTCCTCTCAGTCCTAAATGGTTTACCCCTTATCCTTAGACTGTGACCCCTGGTTCTGGACTCCCCCGCCATCGGGAACATCCTTCCTGCATCTAGTCTGTCTAGTCCTGTTAGAATTTTATAAGTTTCAATGAGATCCCCTCTCATTCTTCTAAACTCTAGTGAATATAAGCCTAATCGACCCAATCTCTCCTCGTACGTCATTCCTGCCATCCCAGGCATCAGTCTGGTGAATCTTTGCTGCACTCCCTCCATGGCAAGAACATCCTTCCTCAGATAAGGTGACCAAAACTGCACACAATACTCAAGGTGTGGTCTCACCAAGGCGCTTTACAACTGCAGCAAGGCACCCTTGCTCCTGTACTCGAATCTTCTTGCTATGAAGGCCAACATACCATTTGCCTTCTTAACCGCCTGCTGCACCTGCATGCTTACCTTCAGCGACTGGTGCACAAGGACACCCAAGTCTCGTTGCACTTCCGCTTTTCCCAATCTATTGCCGTTCAGATAAAAATCTGTCTTCCTGTTTTTGCCACCGAAGTGGATAACCTCGCATTTATCCACATTGGGCAGATGCATGGCAAATGCAGTATAATCACCCAACCTGTCCAAATCATACTGGAGTTTCTCTGCATCCTCCTCACAGCACACACGCCCACCCAGCTTTGTGTCGTTTGCAAACTTGGAGATATTACATCTAGTTCCCTCGTCTAGATCATTTGGTGGTGCCAGAGGACTGGACAATTGCACACGTAACACCCTTGTATCATTCTGCTTTTTGTAAAGCTACTGCTTAATGAGCCAGTGCAGCAAATCAATTCAGTGGGCCAACTGCACTACAGGAAACTCTCTGGTATCCGGCACCAACGGGACCAGGATGGTGCCGGTTGATTAAAAATTCCGGATGATGGAGAGGGTTATCTACCGAGGCTATTTTTAACAAACAAAGAGTCAGACTCCTGTTATTGAGGTGTTCGGACTTCTGACAGTGCCAAGAAGCCGAGTAGTGGCAGTTTGGAGAACTACCCCCACTGACTAACTCGGCCACCACGGGAGACTCTGACTCGGCAACATTTCCGGTTATTGAGGTTTTTTCGGAGTATGAATTTTGCCGGTTAATGGAGAATTCCAGATATTTAGGTGCCGTTTAAACGAGAGTTTCCTGTATATTGATTGGAATTTAGAGCTTGTAGAAAGTATTAACATTGTCAGACTGATAAATAGATTTTGGTGAGCATCCAGAAAAATGTAATGGAGTTATAGCATTAATTACTATCCTAAACAACTAAAAGTTGTCAGATTTCATATAGTCTATTTATAAAAAATCAAAATCATTTTACTAAATGAAACCCATAATTGATCTTCCACCACTTATGGCTAAAACTTCAGCATGTTGTGAACAAGTATCTATTGGTGTTGGTTACAACTACGGAGAGATTGAAGTTGAAGAGTGAAATAAAAGTTTTGGTGATATATAAATGTAATTCCTACCAAAAAAATCATGTGACAAGGATTGAATACTTTTATTCTTTGTAACTAGGGGTTATATCTTAATTAAAATCATAACTGATTAATGGTCTTAGATTGTTTTTAATGGAAGACAGCCTAAGTCATTCACATTGAAATTGGAAAAAGTAGTCATTTGCTCACTGCATTTGAAAATGTTTTAAATATTGATGGTGTAATTATTATTCACTTTCCTTAGAAGTTTCAGAGCTGAATTTGTCAGTAGCCCAGCCAACAGCAGGTACTGTGTGGGGAATTCCCATTGCCACAAAACACTTCTGGCAACACCTTACAAAAGCAAAATACTACGGATGCTGGAAATCTGAAATAAAAGCAGAAAATGCTGGAAATACTCAGCAGGTCAGGCAGCATCTGTGGAGAGAGAAACAGAATGTTTCAGGTCGATAACCCTTCGTCTGATGAAATATTAAATAAAATATTAAAATGAAAACCTGTCTTTTATTATTCAAAACAGTTCAGATCTGCCACAGTGTATTAGCTAAATTTGCAGGTTTTGATCCAATAAGGTAATTTTTTTTGTATGGCAGACCAGTTTAACAAGACACTGATATTACAAAGCGTGTAACATCACTTGCTATATAGGGTTGTTGCAGGTGCAGTGAAGGAGTGTATAGGAGACTTAGCCTTCTTGGAAGATTTATTCATGATTAATTTCTTATCTTGTCTTTGTTAAAGCTCGAGATATTAAAGAAATGTGCACCAGGCTAGAAGTGGGGACCTGGATTGTGTGGGAACAGGCTGTGCAGGATCTGATGGAAAATACAGAAGTGAGAGAAACTGAGATGTTGGGATAGGGCTGAAAGCAGGAGGTGACAGACCTTCAATTAACTGACAGTCCCTATTACAAAATAATAAAATGCCTTGATGTTCTGGCAATTCTTTGCAGTATTACACTACATGTTCACATCTTTAAATTTTACATGAGACTGAATTCACACAAAGCCCTTCATCAACCCCTGCCTGTGATAGATCAAGAAGGGAACTGCCTTACTGGGAAGCAGTTGCAGCATTTATTTTTCTGTCAGGCAGATGCTGAACATGGAGTTGTCAGTCAACACTAGCATCAGACAGCCTGGATGAAATGCCTGATGCAACAGATTTGTCACTCACTGGTGGGTCAGTAATCCCAGATGATTAGATCTTTCTCATTCTCACAGCCTGGTTAAGTTTGGAAACAGCAACATCTTTCTGGCCTTGGATACTATGAATGACAGGCTACCTGTTAGTTTTCTATCCCTTAACTAATTGCCAGGTCAAGCAGCCTGACTTGTTTATTGCAGACTGCCTTGTCTTCTGTACTCTCTTGCAAAGAATGAGGTGAGGGAGTTTCCAACTCCTGTGACTTGTTCATAGCCTTGTATATTTTTCTCAAATTACATTACGGGAAAAGAAAAAGGAACTCTGCGACACTACTTGCCATAGATAGTGGGAGTCCTTGTCTGGATAATAGACATATTCTATCTGGACTGGCTGCTCCCAGCCATGCAGTAACCAATTTAAAATGATCACAATACAAATTAGACCCAAACACCTATAAAGAAATATTAAATAAAATATTAAAAGATTAAAACCTGTCTCTTATTATTCAAAACAATTCAGATCTGCCACAGTGTATTAGCTAAATTTGAAGGTTTTGATCCAATAAGGTAATTTTTTGTGTATGGCAGACCAGTTTAACAAGACACTGATATTACAAAGCGTGTAACATCACTTGCTATATAGGGTTGTTGCAGGTGCAGTGAAGGTGTGTATCGGAGACTTAGCCTTCTTGGAAGATTTATTCATGATTAATTTCTTATCTTGTCTTTGTTAAAGCTCGAGATATTAAAGAAATGTGCACAGGCTAGAAGTGGGGAACTGGATTGTGTGGGAACAGGCTGTGCAGGATCTGATGGAAAATACAGAAGTGAGAGAAACTGAGATGTTGGGATAGGGCTGAAAGCAGGAGGTGGTGTGGGAGTTGAGGCACGGTGCTGGCATGTGGGATGAAACCAAAAAGGTCATAAGGCTGAAAGGGAGATCCAGGATCTAGCAACATTTGGAGAAGAGGGGGCTGGGCACATAACTTTTATATAGATAGTAGTTACATTTTTTTTTACCCTTGAGAAGGTGGTGGTGAGCCACCTTTTTGAATGCAACTGAGCGGCTTGCTAGGCCATTTCAGAGGGCAGTTAAGAGTCAACCACATTGCTGTGGGTCTGGAGTCACACATAGGCCAGACCGGGTAAGGACATTGGTGAACCAAATGGGTTTTTACAACAATCGGTAGTTTCATGGTCACCATTACTGATACTAGCTTTTTATTCCAGATTTATTGAATTTAAATTCCCCAGCTGCCGTGGTACAAGTCTCTGGATCATTAGTTCAGGCCTCTGGATTATTAATCCAGTAACAGAACCATTATGCTACCGTGCCAATAAAGAATATTGGGCCGGATATTCCGATCCCTACGGGTGTGTACGCGCTGTGTACGCACCCGTAGGGACATCGGAAATGCCGGTTTCAGGCAGTCACTGCCCATGCGCTGGAAACCGGCATTTCCGATCTGTCAAGAATCCTCTTGACAGATCCTCCGGCTGCCCTGGAGAAGGGCCTCTGCGGGCGGATAGTTCCGCTTTTTGGAGACCCTCCGCCCGCAGAAAACCCTTACAATTCTTGCGCCTGGTAAAAGCAGGCGTAAGGCCTGCTTTTACCAGGATAGGAGTTGAAAAAAGTTTAAAAAAAAAAAAAATTTTCACTGATTTATCATTTAAAAATACTTTTTTAAAAAAGTAAGTTTATTTTTAGCCCCATAAAAAACTTTATTTTTTTCAAAAATGTAAATTTTTGTTTAAAATAGTTAATTTATTGTAATTTCAAGGCATTTTAAAAATGTGATTTAAAAAAAATGTATTTAAAGTTTTACTATGTTTTGGAGTGATCTCCATTCATATATTTGACAAGTCTTCCTGTCAAGTGTATGAAGGGAGATTCCCTTCTGTGATTGGCTCCCCATGGCCCACGTGATCCCAGGGACGTTAAGAATTACCTGCGCCTTTGGGATACGTGGGCCCTGCACACCGGCAGTTTGGAGAGGCCCAGCATCGGAAGTGTGTGCGTCCCAGGGGCCCTCAGGTAAGGGCGCAGATTTTTCCAGATTGCAGATTTTTCCAGATCGCAGTCCTCCGCCCGCGGGAGGCCTGCGATTGGAATATCTGGGCCATTGTATGTAGATAGTGGTTACATATTGTATGGTTTGATACTCCTGGTGTTGTACAATGCTTGGGAGCAGTCTTGGTGTAGGAGTTGCCATTAGCTTTGGTGACACTGATGGTTTGAGCACGCAGCTGTCCACTCTTTGTAAATGGCTCGTGGAAAATTAATTCTGGTGGGTTATCACATCTATTCTGTATTTGAATTGCAAGCTGTCCTGGACTATTGTGTGTGTGCATAATCTATCTGTATAATTCAAAAAGATGGCATCTATTGGATCTTGCATTTCCAAAGTGTCTAATATGTGGGAAAATGTTCATGAGGTTAAGAAAAAGTGATTTCCCTCCTGATACAATATTTGATCTAATACATATCATGACTTGTTAAGTGAACCATGCTGATTGCTTGGCATTTGGTCAATGGACTGTTTGAGACAATCAAACCATGTGGCTTTGACTTACCGACACACTCACCATTGATTTTTTTTACCTGGTAAATAGAGTACCTTGTGGGGGACAAGTCCCTTATTCGTCATGTCTTGATGCAAAGGTGAAAAAAAAGCTCAAATGGCATCTCCAATCAGGATACAAGCCATCAGAAGGTACACATTATGTTGGCATTTTAACTTGCCTAATAGTTACAGTTTCCTCTAGGGAAAGTTAAGAAAATACTGAGGTCTATTCCAAGCTTTTACTGGAGGGCTGGTGATATTGGTGGAGGGGTACCGCAGCATTAGTCTGCACCTTCAGGAGAAGCGTGGAAGAAGGAAAAGTAATGGCCCAGAATATCGGGTCGGGGGCTTCCCGCAGGTGTAAGACCCTGACCTGCACTTACCTTGCGCGCCGGCCGTTGAGCTGTGGGCCCCCGTGGAATTCCGATCCTGGGCCTGCTCCAGCTGCCGGCGCGCAGTGCTTGCGTATCCCAGGGGCGCAGTTAGTTCGATGGCTCCCCATGGCCCACGTGATCCCAGGGGACGCAATCGGAGCAGGGAATGCTCCATTCATAAGTTTGACAGGAAGAGCTGTCAAAATTTAGAAATACTACGGGCCCCAAAACATCACTAAATCTTCAAATAAATTTTTTAAAAACATCACATTTTTTAAATAAACTATAAATTACATGAAATAACTTTTAAACAATAATTTAAATTTTTGAAAAAAATAATTTTATTTTCTAACGGGGCTAAAAATAAGCTTACCTTGCTTTAAAGTATTTAAAAATAATAAACCTATGGAAAAAATGTTTTAATTTTAATTAATTCGCCACTTACCTTGTAAAAAGCAGGCCTTATGCCTGCTTTTTAAATGTGTAACTTCTGCAGACTTACCTTCCCGGGAAAACCTGTATTTAAAAAAAAAAAAAAAACCTACGTTCGATGCGCACGTGCAGCCTCTCCCGCACACGCGTTCGAACTCTGAACCCCTGCTTTCAGGGGGACGGAAGTGCCGGTTTCCCGCGCATGCGCAGTGCATGCAGGAAACCGGCACTTCCATTGGGCCTACGGTTAAGTACCCCGTGCGTACTCACCTGTGGAGACCCGAATTTCTGGGCCAATGTGTAAGTCACTCCCGTATATTTAAAGAATATAATATAAATCTATATGAAAGGCTGACCTATACATTGAATTTTACAGTACTGTATTCCAAATATGTTCACCTCAATCATCAATCACTCTGTCTCCTGTTTCATAGAAACATAGAAGATCGGAGCAGGAGTAGGCCATTCGGCCCCTCGAGCCTGCTCCGCCATTTAATGAGATCATGGCTGATCATCCAAATTCAGTACCCTGTCCCTGCTCTCTCCACATATCCCTTTAGCCTTAAGAAATATATCTAACTCCTTCTTGAATATATTTAATGAATTGGCCTCAACTGCCTTTTGTGGTAGAGAATTCCACAGGTTCACCACTCTCTGGGTGAAGAAATTCCTCTTCATCTCTGTCCTAAATGGCTTACCCCTTATCTTTAGACTGTGACCCCTGGTTCTGGACTCCCCCGCCATCGGGAACATCCTTCCTGCATCTAGTCCTGTTAGAATTTTATAAGTTTCAATGAGATCCCCTCTCATTCTTCTAAACTCCAGCGAATATAAGCCTAATCGACCCAATCCCTCCTCATACATCATTCCTGCCATCCCAGGTATCAGTCTGGTGAATCTTCGCTGCACTCCCACCATTGCAAGAACATCCTTCCACAGATAAGGCGACCAAAACTGCACACAATACTCAAGGTATGGTCTCACCAAGGCCCTGTACAACTGCAGCAAGACATCCTTGCTCCTGTACTCTAATCCTCTCGCTATGAAGACCAACATACCATTTGCCGTCTTAATCGCCTGCTGCACCTGCATGCTTACCTTCAGCGACTGGTGCACAAGGACACCAAGGTCTCGTTGCACTTCCCCTTTTCCCAATCTATTGCCGTTCAGATAATAATCTGCCTTCCTGTTTTTGCCACCAAAGTGGATAACCTCGCATTTATCCACATTATACTGCATCGGCCATGCATCTGCCCAATCACACAACCTGTCCAAATACTGCCTAAGAAGAAGAACTTTACACGCTAATCTCTTATGCGGGACCTTATCGAAAGCCTTCTGAAAATCCAAATACACCACATCCACTGGTTCTCCCTTATCTATTCTACCAGTTACATCCTCAAAAAATTCCAGTAGATTAGTCAAGCAGTAGATTTCAAATGCACTGCATCTAATTTCTTTTGTTCGACATTTTGAAGAAAGGAATTACAATTTTTAAAACGTGAACATTTGTTAATTTTTAAAGAAATCACAGAGCAACTATTTAAAGATCAAATCACCCCTAGGCACATGCAAGCCGCAGTTACAGGAGTGCACTGTGGTACTCAGAGTTTTGATATATCTAATCTTTACTGTATATTTTAAATGTCTTTTTTGAAAGAATTATATTTGTTCTTGCTAGTGAACTGACTACTACCATACTCTTGTGGGGTAGAATGAACGTAGAATTGAAAATAATGGGCGGTATTGTGTTCATAATGTTCGGTGTTTCAGATACTGGTAGCGTATTGTAGTGAGGCCCGAGATTTATAAAAAGTGTTGGACTGTCTGTTACCTTCATCAGGTCTTTCTGTGTGATTCTCTAGTAAAAGCCATCAGCCCTACACATCACTACTTCATTTACAGTCTTTCTGACAAAAGAAAACTGTAGTGTATGTACCCGTCTACCTTTAAGAGAACTATTGTATGTAACCGTTCACCTTTAAGAGAACTATTTTAGGTGTGGCACTACTTTGTTTGGCTTCTGTATACTGTAATACCGACGGTGACCACACCAGTATATAAGTGTTGTGTCAGGATTTATTGGGCAGATTCGCCCTGACCTTCGAATAGTAAAGTCCTGTTTTAAGTTACTCTTGGAGTCTGTGTATTAATTAACTAAACAACCCACAGACTTTACAAAAACCTTCAAGCTCAACATGTAACTTTGGCAACTTAAGGAGTTTATTCACCTACTTTAAAATGTGTCTCTTTTCAGTCACAGTGATGGCCAGATGGACAGGAAAGGTTTAGTTGTGGTCTGTTTTTCTTGTACAGGAAAGTGTGTAGCTGTGGCACCATTTGACATATTTGATATTCTTTACTTCCTTGTTTTGCTTAATTATTTTTGGAGATCAAGGAGTATTTCTGCAGAACTCTCCCTTAGCAGATTGCAGTACATGATAAGATACATAGCCTCAGGAAAGAGTGGACATGATGGGACATTTATTCTTTTATCATTCCATGATTTCTTGCTGGGAAATAGGTCTGTACATTCTATAGGGAAAAAATGACCAAATTAATATGCCATTGATGTTTAACTGAATAGTAGCATAAAATGGTACAAAATGATTTTTGAATGTGTATTATAATTTAGTAAGAAACAGCCACCATGAAGAAAGAAGGGACTTGCATTTATATAGTGCCTCTCCTGATCTCGGGGTGTCCTGAAGTCATTTACAGCCAGGTTAAAAAATTCTGCATGACTGACTTCTTTAACTACTTTGAAGACATCATGTCATGAATGAAAAATTTGGAACTTTGATTTTTTTTAGCAGATTCAGTCAGCTTGTGACGAAGTTCCACATGAAAGACTTCTAATTAATCAAAAAACCTTGAAAATCCATAGCAGAATGTGAGACTGGATAACAAACTGGTTAATACGTAGGAAATGGAGTATTCATGAGAAGTATAGGGTCAGACAGGAAATGCTGTGTGGAGTCCAGCAGAAGAATTTAGATCAGCAGTGCAAATTGACAATCACATTAAATGAAATCATTATAAATGTAAATGATTGCATATTGGCCAAAAAATGTTTGAAATAAGTATATAACGAATGGATTGGAAATATCACTGGGAGACTTAAAAGGAGACCTGCGAGTGACAAACTCATCATTTTCAATGTCTAGACAATGTGGCGAAGCAATTATACACAAGAGCTTGCATTTATAGAATCATAGAAATTTACTGCACAGAAGGAGACCATTTGACCCATCGTGTCTGTGCTGGCTGAGAACGAGCTATCCAGCCTAATCCCACTCTCCAACTCTTGGTCTGTAGCCCTGTAGGTACATTATAAATGTGATGAGCGTTTCTGCCTCTACCACCCTTTCAGGCAGTGAGTTCCAGACCCCCACCACCCTCTGGGTGAAAAAGTTCTCCTCCACTCCCCTCTAATCCTTTTACCCATTACTTCAAATCAATGCCCCTGGTTACTGACCTCACTGCTAAGGGAACTAGGTCCTTCCTGTCTGCTCTATCTAGGTCCCTCATAATTTTATACACCTCAATTAAGACTTCCCCTCAGCCTCCTCTGTTCCAAAGAAAACAACCCCAGCCTATCCAATCTTTCCTCATAGCTAAAATTCTCCAATCCTGGCAACATCCTCGTAAATCTTCCCTGTACGCTCTCTAGTGCAATCCTATCTTTTCTGTAATGTGACCAGAACTATACACAGTACTCTAGCTGTGGCCTAACTAGAATTTTATACAGTTTAAGCATAACCTCCCTGCTCTTATATTCTATGCCTCGGCTAATAAAGTATCCTATATGCCTTCTTAACCACCTTGTCTATCTGTCCTGCTACCTTAAGGGATCTGTGGACATGCACTCCAAGATCCCTCTGTTCATCTGCACTTCTCAGTATCCTACCATTTGTGTATTCCCTTGCCTTGTTAGCCCTTCCCCAAATGCATTACCTCACACTTCTCCGAACTGAATTCCATTCGCCACTTTTCTGCCCACCTGACCAGTCCATTGATATCTTCATGCAGTCTGCAGCTTTCTTCCTCACTATCGGCCACACGGCCAATTTTTGTATCATCTGCAAACTTCTTAATCATCCTATATTGAAGTCTAAATCATTGATGTATACCACAAAAAGCAAGGGACCTAGTACTGAGCCCTGCGGAACCCTACTGGAAACAGCTTTCCAGTCAAAAAAGCATCCGTCGACCATTACCCTTTGCTTCCTGCCACTAACCAATTTTGGATTCAACTTGCCATTTTCCCTTGGCTCCCATGGGCTTTTACTTTTCTGGCTAGTCTGCCATGTGGGACCTTGTCAAAAGCCTTGCTAAAATCCATGTAGACTACATCAAACGCGCTACCCTCTTTGACCCTCCTTGTTACCTCCTCAAAAAATTCAATCAAGTTAGTCAGACACGACTTTCTCTTAACAAATCCATGCTGACTGTCCTTGATTAATTCATGCCTTTACAAATGACGATTAATACTGTCCCTCAGAATTTTTTCCAACAATTTGCCCACCACCAAGGTTAGGCTGACTGGCCTGTAATTACTCAGTCTATCCCTTTCTCCCTTTTTGTACAATGGTACGTTAGCAGTTCATCGGCACCACACCTGTAGCCAAAGAGAATTGAAAAATGGTCAGAGCCCCTGCTATTTCCTCCCTTGCTTCTCTTAACAGCCTGGGATACATGTCATCCGAGCCTGGTGATTTATCTACTTTCAAAGATGCTAAACCCCTTAATACTTCCTCTCTCACTATGTTTATCTCATCTAATATTTCACACTCCTCCTTAACTACAATGTCTGCATCGTCCCTCTCATTAAGAACCAAACTCACGTCTTCCGCCTCCACACACAAGCTTCCTTTTTGGTCTCTAATAGGCCCTACTCTTTGATTTTACTTGCCAATCATTTTTCATGCCCTCTCTTTGCTTTCCTAATTTCCTTTTTAATTTCAGCCCTGCACCTTCTATACTCCTCTAGGCTTTCTGCAGTATTTAGCTCTCGGTATTTGACATAAGTTTCCCTTTTTTGCCTTACCCTACCCTGTATGCCCCTTGACATCCAGGGGGATCTAGATTTGGGAGTCCCACCCTTTTTCTTTGTGGGAACATATTTGCTCTGAATCTCCACTATCTCCTCCTTGGATGTCTCCCACTGCTCTGGCACTGATTTACCTTCAAGTAGCTGTTTCCAGATCACTTTTGCTAAATTACATCCCAGCTTAGTAAAGTTGGCCTTTCCCCAATCGAGAACTTTTACTCCTGGTCTATCTTTGTCCTTTTCCATAGCTACGCTAAATCTAACTGAATTATGATCACTACCACCAAAATGCTCTCCCACTGATACCTCTTTCATCTGCCCAGCTTCATTCCCTAAAACTAAGTCCAGAACTGCCCCCTCTCTTGTTGGGCTTGCCATGTACTGGCTAAAAAGGTTCTCCTGAATGCATTTTAAGAATTCTGTGTCCTCTATACCTTTTACACTGATTCTATCCCAGTTAATATTAGGATAGTTGAAATCCCCTACAATTACTGCCCTATTGGTTTTTGCACTTCAGAAATCTGCCTACATATTTGCTCTTATATCTCCCTCTGTCTATTTGGGGGTCTATAGTACACTCTCAGCATTGTGATTGCCTCTTTTTTGTTCTTCAGTTCAACCCACTTGGCCTCATTTGATGAGTCTTCTTAACATATCACTCCTCACAGCTGCAACTGTTTCTTTAACCAACATTGCAACCCCCCTCCTTTTTTATCCCCCTCTCTATCTCGTCTGAAAAGCCTGTAACCAGTAATGTTGAGCTGCCATTCCTGCCCTTTCAGCCATGTTTCAGTAATAGTTATATCATACTTCCACATGTCTATCTGTGCCCTCAACTCATCTGCCTTATTCACTAGACTCCTTGCATTGAAGTATATACCATTAAGCACTGCCAAACCAATTTGTTGTCTATTTTTTCTACCCTTTGTTTCCTCTGCCTTCCAAACTCACTTACTAATTTACTGCCTTTCATTTCCAGCTTTGCTTCTCCCTTCTGAATCTAAGCTCAGGTTCCCTTCCCCTGCCAAGCTCGTTTAAACCCTCCCCAACAGCACTAGCAAACCTCCCCACGAGTATATTGGTCCCAGCCCTGTTGAGGTGCAACCCGTCTGGCTTGTACAGTTCCCACCCTCCCGGAATCGGCCCCAAAGCATCACGAATCTAAAGCCATCCCTCCTGCACCATCTCTCCAGCTACGCATTCATCTGCTCTATCCTCCTATTTCTGTACTCACTAGCGCATGGCACCAGGAGTAATCTGGAGATTACTACTTTTGAGGTCCTGCTTATTAATCTCTTTCCTAGCTCCCTAAACTCTGCCTGCAGGACCTCATCCCTCTTTCTACCTATGTCATTGGTACTGATGTGGACAACGACCTCTGGTGTTCCCCCTCCCCACTCAGAATGTTCTCCAGCCACTCAGTGACATCCTTGACCCTGGCATCAGAGAGGCAGCATACCATCCTGGAGTCATGTCTGTGGCCACAGAAACACCTGTCTGTTCCCCTAACTATTGAATCTTCTATCACTATTGCTTCTCTGACCTTCCTCCTCCTCCACTGCTCCCCGCTCCTCCTCCCCCCCGCCCCCCCCCCCCCCCCCCCAGTACAGTTGAGCCACCCATGGTGTGTGGACTTGGCTCTGACTGTACTCCCAACGGAACCACCACGCTCACCAGTATTCAGAACAGAATACCGGTTAGAGAGCGAAATGCACTCGAGTCCTGCACTACCTGCCTGGTCCTCCTTGTCTGTCTGGCAGTCACCCATTCCCGCTCTGCCTGCAAATTCTTAAGCTGTGGGGTGACCAGCTCTCAGTCTCGCGGATGCACTGCAGTGACGCCAGCCACTGCTCAAGCTCCGAAACCCAGTGCTCGAGCTCCTCCAGCTGATGACAATTCCTGCACATGTGGTTGTCCAGGACACGAGAAGTATCCTGGACTTCCCACATGGCACAGGATGTGCATTTGATGGGACTGAGGTGCCCTGCCATGCCTCTATTTAATAGACTACTAACTAAACTTAGTTTAACCCACTGACCTAACTTAGAGAGAAAGAAGACAAAAAAATTACTCTAGTTTAACAAGAACCACAGAAATACTAAACACAAAGAAACTAGATATCTAGATACTTAACTTAGCATCCTCCTTTTGAGTTAGATGTGAGAAACCGCCTTCCTCCTCTCCACCAATTCCTACTATCACCAAATTCTTCCACTCTGCTTGCGATCCACTCCGATTGTGATATTACCCAGCTCTGTCTCCAAGCTCTGTGCTCAAGCCTATGTAGTGCTCCTTATGTAAAAGAACACTTGGGAGCACTTTACAAGAGATATGCATTGGAAAGAGTGCAGAGAAAAGCATGAAGTGATCTCGGGTATAAATAACGTGAGATATGAGAAAAGATTATAGAAGCTCAAGATCTAGTCTGTAGTGAAGATGATTAAGGGAGGTGTACAGATAATGCAAACCCGTATTATTGCGTCAAATGAGCTGTGGCTCAGTTGGTAGCACTCTTGCCTCCAAGTCAGAAGATTACAGGTATAGGAAGGGGGCGAGGCCATCGAGGGATTTGAAAACAAGGATGAGAATTTTAAAATCGAGCTGTTGCTTAACTTGGAGCCCATGTAGGTCTGCGAGCACAGGGGAGATGGTTGAGCGGGACTTGGTGTGAGTTAGCACACAGGCTAAGTTTTGGATGACCTCAAGTTTATGGCGAGTAGCACTAGAGAGGCCGGCCAGGAGTGCGTTGGAATAGTCAAGACTAGAGGTGATAAAGGCATGGATGAGGGTTTCGGCAGCAGTTAAGTTGAGGTAAGGGTGGAGATGGGCGATATTACGAAGGTGGAAATGGGTAATCTTAGTGATAGAACGGATATGAGGTAGGAAGCTCAATTCGTGATCAAATATGACACTAAGGTTGTGAACAGACTTGGTCAACCTTCGACAGTTGTTGGGCGGAGAGATTGAATCAGTGGAAAGGGAATGGAGTTTGTGGCGTGAACCGAAGACAATGGCTTCGGTCTTCTCGACATTTAATTGGAGGAAATTTCTACTCATCCATTGCTGGATGTCGGACAAGCAGTCTGATAGTATAGAGACAGTGGAGGGTTCGAGAGAGGTGGAAGAGAGGTACAGCTGGGTCTCATCAGCGTACATGTGAAAATTCACGATGTGTTGCCGGATGATGTCACGAAGGGCAGCATATAGATGAGAAATAGGAGGGGGCCAAGGATAGACCCTTGGGGGACACCAGAGGTGACAGTGCGGGATCGGGAAGAGAAGCCGTTGCAGGTGATTCTATGGTTGTGGCTGGAAAGATAGGAATGAAACCAGGCGAGTGCAGTCCCATCCAGCTGGACGACGGTGGAGAGGCATCGGAGCAGAATTTTGTGGTCAACCATGTCAAAGGCTGCAGACTGGTCCCGGAGGATGAGAAGGGATAGATTACCTTTGTCGCAGTCAATTAGGATGTCATTTGTGACCTTGGTAAGAGCAGTTTTGGTACTGTGGCAGGGGCAGAAGCCTGATTGGAGGGATTCAAACAAGGAGTTCTGGGAAAGATGGGCACGGATTTGGGAGGCGACAACACTTTGGAGAGGAAAGGGAGGTTGGAGATGGGGGCGATAGTTTGCAAGGATGGTGGGGGGGGGGTCAAGGGTTGGTTTGTTGAGGAGAGGGGTGATGATGGCAGATTGGAAGGAAAAGGGGACCATACCAGAGGAGAGCAAACCGTTAACAATATCCGCTAACATGGGAGCCAGGAAGGAAAGTTGGGTTGTCAGCAATTTAGTAGGAATAGAGTCGAGAGAGCAAGAGGTCGGTCTCATTGATAAGATGAGCTTTGAAAGGGCAAGAGGCGAGAGAGAGAGAGAAATTATAGAATTATGGAAATTTAGTGTTAGGGCAGGGGCAGAAGGGAGAGGAAGTAAGGTCCAGTGGACATGGGGAAGGGAGGGAATTGAAAGCAGAGTATAGTATAACATGTTTCTAAACAAATAAAAGTAATTAGTATTTTATGAATAAAGTGGCCCTTTAAATTTGCTGTGATTATGTTGAGTGTAATTCCTTGGGTTTTTGCCATGCACTCAGAATAGAAACAACCTCATGAATTTGTTTTAATAAAATGGATACATAATTAAAAAAGACTTGCATTAATATCGCACCTTAACATGTCTCTCAGAAACACTTCAAAACGCTTCACATACAATTAATTCTTTTAATTGTAATGGGGGGGGGGGTTGAAAGAGAATGAATTCCCTTCACTCCCCAGTAGTCTAGAACAGGGTTTCTCCAGCACTGAGTTGGAGAAACACTTTATTATTTAAAATATATGTGGTAAACTCTACTGGAGAATCCCTTTAGGGAATCCCCGCACCACCTGCTGTGAGAAGAACGATGTTCCCAAGACTGGCTGGGGACACAACTTTTCTCAGTGAGACGTGGCCACGTTTGGGTGGCAGCAGCGAGGGTCGGGTTGGGGCTCGGGTGTACTGTGGGGGACAGTGAGACGGGAGAAAGCAGCAACAGGAAGACACAGAAGCCCAATTTTGGCAATTTCGAGACGGGCAGCACTGTAGAGAACAGTGCCGCCTATCTTGGAGATAAACCTTGGAGGATTAAATTAGAGGATGTAAGTAAAATGAATAGATTAGTCTAACTGCGACAGAAATAGTGTTATAGGAAGTAAATGTGGCACTTCAAGAAACTGTACACTATATGCAAGACCCTTAATATATTAATAATCTTCATGCCAGTGATTTTTTTCATTCTGATAACTTTGAGTAACAGCACACTTCATCTACATTATTGCAATTATATATTCTACGTTATTATGCCATTTTATAAAGAGAAATAATTGCATTTATAGTAGTTTTATCTACTAATGCAGCACAATAAGCTAAGGACCACGTTTATCTGTATTGCTCATGTTATCCTAAATGTGATTAAAGCTAGCTATCTGTCCACTCACAGCTATGTCTCCATGATTTTGTGGTTTATGCTTTACAACTGTTGGTCAGAAAGAGCCTGAGGGGAATAGATGTTCTTTGAAGAATTTTCCCCATGCACTGACATTTTATAATTCTGCTCCAGTTACTTCATGAATTGGGAACACTGCCTGCAGCACAGTGTCCCCGTTCATTGAGATCACTGGAGAGACATTTTCTGATGTCACAGCTAGGGAAAGTTCTACATAAAGTAGAGCATTATTGAAGTGAAGATGAAGATGTCAGTGTGTGGGGTCGAAGTCCCGGGCCCAGTTCCCCTGTCCCTTTCCCGTGCCCAGACCCCAGTCCCCTACCCCTACCCCTGTCCCAGTTCCAGTCCACTGCTCCAATCTGCAGATTGCCTCCAACCAGAGATTTTAAAGCATTAAATGTAGGAGACTGAGAAACACTAGTATGGATTTGGAGATATCCTTTTTAGAACATTGCATGAAAATTCAAATGAATTCAGTTTTAACTCAAAATAGTTTTGGAGGCTTTTTAAGCTCATCACTATTTTTGGCTACTTTTAGTGCAATTGTTTACTCTTGAAATTATTAAAATATCAGAAATTACTAGGTATTTAATTTCTTATTCCCACCATTGTGTTCTGTCCTAGGCACTGCAACAAAGCAACATAAAGCCTATTTTTATTTATGTAAATAAAAGGAATTATGGAACCATTTGAATTTTTATATATAACTGAAGCCAAGTACATTACTTTGGTCAGTGATGCATAAAGGATTAATAAGTACTAAACATGAACATAACGTAGAGTGGGTGTTTTGTTACAACAGACAGCAGGTATGTACAAAAACCTGTGTGTTGTTCCCTCCAACAGCCTGAGGTGAAAAGTGAACAGAAGATATGTGATGACATTGCTTTGATGTTAATAAACCTAAATGGAAGTCAAAAATCAAAGTGCTGTGTGTGTAAATGGCTGTGTTATGAAAAGAAAAAAGGTACAAGAGTGAGTCTGTAATTAGGCATAATTGGTGCTTTTGGGCTAGTTATTTCCCCCTCCCCATATGAATGAATGGTTTGTCATTTTTTCGCTGTATAATACAACTATGGTGGAACAACCCACTGTAAACTTAAAGGTGTTTTTTGAAAAAGGTGATTAAATGTAGACTACATTGCCTGTGTTTTTTTCATTCCCTGCCCTCTTGAAGCTTTCTGTCTGGCCAGCTGGCAGAGTAATGTAGCAACCCAAACACCTGCTCCTTTGCTGGAGAAATTAATAGATGAAGCAGTCATGAATGCCTTTGTTGTGGTGAGTTTTTAAGTGAAATACAGGAAAACCACAAATTCGGTGTTTTCTTTACCTAAAACCCGCAAGGGACTGACTGTCCCCTGGCGGAGCCAATCCTAACCACATCAAAGCAGATACCAGAGCGGTTGGTGGACAATCCAATGAAAACATTTAACATTTTTTCTTTATCGTTTTTTATTTCTATATAGATTTTCGCCTTGCCAGACTAATTGGGTGGAAACTAATTAAATTAATATTTTGATATTTGTAATGAATGCTGCAGATCCTAAGGCTGCTATAGAAATGTGGCCTTGATAATCAAACTCATTGGACACCTTTTGTCACTTCCTCAGTGAAATTGCCTGTTTTCGGCATTAACCATTGCGTGCAATAAATAAATTGTGGGTGAATGTATTTAAAAAAAAAAAGTTTGCCCAATTACTTTCTGTGAGGGTTATCAGTGGCAAGTGTCACCACCCCTCACATTGATTACAGCCTGCAGTCACCTATACAGAATCAACTATGGACTGTCACAGTTGCTGCATCTTCTGTTGTCTTCAATTGCTTGGCATATCTGCGGAAGAGTTGTTGAATTCCAGACTGTTACATGGTTCTTCAGGCAGTGTCACAAGACTAGGCTGAGCTTTAAGTTTGGAGATGATGGGTGTAATCACCTATAGCTACTTTTGCATTGCTTTGAAGCTTTGAGCAGGCTGTCTCACACTTTGGCTTAACATGTCCTATCTTAAGCAAAGTTTGTTTTTTAATGTTCTGATAAAGTGGACTTTCCTGCTTTCCTACTCAATATATTTAAAGACTCACAGTCCAGCACCTTGATTCGTTATTTCATTAGTAAGTTCCTCGTAGATTGTAGTGTGTGTTTTCAGTCATACTGCTTCCCTTTTTCTCCTCCCCCTCTTACCCTGGCTCTAGACTGCTACCACCAATTAAATGAAATGAGTTCCAACATCTAACTCTTTAATTGGACTTGGAATGCAAAATTATTTGTTAGAAGTCTTTTTGGTCTTTTGCAAGAAAGTCTTATTTAACTGCAAGTTTCCTAAACCTCTGGTTTCTTGTTAACCACATGACTGTGCAGACACTACTCGCAGCTATTTTCCCCATGTCTGCTTTGCTTTTTTCTTGTAATTCAACTAATCAGCATCCTGGAGTATCAATGAACATATCGCTGGCCACCTGCTAAATCAGGATACTGGACTCGTTCAGGAATAGCTACTTGATATAATGGGAAGATGGCAGGTTTTTATTCTGGATCAATGTGACTGACTGGGCTAATGGGCCTTCCTATCTTGTCACTATTCTTCTGGAGCACGTGCTGTGATGCAGCAGTCATTCAGTTTGTGGTAATATGTGATCTAGGTCCAGCAGATTGACACAACTATGGTGACAACATGCATTACATTGGTAATATAGTGGACCTTGAGGTCAAGATCAGAGGCTATTACAAAATTAGAATCTGCTGTCAAGCATGGCCACATTTATACAGAACGTAGACATTTATTTTCTGGACTTCATAGTGCGATATCGCCAAAGTAGGGTTGATTTGTTTTTAATACACTTTTGGCATGTTTTCTAGATTATTTTCCATGTATGTGAAGTCATTGCATTTGAAATGTTAATCGGGTCAAACTAACCTGCACACCTGACCTGTTACCTGGGTCAGATTGCATTATACACCTGGTTCTGCCAATACGGTCACCCCAATACCTGTATAGTTTTATATATGGTTGAATATAACCATATTAGAAGGATGGATAACATTTTGCAGATAAAATTTTGCATAACCAATTGGGTGTAATTTTGGTTTTAATTTGTTTTAGCAAGGTCTGCGACTTTTTGCCCTATATGATTTTTGGCTTATTAATAAAATATTTTATTCAATCTTTCTGAAAGTCTAATGTGTATCTTGAAGGGAATTCTAGAAATTAATATGCTGCACTATCTTTTAAGAGCTAATTCTTTTGTGGAAAGGAAGAATAAAGCGATGATGTTTATCTTTGAACAGACCACCAGACTGGTGACTTTCTAAGAATAGTTCCGTTCTGGATTAGCTTTAAAATAAAGGCCGGGATTTTACTTACCTCAGTGGGTCCGGGGCGGGCGATGTTAGTGGCGGATTGCGGGCCTGCTGCTGGCTCCATCCCACTGCCTAAAATGAATTTACATTGATAGCGCTTGTTAAGCCCGCCCAGCGCGTTTCCCGGGCCAATTCGAGGAAGCGAGTCTGATGACATCATTCATGGCGCATCATCAGCCGGTTTCCTTAAAGGGACCATGGCCACCTTTCTTTTGACATTTGTGCTGTCTGTTCTACAGCAGTGAAGTGCTACAAACACTGACAATGACTGCACAAAGGCAGAGGGCTGCACCCAGGTTCTCTCATGACACACTCCATATGCTTATGGAGGGAGTCACAGCACACAGGGAGGTTCTCTTCCCTTCCCATGGGCAGAAGAGACCTCCCCAGGAGATCAACACAGCCTGGTTGCACATTGCACAGGAGGGCACAAGCGGGGATATGTTCAGGAGGACCTGGGTGCAGTGGCACAAACGTTTTAATGATCTCATTAGATCACAACGTTAGTACAAAGCCACACTCAACTTCATCCCTGCAGTGCTTCTCATCACGGCCCCATCAATCTGCCTTCCCTACCCTACTCCTGCACATCCTTACTCACACCAACTTACCTTGCACGTCCACCCATCCCTCTCTATCTACATTATCATATCCCCAGCTCACTAGCCACCCCTCACACTCACCCTCATCCTAGTGCAATCATACCAACTAACATCACACAAAGGTAAACACTTGGGTGTTTTATCCAATGTTTATGTATAGTTTCTATTAATGTGCTGTCAAACATTGAAATCTTTATTTTCAACACTTTCTGGTCTTGGACAGATTTTTCTGCTCCTTTGGAAGTGGCTTAGTGAGTTGCAGTGAATGGAGACATAACAGTACCCCCCGCAATGGTGATGAGTGTGAAAGGAATGGCTTGGGCATTGTAGGGATGCTTTATGGTGTTGGTGGGTGGTGCCAACCTGGCGCATCATGTGGCAGCCAGAGTGTACAGCGTAAAGTTAAGTAAATCTGGCCATGATGAGGCCATCCCTGGCCTCCCGGGCAGCAATATGCTCAGGTGCTGATACCCTCTGTCCTGTGCAGCATCAGGTGATTGCGGAGAAGGTTGGTGTTGTTGGTGCTGCTGCTGTGCCTGGTGCTGCTGGTGATGGGGCTGATCGTGGTTCGATTCTGAGGACCAAGGTGAGACAGTATAAACAGCACCCATGTTGATGGAATAGATGGCAGGTGAAGTACAGATGACAGAAGCGATCGGTCAATAGTGAGAGAGGTAATAAGGTGAGACTAGATGGAGACTTGTGGAAAGACTTGCAGCATGATGAACCTGTTGTAAAAATGCAGTGAGGAACAGCTTGTGGCTGAGGAAAGTGATATTTGTCAGGTGGGAATTTTTACTGTGCATTTGAAGCTGTCAAGTAATCAGCTGGAGCAATGGCCAATGAACTCCTGCTACAGGTTGACAGATATGGTCATTGAACAACGTGGTTCCTGTGGCCATGAAGTTAAAGTTTAAAAAGTAAGGTAAAAAAGCCTGTTATGGGTCTGGTAAGTACATTATAATTAGTTTAATTGGGTCACCCACTGCTTCCTATCGGGTCTGCTCAGCACTAACAGACCTGACATTGGCAAAGGCGCATTGCGGCGGGTTGACAGCGGGTTCTTGACCCACTGTCAAAAAAACCCCCACTTTCCCACCCAACCTTCCACCGATCCCGCCCGCTGATACCCCGTAAAATTCCGACCAAAGAAGCATTATGAATATAAACCAAGGTTTACGATATAATCATTCAGCTTTCAACTTTTGCAATGTATCGTGGGGGCAAAGGAAATTGGGGATGCACAAGAGGCCAGAATTGGAGGATGCAGAGTTCTCGGAGGGTTTGATGGCTGGAGGAGGTTACAGAGAGAGGGAAGGGCAAAGCCATGGAGGGATTTGAACACATGGATTAACATTTTATTTTGAGGCATCACTGTAGGTCGGTGAGCACTGATGGGTGAACGGGACTTGATGCGAGTCAGGATACGGGCAGCAGAGCTTTGGATGAGCTGAAGTTTACCAAGAGTGGAAGGTGGGAGGCCTGCCAGGCGAGCATTGGAATAGTCGAGTCTAGAGGTAACAAAGGCACGGATCAGGGTTTCAGCAGCAGATGGTTTGAGGTAGGTGCAAAGAAGGGCGATATTACGCAGGTGGAAGTAGGCGGTCTTGGTGCTGGAGAGGATATGGGGTCGGAGGCTCAGCTCGGTCAAATAGGACGCTGAGATTGCGAACAGTCTAGTTCAGCCTCAGACAGTGGCCAGGGCGAGGGATGGAATCAGTGGCTAGGGAACAGAGTTTGTGACCGAGGCCGAAGACAATGGCTACGGTCTTCCCAATATTTAATTGGAGGAAATTTTTGCTCATCCAATACTGGACCAATGTAAGAGGAGCGACAGTTACAAGCAGGTATAAGGTGGTCACTGAACTAGAATGGGGTGAAGCATTTGAAGGTATCTTAATTAGTAGAGGTGTAAAACGCCAATGGAGCCATAAAATAGTGATGGAGGTGCAGGGCTTTAAGCAAGTGAGGACAGGGACAGCGACTTGGCAAATAAATGGCAGCGGGTGGAAGTGGGGAGGAATGGCACCTCAAGATGATGAAGGCATTAATTAGACATAGCGGAAAAAGAATTTGGGGTGGAGATGTTACGAAGATGGAGTTCAGGTTGGCAAGGACAGGAATGATCGGAGAATAGAAGAGGATGTATGCCATTATGGATTAAGCAACATATTAAGATTTCACATCACTGGATTTAGTTTGAGGTGCCATTTGGGAAGTGTTATGTTTCTGGATTTTTGACCATTTTTTTACAGAAGATATTTGGAAAAAGGGTTGCTCTTAATTTTAAGTTTTTAAAAGCAATGTGTGGTCTCCAGAGCACACAGGTGAAAGGTAGTTAATATGCTAAATGGAAGTCGTTTCTCCTGGAGTCTAAACAGTAAGCAATTTTTTTTAAGCTTGACTGGGTAGTCAGAAAAACACCTCTCACCATTGTGTGGGGCAACCCTTTGATCTCAATTAGTCTGTAAGTGAGGCTTTTAAAATAGAATAGACACCAAAAAGGCAGTCAGGCAGCAAAGTGCTATGAGAAAGAAAAAAAGAAAAGATACTGGAAGGAGAGGAAGCTCTGCCCTGGTTGTAGGACAGGATGCAGAGGTGTTATTCTGCTTTAAGTCAAGTGGGACAATGTACTGATTTAGGAATGTATGATGTACCTTTTATATTACGTCATTAAGCCAAAATAAGTTCTACCGATTTGAACTGTTGCTCTGCACATTTTCACCTTACTGTGGAATAAAGCTGCCTAACAAAACTTGATACCAAGCCTTGTCTCATCTGGTGTTAACTCAGTCTGTCCAGAGAGATTGAACGATGCATGTGTGAATGACATGAAGATCTGGTCCAGAATCACAAGGGGGTTTCATTGTTATACCTCCCACTGGTACAAGCAGCTATAGAGCAGTGTAAGTCAACTCCCATAAAAGTAAGAACATTCAGACTGCTTATAAGAGCGAGTGATGCTACAGAACCTGTGAAAGCACCTAAATCTGCAACATATGGTTGATGGAGTTAAGGACAGAGGCATGGAAGAGCTTGATTATGCTGTTTGTTTGGCATGCAGTTATGAATCAGCCAAAATCTTCCCAAACTTAAGAGAATCTAATGAAGACAAATAGAATTTGCTGAGAGGTGTGCCAAGCACCCTCTTGTATCCTAAATTCAAAGAAAATCCTCTTCCCATGCAGTCAACCAATCTGGGTGACACATGTAACGGAAGGGTTTACCTCTTTTGGTGTCAATCATTTCTAACAGTTAAATAAATGTCCTGGAAGATGTCAAAGTTAATGAGGCATGGATACCTAGGCATACCAAGTTTCATTTTTACTCCCCTAACTTTTCAATCTTCCTTTAACAAAGGGTCCTACACAGGACCAGATAGGGCATGGCATATTTATGTCCAACTAACGAGCTTCTCCTGAGCTAGTACTTAATGTTCGCCGTCTTATCACTACTATGGAATGTTCTGTTTAAATAAACAACTTCATGGTTTTAATTAGTTTCGGTTTCCCAGCATTAAATTTAACTAACTTCATTTTGTGTGGACACCTTTTAAGCTGAAACTCCATCTTGAGAACACATTTCAGGCAATTTCCAGGACATTTTCCTACAAGCTTCTTAGCCCTCCACACAGTTTCTCTCTCTCTCCACCAATTGTTTGTTACCTCAATGTAAACAGACAGGAGTTGAGTCAATGAAGCAAAAAGTAATGGGGATAATGGGCATTGCTGTTGAAACCATTCAAGAGTAAAGTGACCCACTCTAATGATGACAACTGACTTGAGAGTAACATATGAAGAATCACCAGACAAAGGTCTCCCCACATCTCATGGCCTTCAATATGCCTTTCAGAAAAGTCAGCTTGATTCTGTTGAAAGTCTTCTCAGCATATAGAAAGAGTACCAAGCTAGATTCACACACAGACACAGAATCCCCACAGTGCAGATAGAGGCCATTTCGGCCCATCGAGCCTGCACCGACACATATCCCACCCTATCCCCGTAACCCCACGTATTTAATCCCCTAACACTAAGGGTCAATTTATCATAGCCAAATCAACCTAACCCGCACATCTTTGGACTGTGGGAGGAAACCGGAGCACCCGGAGGAAACCCACGCAGACACAGGGAGAATGTGCAAACTCCACACAGACAGTCGCCCGAGGCCAGATTTGAACCCGGGTCCCTGGCGCTGTGAGGCAACAGTGCTAACCACTATGCCACCGTGCCCCCCCCTTCATGGAACTGGCAGATTAATTATATATAAGTGTATGCCATAGATGAATCTCATCTGATCAAGGTGGACGAGCTTCTGAATCACATTGCTCAGATCGGTTGCCAGTATCTTTGTAAAATTTTTGCTATAATGGTTAAATAGCAAGATTGATCTATAGAACGCACAGTTTAGCAGAATCTCATCCTTATTCATTAGAGATGTCAATATAAATTTAATTGTATTTTTGAACTATTGCCACAAAATGCATCTGCATTAGTAAAAATGCACTGTAGAATTAATTGTTCTTAATTGAAGAATACATCTGAGTACTAAAGGATACTATTACTGATATCTCAAAATGGTCATAACAGTGCTCAATATAAACTTTACTGTAGCCCACAGCACACAAAAAGGGGGTGTGCCCTTCTAAAGTTAAAACTAAGGTATATATTGTTGGAGCTACGTAGAAAGAACTTTACTCTGCATTGAAGCTGTGCTACACCTGATTTGGAAGTCTCTGACAATGGGTGGCTGAAATGTGAAAGTTTTTCATTCCTCAGCATCAACTTAACGAGCAGAAACATTCACCAAAAAAACACACACTCTAGGTTTCAAACTAGAGATGAAGATACTTATTTAGAAAGTTGTTGAATGTGATTTTTATTTCACAGTTGAAAGAGACTGCGTAACTCATTTAAAAAGTCATTCATCAATTAGACAGATCTCCTTCAAGACTGGACTAAATACTGTATTTGCATGATATGTTTGAATTTCATATTTTATTAAAGTTAAAGTAAATTGTTGTAAAGTTTTTTTATATTGGGTATGGTAGATCTGTTTTCCATATGCAGAGCAGAGTATCAGCAGTGATCATTCCTGATCACCAGTTGGCGGATGGTTGTTGAAGGATCGATTGTGTATATGCTCGTTGATCATTGCAGTGTGGTGGGTTTTATAGATTTTAATTTAGTTCACCTGCAGCTGAGAGTGAGTTCACTGCATTTTATGTATGTGGTCTTCAAGTGGCTCATCGGAGTTGCATCATCTCACTCCGTATCCTGCGTATACAAGATAATGGCAGAATAAATTCCATATTCTGTGTGCACAAGATAATGATGGAATAAATTCCATGTCCTGCCCATATACATTTTTATAGAGTAATTTTGATTTCTTTGAACATCATTTAATTCCTAAAAAGTGTTTGCCTCTCTTCTGCAATTATGGATTATGTACAGATGTTTATATCTCTCATGCTGCAGCTGTGCATAGATTTTCCTCACTTAAAAAAATGTCATTTAGTCCCCAAAACGTGGTGTGTTGAATCCATAAACTCGACCATCCTATCCGTCTGTGAGCAGATATTTAGCTTATCTTCTCTAGTGAATAGACTGAAACAGAGTTCAAACAGAATACATGCCCTCTTCTTCCCTCCCAAGTTGTACAGCTTAGTAGCGGACTATATAAGTTGAAATCTTTTAAAAAAATATGCATTTTTTTCCCCTCCTTACTTGATACTTTTAAGGAGACTTGTAGAACAAATAAAGAAACTATCTCAATGAACAGTCTTTAGTTTTAACTAAATAGGACAAGTTTCTGCCCCGTCAACAAAAATGTAAAGAAATGAGATAAATCTTTAAGCTGTGAAGTAATGACTGTCTGACTGTAAATTAGTCTCTTTCATTGTCAAACTCTTCAAGTATTTCACTTATGCATGCCAAAAGATAATTTTGCCAAGTGATCTATTTCAAAAGGATTTGCAGGCAAATATTTCCACTCTTTTTCAACAAAACTTTTGTCTAAGGTGACTTCAGTTAGTAATATTCTCACCCTTTCCCTTTGAATTTCACATGGAATAAAACTACTTGTCTCCTTCATGTGATTAACTGCTTATAAATTAGATTTACAAAACCACCATATGACCATCTCTGAGAAAGGTTAATCGTCATTGAAAATTATCTTACGTTCTTATCTATTGCATAAGGGATTTATTTAAAGATTAGATTACTTTCCTCTTCCCGGGGAGGGTGGGTAAAATATTTTTTACTGGTAAAGAATATCTTGAGTGCCACCTGTAAGCTCAGTCGGACTCGTGAGTTTCTGTCCCTGCTGCCTCTCAGTTTTCTGGTGGAAGGAATTTTCTTTTTTAGTTAGTAACATTGGGAGCTTGCTTTGGATATTCCATGGGTCTGTTATCATTTTCACATCTTTTTAGTATCAGCAACTGTGGGATTTGCAGCAGTCTGTTACAGCAGGTGTGTTGATTTCAGTTGCCCGTAGCTCGGTTGACTGTTGGAGACGTTTTCTCTGTGATTGGATATTGCCACGTTCTGCCATCTACTACAGGCACACACAAGAGCACAGTATGCCGGGTGCGTTCTGTCCTTCCATTGTCAGCATTGGAGGTAATATAAATCGTCCTTGCCTGTGAAGGTACCTTTTCCTAGAGTCTCCAAAGCCTTTCTTCATTGTGTGGCGTCCATGGCTGCTGTGCAGATTTGTTTAGCAGAGGAAGTGTGGGAGGCGGTCTTTATTACTTGATTTTGAATTCTTTGTAGCCTCTTGACCTATCTGACTATCAGTGCACCAGGGCTAGATGAGCATAATCCAGGATTAGGCATGGGTAGGCATTGTACAGTTTAGGGAAGGTATTTGAACTGATGCCCTGCCCGTGATGTCTTTGAAGTGCTGTGTCCAAGCCATATTCCTCGGGAAAGTTATCTCCAGGAACCTCTGCAATTTGATCTCAATGGATTTTTGACAGTAACTCACTCCTGTTCTTTGTGCATGTTTATTTTGGAGAATAGAATGCACTGGGATTTTTAGTGACTCAGTCAAGTTTGATGGTGACACACCCATGTGACACCAATTACGTGCTCTCCCAGGAAATTCAAAATCAATTGAATCAGCTTAGTAAATCCCTGTTCCACATCCAGGAGCACTTCCAGTGTGTATCTCTTTCCTGTGAAGGCTTGGAGAACATGCTTTGACTGTTGCAAAGCTGCTTAGTCTCCTGAATCTTGTTTGGCCTTAGTTAAAGAAATTACCACACTTGAGTTGATGTTACAGGTGGTATGTGATGACAGTCTCCAACAGCTTTCCTTGGCAGCTCAGCAGGCTGATCAGGTTAGCAAGTCCAACAACTGAGAGTCTATCCACTGCCCCTTGACATTCAACGGCATTACCATTGCCAAATCCCCCACCATCAACATCTTGGAGGGGTCACCATTGACCAGAAACTTAACTGGACCAGCCACATAAATACTGTGGCTACAAGAGCAGGTCAGAGGCTGGGTATTCTGCGGCAAGTGTCTCACCACCTGACTCCCCAAAGCCTTTCCATCATCTACAAGGCACAAGTAAGGAGTGTGATGGAATACTCTCCACTTGCCTGGATGAGTGCAGCTTCAACAACACTCAAGAAGCTTGATACCATCCAGGAGAAAGCAGCCCGCTTGATTGGCACCCCATCCACCACCTTAAACATTCACTCCCTGCACCAGATGCACTGCAGCAACTCGTCAAGGCTTCTTCGATAGCACCTCCCAAACCCGCGACCTCTAGCACCTAGAAGGACATGGGCAGCAGGCGCATGGGAACACCACCACCTGCAAGTTCCCCTCCAAGTCGCACACCATCCCAACTTGGAAATATATTGCTGTTCCTTCATCGTCGCAGGGTCAAAATCCTGGAACTCCCTCCCTAACAGCACTGTGGGAGTACCTTCACCACAAGGACTGCAGCGGTTGAAGAAGGTGACTCACTGCCACCTCAATGAGCAATTAGGGATGGGCAATAAATGCTAGCCTTGCCAGCGATGCCCACATCCCAGGAACGAATAAAAAACACAGTGCTGGACTCACTAGAGTCTTTAACTGGCTTGTGGGCCATTGTGGCTAAAGCTAATTTTCAGCATCCTAGGAAGTACCCCTGCACCAACCACTTGAAAGCCTTGGTGATCATGGTCATCATCTCATCAGGTATTTTTCTAATTAAATGCTTGGTGGTACTATCCTTTCTCACATACTCCTTAGCTGTATGTGGCGTTCAGCAGCAATAATTGGCTGGACCAAGGCAGTTGCATTATTTTTTTGGGGTAGTATCTTCTTAGTGACTTGTAAGCCTCTGCTCAGGTTGGAACCATTTCAGTTGTGTGTGGATATAATGATCATCATCCTTTTCTCAACTACTGTCAAATTCTTTGTGATTTGGTTTGGTGTGGACTGTACAGAAGTGATCTTTGAACAACTCTACTTTCTCTGAGTACAGGAACAAGGATGTCTTGCTGCAGTTGTACAGGGCCTTGGTGAGACCACACCTTGATTATTGTGTGCAGTTTTGGTCGCCTTATCTGAGGAAGGATGTTCTTGCCACGGAGGGAGTGCAGCGAAAATTCACCAGACTGATACCTGGGATGGCAGGAATGACATATAAGGAGAGATTGGGTCGATTGGGCTTATACTCGCTAGAGTTTAGAAGAATGAGAGGGGATCTCATTGAAACTTATAAAATTCTAACAGGACTAGACAGACTAGATGCAGGAAGGATGTTCCCGATGGCCGGGGAGTCCAGAACCAGGGGTCACAGTCTAAGGATAAGGGATAAGCCATTTAGGACAGAGATGAGGAGGAATTTCTTCACCCAGAGAGTGGTGAACCTGTGGAATTCTCTGCCACAGAAGGCAGTTGAGGCCAATTCATTGAATATATTCAAGAGGGAGTTAGATATATTTCTTAAGGCTAAAGGGATCAAGGGATATGGGGAGAAGGCAGGCACAGGGTACTGAGTTTGGATGATCAGCCATGATCTCATTGAATGGCAGAGCAGGCTCAAGGGGCCGAATGGCCTACTCCAGCTCCTATCTTCTATGTTTCTATCTTCTATGTTGAACTGCAGCCCAGGGTATGCCGAGTTGGTGTGTTTTTTCGCTGGCTCTGCCAGTTGTCAGAATTGCTCGAGACCTGCTTTTACTCAGCCATTTTGCTGAAACGATCCCACTGCTTTTCGTCAGCGACTTTCAAGAATTGTCAGATCTTAGTTCCAGGTGGTTGATCAATGCTTTTGTTTCCCTGAGTTGTATTTCAATGAAGTTCTCCCTCAATCTGTTTTTTTTAAACTAAGTCAGTCTGGTAACGTGCTGAGGTATCACAACAGCCCTTTCGCCAAGATCCTCCTTCATTGGTATTGCTTTTCTTGCTGCTCCCATTACTGCATCAGTCAACTGCTTACCGTCTCACTCTAGATTGTCTAGGGGGTGTTGCAGATGGTTGGGTGATCTGCTAGATGCAGCCTGAAGGCAGTCCTGTCAGCTCTTTTGTAGTCTCAGCCTACTCTTCTGGATGGTTGCATTCATGTAGAGCGGGTCAATGTGAACAGGACTGACAGATGGTCAATTCCCATATCTTCTCTACTCCTCACGTTTGAGCACTTGCTGGCCACAGCTGGTGTTAAAATTGCGAGGTCAAGCACGTCGTGGGAGTTTGAACTGCTGCTGGGAAAAGTGGACTTTTGAGGCCTCCAAGATACTGTAGCCCAGATCATCTGCCATGTTCAGTAGCTCTTTTCCTGCAGCGTTACTCAACTGGCTGCCCCACACACAATATTTTGTGTTGAAATCACCTGCGATCACCATGCTATTTCCAAATCAGAAGGTTCTTCTAAAGATGTCTCATGGCAGCAAAGTCTCCGGTGAGCATTAGATAGAATACTTCATTTACTACAAGCAAGGAGTGCCATTCTGACTGCTACATGCTTCAGTCCAACGGCAGTAACAAAAACATCCATTTCACTGGACTCCAGGCTGCTTCACCTTTTCTGTCTGATCTGACAATCATAGAATCATAGAAGGAGGACATTCGGCCCCTCGTGTCTGTGCCAGCCGAAAAAGAGCTATCCAGCCTAATCCCACTTTCCAGCTCTTGGTCCGTAGCCCTGTAGGTTACGGTACTTCAAGTGCATATCCAAATACTTTTTAAATGTGATGAGTGTTTCTGCCTCTACCACCCTTTCAGGCAGCGAGTTCCAGACCCCCACTACCCTCTGGGTGAAAATAGTTCTCCTCAACTGCCCTCTAATCCTTCTACCAATTACTTTAAATCTATGCCTCCCGGTTACTGACCCTTCTGCTAAGGGAAATAGGTCCTTCCTATCCACTCTATCTACATAAGAACATAAGAAATAGGAGCAGGAGTAGGCCAATCGGCCCCTCGAGCCTGCTCCGCCATTCAATAAGATCATGGCTGATCTGATCCTAACCGCCAATCCACTATCACAGAACCATCTCCTGAATCTAACAGAATTAGACACACAAAATAGGAGCAGGATCAGGCTACACGGCCCCTGGGTCCGCTCCACTACCCACAGGGCCATGACCGATCGGAACCTAGACTCATGTCCAAATTCCTGCCCGCTCCCCATAACCCTTTATTCCCTTTACTTCTAGGAAACAGTCTATTTCTGTTTTAAATTTATGTAATGATGTAGCTTCTACAGCTTTTTGGGGCAGCATATTCCATGGACCTACCACTTGAGTGAAGTAGTTCCTCCTCATCTCAGTTTTGAAAGAGCAGCCCCTTATTCTAAGACTATGCCCCCTAGTTCTAGTTTCACCCATCATCGGGAACATCCTCCCCGCATCCACCCGATCCAACCCTTCACAATCTTGTATGTTTCAATAAGATCGCCTCTCATTCTTCTGAACTCCAATGAGTAGAGTCCCAATCTACTCAACCTCTCCTCATATGTCCATCCCCTCATCCCTGGGATTAACCGAGTGAACCTTCTTTGTACTGACTCGAGAGCAAGTATGTCTTTTCTTAAGTATGGACACCAAAACTGTATGCAGTATTCCAGGTGCGGTCTCACCAATACCTTGTACAACTGAAGCAATACCTCCCTATTTTTATATTCTATCCCCCTAGCAATGAAAGCCAACATTCCATTGGCCTTCTTAATCACTTGCTGCACCTGCATACTAACCTTTTGAGTTTCGTGCACCAGGACCCCCAGATCCCTTTGTACTTCAGTACTTTCCAGTTTCTTGCCATTAAGATAATAACTTGCTCTATGATTTTTCCTGCCAAAGTGCATAACCTCACACTTTCCAGTATTGTATTCCATCTGCCAAATCTCTGCCCACTTACTTAGCCTGTCTATGTCCCCTTGCAGGTTTTTTATGTCCTCCTCACTCACTACTTTCCCTCCCATCTTAGTATCATCTGCAAACTTTGATATGTTACACTCGGTCCCCTCCTCCAAATCGTTAATAAAGATTGTAAAGAGTTGGGGACCCAGCACTGACCCCTGTGGAACACCACCAGTTACTGATTGCCAGTCTGAGAATGAACCATTTATTCCAACTCTCCCAAGAACAAGGGAACATCAGTGCCAGTTACAAAAACAGAGTTAGGTTAGATGCTGGGTAGTACTTTTTGCAGAGTCATTGACCTCTGGAATAATTACGAGTACATGTAGTGATTGTGGATTTGCTGCAAGTGTTCAAAAAGAAGCTGGATGAGTTCCTCTGAGTGGAAGACATTTTGAGTTATAGAAAGCAGATGGGTTTCTGGAGATAAATGATACTGGTCACTGTGGGGTGGGCATACAGGATACTTTCCTTTATTAGCCGAGGCATAGAATATAAGAGCAGGGAGGTTATGCTTGAACTGTATAAAACACTAGTTAGGCCACAGGTAGAATACTGCATATAGTTCTGGTCACCACATTACAGGAAAGATGGGATTGCATCTAGGCCCCACATATTTATACACCTCAATCAAGTCTCCTCTCAGCCTCCTCCATTCCAGAGAAAACAACCCCAGCCTATCCAATCTTTCCTTATAACTAAAATCCTCCAGTCTTGGCAACATCCTGTAAATCTCCTCTGTACCCTCTCTAGTGCAATCCCATCTTAGATGGCTCGAGATATCCTCTTCAACTGGCTGCTGAGTTCCAGATGATTGACTCTTCCTAATATCTTTTGGAGAGGCTTTAGGCAAACCAAAAGGAGGCTAATTGCAGATCAAAACCTCTTCCATTTATTGAAAACCACAGGCCATGCATTGTCAAATCTTCATTTTAGCAGGTTAATAGAATACATATTTCCAACCTACCTCATGGATTTTTTTTTTCTTCATTGCACTTCATGTTTGATTTCAGTTTAATTCTGATGAATTGTCATCTGAAGCAAAGGCATCTGCTGGATACAGTTCATATTTTGAAGTAGGCCAGTTGAAATGTAACGCCAGGCAAGCCTCGCTCCACAAGGCCACAATAGAGTGTCTTCCCTTAAAAAGGGCAGCACCATTAAAATTTCTAGGGAGAATTTGGCTCCTACAACTTAATCTTTAAACCAAAATAAATCAGCAGAAAGGTTGGAGGAAATCAAAACAAAATTGCATGTGGTGCCCACCTAAGTGGCAAATGAGAGTTAACTCCACAAAAAGACCTTCAGTAGCCACTGTCAAAGGTGACATTGATATCTCAATAACAACTCGTGCAAAATAGTTACTCCTTGAATGCTTCTGTGAGAAGAGCTACCTTTCACTGGAGCAAAACCCTGTCATTGCTTCATTCTCATTGTCACATTTTTGGGTTGTAAGTAAAAATAACAGGAAGCTACTGGAGGTGTATAATAACTCCTTAATTGTTTCTTAGCAATTTATAGCTCTGCAATTAACCATTTTATTGCTGTCTTGGGGACCGGGGAGGGGGAGAAATTATTTGGTTTATCGAAGGTTGGATAGATTCAATCTCCAGGCAGCCGATCACAAGGAACCGATTGTGGCTGTAAAAAAGCATTCTCATGTAAATGAACTGTTAAGTGCGCACTGGATCATAGAAGCACAACGTGAGGCCATTCAGCCTATCATGCCTGTGCCAGCTCTTTGAAAGAGCTATCCCATTAGGCCCACTCCCTGGTCTTTCCCCATAGCTCTGCAAATTTTTCCTTTTCAAGTAATTATCCAATTCCCTTTTGAAAGTTACTATTGAATCTGCTTGCACGATCCTTTTCAGACAGTAGCATTCCAGATCATTATAACTTGCTGTGTAAAAAAAAAACCTCATCTCCCCTCTGGTTCTTTTGCTAATTATCTTCAATCTGTGTCATCTGGTTACCAACTCTCCTGCCAGTGGAAACAGTTTCTCCTTATTTACTCTATCAAAACCCTTACCATATATTTCCCAAATTAAGTGCTTTTTTTGCAGAAATTGGTCTTTTTTTACTGCGTGATCCCAAATAGGAAAAAATAGATGTTTATCCAAACAATATTCTACTACACATGTAGAATGCCCCAAAAATAATGTGTCAAATACTTCAGATGCTGAAAATCTGCAACAAAAATAGAAACACAGCAGCAGTATACTCAGCATCTGTGGAGAGAATGTACAAGTTTACATTTCTGATGCAAACCCTTCTTTAGAACTGAAAAGTAAACAGATGAATAGACATTTTAATGCATTCAAAAAAGGGTGAGGGAATATTTGTAAAAAAAAAAGGAATTACGAGTGGAATAATGGGACAGATCTTGCTGGAGTGGGGCAACTCACAGCGGACGCTATTAGACTTTTTTCTGCCTTCACCACATCTTTTTTTGCACCATAACTTGCTGGAATTATGAGCTGATAACTGTGGCTAGGGCAACGGGGCATCTGGGACCTTAGTGAACGCCAGGACTAATACTGTATCTCCTTTAAGGATTGAGAAAGAAACAGAGGAACGATGGAGAAGGAGGGTGAATTAGAGTCAAATTAGGTACATAAAGAGCAAGAAAGGAAGATTGCATTAAGAGAGAGAAAGGAAAAGTAAAATGGAAAATTAAAATTTGACATTTTTAAAATCTCTAACAGCAATTGATTACATGCAGGCATGAGATTGAACAGTTTAAATTGTTGGTTGATTTGTATTGCATTAACAATTATCATATCATTAAAAAGGTACTTAAGCTGTTAAATTCCAGCCCTAACTTGCTGTGGCGAGTTTAATGGGCAATTAAAGTGCAAATTGAGCAAGTCCTTAAAAATAATGGGGAGGCGTAAGTCGACCAGCAAGTTCTGGAGATTTGCAACTCACGGCGCATCTCTTAATCCCCTGAACTTGATGGCCCATTTACGCATAAATAACTGTGAATGTCGATATAACAGATCATCTCAGTCAAATAATGCATCGAAGCAGTAAGATATTTTAACAAATCATCTGAAGAAGAGTCTACACCCGAAACATAAATTTGTCTGTTCTCTGTATGATTGTGACTGACCTGCTGTGTATTTCCAACTTTTTCTGTTTGTACCCCAAATTTGATGATGTCTCAATGAGCTGCCACTGAACTTCAATGTTACAGCTGGGAGGAGCATAGGGAGAAATGGCTAAACAGACTCAGCTAGCAGTTTTTTTTAATATAAATATATATATATATAGTACAAGTTGAAAAAGTTTGTACTATAAATAGCTTGCACCAATGCAGTCATGGTAAACAACTTATTTTTAGTACTTAACCAAAAAATTCCCTTTACATTTATTTTCTATTCTCCTGATATTTGTAATTATGAAACTGAAGTGACCCATTGTGACTTCAAAAGTGCTTTTAAAAACGAATCACTTAGGGTATGCTTTTTAAAACAATTCGTAATATGCTTTCAAAAGTTTCATGAGTGTGGAGCTAAAAATAAATCTTTAAAATGTGGGTTATGTTTTTATAGTTAACTGTCCAGATTTACCATTAAAGAAATCACAATCTGCAAATTAAGATGACTTTTTATTTCCTGCCAGTTTTTCAGAAAAATACTCCTCTCATTTCACCTGTGTCTAATTTGCACTACAGCAATTCCACGAACTTAGAGTAGCCGCCAAGTAAACAGATTTCAAATTATCATGTGGGCCAGTATGCACAAATGGTACTAATTAAAGGGAAACAAGTTCAAGTGGTGAAGTCAGTCCTTTCATTATGCTTCTCAATTTTCTCTTCTGTGATGTTTTTTCTGTTGTTCAAATAGCACTCTAGCATTCTCTATTTAGGACTTCTGAGTTGCCAGGGCATTTTTCATGCTCAGAATTATGGGTAGATGTACGTCACTGAGGATAGTGGTTTCTTGTAAAGATTTTTGTATAATTTCTCGGATTCCTAACGGTTACAAAACTGCTGAAAGTCTAAATTGGTGATTGCCACAAGTGTAAGCTGTAAAATAACAGAATTCTCTGAAGATATATTTGATGTAGTTTTATTTATCGAAGCATGTAACAGATGGTGTTTCTAATTTGCTTTATTATTTTTCAATATATGTTATAAAATAACTTGGTATAGTCAAAGACCACTGGAGTGAGGATATATGTCTCATTAAATTAACAGAGGTAGTCGCTGCTGAGATCACAAAGAAATTGTAATGAGGCACCACTGGCCAAACAATATTTTTGGTAAATTCTTGCTTATTAATATCTGAGATGTTTGTGCCAGGAAACAAAACATATCCCTCGGGCCCATTGTCAACATCAAGCAATCCCAGGTCAGTTATACCACAGCCTGATGCAGTGTAAAGCTCTGTCTACTCTGATCCTACAGTATGCCTTTGCTCAAACAAGGTGCTTTAGCCTTAGTCTCAACCTCAACTGCTAAAAGCAGCCCCACTGTACCAGTGCAATATCTTCCATCCCACCCTCGGCATTTTGTGGCCTCTATAAGTGAGTTTGCCAATTTATGTTGGAGTACAGACAGTTTTGTGTTGTGGATCTATGCCTAGTAGCAACAGGGTGGAGCTATTCCTTTCATTTCAGTTAGGAGTATAAATATTCGCATCAGAATTTCTTTCCCCCGCAAAGTTTTGTTCAGATTTAGACTGAAGCAGTACTATGAAGTAAGAAAAAATAACTTGAGCAAGGCTCCTTTTCATCATATCAATTTGGACTGGATTCAAAGGCAGTTTCCAGAGGTGGGAAGCCAGTGTACTAATCCACTGTTTCACCAAGATCCCCAAGCAGGAAAGTCTAAGGCTTGGATTCGTGCAATATGGTGAATGCAACTAGCAGTTCTTTGTTCCTTGTGTAGATGTGGAAGTCTAACTTACTTGCCAGCAAATTTTGCGGTACTGCTCCAGCCTTGTGGAGTACTGGGAGCCAGGCCACTATAATGTGGTAGAGGGTTGACTCTGGTCATCTACATCCAGGCCACTGTTGTGCTTGAACCGTACTAAGTTTGATTTCTTGTCACCCTCTTCAACAGAACTAGTGTTCCATCACTGGGTCGGATATAGACCTTGTTGAGTACTGATGTTGATGATAACAAATGGGGCAGATCTTTATTGAATATTCTCAGTTTTCCAGCTACTTTCACCAATTGTTGTAAAGCTGGTTGTGATATCAAGCCTTAGAACTGAAGAAATCTTGATGCATTTGTAAAGTAGAAGTGGTTGACCATTGATTGGATTTTTCTGACAGTCTTTGGTCTCGGTGCCAAAGATTTGTCCAAGTCAGTCCACGGTGATTTAGTCATTGCTTGTCTTCCAGCTAGGAAGCTAACTACTCTGTATGGCATCATCAACAAAGAAAACAGATATCCATCAGATAATATGGAGATGGAAAACCGAATGGGACCAACCACTCTTCCTGGAGGGCTCACTGAATAAAGACAACAAATGTATATAATAATTTGATATTTGCATCATCTGAGAAAGTTGTGTGTGTAGTTTAGCAGTTTACTAGGTATACCACAAAGATCAGCTTCTCAGCACCATCACCACAAGGACTGCTGCAGTTCATTACATTCTCAGGACAGTAAAGGATGGGCAATAAATGTGGCCTTGCCAGCGTGGTCCACATCCCGAGAACAAATTCAAACAAAAGCATGTCTTATCCTACCAGTGTCGGACTGCTGCTTTAAATTTGTGCTGGGCATCAGAAGAATCGCTCCATTTTCTGGCCTGCAAGTGTTCCAGAAATTGGTCACTTTGCTCTGAAGCCAGATTGGCAGACTGTTGTAGTTGAAAAGTTGCAACAGCTTTCTACCATTTTTTTGTTCTTTAATGTGATTGCCAGAAGGGACACTGGCCATTTGCTAAGCCAAGTTTGGAGTAGTGACCAAAAGCTTGGTCAGAGAGGTGGGTTTTAATGAGTGTTCTAAAGGAGGTGAGGGGGCGGGCGGTGGAGAAGCACAGAGGTTTAGAGAGAGAATTCCAGAATGTGGGGCCTGGGCGGCTGCAGTGAAATAAATCTTTTACTATTTAACCCTTTCAAAATGTTGAACATTTCTATTAGATTCTCCCTTTGCTTTAGTGAATACAGTCCTAGTTTTTTAAATCTCTCATCATTACTGTAATGTCTCATTCCTGATATGATCCTCGTGACTCTCTTACACTTTTTCCATGTCCTTTCTTTTGTGGGTCCCGGTCCTCTAACTGCAGCCTAACCACTATCCTGTACAGATTCATCATTATCTCCTTGATTTTGTGTTCAGTGCCCCATGTATAAAATCCAGAATCCCATTTGCTCATTTTGTGGCTTTTTCCATCAGCAATCTTGCTTTTGAAGATCTGTGTATCTGCACCCCTAAATTTTTCTGTTCCTTCTTTTCCATTCCATTAAGGATTTTACTGTTTAGGTTATATTTTGATAATGTATTATTTTTCCCTATTTTCACATTTATCATAGGTCACACCATTCACTACATCTTACCAATAAGAGAAATACCAATTTACACCTACTGTTTGTTCTTCAGCCAACCTGCTGTCCATGCCATCACTTTACTACAACAACAACAACTTGTATTTATATAACGCCTTTAACATAGTAAAACGGCCCAAGGCACTTCGCAGGAATATTATAAGACAAATAATTTGACACCGAGCCACATAAGGAGAAATTTGGGCAAATGACCAAAAGTTTGGTCAAAGAGGTAGGTTTTAAGGAGCATCTTAAAGAAGGAAAGAGAGGTAGAGAGACGGTGGGTTAAGGGAGGGAATTCCAGAGCTTAGGGCCTAGGCAGCAGAAGGCACGGCCACCAATGGTTGAGTGATTATAATCAGGGATGCTCAGGAGGGCAGAATTTGAGGAGCGCCGATATCTCGGGGGATTGTGGGGCTGGAGGAGATTACGGAGTTAGGGAGGGGCGAGGCCATGAAGGGATTTGAAACAAGGATGAGAATTTTGAAATCAGCGTTGCTTAACCGGGAGCCAATGTAGGTCAGCGAGCACAGGGGTGATGGGTGAACGGGACTTGATGCGAGTTAGGACACAGGCAGCCGAGTTTTGGATCACCTCAAGTTTATGTAGGGTAGAATGTGGGAGGCCGGCCAGGAGTGCGTTTAATACCATGGGTCTTAATCTTCCCCGAGTCCCTTATTTGGCTTTTATCAAACACGATTTGAAAATTCAAATATACCACATCATTTGATCTCCCCAATGTAGAGGAGACCGCATCGTGAGCAGTGACTACAGTATACTAAATTGCAAGAAGTACAAGTAAATCGCTGTTTCACCTGGGGCCCTAGACAGTGGGAAGGGTGGAGGTAAAAGCGCAGGTGTTTCATCTCCTGCGCGTGCACGTGAAGGTGCCGGGCGAAGGGGAAGGGGTGATAGAGGAGTGGACCAAGGTGTCGTGGAGGGAGCGGTCCATTCGGAATGCTGAAAGGGAAGGTGAAGGTAAGATGTGTTTGGTGGTGGAAGCACGCTGGAGGTGGCGGAAATGGCGGAGGATAATCCATTGAATGTGAAGGCTGTTGGGGTGAAAGGTGAGGATAAGAGGAGCCCTAGCGTGGTTCTGGGAGCGAAGGGAAGGGGTGAGAGCAGAAGTGTGGGAAATAGAATGGACACGGTCAAGGGCCGTGTCAACCAGATTTCCAGCATCCGCAGTATTTTGCTTTTGTATTAAAGTGAATTAAGCTGTTGGAGTTGTATTTAAAATATGGCAGAATGGTTGTTATAGCAGCCTGAGCTGTGTCTTTGAGTCATATTTAGTTGATGAGGCCATACTGTTGATGTACCATTCAGAAAGTAATGATTAGAGAGGCAAGTATTTTTGGAGTAATAGGTAGAAGGCATAACTGAGCACAGTACTGTATTACAGCACCATTAACAAAACTACAGAGGATCCAAAAAAGGAAGTGTGGGTTAACAAGGGGAGGAGCGCTTCAAAGAACTGTGGAAAGTATGTGATACTGTATCAAGTGTTACTTTGCATAGCCCAGTGGAGTATGCTATCCAATTATATTTATGTTCCCCCTGGTGTGGAGTAAAACTTCTTTTCGTATTATCTCTCAATCAGCACCATCAAAACAAGCTACCTGGTCATTCATCTCATTGCTGTTTGTGAGATGTTATGTGCAAATTGGTTGACGTGTTTTTGTACAAACAGCAGTGACTACACTTCAAAAGTAAAATAAAAAGAGAAAATGCACAAAACACTCAGCAGGTCAGGCAGCATCTGTGGAGAGAGAAACAAAGTTAACGTTTCCGGTCGATGACCCTTCGTCAGAATTGGATGACTTACAGATTTAATTGTTTTTAAGCAAGTACAGAACCAAGGAAAAAAGGAGGGAGGAGAAGAAAGAATAAAGGGGAAGGTCTGTGATAGGGTGGAGGGCAGGAGTAATTAAATAACAAAAGTAGTTCATTGGAGGCAACATCCTGAGGATGTTAAAGACCCTATATAAATGCAAGTTCTTTCTAATATGTGATTTTATGTGTGAATGAATGTGTTCCTCCTGATTAGGAGTGACCAATTCATAATTCATTTCCATAAGTTTTCTGAACTGCACTATAAATATGTCCTGAACATAGGGGAGATATTCAAAGGCAACATTTACAGAATTACCATTCTTTTTTCTTGTCTATTTTCTCCTCTCCTCCCTTCCTTTCCTGAAGGCATTGGCTCCTTGCTGGGCTACAGCTCCACAGGTGTCCGTCTCGCTCAATTACCTGGGCCAAATGGCGGTTATTTGTGTGAGAGACTTGGCAGTAACTGTTAGTAGGGTATTCGATTCAGCGAAACCAGATCTTGCCTCCATCCAATGTCCAAACACACACCTCCAGCAGGGGCCACTAGAATAAACATCCAGGATTCTTGCAAATGTCTCATTTTTTAAATGAAAAAACCAGACGACTCATCAGTTTTTTTGGTGTGCAAGTTACAGCTTTCCAGCTGAGCTGGAAAATCAACATTAAAAATGTTTACATATTGAAGCGAAGTTAAAGTGCATTAAAATGTTGACACAAAGCTCCAAAATTCATTATCTGCAAGTGGTGATAGTTAAAGGAAAACCCAGGATTGAATTGTTGTCTAAGCTTTGATAAATAGGTGATGGTAATTAGAGGAAAAAAACATTGCTTGCAGATTATATTAACCCAAAACGTTTTTGAAACACAACATTTATTGTGTTTTAAAATGCAAATTATACACAACTAATTAATTTCATAAATAACAACAGAAAGCACTGGAAGGGTCTTCGATCTGAAATGTTAACTCTGTTTCTCTCTCCATAGATGTTGCCTGGCCTGCTGAGTTTTTCCAGCATTTTCTGTTATTTTGGATTTCCAGCATCCGCAGTATTTTGTTATCGTAATGAATTTCATAAATTGGGGGAATCTTTGGTTCACCTTTGGTCCCAAAACATGACAATAACTTCATATATGATCTCCATACGGCTCTAGAATTTAGGTCGGAGTATTCAGTTGTGGGTTTTTGCAAAGTTGTGCATTCTATTTTTGATGTATTTACATTTTGCATCTGTGAAAATGACAATGACAATGGAGGAAACCTTTTTTAAGGGGGGAAAAAAACTCCCTCAGGATAAATCAAAGTCTCGTTAACAACTTGTTCAACCAGTTCGAATGAAGTACAGGAGGCCCGTTCTGGAGGATTTTTTTTAGTGAAACACATTGTCATTCTGTCATTTTCACAGATGCAAAATGTAAATACATCAAAAATAGAATGCACAACTTTGGGTCAATTGAAATCTTCAAGACTGAGATCAACAGATTTTTATTAGGTAAGGGTATCAAGGGATATGGATCAAAGGCAGGCAAATGGAGTTGAGGTACAGATCAGCTATGATCTAATTGAATGGCGAAACCTGCTCTCGAGGGGCTCAACAGCCTGCTCCTACTTCTGCTTATGCTCATTCACATTTCTCTTCCTCTCTTCGCAACTTGGTGGCTTTTTCCGAGTCCGACACCTTCTTTCCAATATCGTTCCTGGGACATGATTTGGTGCGGACACAATGGGCCAAAATGGCCTCCTTCCGTGCTGTAACTTTCTATGATTCCATGTTGGCTTCCTGCGTGATCCCACACCTGCTTTACCAGTTGCCATTGGTGGCTTGCCTTTCCCCTCCATTGGGGGCACTTAATCGTATCTTCACACCGTCTAGTATGATTTGCAAATCTTGACTGATAAATCTGTTGGACTCACCCTCAACCTATCACAGAATCTAAACACTCCACCGCTGTAATGACCCATAGTCTGTGATTTATAATGGCTGTTTAGCTAATTCAGTTGCATTCTTAAAATACTTTCTGGTTGGCCACTCAGTTACATCTTATTTCCCCAGCTCATCCTAAAGTTTCCAGAAAGCATATAGATTAAAGTAATTGGAAAATTTTGCAAAGTGTTTTTTTTAAAAAGGGCAACATTTTATCTCCCATTTAAGACACTGTCTGTACATGAAGAGCATTTCGCCCCCTTTGTTTGTTCTGTGTCTTATTTTGCAAGTTCAAAACATAATTGCAAAATTTACCAGCACTACTTCCTCTATTTGGATAGTAATATGTAGAGCAAGCTGATGGCTATATATTTTTCTCTAACTATTCAAGTGTTGCAATTAGAGTGAATAATTTTCAGTTAGAGATGTCATGACTGCAAGGTTTTTGCTATATGCCCTCATCTTCAGTAACCAGAATGACTGAAGAAGATTAGAACTCGCGTAGTGGCTTCGTAGGTAAATGCATTGCATGATGTGACTCTAAGCCATACAGATCGAAAAGTCCCTAATTTGATACCCAGTTTGTGTTGAGCTATTTGATCACAGCTGGAGCACAACTGGCCTCGATGCATTTGGATTAGGAAGATGAAAAATCAACCAGAAATTCCACTTCTAACCACTACCCAGCAACTCCTGCTGAAAGATGAAAGAGAAATGTAAATCTACAGAATTACAACTTTAGACTTAGATAAAAATGAATGACTTTTCACATATTACAGGAAGAGCATGTTTCACTTTAAAATAATCCTGTTTTACTGGGTTCTTACCGTCCTGTACATGTAGTGACAACCTGTTCTATTGTTACCAAGGAAGGCAAAGTACACTTTCAGATGTGGTCTTCCAGGAATGCATAAAGTGTCTGGTGTTAATAGCACACACTGCATTAGGAAAACCCGATCTCCAGTTCAGAGAGTTTAGCCTGCTTCTTCTCCTGCTTCCTCCCCGCCACCCAAATGCGTGGGAATTCACCACCTTGTGCCACAAAGGCCATACCCTTTTTGAGTTGCATTATGTGACATAGTACTGGCTCTCAGATTGTTGGGTTGAACTCGCAGAAAATAGTGTTATTTCAAAGAAAAAGAAAAATATTGCAGATGTAAAACTGAAAACAAAACCAGAAAAAGCTGGAAATACTCAGCAGATCAGGTAGCATCTGTGGAGAAACAGATGTCAGTCAGTCAACATTTCAGATCTAAAGACCCTACCACAGGACTTGCCTAAGTAAGGGGCTTAAGACCTGAAATGTTGACTGACTTCTGTTTCTCGACAGATAGCGGTAATATTTGACTTTCTCTTCCATTGTAGGGTATTTGCTGTTTTTCACTGGACTAAAAGGTAGAGCACTCTACTTCTCGAGGGAAGGAACCCATCCTGCTGGATTTCAGGAGTGGAATTAGGAAACATTTCTACACACACAGGGTGGTAGAAGTTTGGAACTCTCTTCCGCAAACGGCAATTGAAAGAAAAAAAGACTTGCATTTATATAGCACCTTTCACGACCTCAGGACGTCCCAAAGAGCTTTACAGCCAATGCTATAGACAGAGCTAAGCGATTCCACAACCAACAGATCAGATCAAAGCTTTGCAGTCCTGTCACATCCACTCGTGAATGGTGGCGGACAATTAAACAACTAACGGGAGGAGGAGGCTCCATGAACATCCCCATCCTCAATGACGGAGGAACCCTGAGCGTGAGTGCAAAAGACAAGGCTGAAGAATTTGCAACCATCTTCAGCCAGAAGTGCCGAGTAGATGATCCATCTTGGCCTCCTCCTGAGGTTCCCACCATCACAGAAGCCAGTCTTCAGCCAATTCGATTCACTCCACGTGATATCAAGAAACGGCTGAGCGCACTGGATACAGCAAAGGCTATGGGCTCCGACAACATCCCGCTGTCGTGCTGAAGACTTGTGCTCCAAAACTAGCTGCGCCTCTCACCAAGCTGTTTCAGTACAGCTACAACACTGGCATCTACCTGACAATGTGGAAAACTGCCCAGGTATGTCCTGTCCACAAAAAGCAGGACAAATCCAATCCGACCAATTACTGCCCCATCATTCTTCTCTCAATCATCAGCAAAGTGATGGAAGGTGTTGTCGACAGTGCTATCAAGCAGCACTTACTCACCAATAACCTGCTCATCAATGCTCAGTTTGGGTTCCGCCAGGACCACTCGGCTCCAGACCTCATTACAGCCTTGGTCCAAACATGGACAAAAGAGCTGAATTCCAGAGGTGAGGCGAGAGTGACTGCCCTTGACATCAAGGCAGCGTTTGACCGAGTGTGGCATCAAGGAGCCCTAGTAAAACTGAAGTCAATCGGAATCAGGTGGCAAACTCTCCACTGGCTGGAGTCATACCTAGCACAAAGGAAGGTGGTTGTGGTGGTTGGAGGCCAATCATCACAGCCCAAGGACATCGCTGCAGGAGTTCCTCAGGGCAGTGTCATAGGCCCAACTATCTTCATCTGCTTCATCAATGACCTTCCCTCCATCATAAGGTCAGAAATGGGGATGTTTGCTGATGATTGCATAGCGTTCAGTGCCATTCACAACTCCTCAGATAATGAAGCAGTCTGCGCCCGCATGCAACAAGACCTGGACAACATTCAGGCTTGGGCTGATAAGTGGCAGGTGACATTCGTGCCACACAAGTGCCAGGCAATGATTATCTCCAACAAGAGAGAGTCTAACCACCACCCTTTGACATTCAACGGCATTACCATCGCCGAATCCCCCACTATCAACACCCTGGGGGGGTCACCATTGACCAGAAACTTAACTGGATCAGCCACACAAATATTGTAGCTATGAGAGCAAGTCAGAGGCTGGGTATTCTGCAGCGAGTGTCTCGCCTCCTGACTCCCAAAAGCCTTTCCACCATCTACAAGGCAATAGTCAGGAGTATGATGGAATACTCTCCACTTGCCTGGATGAGTGCAGCTCCAACAACACTCAAGAAGCTCAAAACCATCCAGGACAAAGCAGCCCGCTTGATTGGCACCCATCCAACACCTTAAACATTGACTCCCTCCACCACCAGCGTACCGTGGCTGCAGTGTGTACCATCTACAAGATGCACTGCAGAAACTCAATAAGGCTTCTTCGACAGCATCTCCCAAACCTGCAACCTCTTCCACCTAGAAGTACAAGGGCAGCAGGCGCATGGGAACACCACCACCTCCAAGTTCCCCTCCAAGTCACACACCATCCTGACCTAGAAAGATATCGCTGTTCCTTCATCGTCGCTGGGTCAAAATCCTGAAACTCCCTCCCTAACAGCACTGTGGGAGTACCTTCACCATAAGGACTGCAGCGGTTCAAGAAGGCGGCTCACCACCACCTTCTCAAGGGCAATTTGGGGTGGACAATAAATGCTAGCCTTGCCAGTGACGCCCACATCTCAGGAATGAATTAAAAAAGTACTTTTTGAAGTGTAGTCCCTATTGTAATGTAGAAAATTGATGCTAGATCAATTAATTTTAAATCTGAAATTGATAGATTTTTGTTAACCAATGGTATTAAGGGATATGGGCCAAAGGCGGCTATATGGAGTTAGGTCGCAAATCAGCCATGATCTCATTGAATGGCAGAACAGGCTCGAGGGGCTAAATGGCCTCCTCCTGTTCCTATGAAGCAAAACATCTCTTGGCTAACCACAGTAGTGTTGATGGAGGTTGTGCATATTTCTACAGCTAGACTTGATAGCATCTCGTCATGTATAGAAGAGGCAATAGAACTGGATTTTTACATATAGGTCAAATCATATAATCTCTGCATATACTAGGAATTCATATTATTCATGAAGACTGAATTAACATATCTGCATTTCACTAAAGAAAAAATCTTAAATTAAGCCTATGTTAGTCTTCAAAGGCTGATGTGAACTGCAAATTTCTGCTGAAACTTGTTCTCATAAATGTTGCTTGCCATAAATTTCTGCAAAAATAGGATCATCCAATCTTTTATGTATAAATTAATATCTATCTATCTATCTATATTTATTATATATATAAAAGGATACATCTGTCTGTCTGTCATTCCGTCTGTCTGTCTGTATTGAATAAACTCGAAAGTTATAGAGCGTACCTACACGTGTGTTACATCGAAAGAAAGCTGACGATTCCAGAACCGTCCTAAGCGTATTTACGTTTCAGCCAGACAAAAATTGCGCCCGCGGTATCCAAAAAACGTTCAACATTCCGCTCATTAGCATCGAATGACATCGAGGTCGACCAATCATACGGCGGGTTCCTGGCGCGTGCGGGCGGGCCCTCCTACGGTCAAGTGACGGGACGATTGACCAATCCTACGCTTCGGTGACCTGACGGTCCACCAATCGGTGCGTGTGTGGGCGGGCCTTATCGTTCTGAACCGAGGTGAGTCGCCGCCATCTTGATTCCAAACTTTTCATTTCTTTTTCCCGCTTTCTGCGTGTTTCTTTTCAAATCTACATTTCCAGCAAAAAAAAAAGTGGCTCTTAACTTTTTTAAAAAACAATTTGTCTTTTAATTCATTTGTAAATCTTTTGTCTAACCTCTATAATTTTCCTACCTTTCACCGTTTTTCCAGGCCTCAAAGTCTGGGCGTCTGTTGACCAGCCACGCCCGAGCTAGGCGCCTCCCGTCGCGATTGACAAAAGGACAGCGATCGCCGCCATCTTTGTGAAGGCTGGAGGGGGCGGGCCTGAGCCGAGCGTCGCCACCGCCGCCATCTTAGTAAAGGCGGGCGGGGCGGCAGTCAGCGTCCGTGTCATCTTCCGCCCGGAGCGCGACTTGAGTCCGGCCGGGACTCATGCGGTAGGTTGCGCGGCGGCGTCTCTCTGGTCTTGAAGCCGGCTCGGGCGGGGAACGGGCCTCGGGAAGGCGGAGCTCGGGAGGGCGCGCTCGCGCGCGGGGGTCGGGAGAGCGCAGCGGGAGGGCGGGGCTCCGGAGGCTGGTGCTCGGGAAGGCGGAGCTCGGGAGAGCGCAGCGGGAGGGCGGGGCTCCGGAGATCATGGGGGAGGGGGCCCAGGCCGCCCCCGAGCCCTCGGCCGACCCGATCGGGGGGGGCCGGGGCTCCGAGCCCCGAGATCGA